>NC_080583.1:36654157-37293157 GCF_029962835.1 Magnolia sinica
CAGCAATATCACTCAGATAATGATAAACTTAAGAGAATTAACTCCTTCCTTAAATCCAAGTCCAAAAAACTAAACAAACAGGTTGTTAAGAAATTAAAAGACAAAAATATGCTTCTTCAAAATGAAAATCATACACTCTTAGTTGATTTAGAAGAATCCAGAAAAATGGTTAAGATAAACTATAAGTTTTCCCAGAGTGGTAAAAAGCTAGAAATACTATTAGGTATGGGAAGGCCTGGAAAAGACAAGAGCGGCTTATGATATGAAAAATTTAAGTCAAAATCTGGAAAGGCAGCACCAATAACTGAAAAATCTGCTGCTTCAGGAAGCAAAACTAAGGCTACTCCACTGTGTCATTTGTGTGATGATTTGGGTCACTATAAGTTCGAATGCATGACCCCTAAGAGGACTCAACACATCTCTGGTCAAAATCATATTGATAAATTCAAACTAACCAGAGAAATGTAGAATTTCAAGAGTTCACCTAGGAACATGGATAGAAGAAATACATTTCCATCACCACCCGAAATGACTAACAACATGAAAGAGTTATTTAATCAAGTGGATGAACTAAAGACTAAAATTAAATCCATCACAGTTAAAAAATCTGCCATGAAATGGGTAAGGAAGAACTAGTTCAGATCATGCTTCAAGATCTGGATATGTGCTGAAATGATGAAATTCTGTTGAGCTTCAAAATGTTACATCTGAATATTTTTGTGCATAAACATTGTGATGTTTATAATTTTGAGTTGTACAAAACCTGTAAAATATTTTAGTGTGTATGTCGTAAATTCAAGGATAAAATCCTATACTTTGACGTCTGTCAAATTGCAGAAGAATGAGAAATATTCAGAGTCGATATGTCTCCTGACAAGTCATTATCAATTAATCGATCAAGGGTCGATACCATCGACGACTCCTTGGAATAAGAAAAGTCATGCGATTGAGAATGATATCGAAGACAGGGCCGATAAAATCGATCAGGGTCTATCGATATCATCGAAACAAGGATCGATGATATCGACAGATGCAACCCGATATAAAGCGGTAGAGCGCGAAAAAGGGATTTTTGTCTCAGAGTTCTCATTTCTTCTTCCCCGCTCGATTCACTTGACCAGACCGCTCAGACCCTCATCAGGAAGCCCCAAACGTCCCACAAATCCAGTAATACCTCTCTATACATCAAGAGTCCATCCTTCTTTTGGGTATTTCCATTTTTGTTGGTTTTTTGTCCTCTTTACCAAAAATCCTTCAAACACTCTTTTTGTCCACATGGGAAAAGACAAAGGAAAATCATCCGGACCGAGTGAGTCTTCAAGATCCGCCCGACAAAAAGTGCTTGCTCCAAAAGAAAGGGCAAGGTCCCCAGAACATGGGACCCCTACAAGGCAGCGCACTAGATCGCATGGCGGGTCCCAGTCCGAGGCACCAACACCTCCACTAGCAAAAGCAAATCCGGTCTTAGAAAAGTTCACTGGGAGCAAGGTTATTTAGGAGAGAAAAGTCGATAAGAGTTGTCTAATTCCATATAACCTGGAACCTCTGCTTACTACCATAGATTGGTTGCCTGTTCTTAATTTTGGTGGGCCTTGTCATCTTGAAAGAACATATAATTTCTTCACCACCTGTCATTCTCCAGCATCCGACCCTCCGTCCATCACTATGACCGTCGATGGTGATGATCTGCAAATCACTCCTGAGTCTATCGCAGGAATTTTCAATCTTACTCTATCACTTGTAGGACTCCCAGATATGGACATGGAATATATTGAGATCAGGTCCAAGGTCACCAAATTCCTCTGTCATGATCGTGATGTTTAGTGGTACCAAGGTAATGCTCTGAAATCCAAATTCATGGAACCACGATTTCGGGTCCTGCACGGTATCCTTGCTTCAAACATCTACTCTAGGGGCTCCAACAGGGCTGATCTCACAGGCTTCATGACTACGATAATTTATTCGATTGCCTCTAGGATCAAGAATTGTCTGCCTACCCTCATCGTGCATCAGTTGGTTTATGCTTTTCATACAGCTAGGCATGTTCACTTACTATATCCCTGGATCATACATACAATATACAATGCCATAGGCTTTCTAACTACAAATGTCCTGAACTTCCTCTCCAAACCTTCAACAAAAGTAAAATTCGAAGGATGGATTTGAAGTTTCATAGGTATCCCGAGGATCCGATTAAGGAAGGCATTCGAGTAGAAGGAGTAGGTGGTGTTAATGATGCTCCCATGGAAGGGACTGAGACGACTGGAGAAGAAGCTTCTGGACCTCATCATGCACCATTGACATCAACTCTTGGACATGTTAAACGCTGTAAGCTCCACCAGGATCAGATTGGAGCAATTCAGAGGGATGTCCACTCAGTGCACGAAAGGCTCACCATCTTGGAGCAGCTGGTCCAAGGAGTGCAGCAGATAGTACAATAATTAGTTGAGCTAATCACATGTCATCGAGACGATACGGCGCCGTCTACCTCTACTCCTCCACCATAGTACGAGATTCTGAACGCTATCACATTCACTCACACTTATTTTTTCGTATGAGCACTAGTATCTTTTTGGATGCTCTATGCTCTCATAGATGAATGTGATAGCCTCTTGATAGTTTGACATCTTTTTGTCATGTATATGCCGTGATGTGGGTTTGTTACTACTTCTGGGTGCCCATGGAAGGACTTGTTTCTTTTTACGAACTATTTTTTCTGCCAAAGTTGGGCAGTATGCGCTTTGTTTTGTCTAGTTTGGATATGGCGCGCATTGATCACTATTCTTTACTGACATATTCATTTATATGATTTCCGTTGTTTTGTTGGTTTGGGCTTATATTGTAAATGGTATGTGATGCATTATGATCTATCTCACCACCTTACTAGATCTCCCCTGCATACATAGGATTCCAACATGAAGATATTTTAGAGCTCTGTTTAATCATTACACATCTATTTATTTTATGCATATTCCTCTGAATGTTGGTTCTTCCCAATACTTCAAACTTCAGTCAATATCAACTGCTATATCTTTATCAATGACTGACAAAAAGGGGGAGAAGAGTTCAAACACCTCGAACAGAAAATTGTATATCTACTTGAATGGTGTTGCAGGTGTTAAGGGGAGCAGCTGCACTAAGATAAGGGGAGTTTACAGTTAGGGGGAGCAGATACTAGGTTGTGTACATGGTTTCACTAGAAATTATAAAATTGTGTAAAATGTAGGTAGACACAATTTAGGATATGGTTGTTTAGATACTGCTCTATGGTGTTTTGGTATTTTGTCATGTAATTGACAAAGGGGGAGATTGAAAGTGCCCTGGTTTGTCAATTAGCGTGAGTGTTGAGTCAGCTGGACTATAGAGCCTCATAAGAAGATCAATTCAAAGCGTCTACCTTAACCGGATGTGTGCAAGCTCACCACAGGTAAATCTAAGCCTCACATCTCATGTCCCAAAACACCAGGTATATAAAACCCTTAAAACAAACTAGAACATCATAGGGTTTTTAAGATAAGAAAACTTTTTCAAAAATCAGAAAATTCTCTAAGTTTTCTTGCTTTGTCGATTTTATCGATACACATCTCGATATGATCGACCTGTGCTGTCGATGTCCTCGAAGCTTAAACGATACCATCGAAATGAGGACAAAATACGTCCAACAACCACATATATCTCTGGATGGATTTATCGATGTATCGATATACCTATCGATATCATCAATATTTGAATCTCGAATCCATTGAAAGTGACTCGATAATATCGACAGACAGATCTCCGGTGCCCCTGTCTTTACTTAAGAAAATCACATATACATTGATATATCGAAGGCCTTCTCGTTACCATCGAAATTCAAATCTCGATGATATCGGAAGGCCCGCGATGTTATCGATCATGGGCGCCTAATCTTCCAACAATTATTTCAAGGTAGTTTATCTATGATTGAGGGTCACTGAATAGAATCGATATTCAAATATCGACAGTACGGTTTCGATGGCATCGAACAGGGACAGAAACTGTCTAACAAGCTTAACCGAAAATCCCTTGGATTTTTTGATGCCTCGATGCAGCTATCGATATCACCGACATTCAAATTCCGATGATCTCGAAGGTCCCTCGATCATCCTTGTAAACCTGAAATATTTCATAGCAAGTCTCTCTTTTTTTTAAAGTGTCAATGAATCGAACCTCTCATCGATGATATCGGAGTTTGAAATCGACATGTGTTTCGATTCCATCGACTAGCTGGCAAAAGGGTTCAAAAGCGTATGACATATGAGTTTGTGTCATCGAGCGGCAAGTCGATGCAATTGAGATATACGCTCGATGATATCGACCCTGCTCAATGATATCGAACTCTGTCATAAATGTGCCATTTTATATCCATTGGAACCTTTTACCTATATAAAGAGAACCTGTTTATTGTTGCTAGTAGAGAAAGAAGAGAGTGCTTTTGAGTGTTTTACCTTGGATCATATACCCAAAGCCCTTTCTCTCATGGGAGTTCATCCTCCAATCCACCCTCATCATTGATATTCAATAGAGTGGATTGGGGAATGAACTTCACATTCAAGGATCCTCCAACTACTATCTTAATGGCAAATCATTAAGCTAGGATGCCTTGAATGCATAGATGACTAGAATCACTCTCTCTTTCTTATAGGAAAACATTTAATAGAGTAGGATTCCATATTGAACTTGACCCAACCCGAAGCCGTGTATTGGTACATCATCTGTGTTGCAGATCAAGGAAGAAGAAGATTCTTCATCAACAAGGAGGAGATCTTCGTCAACGTGCTGAATGAGACTCATCCACTTATTTATAAGTTATTAGAGTCCAGAGGACACTTGTAATCATTCCTTTTTAGGATTGGGTCTAAGGTGTTTCTCACCCTTGTAACCTCTCGTAGGAGGCCTCCGGCAGGAGTGTACATGGTGGGTGCGTTGTGTTGACCCTTGCTCTGTTGAGAGCATAAATAGTTAGGTTCCTTGTGTGGATCCTAAAACTAAGTGCGTTATGTTGACCCTTACTCGTGGAAGCATAAACAGAGGTTCCTTGTGTGGATCCTTGGCCAGTGTGCCTAAAAACAGGTGTTATGTGTTGTCCCTTGCTCAAGGAGCATAAACAGTCAGCATCAGTGTAGGTTGTAAAGGTTGAAGGTGAACCTGATTTAAAACTTAGATTTGACGTGAACCGCTGTGAAACCTCCTTAGTGAAATCTGGCATACTCAAGGGTTGAGTGCGTCTGCCGGGAGTGGAGTAGACAAGTAGTCGAACCACTATAAAAATGATTATGTTTGTGATTGATCTGTCTCTTATTATTTGTGTGATTTCTTTAAATACTTTTATATTTGATCACACTTCACACAAAGTCACATCCATCATAGACTATAAACTGTTTCATGTTTATCATTCAAATAGCTTTGTGATTGGATCCTTCATTTGGCTTGGAAGCCATTTGAGTTACTCTAATAATATCCTGATGCTCTTCATGCCTAATCACTCAGGATTAGATTAATAGGATTGTTAATAAGCATAAAATTTTAAAAAGTCCTATTCACCTCCCTGTAGGATTATTGGCATACTCCTACTTCAACTTAAGTGGTCATTACCGCAATTTCACATGAGCCATACAATATCAGAGTAAGCAGAAATACTAACAAGTCCATAAGTCATACAATATTAGAATAAGAAGAAATATAGACAACTCCATAGTCATACAATATTAGAGTCAGTAATGCAGATCGGCTATGCAGTGCAGGGTTGTGGTAAGCCAAATGCCATGTGCTGGGATGTAATGCAATATGTGGTGCGAAAGAAATGACTAAGCTAGAGTGTGAAGTCGGGATGATAGTATGTGGTATCGCAAGCTGTGAAGTCCATCACGAGGGACTTCTATCCAAACCTATCCCATACCTAAATTTGGATAGCAAGACCAAATGTGGTAAACTCCTAATCTCAGGTTGGTCATGCACCCCAACAGAAATCCTGGCCATCGCGAAGGTTCACATAACGATTTGGTAGTGCACCACCTCCCCGAGTGGATAATTAACGAATGAATGAATGAGTGAAATGCTGAGTACGCAACTCCTACTCAATAAGTCCTCATATCAGTATCGTACATCTTTGGGATCATCACCGGGGTCTAGTACACTCTACGCCAGCTTGTCGCCTAGCAAGCACACAGCTGGGTAGGTGGAAGAAACCTCACTATCCACCTACCAATATCGTTTCAGCTCATCAATAGCAGACCCATTTACCAGCTGGTCAAACTCAACCTAACATTACCTTCCAACCAACCATGACACAGTGGTAGATGCAGCCTATTGGTATATAGCCCTCATGCACTCATGTACATCCACTCAGTTTAAATGTTGGAGCATCTCCTGGCCTTGAGAGTTTAGGAAATTTCACCCAGGGACATCTATCGCGCCCATGTGCTAGAACCAAACATTTTCGGTGTCCCATCTTGTGATTCATGATATGCCTGTGGAGGCCACGACCTTGATGTCATTAGGGCATACAGTGGTCATATTACAAAATGTGAGATGCATGAGTCATACCATTTAATCATGCATCAAACCTGCTCGTACCGCACGCTCATGTGGGGTAACTCCGTCTGTCGGGGAGTCTCATAAACAATCAGCCCAATGGCACATGCTATGCTCAATCACTCCTTATAACAAGCATATGGATGATGCGTATGGGCATGTATGATGAAGTATATCAAGCATGATTATAATCACATACATCATAGTGGACCGATATAAGATGGCCCATGGTCCGTATAGGTGAATGGGTGGTGTGCACATAATCACTTACACATGGTGGGCCTTACACATACAATGGGCCTCATGCATATAATGGTCCTCACACATATGATGGGCCTCATACATCACAATTGGGTCTCATACAAATATAATGAGCCTCATACAATCATAATGGGCCTCATACAATACAACGAGCCTCATACCATCACAATGGATCTCATGCAATCATAATGAGTCTCATATAATCACAATGGGCCTCATACAATCACAATGGGCCGCTTACAATCTCACAATGGGCCTCAGACAATCACAATGGGCCTATACAATCATAATGGGCCGCATACAATCACAATAGGCCTCACATGGTCACAACGGGCCTCATACAATCACAATGGACCTCATACGATCACAATGGGCCTCATATAATCAGACAATGGGCCTCATATAATCACGATAATCTTCACAATGACTTTATGCAATCATAATGCTATGCTAACACATACTCAGTGCGTATACTAACATAGTCGTAATCAATAATCGGCCTATATATGGTGGGGTCCATAGAAGGACAACAGATCTAATCCATAACATGAGGATTGGTCCTCAATAGTGGATATACCAAATCTAATACCATAGATTCTTCTACCTATGGCCATAGGTGATGATGCATCCTCCCCATAACAAGGATGAGTCTAGATGGCCTACTTATGGGCCTAAGGGTGGGCTTACAAGTTTGGGTACCTCTACTAGCATAAGTGGGGACCCAAAGAATTGGGATAGCCCAAGAAGGTGAGATGGATCATACTAATAATAGTGGGGGCCCATCAATTTGGGTTAACCCATTAAGGGGAAATGAGAATGAGCCTAATACAATCATAAGGGGGCTCATACCATCTCAATGGCTTGTATCATGATGTTATACTAGCACGTACTCATAGTCGGCATCGATAATCGGCCTATACACAAGGCAGAGTCCATAGATAGACAGCAAATCCATAACATGGAGGGCCAGTCCTTAACTATGGATATACCAAATCTGATAGCACGAATCCCTCCGTCTACGGTGAGGATGAACTCTCCTCATATCAAGGTTAGGCCTAGGTGGCCTACCTATATTCCTAAGGGTCAAGAACGGGCTTCCTTCACCATACTATCATATGGCCCGGTAAATACCCTAGTGGGCCCAAATAAGTCCTAGATGGACTCCAAGATTAAAAAGAAATAATCCTACAAACAACCAATGGGGGCCTAACATTATGGGTTAGCCCAATATGAATAAATGGGTCATGTAAACATCAATGGGGCCCAATGATTAGGGTCAACCCACTTAGAGAAAGATGAAAGTGGGCCTAACAAAGGCCTAAGGGGAGGTCATAATGTGGACATTTAACCATCATTACCCATCAATGTGGACATTTAACCAACATTGCTCCCAAGGAGTGGTCCACATAGAGCCTAACATATAGTGGGGCCCATGGCCTCACACAAGGGCCTCATACACAACATAATGGGCCTCACACAAGGGCCTAATGAAATAGCCCATAGCCCTCAAAATGTTTGGAAATAAAATCAACTTCACACATGTTATCTCATGCATTAATATTGGGCCTCTTGGGTCAGCCCATAGCCCACATGCATCAAGGTAGGCCACATGAGGTAGCCCAAAGCCCAGAAAAAATGCTAAGGTATGTTATGCCTAACATATCCAATATGGTGGGCCTCTTTAGGCATCCCATAGGCTCCAAAATATAGCTGGGCCAAGTGTACAATGTACCTAATATAGTGATTTACAATTCAGCCCATGAAGTCCACCATAATGGATGGATAGAACCACACCAAAAGGGAATTTAAGGATGGATATTCAACCCATTTGACCCCTAAAACATTCTAAAAATCTGGGCAATCTGGCCCTTATAACATTAGAAAAAAAAGTGGGCCTAACAAGGCATCAAAGGGCCCAAATTCCACTCAACATGGAGGTATACATCATACAAGGAAGTGGGCCTGCTGCTGGACCTTTGGGCCAGCAGTAGTCTAGTCAATCTAGAGGTCTAAGGGGCTAGATGGCTAAGGGTAAAACATGCATCAAGGTGGGTCCCACGTCCAGGGGGCTAGACGACAAGGATGGAACACATCAAGGTGGGCCACACATCCAACTTGATGGATGGTGTGAATATACAATACATCAAGGTGGGCCACACGTCAAACTTGATGGACGGTGTGAATATACAATACATCAAGGTGGGCCACACGTCTAACCTGATGGATGGTATGAATATACAATACATCAAGGTGGGCATATTGCATCATGAAGTGGGCCCCAGCAGCTAGATATACAATGCACACATCATTGTGGGGTCCATGGGTTGGACGACACTGATAAGACACGTACATCATGATGGGCCCGCGTCTAACCCATCTGAACAATTGAGATGGATAAAACAAATACATCGAGGGGGTCCCATGGAGGGATGGTGTGGCTAAAAACACATAAATCATGTGGTGCGACCCACCGTCCGGTCCCCTAGACAGACGACTTGGATACATACATACAAGGTAGGCTCCACAGCTGCCAAATGGATAGATAGTATGGTATTACACATACCTCATGATCGGACCACAGAACTTGATGATGTTAATACAACAGTTATAGCTGTTGCCATCTAGCAGATGGACGACCCAGATACAAAATGCATACATTAAGGTGGGTCCACACATGTGGGACCCACCAGCTTTAGATTAAGCTGATATCTGTGTTTTCTCTTCGTCCAGGTCTACTGGGTGGTGCTAGCAGTGCTAGACCGTCTAGGCACATGTTGGATGTTAGCAAGGTGGGCCCCATAGGTGATCAGCATAGATGAAACATATACAACATGCAACGGGTCCATGCAGGTGGGCAACACATCCAGGAAATCAGCTTGATCCATGAGTTTTCCTCCATCCAAATTGGCCCGAAAATGGGCAACAAGGTGTCCCAAAAATCAGGATGCATGGATGTCCCATGTTTGGACAACAATATACATCATCAAGTGAGCCATCATGCGAGGATCGAGAGAGAGAGAGAGAGAGAGAGAGAGAGAGAGAGAGAAGACGTGTGACGGAGGGGCCCCGCCACTATGGGTCCCTCTAATACATGCATCAATACATACATCAAGATGGGTCCCATGCATGCATGGGCCCATCATAACAAAATAAAAATCTAAGGTGGGGGTGTCATCCCCACCATGCAAATGAGAGGTCTAAATGACCACCGTGGCTCATGCATGTAAGAAAATGGGCCAAAGCCACATCAAGGGGATCATGGAGGTTCTCCACCATGGATTGGTGGGTCCTTCAAGTATCCATGCAAATGAAAGAAAGAAACCTAAGAGAGAGGATGAAATCTAGCTCTAGAGAGAACCCACCTTAGATCTTGATCTCCTACTTCCACCACTATGCTTCAATGCTCCTAAGATAATCTTTTAATGGTGCAGATTGACTGTTAATGGTTAGATTGATGGGGAGAATGGGTGAGAGATGGCTAGATTTTTGGGGTTACTTGGATGTCCCAAGCTTTTTAGCAGTGGAGAAAATGAAAGAAATAGGGGGAGAGAGAGAGATTGGAGGGAGAGAGAAAGAAATGATTGCTTTGAAATGATGATTGTAAGGCCATAATTATCTTTAACTCATGGGGAAGAGAAAACCTATAATTACTTGTAGGTAATCATTACCTAGCATGGGGTGATGACATCATCCCATAATGGCCTAGGAAATAGTGTCATATGGGATAGCTGGGTCCTGTAATCAAGTTATGAATGGTCATTATAATGCGTGGGCTACATCTTATGATCTAAGCGTTGCATTGACGCACGAGACACGAAATTGGAACCACGACGATGGTGCGGTTGCATTGGTACAGTCTCGGGTTAAGTCGACTCGGTTTACAGGAAGTGACTTAAGATCATGCGCAAATGCCATTTACGGGTCGCGGGTTGCCGGAATTTGATGGGGTGGATTGCGGGATCCTACGAAACAGAATGGTCACTAGGACATGAGTCTGACGCATCCAAACTCGGTGGGCCCCACCATGTGCTTTTATATGCTTTATACATATCTTCATATGGTTTTAGATGGTATGGTTCACCTGAGTTCCATATACAACTGATTTTTGAGATATCCCATAACCTAAGGGGAACCCATCAAATGCACGGTGTTAATGTTCGACAAACATCATGGTGGGGCCTACACAACTCGACCTCAGGGAAAGTTCCCATGAGGTGGACTTCATAGTAACATCTCCCATATATGTGTGTGTGTGTGTGTGTGTGTGTATTAATTAACGCATGCATACACAACCCCACACAGTCACACTGCAGTGTAATTTCACCACCTATGGGTACTCGAACCCTTAACCCGATGTTGAAACTCCTGAGAGTCTACCACCGGAGCAAGAGTATGGACCCGATACACACACATGTGTGTGTGTTTATTTTTTGGGAAAGCCCATGCATGCCCTTAGCCTCACATTCCATTCTTAAACCTAAGTTGAGTTGTCGCAGGTTGGGTCAGTCAATTGTGCTTATGAATTTTAAGTGGGTTAGATTGTAATCTCATAGTAATAGGTGGTGGGTTTTGGTTTGGATTACAATTCTTGGCCCATCCCGTAAATGGGTCAAGCTTGGACTGACCCCAAGTTGGCCTGAACCAGACCCATTGCCATGGCTATGGTTAAGAGATAAAGCCTTCTACTTATCGCATCAGAACGAACTCTCTTTGATACTATCTAATCTCTCTATTAAGAGAGAGATTTTATCTCCTTGGGAATAACAATGTATGCAACCCTTTGAGAAAGTAAAATGAAGTGACGAAAGGGTAGGCCATGTAAGTTGGGATTGCCTCTAGACAACTCACAAACCAAGTTGGTATAGCCTCTAGGTAATCCCCACATCCCATACGTTCTTAAATTTAGATGTCAGATGAAATCGTGACTTAAAATGTTAGAAGCTTAAATAGGCCTTTCATGTAAAAAGGAATTAAAGATGCTAATCATAACCTCGGAATTTCC
This sequence comes from Magnolia sinica, assembly GCF_029962835.1. NCBI lineage: Eukaryota > Viridiplantae > Streptophyta > Magnoliopsida > Magnoliales > Magnoliaceae > Magnolia > Magnolia sinica. The sequence goes on from NC_080583.1 coordinate 36,665,973, forward strand.
ATGGCATACATTGTTGAAACACAGTCTCAGGAAAACCAACTTATATTCAATTTGTGACTTCTTTCTTCTTGCCACATGGACTTATGACTCAAATGTTGATTATTGCTCTAACTGTAGAATCCTTCTTGCTTGGGATAGATCTATCCAAGTCTCCATTAAAAAAATACTGATTCATTGTTTTGTGAGATCTAATGATTTTCTAGGTAAGATTATGCTTACAGGTATTTATACGCTACAAGAAAGTAATGAAATGCTGACCCTTAGGGGAACCCTTTACTGGCGGCTAGTATAACTAGACACAGGCAAAGGGTGTGTTTAAAACCTTAAAAAAACCCAACTCGATTTTTGTCCCATTTCACCCTTTCCCTCTCTCCATCACGCGCCAACTCTCTCTCTCTCTCTCTCACTTTATCTTTCTCTCTCTGCGCCTCTCCCTGTCCTCTAGATCTATGACTCCCTCTCCCTCTCCCTCTCCCTCTCCCTCCTCTCCTTCTCTCTCTATACACCTCTCCTTCTCTCTCTCTACCTCTGTCTCTCCCTCTCCACTTGATCTCTCTCTCCCACTCCCTCTCCCTCTCCCTCTCCACTCTCGAATCCTCCCCTCTCCCTCTCCACTTGATCTACCGCTCCCTCACTCTCTGTCTCTCTCTCCCTCTTTTATTTTCTTCTTTTCTTTGGTTTAGTACATCAAAGAGCATTTTTCAACATCAGGTATCTTCCTCTCTCTCTCTCTCCTTATTTATTCATATTAATTTGGGCAATTTTTAGCATTTTTTTAGGAATAATCGAATTGGAGTTCCTTGTTCCAAATTTCAATTGTGACGAGTTGATTCTGAAATCCCTAATTGGATTTTGAGATTTCCAATTCCTAATATGGGAATTATAAAATCCCCAATTACTGTATTTGGGAATCAAAATCCCCAATTGTCAATTTTGGAATCAAAATCTGAAATCCATAGTTTTCTAATTTGGGATCGAAATCCAAAATCCCTAATTTTCTAATTCGAGGATCAAAATCCAAAATCCATAAAATTTTGATTTGGGGATCCAAAATTCGAAATCCCTAATTTTCTGATTTGGGGATCGAAATCCGAAATCCCTAATTTTCTGATTTGGGGATTGAAATCTGAAATCCCTAATTTTTTGATTTGATCCTCCATACCTGATGCACGGTGGCTCTGATACCAACTATGAGATAGATGTGGAATTACAAGGACCCGAGATGGCATATTTAGGCTGATTTTCATTGTCCCGAGAAAATCATATATATTTCGACTGATATTCATTGATATAAACCATTCATTCACATATATTTTGGTTAATTTTCATTGAACCATATTAAGACTCTTTGCTTTGATCGAAATATTTTCATCCGACTGGTCTCGTATGTAATGATCTATCTGTTGCATGTAGTGATCTATCACATTGATATGATTGGGTTCATTTCCATTTTTTCAAATCATTCATATGATCGGTCATGATCGGACCCCTATTTTGATGTTTCAAGCCATTCATTTGATTAGGGCCACTATTTTGATGTTTCAAGCCATTCATCTGATTGGGGCTATGTTTAGTGATATAAGCCCTTCCTCATATGGTATGGGTCATTGTCATCAATCCAAGCACAGTGATATTTGAAGGTTGATCCTCTTTTCTTACAGACCCCCTATGTAGTGATCCACTATGCTGATGATATATTTGGGCTGATTTTAATCAATCCGAACTAATCATATATATATTTAGGGTGATTTTCATTGATCCAAACCATTCATTCACATATATTTGGGCTGATTTTCATTAACCCAAACCATTCGTGTGATTGAGTCCTATTTAATGTTCCAAACCATTCATATGAATAGCTTATTCTTAGTGATCGAAATACGTTCATATGGTTTGGCCTATTTTCATTAATTTAAGCGCAGTGATAACATCCATCATTCATCTGATTTGGCCTATAGTTAGTGATCCAAACCCTTCATATGTTGGGGCCATTTTCATTTATTCAAGCCCCCTATGTAGTGATTCATTGTGTTGATGATATACTTACGCTGATTTTCATTGGTTCTACTGTGTTAGCCATCTGATTAACGACCATCAATTGGCTAGCTATATGAAAAACAGTCTAGGATCCAAATTCAGTGGTTGAGATTGGATAGTTAAGACTGTTCAGTCAATGTGGTTGTTGGACTATGATCCATCCACGGTGGGGCCCATAACTGGGACACTCTGGATATAATGCATTCCTGTCATGGGTAAGGTGGACGAGCCATTACTATTGGATAGAACTATGCTCTGTTTATCATCATCCTCCATGGCATGACCCATCCACTTCCACATGGCATAAATGTATATATGGAGATTCTTACATGCAACCTGAACCATCCAAATCATGAGGACTTTTTTAAATCCTGGATTTCAAATCCTCAAAAGGGCCTCTTTTAAAATTCAAGAGAAAAGGAGTGTAAAAAATCCAGAATTTTCAATCCTCTTAAACTGTCATCATTGAAGCTTATTGGTTGGTTCTTGTTTTAGTGCTCTTATCTATGAGTTGGATTTCATAATGCATTGAAGATTATTGGCTGGTTCTTGTTTTTCTTTTTACAATTTTAGTGCTCTTTTACACAATAAAACAATGCTGGTCTTCTTATGAGTAGATCTCCGTATCCTTATAATTTTTTTTTTGTGTTGGTTATTAGGTCTCACAATTTGTCATTCACGTATAAGGCTTGTATATTATGGATATAGTCGTCAATTTCTACAGGTTGGGTTGTTTTCGCATTTCATCTTGCTAGGGGATCTTTTTCCTTTTCATTTCATCAATTTCATTACTATATTTGTCTTATCTTTTTGCATTATCTCTACTCTAATGTGCTTTGGGATCTACAGTAAATGTGCATCATTGGGACCTACAGTAAATGTGCCACTATAAAGAAACACCACAATCCATCTGATGCTTCTAAGCATACATGATTTAGAAAAGTATAGCAATGGCTCACATGCTCTACTTGTCGGTGGTTTCTTCTAGTTAATCACTATCTTTGGAGTGTTCAAATTTGAGAAACAATCTATTTAGCTAAGTGTATAGAAACCAACACATGTACATTGATGCATTTGGCATCCAAAGTCCCCCTATCTAGCTAACTAGTATTTGCTTCACTTTTGAGTTTCATCCAACTATTTTCTTTGTAAAGGACCATAGAATGGAAGATTACTGTGGCATGACTTGACGAAAGGTGATTTCCATCATCTAATGGAAACTCCAAAGTCCTTTCACTTATCATCTAAGTCTTGTCATCCAACAATATGTATGGTTCATCATGTGCTTTCTCACTTTTAACTTCCTTTCTCCTTTAAATATGTGAACTCTAGTGTAGCCAATAAATCAAACCTTTGGAATTTGTACTTTCTATATCTAGTGACAAGCTCTGTTTCCCTATTAGATACATTTCATTGATGATCTTAGTAGATTTTCTTTTGGAAAGCGCTTTCATTTTTAACTCAATTTTCTTTTCTTGTTTTGTTGGTGGCTATGTTTCAGGATTCAAGCATTTGAAATGATGGCAATTGTTGTGGTAGGGAACAACCTCATATGTTTGTCTTTTCAGCCTTTAGACTTTTACTGCATGTCTGTCTTCAATTAGTTGGGTTTCCGATGGTGCTATATAGCTTATAATTTTCTAGTATCATTTCGAATTATCTGCCATAGTGTTCTTGCACCTGCAAGTTATGACAAAAATCTGGATTGCATGTGGTCGTACTATTGAAGAAGTGTTTCGAGTCAAAAGCCTAAACAATTTGGGCTATAAGATTTTTTACTTTGTTATGAAAATGTTGTGCATTAGTGATGTATAATTTCCATTATTGGTTGGTATTAATGATATGGTTGTTCATTAGTTTGGTAGGTTTCCTTTGTTTGTGTAGCTATGACTTAAATAGTACCTAATCATCCCATTTTATAGGCTATTTGTTGGATGATTAGAATATTTGATCTGTGTGTTTTTGAAGTGTGGTCCATTGTAGCTAAATGACACACTGTACAAATGGAGTACAAAATCTTTGTGAGCATACAGGTTTGGATGTTAAATCATTATTTGGATGCTCATTTCAGGTTTTGGTTTGTATCAGTATACAGGTTTGAATCGATTGTTTTGGTTGTTCATTATAGATTTCACATTTACATATGTGTACTGATTTTTTATTTTTGCTACTCATTTTAGGTTACGGTTTGTAACATCTTACATGTTTGAGCTCAGACGATAATTGTTTATTTTGCGTACTCATTTTAGGTTTTGGTTTATAACAACTTAAAGATTTAGCTTAATCATCATAGGTTTAGTGTTAACTTTTTCCTTGCTAGGTCCCAGGGCAGAATTCATGGGTTGTGGCCGCGAGCATGTTGTAAAGTTCAAGTGGTCTAGTATGGAAGTTCTTCTTCATCAGACGATGCCCATGCCTTTGAAAGATTTGGATTTTAGGTACATGGAAAATGTTTGTATATGTCTGGACACTGATAGCATAGTAGTTAGAATTTACAAACCAAGTCAGTTTACTTTGCCCCGAAACTTTATAATGCCCTTTTTTTAAAAAATCTATCTTACAGGCAAAAACTATGAAAATGATTGTGCTAAGGCTATAATGCTAGAGCTGTAAACATGTCTCCTAACACCCAAATAAGTTTGGTTTTTAGCCCAGTTGTTTTTTTTCTCTTTCTTTTCTTCTTCTTCTTCTTCTTCTTCTTCTTCTTCTTCTTATTCCTCTTCTTCTTCTTCTTTTTGCCTTTGTGCAGTTGATCCCAAGCAGTTGGGATATGGCTTTAGGCAATGATGATGATGTTGTTGTTGAGATGTGTGTGCGTGTGTGTGTGTGTGTGTGTGATACTGTGAGATTTTTTGAATGGTAGAAAAGTATATCATACTTTAATAATAATTAGTATTTAGTTTACTATTAAATCTCAATATTATTTAAATTAAGCTTAGTTAATTATGTAATTTTATAATTAGAAATATAAAAACTGTAAAGAAATAAATAAATGAAAGAAAAAAAGCTTCTAGCTTGTTAGTTGAGCTAGTTAGTTAGTGCACACCCCAACTAGATGGGAACCCAGGCTTGAGTGCTGCTGATGTGAGGTTTTAGTCTTGCCTGAACTGGTTATGTAATCTATATTGGAAAAAAATGGCAATTTTCTATAAAGAAAAATCCTAAACTACCAGAATAACTGGCAATATAACGTTTTATATTGGCCTTTCAGCAGCCATAACTTGCTACAATGTAGACCGTTATTGCACCCCCCATGACATAATAGATGTGCCCCAGAGAGCGTTGTAATGCTGTTATAACAAGCATTATAATATCTTTATAAAAACCATGTTTTCTCTTTAATTAAAATTATTTTAATCTCATGATTTCTCTCATGATGAGAATTTGGTGTAGGATTCTTCTGGTGTCTTTTGGAATAAAGATAGTTTAGCAGCTCTATTGGCTTTGGAATTAAAAGCGGACCTTCTTGTTCTGTTGAGTGATGTAGTCAGCCTATATAGTGCTCCTCCTAGTGAAGCTCATTTAAAGCTTATATATACATATGTAAAAGAGACACATCAAGGGACGATAACATTTGGAGACAAATCGAGGGTAGGAAGAGGGGGTATGACTACTAAAGTAAAAGCTGTTGTTTGTGCAGCAAGTGCAGGGACCCCTGTTGTTATTACCAGGTACTTCTCTGCATTTTATTCTTTTCAATATATGATAGTACCCTTTTCGGTACTTTAGATGTGTGCTTAAGCTTTTAGCTTTTGATATTCCTTTAATTCAACTATATTCAAAGTAGCAACAAAGCTCAAGTTGATAACGTTTTTATGATCATTTTAAAAATTCCACAATGTCCTCAGTTGGCTTCATGATCATATAGCATTGTCTAACTCTTTGGGTTAGCAATGTGCTTAATCAAATTTCTTATCAACAGGGAGAGAGATCAACAAATTTACTTAGTAAATTTTATCTGCTTAATCTTAATTATAAATATAGCACAACATTGGAAGGTTGGATTTGCAGCCTATTTTAAAGATTATTTATACAATAGGGTTTCAAAATTTTGATCAATCAGTAATGTTTGCTTTACTTATTAGTGTACAAGTCCTTCCAAAGGACCAACTATTTGGACCATTTAGTAAAAATGTTATAAAGAAAATGTCAAGTTAAAACATTAACATGGAATTGGTTTCAAATCAAATGCTTCATGTAAGCTTAATTAATTCACATAGCAAATTGTATCTACTTAGTCTTAATTACAAATACATAACAATATTGAAGTTGGGATTTGCAATCGATTTTAAATTTTAATTATATAGGATGTGTTTCAAAATTTTTAATCAATCAGAAAAGGGAAACTTCCAAGGAATCAACTAATCTGGGACATTTAGTAAAAAACAGCAGAAAGAAGATGTCAAATTGAAACGTTAACATCGAATCAATCTCTAGTCAAATGCTTCACTTACCTACATTAGGTAGCAAACTGAAGTTCTCAACTATGGTTGTATTCTGTCATTTACCCAGGTAAACTCTATTTCATTTTCCATTTCTTTTAAAGTGGTTTTGGTACTGATAACATCATAAAAGTAATTCAAGTGGGAGATGAATGGTTAGTGCCCTTTCTACAACAAATGCCATTTCGCTTATGGAGCAGCAGGTATCATTGCATTCTATGTTCTCTTAGATTTGTGTACTTTCTTGTTATTCATTTATCTTATGTGTGCTTGTTGAACCCTTTATCTGTCTGGTTGTTGGAAGTTTTGCCATGGAAGATGAATAGCTAGGATTACATGAAGGTGGGCCCCCAACCGTATGGAGTGCAGGTTGTGACAAAAGGCCCAGGTTTGGTCATGTATTGCATATGCTCTTTTTTTTTTAATGAGAAAGATTTGCTCTCTGGATACGGATTTTTGGAAGCCTTAAGCTCTCTGTGGCTACAGATTAAATCCGTAGCCTTTGACCATGTTTTTTTTTGAAAAACTTACGATTTTGGGGTGTTTAGCACTACCGCGGGTAAAGGTCCCTGACCGCCAGTAAAGGCTTTACCAATGCTACTTTTACCAGTGGTTACCTGACCACCGGTAAAGCCTTTAGTGGCAGTTTTTTGGGCCATTATCGGACTGCCGGTAAAGGCCAGTTTTCTTGTAGTGATATATGCCTCTAATTTACCAAGATAGAGGGACTTCATTTGGAAAGACATGTCCCAACTTGGAGTGGGAATGGTCTCCTCGAGGATTCTTATAGGTGATTCTAACGGCCTAAGATTATTATAAAAAATCATGGAGGTGCATATCGAAAATTAAAGCATATGGAATATTTTAACAATTGTCTTGCCTTGTTGGGTCCCTGAAGACCTAGTCTTCTTGGGTAATATCTTTTGTTGATCTAACTATAGCACCAGGCCTTAAAGAACTAAATGTAGGCTAGATAAGTTTGTCTAATCTAAATGACATTAGCCTCTTTGGGTCCTACAAAGCATCTTGTCTTCCAATGGGTCTATTTGACCATGCTTCTATGCCCTGTTATTTCATTTTTTTTTTCTGTTCATAGTATTAAATTGTCTTTTTCATTTTTCTAATCATCGGTGAAAGATGGAGTGGACTTTCGCTTGTTTGAAAATCCCAACATTTGTTAACACTATGATTAATCTTCTTAGGGTGAACACAAAAAATCACCATATGGTTGTCTATTATCATCATTTAAGGAGGCTTACCCATGGCTCTTCCTCTTATGTGGCCACCACACCATAGAGGTCATCCACCTTTGTGTGACTGCCCATGTCAGAAACAAGTGCAACACTCTCTCTAGAGTGAGAAGATGTTGTGGATGATGGATGTGACATTAGTAAAACCATAGTGAACACATGAGATAAGGATGGAACTCACACATTTTCGAGAAGATAGGCCTTAACCAATTCCAAGTAATATGGCTGGATGGTGCTAAAAATAATGTTACACAAATTTTTCTTTAATGTTATCGTTGAGCAATGTCTTATATGAATGGATGGTGAAGCTTCTATCATCACATATGCCTTGAAATCTAACACAATGTTCATGGAGATTGCTCTCTTTTTTCTATTATTTGGAACTCCAAATATGTCACAGGGTCATTGGATGTTCTTTTCATTGGAATATAATTGTTGGAGTGTCTCAAATTTCTTTTGCAACGTCACCATACATCATATTGTGTTAGACATTCTCTTTCATATAGTGAAAGGGTCAACTCGTCACTTAATAGTCATCTTCTTTCCATTGTTAATATGTGTCTGAATCTCTTCCAAGGCAACTATCTATAAGGTGGCTTAACTTGCCTTTTTTTTTGCCATAAAATTTAGACAGATTGTGCCCAGGGTAAGTAGTTTTTTACCCCTTTTAGCTCGATCAACAAATCTAATGAGTGTCGATTTTGTTGTATGATTTATAATCTATTATAATTTGAGTAATTCAATTAAAGAACCAATGACGAATGTCATGCCCCAAATTCGGCGGTCGGAGTTTCCAACTTCTTGAGTGTCAGTCCCATGTTGCTTCAACTACCTTGCCATGCACAACACTTGGCGAACGGGCTCACCAAATTTCCAAGCTCCAAATCTGATTGGTAACCGAGGATTTTTTTTTTTGTTAGGCGAGTTACATCTATAATAGAAATATAAAACATTAACATCTTAAAATGACTATATCATTAAATAAGTCTAAAATACATCATGTTTACAATCCAAAAATTTTTTAAATAGAAGAAAAAATATGATGAGGATGGCCATCAACGCTTATAGACACCTCGAGCTTGGTAACTCCTACAAGCATGTAAGGAAACATGGGTGTGAGCTAATATACTCATGAATCATACTATGTGTCGGAAGGTGAGCACAACTTATCATAAACATTCCTCATTCACATGTGCCGGTATGTCAGGAAGTCAGCTGAGACCTTGGAAGTTGAAGACCTAAGACACATGAAAATTGGTGCATCAAGGAGCAAAGAACAGGTATATAAAGTACCTTACTTACCCTAACCCTTAACCTAAAATAACCATAAACATCTAGATGATTATAGCTTAATAGGTAAACCTTTTATTGATCATCCATAGTCTTAGAAACCTCAATTAGAATAGGATATAAGAGGTGTTAAGTTGTTGTAAATCATTTAACCAAAAATAGCACCTTTCAAGTGATTCTCGATCCCATTAAGTAGTCATCGAGGGGTCTTTGATGGCATCAAAGACCACTCGATGGCATTGAGTAGTCATGTTAGATATCTCTGACAAGTTGTGATCATTTTATCTAAATTTCTCGATGGCATCGAGGACCCATTCAATGGCATTGAAGGGTCCCCTCGATGGCATCGAGTAAAAGAGTGCAAACTGTCCAACAACTTCTCTGCTGAAATCGTAAGTTTCTTGATGCCATCAAAGGCCAGCTCAATTCCATCGATAGAGCCATTTTTTGCTCTTTTTTACCATTTCAGTTCCTTTATATAAGTATCTAACATTTGGGCATTTAGATGGGTTTTTTTTTTTTGTAATAGAAGGCTAGTTGATTCCACATTTATATCCCACATCTTAGAACTCTAATTCAACGAGTTCCAACTCATCTTCCTGGATATTTTCATTCTAATGAGGACTCCAACCTCCACCTTGAAGATGATCTTGAACTCCACCATTTTTTAGAGATTAGACCCAATCTTATTACCTAATCCTTTGTCTAAATCCTCTCAAAGGCCCATCTAAGTGAATCCCCTAGGATTACAATCTTCCCATGAGTTGTAAAAGACTCAACCAACCTCCCTTGCCTTGGTCACCTCTTTGGTACATCATATGTAAGGTAAATGACTGTAGGAGCTGAAGCATTGGCACCAATGATAGGGGGAGTAATTGAGGAGCAAATTCAAGTATGGGAGAGCATTGAAGAAGCAACCCAAGAACAACGCGTCAAAGGGGCTCAATCTGATAAGTAGGTATCAAGCATGAGTCCATACTCTATTTCCTTGTGTAAGATTGATGGTAAGAGTTTGTGACCCCAATTTGAATAGGTTCTTATGTATGACCTAGGCTCTTATGTAGGGCTAAATTCATCAGACATGGATGGGTACATTTTAGTCTCTGTGGGAGCCTCTGGTGGGAGTAAACGTAGGTCCTTGGACTAGGACCAAGGTTGTTGTTTAGCTTATAGAAAACCAACTTAGTTTCTAAGGGATCCTCCAGCGAAAGTATACTTCAAGTTCTTATGTAGGACTTAGGTCATTATGTAGGGATGTAAAGGTTAAGTGTAGAGTTGGGCATCGAGTCGAGTCAGACTGAGTTAGACCCAACTCAACTCGATCCAATTTTACCAACTCCCTAACCCGAACTCGATCTGACTCGGGACTGAGTCCAATAGGCCTAACTCGATCTGAACCGAATCTTGGCTGGGCTGACTAGAATCGAGTCTGACTCAGTCAAAGAAACTGACTTGGATCAAGTTGGCTACGATTCGCATCAGGTCAATGGGTCATTGAGTCATTTTAAAGTTGGGTTGGGTCTAATTAGGAATAATCACAAAATAATGTTGGGTTCTTATGGTGGGTTGAGTAAAAAAAATTTAGGTGGGGTTAGGGTTAGAAACCTTGGACTGGATTTTTAAGTTGGGTCCTATTGAGGTCGGATTAGGCTCAAGTTGACCCCAACTCCACCAACACACCCAAGTTACAACCCTAACTATGGTGCATGTGGGGAGCATAATGTGAATGTAGGTCTTTGTTGTGTATTGACACAAGTGCCATATGTTGGGCACTTGAAGATTAATAGTGGTACACATACAAATAAATAGAGCTTTAACTAAAACCATCACACATCTACACACTTGGCATGCAATGGGTCATTTAACTATTATTTGGGAGATCCAAGGTAAGATCTTTCAATTGAGAGATTTCATAAAGCATTGTCCATGGTGAGACGCATGATATCAATACGTTAGACCATTTAGCTAAGTCATTCAAGTGTTTAAATATCACAGATCCAACTTCCAAAGTAAATAAACTACGTCCATAAAATAAACTAAGTAAATAAACTCTATTAAAAATTAAAAGTAAATAGACCTAACATGCTCATGCAGACAAATAAAACGTTCATTCATTCAATATCCTTTGTATGATGAATTCATTTGTGACGTGTAACTAAATGAACCTTGTCTGTAATTGAGACCCCTCCTCCAGCTTTACCTTTGTTGTCAGAATCATCCCTTGGTTCTCTTTTTTTATGGATTCATTTGCAAGAAAACTCTGGGTTGACTCCGAGCTGGAGGTGTCCAAAGATGGTTATTTACCTCTGATGAATCGGATGGTGGAGATGCTTTCCCATCATCCTCATTCATAAATTCAAGAAGTTTTTTCAACCTTTTTTTATGATCCAATTTGTACGGGATTCTCAACCGCCTATAAAATGCTGCGAGATTTTTAAGAAACTTTGATGATTTACTCATGCCTGCTTTAGCATCATATTGTCTCAGAACGGGTTAATGTTGTTGCTTGGTCATGGATGCAATTTTTGAGTTTTCTTTTATGACCACCTTATAATCTTGTTCTTCTTGATCCCTTAAAATTCTCTCTTGTTCTTTTTCTCTACTAATTGTGGAGGGCTTAGAGGCATTTCCTCTGCTTAATTCTTCTTCATTTATAATAAGCATACTTTTTTATCATTTGTACTTGGTTATATTGGTTATAATTATATGGGAGAGGGGTGGAGAAAGTCCCTGTATTTGAGTCAAGAATGGCTCAAAATAAATTCCAAATTTCCTTAGGAGCTTTGTTACATGGTGCAGCGTCTCCTCCCCGACAAGCCAAATGTAATTTCAGCCGATTTGTTTTGTTTATAAATTATTTTTCACACAACTTGCTTTGTAACTTTATCTTTCCATCTTAGGAGTAGACGTGGACTCCATAATCCCAAATATTTGCCAATGTATCATCTTCTAATGGCATCTCTATAGGTGTATATTTTAAAAGAAAAATATCTGGTTGGGTTAAGGCAACATAAAAAAAAAGTTATAATGATGAATGAACGCAATTAGCCAACCATATAATATGAGATTTAAACAACATTAACTAATTTAATAGTACAAATAAAAAGAGAGAAATATCCATCCTCCCATAAAATATTACAATTTAAGCCCACAAAAAATAATTACAAATATCCTATTGTAACTTGTAAGCAAATGCAAGAGAAATAGAAGGCAGTGTCTTATCCTGCAGTTCATGTAATTGTTGTAGGTACTATCTCATCTTGCATGTCACTCTCCTCTTCCTCGAACTCCTCATCAACAGAGTTCCTTTTTCCTCAAATTGGACGCAACCAATCTTGTGTACAAATGAATGCTTCAACTGATTCTGGTGTAAGTGAGCTTCGATACTTGTTCACGACCTTACTCCCCATACTAAAAGTAGATTTTGAATCCACGATTGAAATTGGAATTGATAATATGTCTCGTGCTATTAACGAGAGCACATGGTATTGTGAATCATGAGATTTCGTCTTTCACCAGTCCAAAATATCAAATTCTTCACCTTCATATTTTACAAGTGGCTCCTTGAGATATATTTTAATTTTTTATTGGGTTGTCTACATTTGAGTCTCAACCTGTGCTAGGAAAGACATAAAATCATCGATCGTTTCTCGCGATTGATCTACAGTAGAATTAGAAACCACTTGAGGAGTTTTATCTTTTGTAGTGCCCACATAGAAATTGTATAAATCATCAACTACATAACAAATCTTATCAACCTCAGAGGCACTCTTCTCACCATATAAATTATTACATATGAATACAACCATGAACATCTTGTATCGAGGATCAGGAACGACTGCGACAGCCATTACCAGATTGGACTCAGACTAATACTTATTAAACATTAACTGCATACCCATGGTCATTAATTGTAAAAAGTCTAGTCCACTACAGCTTCTGTGCAGGGCATTTTTTACCCTCTAAAGTTCTAGTAGAAATATATTTGTTGTTAGATATTTTCTTGCTGAAAATTTCTTTATTGTGTCGTAAAAAAATAAAAAGGAACTTATGAACTGATTCAACTCTTGACCAATCATCTTAAGAAGGCAACCAAAGAAACACACTATTACGCTCCGCATAGTGAGAGAATGTATCTCTGAAAGCTATCACTGAATCCAACATTTCAAAAGTTGAATTCCAACGTGTCATGACATCCAGCTTCATCGTTCTCTAAGATGACAAATTTGTTGAGGGTCAAATATCGCATATTATCCCCCATTTATATCTTGGTTTTATGAACATGATAATGTTAATGTTCTATTTTACTCATGTTTGTGTTATAAGGTGAATTTAAGAGCTTGGATTGAAAAGGGTGTTAAAAACATTGATTGATGCCCAAGAATCATCGAGGCAAGGGATAGATCTTATGAGACCAAGATTAAAGAATTCACATGTCAAAGATTCAAGAAAACTAAGTGAGAAATGAAGAGAATCAAAGATTTGAAGTGAATAAAAGGAATCCTGAAATTGTCCTGAAAAAGCATACTCTGAAACTCTGGGTCGTTTTGTGAAATTGCATAGAGTAAAGTCTATTTTGGAGAATTGTGCAGAGTGAAGTCTATTTTACCAAACTGCGTAAATTTGAGGTTGTTCAAGATTTTTTCAACTAGGTACAAAAGTTAGAATACCACAACTATAAATAGGACTCCCTAGGATGTTCCTAGGCATCTTCTAGGTTTTAAGGAGTAGAGTAAAAGGGTGGAGAAGTTGTCGCCAAGAGTTTTTTTTTTTTCTTCTTAGTTATTTTCATGTTTTTCTTAAGAGACTTTGGTGCAATCATGTCTATGGTTGGTTAAACCTCTTAATTAGGGCTAAGAGGTGAAGCTTGTAGCATGATGGGATGTTTCTATTACTTTGATTCATGTTTAATTTGAACTCCATGGATTTTAATTTGATATTTAAGGAAAATTTTTAATTTTTAATGGTTTATTGTGACTCAAATTACAGTAGATCTGCAATAGCTTTAAGTATTTTCTTTTCTTGATTTGAGATTGTGAAATCAGTAAGTTAAGTTGTTCACCATCGTCCCTTGGGGATGGTAAGGTGATGGAATCCTTCCTAATCTTCACAATTATCATGCTTTGTGATTACGAGATTGGTAAATCCTATTGTTTGCCATTATTTCCAGGGCATAGTTTGGTGGCCAATTATCATAGTTCTCCTTCATTGAGAATTAGGTCAATGGAAGTTCAGATTTAGTTTATTGATGTATTTTCCAATTGGATGGGATATGACTCCAATTCTAATTATGTTACTTGAATTAAGCAAGAAGACTCCCTGATCACTACAAGTGGATCCTTGGCACCATAGTTCTCACCTTTAAATTCTTACTTTTAATTACTTTATTCACAATTACTCTCTCAAATACTTTAGTATTAGTTTCACATCTTCTTCGAGTTCTACTTCTAGTTAATTTCAGAAACGTACAAGTTTCAGTCCCTGTGGATTCGACCTCGGTCTTATCGAGATTATTACTACATCATGACCCTACACTTGGGGTTGTGAACAAGTTTTTGGCGCAGTTGCCGGGGATTGACGGTTGCATTTTCTGAATTTAATTAGTTTTAGAATTAGGTTAAGATTAGGATTTATTTACTTTATATTTTTAGGTTGAGTTCTTTCTAATTTATTTATAGAAACTAACTTTTCTTTCTATTTTCAAATTTAAAAACTTTCCTAATTTGTTTTTAGAAACTAATTTTTCTTTCTATTTCCATATTTAGAAGCTTTCTTATTTTTTTTTTATAAACTAACTTTTCTATTTATTTCCAGATTTAGAAACTTTCCTAATTTATTTTTAGAAACTAACATTTCTTTCTATTTCTAAATTTAGAAACTTTCCTAATTTGTTTTTAGGACTAACTTTTTGTTTTGTTTTTAGGTTAGGGTTTTTCTGATTTATTTTTAGAAACTAACAATGTTTTCTATTTCATAGGATCTTAACATAGAACTCTCCAAACTGGGAAACTCCTTCTAACTTCTCCTCAACTTATTTTCTATATTGTTGTCGGTTTTTTCTCTTATTCTATTTTAGGATCAGGTTAAAGATTAGGGTTTCACCATCTATATGCAAGAGTGGGAACGTCAGTATACTGAGCTAGTTTTAGAGAATGCGAGAAATTGTGAAGAGCTGTCAGATGAATATGTTAGGAAACAACATGTGTCTCAAATTTTTTCTAAAACCATCATCAAGAACCAACCAGAATACAATGTTCCACCCGTTAAGATGTCCTTACATGATTATAGGCAGGAGAATAATTATTGGGGTTATCATAACTATGGGAGTGAGAATTATTATCACTCATCTGACAAGAAGAAAACATTGAGAGATTATATTATGGTTGATATTATGTATCAACAACCATCAGATTCTCCCACTATGACCCATATGACTATAATCAATGGAAACATCAATATTGGAAAGATGAAGCAATAATACATCACAGTGACAATTCTCTTAGGTCTTTACCTTTGAAATCCAACCAGAAATAATCCAAGAGGATTCACTTTAGAGTTACACAGACGATTTTGCTGGCATTAGAAAAACGATAGAAGCGCTTGCATTGTGCCTTGATAAGCTAATAGAGGCTTACTTACCTACTTATGATTAGTGGAAATAACAACATAAGAGAGATGAACCAACAATTGATTATAATGACAATTCTTTTGGATCCCCTACCATTGAAATCCAACCAGAAATGATCCAAGAGGATTCACGTCTGAATTTCATGGACTATCAAGAATAGGTCAACCGACTTGTCACAGGCATGATGAAATCATTGGAAGTGATTGAATTGCGCCTCAATAAGGTTGAAGATGCCAGGTTATCACAATCTCAACCCAATCTAGAAACACAATGCGTGGAAAGTGATCCTAACTTGCTTGTGGAGAGTACTGAAATTGAGAATGAAGAGTTGGATTGTGTTAATGAGTATGCGGCTCAATTTCTCGAAGAGTCAATCTTGATGAATGTCTAAAGGAATGATCAAGAGATGGGTGTCTTTCAAATATAATGATACTGACATGCTCTAGTCATATGTCACACTTAACTTCAATGAGAAGGAAGAAGCCAGTTTATTCGAGCCTCAACTCAACCTAGGAAAATAGTGTGAGGAAAGTGATCTCATCCCACTTGTGAATTGTACTGAATTGGAAGATGATAAGTATTAGGATGAGAATCATGAATTTACAGCCCAAGATTCACTGGAATTGATTTCAATTATGGTTTAGGAAAGTGATCACGATCTACAAGACATTGTCGACCATAATGATCTACTCCACCCATCTGACACGTTTGATTTACATATGGAGGAAGAATCCCTTCCAAGTGAACCACATGACTCTTTTGAGGCATGTATAAACCACTCCCCTGATTTAGATTATGATATGATTAGGGAGATGGACAAGTTGTTAGGCTCATGTCCTAGTGACCATTCCATTCCATATGATCCCGCGGTCCTTTTGATCAAATTTCGGCAACCCACGACCTGTAAATTGCATTTGCGTGGAATCCTAAGTCACACTCTGTTAACCCGAGTTGACTCAACCCAAGACCTGTGCCATTGCGACCATACCATCTCCACGGTTCCGACGTCGCGTCTCATGCGCCAATCTGATGCTTAGATCATAAGTTGTGCATAGCGTATGATAATTACCATGGACCGTGCGTTGTGGGATCCACCTATCCCATATGACACATTTCCCTAAGCCATTATGAGGGCGACATCACCCTAGCTATAGCCTCCCTACCCTAGCAATGATTACTAACCTACCCCCATGTCTCTCTTGCAAGTCATGATGACCCTAGCCATACCTCTTCCCCAAACCACTCATTGCCTACCTAAGCTACTCCCTCTCTTATCTCTCTCCCTCTCTCTTTTCTTTCTCATTCCTCTAGCAAGAGAGCTACCAACATACCACCCATGTGAGAAATTTTAGCCACTTCCTCTCCCTAATATTCCCAATCCAATCATCAAGAGACCATCTCAACCATTGAATCTTGTTCCCTTGGAGCATTGGAAGCCATTGGTGGAAGAAGGATAAGAAGATTTGAAGGTGGGTGCTCTCTTGGACTAGATTTCATCCTCTCCCTTAGTTTTCTCTCTTTCATTTACATGGGGACTTGAAGGACTCACAAATCCATGGTGGAGATCCTCCATGATCCCCTTGATGTGGCCTTTGGCCTATCTTCATACATGCATGACCCATGGTGGGTCCATTCTCCATGGACCCCACCATGATGATTTCTACTCTAATCCATACATTCTAAGGGTCATCTAGACCCCTAATTTGCATGGTGAGTATTTTGAAAAAGAAATAAATGCATTGGATTTGGGGAAAATTATTTTATTCGAACGTAACAAAGAGAATAGACATAGAACAATCATTGTATTATTAGTGCTGAGTTCATTTGCATCTCTCCAGTATCCCTTGATCCAAGATAGATAATTTGAAATACATAAATTGAAATTAACAAAGCTTATATGTTAAATCTCAAATTCGAAAGCATTTTAAAAGTTGCTTCGGTCATCTCCTTAGGAGGAATGTCATGTTGATGAACTCATCCTCTTTTGAGCTTGTCCTTTATGTAAAGGAGAGCTTGGAGCAATGAAGATCAAACTAGACGATTTCAGCAGCATCTTGTTCCCTTTTAGAACTGGCCATATAGTGACCTGGTTGTGTGACCCGCGTAACCAGTTTGTCTATTGCACTATCTGTACAACAGAGAAGTTGATTGCGCGATTCACACAACGTGCAATCAGTTGTGCGATCCGCATAAGAGATGAAATCTGTCGTCAATCATATTAGGCTATTCGTGCCATCCACGCAACTACTTCAATTAGTTTTGCGGTCCGCTCAACCACTACTTGTTGCGCGATTCGCGCAATTGCCAAACAGAACACTTGATTCTTTTTTCATTCCTTCCCTTCTATGTCTAGTTTCTAGTCTTTAATTTTCCTTCATGTTTTTTTATGCTCCAACAAATGCCCCCTTAATCTGTTCTTTGTTCCCTTGAATCAAAGAATCAAGATCAATTTTCTCAAAATGCTGCATTTCTCAAGGTCGTCGCGTGACCCGTGCAACAGGCACCCGAGTTCGGTACTTGACCCAAATTTCTATAAATAGTCCTCCAATTTCATTTCTTCACTTTCTCTCTTTATAGTCAGGCTCCATTTCTCTGGTTTTTACTCTACGCAAACAGCACCTGTTGCGTGACCTGTGTAACATTTTTTTCGTTCGCACAGGCATTTTGGCCATTACTCCGCCCACGCAACCTTGAACCCTTTGCGCGACACGCGTAACCGTCTCCTTTGGTTAACTTCCCAAACTTAACCAAATTTCTCAATTTTTCTAACATGGCCCGCACCAAAAGAACTTTCATTGCTGTCAATCCTCCCTCCGATCAACCTTCTCACTAGGAATTGCCAAATCCTGAACCCTTCCAAGCCACGACATCTCAATCAATAGTATCACCATCATCCCCAGTTCAACCCTCACGCAAACATTTTAAAACAATCGCTACGCGCCCTGCTTATAGAAAAGAACCGGTACTCCCCACCTTTGACTTCACCCAGCGTATTGAAACACTACCATCTCCCATCCATAAAGCCATAGCGAGGGGTAATCTTGGAATACCTCGAAAACACAGTCGCGAATACGACTGGGAAGAATGGCTGAATATGACGGCGCATCATCAGATGATTAACTAAAGGCCACCCACCAGAGAAGATACTCCTCCCCCTTCTAGACCAAAAAAGAACCGTCGAAACAAGCCTCTGGAGTTTCAAGAGAAGATCAAAGAACATAATAGAAAGAAACTCCATAATTCCTGGGAATCGATCCGTGTCATTCATGGTGTCATAAAATTTGACAACCCCTACAAGCAGGGCATCATAGTGATTCCGGTCAGTATCCATCGCCATCACTCCATGCTAATTTGTGAGCCTAAGGATCATATGACCACAGAAAGATTGGCCTACATAGAGTCTTGGTCATTCAGGGAACCAAGATTACTAGAAGGCATCCTGCGACCGCCGTAACCAAGACAGCAAATTGGTGACATTCATTCCATGATCTTCCTTGTCCCTTCCTATGACCAACATGCTTTTACGAAACACTCAAGCAACGTTTCAGCCATCATCGCCTCATCTGAAGCCCAGAGGAATTTAGAACGAGAGGCCTTCTGACTCCGCGCAATTACTATTCTGAATGGCTACCGCAGTTCTAGTGAAACATGCGGGGACTTTATCGAAGATTAATATTTTCACTGTGATTGAAGAAACATCACATCCCTTTTATAAGGAATCTTCCATTTTGAAAGCTTTCCTCCACTATCGGTGTCCTTCTACCAATTCTTTCCATTTCCCCGAAGGGGAAATGAGCGTCACGCTATGGGACATTCACAAGATTACTGGTTTGCCAATAACCAGAAAATTCTTTAATGAACTCATCCCCACTAATGAGGAGCTTGACTTCATCTCTTCGCCTGATCGCATTCCTTCTATCACAGAATTAACTACCAAACTTTTTAGGGAAATGTCCAATTTTTTTAATATTTAAGATTCAGCCCATGCAATGGCTGGCTCACTTCAGCAGGGCTCTTTGATAATTTTCCTTCTTCTTCAATTAACACCTTCTATTGTACCTTGATGCACAATTTTGATTTAATTGGCTTATTTCTTCTTCTTCCAGGTTTAATGACAACCATTCACGAGAGCTTGAACGTCTCCGGAAGGGTATGAAAGATCATGCTAAATATTCTGTTTATGGGGAGCTCGCAGCATTCATTACTTATTGGCTAAGTGTAGTGGTCCTCCCAAGCTCTAAGTCAGTAGATGCCATCCGCTTTTCATTGTTTGTAGTCGCGGCCGCCATGGTTGAGGGAGTCAAATACTCTCTTGCCCCTCCCATTCTATGCTCGATTTACAGAGGTTTTAGAGAGATCGCCTGTCATATAAAAAGCCCCTATGTTGGTTCTGCTTCAACCTATATGCCCTGACACTACTTTCTTGGCTGGCTCCATGGACTTTCGAAGTACCAGAAAAGGCTTACGTCCATCCCTCTCTCATTTTTCCAAAAGAGATCTATGGCAAAGAGATCCTATAACTGGGCAAAAGATGCCATCTCCTCTAATGATAAGATAAATTACTTTCATTTTGGCCTGTCTCGCTATACTGTAGACACAGAGAAATCAGACACGACATCACTCACCATGGGAGAAAGGGGATTCTTTTTATCAATTAGATCATGCAGTCTCCCATTGAGGGAAGGGATGGAGTTCTGGAGAGAGCCATATTATCCTAGCCATTTTGCTCGTCAATTCAACTTTGACCAGGCAGTTCCAGAAGATTGTGGGCTCATTACTCGAAGAATGCGGAGCTACAGCATTGGCCCATTTAACTGGGCAATGGTTTGGAAATAATTATTAGGTCAAGCTAATTCTTCCTTCATTATCCCGGGCTGCGATCGTATTCTTAGGGTTTCGTATAACCATATGAGGTGGTAGGTGCACCAGTCACACTTGGTAAGGAAAGGTCTGCCAGTGACTAAGCCCATATGGCTTCCACCTCCTAGACTTAAGGGTCATAGCATTGAAGATGGGGTCGGTTTCATAGCAGAGACTAGTCATGCCCCTTGTGCTAGTCAGAACTGTGTCAAGATATCTGTGGATGAGCCTATTTGTGAGAGGAAGCCCGACAACACTCTCGAAGGTTGGATAGCCTATGGTGACACTTATGAATATGAACAAATTCCTCTCCACCATCCACGAAGAGGAGTTACGGAAGACAATTCCCCTTAGCCAAAGAATATCGCCAATCCTCAAGATAAACCAACTTCTTCTACCCATCCTCAACAACAACCAACTTCTTCTCCTGCCCCCAAGACCATCTCTCCTTAACAACAACTACCTTCTTCTCCTGGCCCTAGGACCGTCTCTCCTAACAACAACCAACTTCTTCTCCGATGACAAGGTCTCGGGCGCACACCCAGGCCTCTCCTCAAGGAGGGGCCACTGCCACCACTTCTCCAGTTTTGGCTACTGCAGACCCTCAACCAGAGGGCCACCAATCCCTTCCTTCCAAAGAAAAATAAGTCGTTGTCGAAGAGTCTAGTGAAGGAGACTCGGATGGTGAAAGCTCAACCTCTTCATTTGGACATACTATTTTCGATGAAATCGAGACAGAGGGAGAAAACCAAGATGATGATTATGAGGAGGGAGAAGTCAATATTAGCGATGAAGATGATATGATTGCAGAATATATTACTGCCGATGAAGGACATATCCTCCCATCCTCTGAGGCTATTCCTGGAAGAACTTTGCCCATTGCAGGGGGAGAAGAAGATGAACCCCTAAACTATGGGGAATATGGTTATTTGTCGTATAAGAAAATCTTACTGTCTTTGTTTACTTTTGTTCTTTCTTCCTTTCTTGTCTTACATATTCTATTCCAGGCAATCATGCTATAAATACGGAGGCAGATAATATTTCTCCTTTAGATCTTCCCCTTGTTGCACCAACGACTTCACCGAGTTTCTCTATGCCTCCGTGAGCGGTGGAATGTGAAATTTCCTTTCTGGTGGAGTCAATTGATTTACCAACCCCCATCACTATCACTTCGAGTACTAAAGTTAGAGCTCCATCTTTCGCAGAGATGGTAGAACCTGATCCTTCTCTAGCAAGAGAGACGTAACTACTTGTTGTCTCGGTACTAATAGAAGGTATGTCCTTTTTCTTGTTTACACTTTCTATATTACCTGCACATATAATTTTTTACTAAATCTTTATATTTCTTATTTTTCAACAGGGAATTTACCATAAAGTGGTGCAGCAAGTTCTGGCTCTATTGGAACTTTATCAAATGCATTGTCCTTTGAGAAGGTTTTTGCATACAAACTGGTAATGATCAGGATTCCATATTGGCTATCGTTGAAATGTTCAAAGATCCTGATCAATGGTCAGATCTGGTTGTTGCTGTAGATGTGCTGGATAATGCTGCATGGATGGCTAAAGTTGATGTTTCTTCCATACGCGATGCTCTTCTGAGATTCCATAACTCGACAGCTGTTCTGTCGTCAACTGAAACTTTGATCATCCCGCCTAAAATTTCAGAGTATAGGAAGCAGCTTGCGTACTCTAAGGAGAAAGTTTCTCAGATTGCTCCCATTGTCTCTCGCCACGATAAAGAACAATTATCTTTGTAAGAGCAACTGAAGACTTTTGCTGATAACATGATAGCTATTCAGGATCGTATTACTCTTTTGAAGCAAGAAATTGCTCAGTTGGAAAAGCAAAGTCTGGAGGAAGATCTGAACATTGAAAGAGTATAAGAAAAGATGCAGTGCAGCCTTCATTCAGTGGACTCTGAAAGATCTGAATTGGCAAAGAATGAAGAACTGATTGCCTCTTTGGAAGAAAAGTTAGCTGGTATCCCAGATCCTACCCGAATGATTTCGAATGCTAGACTGGAACATGCGCTGCTCAAGTCAATCTTCAAGAAAATTTACAACAATACTTAGCAGTGTTAGGCATTACAGGAGAACTATGAGATGTATAACTTTGATATTTTCTCTTTTTGCTACTATAAATGCTTTAATAATGATGCTCTTGCCTTGTTTATGTGATGTTTTGATTGATGCGTTATGATGCATTATGCTACTTCTTCTTCTTCTTCTTCTTCTTCTTCTCTCTCTCTCTCTCTCTCTCTCTCTCTCTCTCTTTAATCCTCTTATGACTTGTTAGTAAGGGATTTCCTAGATGATGTTTTTAACCTCTTAATTGGCGGTGCTAAATTTTAGTTTAGTCAGTTACACAGTTTAAGCTCTTGAGTAGTGGAGCCCACGCAGTTTTTTAGAGTATTGAATAGTGGAGTCGGGTCTCATGTGATGGTCTCTGTAACTCTTAGGAGTTCATTGGACTTCTCATAGCCTGGTGAGTTCACAAACCGTGATCCATCAGAGGGGCCCAGTGAAGCTACCGAGGCTGTGATCTCAGGTGGATTTACGCACAGGGTTGGTCGCAGTAACTCTTTAGAGTTCACGGGGCTCACAAGGCGACCTTTGAGGTACCAAATCTAGGGCCATCAGTCCATTGATGAGTAGGTTTAAGCCCTTCCTCATGAGTTAATACTAAAATCAAGCCAAAGATCTGGGGCGTCTTACGTATGGTTGGCCTACCTATAGACATGGCCAAAGAGCTCATACTGCAGCCCACATTTTCTTTGTCTGCAAGGTCGTATCCATTCAGGGGAGGGCATTTTCCTCTGCTCCTTATAACGCCGTCGGAAAGATATACAGACGGTATTGGTCTTACGCATGACTAGCCATTGAGGACTTTTTATCCTTTTAAGGCTTTTAGTCACTAGCTTCATCAGCTGCCTACATGGGTATGCATACAATGGCCTTCACAGGATTTTTAGGGCCACTGGCTTCTCACTACTACCCAAATGGTGAAGATGATAGGCCTTAAGCGTAATTAGCCTTTTTAGGGCTTGGTTAGGCTGCCTTTAAAGATAATAGTAGGTGGCCATCATTATCGTGAGGATGATAGACATCGCTGACTGAGATTGATACATCACCACTTCTGCTAATATCTTTAATGGTATTCATTTGTGCTATTTATAATATATCAGCTTGGTGATGATACCAATTCCAACAGAATTTTGCAGAGCTCACTTGATGATGATGATGGCCACTTTTTTTCCACGTCACTTGTAGGTATATAGTCTTGATGTGCTCACAAATTTCTTCTTTATTCATTCATCTGACAATACATAGCCGTGGTCTTATTTATTCTTGCCCCCTTTTGATGCAGAATCATTATTCTGATAATATTCTATATCAAAATTAGTAGTATCTTCAGAGACGATATCTTTTGATGAAGTGAACATTGA
Source organism: Magnolia sinica (assembly GCF_029962835.1). Lineage (NCBI taxonomy): Eukaryota > Viridiplantae > Streptophyta > Magnoliopsida > Magnoliales > Magnoliaceae > Magnolia > Magnolia sinica. The sequence goes on from NC_080583.1 coordinate 36,689,925, forward strand.
CTAGTATATTGATACCTTGTCCATCTTGATCCACAACCCTGTATACTCCATTGGAGTATACCTCTTTTATGATGTACGACCCGTCCCATTTAGGCTCGAGTGCGCCCCTTGTCTTCTATTTGCTTCAGAGACATTTTAGGATGTCTGACTGTCTTAGGATCCTCTCCCGATAACTGTTCGGTTGTAACCATATTCGCTGATGACTATAACCCCAATCTTTGAAATTTACCTCGCTTTTCCTGATCGACCCCAATGGGAATTGAATTCCTTTCCCATGATTCAAGCCAGTGGGTTCATCATAATCAAAACCCATGTTTCTCATGATTTTCTTACTTGCTGGGCTATATTTTTTAAGATCTTGTGGCGTCAGCCTACCGTGATACACATTATTCTTGGTCTCTTCTTATGTCTTTGCTTCCATTGAGGCATAAAATTCTATTGGTTCAGGGTATTTTGTGCTAGCCTTGACTTGAAATCTTCTTGGAGCGGCTATAAATGGCATACTTCTTTCAACATGCGGCAATGTCACTATATAATTAGACTGTAAAACTTTCAACTGTTCAGGTGATAACAGGGTTAGTGATGGTTGCCCCGATTATCTCAGGTGTTTCAGCACAAAATAAAATTTCTTCTTTACTTCTGCAGTCCTGGATGATTCTGTCGTTCCTATTTCTTCTTTCATCGCTTTTCCTTGAATGTCCTTTAAGACTTTGCTTTCATCATTCTTCCTTTCTTCTTTAGCAAACCCTTTATAATAACTGGCGTCTATAAAGGACTTGGCCATTACTTTATACTGTATCCCACCTTTATAGTATTTGAAACACTGATGTAGAGTAGAGTGTACAATGCTATACTGGTGTATCTATGACCTCCCTAGAAGAAGATTGTATGTTGTTACTGCGTTTATAATGTGGCACACAACGTCAGTGACCAACTCTCCCATTTCCAACGTCACTATAATTTTACCAAGTGCACGCTACCCATCTTGATTGAAGCCATGTATCATCATTCCACTATGGCATAGATCAGAACGACGATAACATAATTTACTCAACATCAAAAGTGGTAAAAGATTCACTGCAGATCCATTATCTATCATAATCTGCTTAACCTTCTTCCCACGAATATGGCCTTCTATCATTAGCAGCCTGCTATGCTCTGTCTCGCAGATCAAATCATCATTGAAGAAGGAAACAATTGGTAGGTAATTTTCTTGCTCGTTGTGCTCTTCGCGTCCCATCTCTGCAAGTAAAGTTTCTCTGACATCGTGATTGGACAATGCTTGGACCAAGCTCTATCGAAATTCTTCTGACAACTTAAGCACATCATAGACGCTTAATCGAGCCGGTATGCCCTTCAAATGACTTACCACATCATAAGTTACCTTTATCGTCTCACTCATCTTTTCTTTCTCATCATCATCGCCTTGCTTATTAATGACTTCTTTCCTTATAATTCCCGCTTTTTGCTTCACAGGGCTTGTTATCCTCTTTCCCGATCTGAACGTAATCACTGAAACCTTCTTCGTCGTCTTACGGTCCTCTTTCTCTTTCATTTCTCGGGGGCCTTTTCTCAGATCATGAGCATATTCACTATCGCCATTGTACCCCTTTCTTTTTCTTTTCCAATTACTATTTCACCCTTGTCTATCATTCACTATATTATACATTGCAATTTATAACAATTCTCCGTCGGATGCCCCACCAGACGATGATAGCGATAAAAATCTCTCTCTAGTTCTTGTCACATCTTTTGGGCATTTGGGCTTTGGTAATTCTATCATACCGACTTTCAACAATTGGTTCATCATGGGAACAACATCTTCTCTATCGAAAGTGAACCCTTCGTGAGAATTGAGCATTTTGGGCCTTTTCCACTGTATCTATTTCTTAACTGATTCCATTCTTCTTTCCGTTCCGGTCTTTTATCTCTTAAGTCTCTTGCGTCTTTGCTTCACCTTTCATGATCAATGGTATTTGCGGTCATCCTAATGGATGCCCTTCTAGGTCTCTCAGATTGAAACGCTGGCATCTTCCGAGTCATCAGCTCTAAAGCATGAGCCTTAGTGGCTAGATCACGGAAAGTTCTGATATCAGCGCTGGTGAGTCCAAACACAATCCCTATTTCCATAGAATACAAACACATTTTAACCTGTTCCTTTTCTTCCGGCAGCTGTCTACACGAGCTCCCGATGTCTTCCACCTGTTTATAAACTTTTCTACTAGCTCTCCTTCTCTCTGTCCCACGAAAACCAATTCCATAATGCTAATATCACGCTCTGAAGAGAAGAAATTTGACATGAAGGCGTCCTACATTTGTTCCCAGGTACATATCGACCCCGAAGCTAAGCTAGAATACCATTGGAATCTTTGTTTGTCATGGATGATCTGAACAATCGTAAGGAATACTGCGGTATTGTAGAAAATTTCCCCATGCTAGTAATAAAATGCATTAGGTGTTCCTCTGATGATCCTTCTCCATTAAACTTTTGGAAATCTGGATGTTTGAAGTTAGCTGGAAACGGGATGTCTTCTACCTCTCTTGAATATGACGTTCAGTATCTTAAACGGCCAATATTCTCATGTTCTCTTTTTACTCTGACAGCTTCTTCGATAACCTATCTAATCTTGTCCTGTGTCATTGTTCTTGATACTGGAACAGACCCCAGTGACCCTGCCCCCTGAGGTTGAAAGCCTTCGGGTTGGTTTTCTTGTCCATTCATTGTGCCCATCATCAGGGGAGCCGTTATCTAAGCTACATTGTGTGCATGAGTCGCTAAGGCTTCTCAGAGATTTCTACACTCTTCCATTAGTGTCTTTTATGCTTATTCCATCTCATTCATGCAATCCTCTATAGTTGGAATATACTCCTGATTTGTCCCAGCCATATGTACTGCAGTTTCTCCACTTTTCGACGAAGTTGTAGTTGGAGTGGGACAAGAATATGTCAACATAATATGGCTTATGAAGAGAGGAGAGGATGGAGTTTCATTTGAGCTCTATGCATTCACTGCCATTGGTTGATTGAGGTGAAACAAATATTGGCGAACTTGCCATTAATGCTTTACCTTTCTCCTCTTTCATCCATCTGACCCTTAGGGCGACTAAAGCTAGGAAGTCGCGCGATGTTAACTGCGGCACTACTTGCTCGGGATATATTGCAAGAGGAGTGAGTTTAAGATTCCTTCTAGCTGCATTGCGCGTTATAGGCCCTCTAACTCTTGGTGAAGGCGGATTCATCCTAGGGCTTCTTACATTCCGTGCTCTTGTCCTACAAGACATTACAACAGTCCAGCCCTTATCTCCTTCTGGCAATTGAGGTGAAGCAGATACAACCCCAGTTGTTGCTCGAGTCAGGTTGTTTTTGCTTGTAGGAAGTCGGGAGATGTACTCCAGCAGTTGGTTTGGTGCATATTCTATTACGAATCCAGTCGGAGTGAAATGAAAGCTTACTTTCCTTGTAGAAGTTGCCATTGGTTGTAATGTGTAGTTGGATTCAGAAACCCTCGATCACAAAATATAACTACAGTTAATGTTTGAAGAATTGAATAATCTATCTTAGAGATGAAGGGGGGACGTTTCCACTGAGAGTCACCATTTTGGCATCGAAAGACTCCAAACTATAATGAAAATTCTATAATATTCTCAATATTGGTATCAAAATATCAATAAAGTCCCTAGCAGAGTCGCCATTTTGTTTCGAACAAGAAACAAATGCATTGGATTCGGGGGAAATTATTTTATTCGAACGTAACAAAGAGAATAGACGTAGAACAATCATCATATTATTAGTGCTGAGTTCATTTGCATCCCTCCAGTATCCCTTGATTCTAAGATAGATCATTTGAAATACATAAATAGAAATTAACAAAGCTTATATGTTAAATCTCAAATTTGACAGCATTTTGATAGTTGCTTCGGTCATCTCCTTAGGAGGAATGTCATGTTGATGAACTCATCCTCTTTTGAGCTTGTCCTTTATAAAAAGGAGAGCTTGGAGCAATGAAGATCAAACTAGACAATTTCCCTAAGCCATTATGAGGGTGACATCACCCTAGCTATAGCCTCCCTACCCTAGTAATGATTACTAACCTACCTCCATGTCTCTCTTGCAAATCATGATGACCCTAGCCATTCCTCTTCCCCAAACCACTCATTGCCTACCTAAGCTACTCCCTCTCTTATCTCTCTCCCTCTATCTTTTCTTTCTCATTCCTTTAGCAAGAGAGCTACCAACATACCACCCATGTGAGAAATTTTAGTCACTTCCTCTCCCTAATCTTCCCAATCCAATCATCAAGAGACCATCTCAACCATTGAATCTTGTTCCCTTGGAGCATTGGAAGCCATTGGTGGAAGAAGGATAAGAAGATTTGAAGGTGGGTGCTCTCTAGGACTAGATTTCATCCTCTCCCTTAGTTTTCTCTCTTTCATTTGCATGGGGACTTGAAGGACCCACAAATCCATGGTGGAGATCCTCCATGATCCCCTTGATGTGGCCTTTGGCCCATCTTCATACATGCATGACCCATGGTGGGTCCATTCTCCATGGACCCCACCATGATGATTTCTACTCTAATCCATACCTTCTAAGGGTCATCTAGACCCCTAATTTGCATGGTGAGTATTTCGAAAAAGAAACAAATGCATTGGATTTGGGGGAAATTATTTTATTCGAACGTAATAAAGAGAATAGACATAGAACAATCATTGTATTATTAGTGCGAGTTTATTTGCATCTCTCCAGTATCCCTTGATCCAAGATAGATAATTTGAAATACATAAATTGAAATTAACAAAGCTTATATGTTAAATCTCAAATTCGATAGCATTTTAAAAGTTGCTTCGGTCATCTCCTTAGGAGGAATGTCATGTTGATGAACTCATCCTCTTTTGAGCTTGTCCTTTATGTAAAGGAGAGCTTGGAGCAATGAAGATCAAACTAGATGATTTCAGCAGCATCTTGTTCCCTTTTAGAACTGGCCATATAGTGACCTGGTTGTGCAACCAGCGCAACCAGTTTGTCTATTGTGCTATCTGTGCAACAGAGAAGTTGATTGCGTGATTCGCGCAACGTGCAATCAGTTGTGCGATCCGCATAAGAGATGAAATCTGTCGTCAATCATATTAGGCTATTCGTGCCATCCACGCAACTACTTCAATTAGTTGTGTGGTCTGCTCAACCACTACTTGTTGTGCGATTCGTGCAATTGCCAAACAGAACACTTGATTCTCTTTTCATTCCTTCCCTTCTATGTCTAGTTTTTGGTCTTCAATTTTCCTTCATGATTTTTTATGCTCCAACAGTGAGGATGGCATCCCCACCTCAAATTTTTATTTTATTATGATGGGCCCATGCATGCATGGGATGCATCTTGATGTATGTATTGATGCATGTATTAGAGGGGCCCATAGTGGCGGGGCCCCTCCATCACACGTCTCTACCTCTCTCTTCCTCTCTCTCTCCTTTTTCTTTTTATGGTGATGATGATTATTTGTGTGACCCACCTAATATTGCATGTATGGGACATCCACACTGTCCAGATTTTCTGGACGTTCAGATTTTTTTAAGGGCTACCTTGCTGTCCATTTCTGGGCCCACTTGAATGAAGGTAAAATACAAATATCAGCCCGATTCCGGGGTAGTGTGGCCCACCCTAGCGGACCCCACAAGATGTGTGTATTCTATATCCATGCCGACCACTTGTGGAGCCCACTTGTTGGCATCCAGTTGTTAGCTGGATGGTCTAGCACTGCCAACACTGTCTAACAGGCCTGGACGAAGAGAAAACCTAAATATCAGCTGACGGTGTCCCAGCATCTGTAGTTGTTCTTAAGGTCAGCAAGTTCTGTGGATTTGACATGAGGTATGTGTATATCCATACCATCCTTCAATTTGGCAACGTGAGACCCACCTCACACATGCAGCACCTGTGGGGGTGGGGCCCACTTCATGTTTGTATTGTAAATCAACACCGTCCATCTAGACAAGCCATGTGGGGCCAACCATGATGTATGGGTCTTATCCACACCATCCAGATTACTGGACAATGGGACACACCTTTGATGTATGTGTTTCTCTACACCGTCCATCCTTGGACGTGCTATTGGATGCACCAAGATGTGTCTGTTTCATCCAGCTGCCCGTCCATCTGTTTGGGCATGGGGCCCACCCCACGCGTACAACACATGTGGGGGTGGGGCCCACCTTGATATATGTCACGCCCCAAACTTGGAAACCGGGCTCACAAAATCCTCGATTGCCAAATCCGGTGCTGACAGCCTCCGTAGTACCCCATTCTCGGCTCCCAGCGTATATATACGCCAGATTTCGATCCTGGAATCCTACAAGGAGGATTTTCCAATGTACATTTATCTCATAATGAGCATAAACACAAGATTACCCAAATCACAAAGGCAACATCATCATCACATATCCACTAATATAATCGTTTGAGTACAATACTGAAAGGGAAATACATATACAAAATACATCAAAGCTCCAGAAGACCGCTGCACGCTTCAGGCTTAATGCTGCTACAACCTAACATCACCTGCACGCATCTATCGTGCATAAGCTTATAGAAAGCTTAGTGGGTAGTAAAAGTGTGTGCATAAGGTAAGTGCCAAGTAAACAATATCAGAGTAATCAGAGTAAGCGGAAATACTGATAAACGTATAATCATACAATATCAGAAACGCTAGTAAGATCATAAATCATACGAAATCAGAGTAATACGAAAACATACTGATAGGCCCATAAATACCATCAGTCTTATCCAGGCTATGCGACGCAGAAATATAAATAAAAAAAACAATATCATATACTGATGAAGCAATGTAAATCAACTATGCAATGCGGAGACAACAAGCCAAATATTAGATGCCACTGGTGCAATGCAATATACAAATCCCGATGAGTCCACGAATACCGTCAGTCGTATCTAGGCCGTATAATGCAGAAACATAACAAACTAAAATGCTAAGTACTGCGGATGCAATGTGGTATGCGATGCGAATGAAATGACCATGCTGGAGTGTGAAGTCGGGATGATAGTACGTAGTATCGCAGGCTATGGGGTCCACCACCAGGGACTTCTATCCAAACCAGTCCCATACCTAAATTTGGATAGTCAGACTCAATGTGGTAAACTCCTGATCTCAGGTTAGTCGCGCGCCCAACCGAAATCCTCGCCATGCGAAGGTACATGTAACAAATAGTTACGCACCACCAGCCCGAGTGGATAGTGAATGAATGAATATGCAATTCCTGCTCAATAAGTCCACATATCAGTACGGTTACTCTCTGGAAAAATCACCGGGGTCTATTACACTCCAAACCAAATTGCCGCCCCATCACGCGCAACAAGGTGAGTGGAAGAGACCTCACTATCCGCCTGCCAATATCAGGCCCGGCTCGTCGATAGCGGACCCATTCCTCGAGCTGGTCAAACTCAGCCTAGCTTTGCCCCCTCCTCTCGGGCAGGTAAGGCCGCACCCCCTTCCAACCGACCACGACACAGTGGGAGACACGGCCTAACGGTATACGGCCCTCATGCGCTCATGCATCCACTCGGTCTAGACGTTGGAGCAACCTCTGGAACCAAGAGGGTTTAGGGACTTTCACCCAGGGATATCTATAGCACCCCATGTAGAACAGATTTCCGGTGTTCCATCTGGCCATCCACGAAATACCTGTGGAGGCTACGACCTTGATGTCGCTAGGGCGTACAATGATCACAATGCAAGATGCATGAGTCATACAATCCAATCATGCATTACTCCTACGCATACCATGTGGTCAGGTGAGACAATCTCTGCCTATCAGGGAGTCTCATAACAACCTGCCCAATGACATATACAATGGTCAACCACATCTCATAACAAACCTGTAGATGATGCGTATGGGTATGTATCATGATGCTATGCTGTCAAATACTCATAATCGATATCAATAACTGGCATCGACAATCGACCTCTACAATGTGGACATTTAACCAACATTGTCCCCAAGGAATGGCCCACATAGAGCCTAACATATAGTGGACCCATGGCCTCACACAAGGACCTAAAATACAACACCATGGGCCTCACTCAAGAGTTTAATACACATCACGATAAGCCTTTCACATGGGCCTAACATACATCACAATGGGCTCCATCGCCTGACCCTCAAATGCATCACAATGGGCCTCATCACATAGGCCTTAACGATCGGCCTCGACAATCAAAATCGGCCTCGACAAACGAAATCGACCTCGACAATCGAAATCGACACTCGAAATCGGCCTCGACACTCGATCTCGACAATTGAAATCGACATATACAATCGGCCTCGACCAATCAAAATCGGCCTCGATACTCAGCCTCAACAAATTGGAATCTGTCGATAATCAGAATCGGCAAATCAGTCACGACAATCGGATTGGTCGGAAATCAAACTCGGTAAATCGGTCACGACAATCGGAATCGATCGATAATCAGAGTCGGCAAATCGGTCACGACAATCGAATCGATCAATAATCAGAATCGGCAAATCGGTCACGACAATCGGATCGATCGATAATCAGAATTGTCAAATCGGTCACGACAATCGGGATTGATCGATAATCAAAGTCAGCAAATCAGTCACGACAATCGGATCGATGGATAATCAGAATCAAAAAATCGGTTATGGCAATCGAATCAATTGATAATCAGAATTGGCAAATCGATCACGACAATCAGATTGGTCGATAATTAGAATCGATAAATCGGTCACGACAATCAGGGTCGATCGATAATCAGAGTCGGCAAATCGGTCACGACAATCGGAATCGGTAATCGGTCACAACAATAAGAATCAATTGATAATCAGAATCAGCAAATCGGTCACGACAATAGGAATCAATCGATAATTAGAATCGACAAATCGGTCACGACAATAGGATCGGTCGATAATCAAAATCGATAAATCGGTCACGACAATCGGGATCGATCGATAATACAAGTCGGCAAATCGGTCACGACAATTGGATCGATCGATAATCAGAATCGTCAAATCAGTCACGACAATGGGAATCAATCGATAATCAGAATCGGTAAATGACATCGGGATCAGCAAAAATGAGCTTAATAAGGCCCAAGGGAAGGTCACAATGAGGACATCTGACCATCATTGCCTACCAATGTGGACATCTAACCAACATTGCTCCCGAAGAGTGGCCCACATAAGGGATTCATACGTAACATAACGGCCACACATACATCAGATCAGGCCTCACCCATGGGCCGCAAATACATCACAATGGGCCACAACCCATGGGCCTCTAATACATAAGAGGTGGGCCCTACACATGGGCCTAATATACATCACAGGTGGGCCCTGCACATGGGCCTCATACACATCAAGTGGGCTGCATTAATGGGCCGCACTAATGGGCCTCAACTATATCATAATGGGCCCCATTACTAGGGCCTAATATTCATCACAATGGGCCGCATCGCGGTGGGGTCCACATCCAGAAAATGGATGAACGGCGCGATAGAAACACATACAACATGGTGAGCCTATGTCCAGAAAATGGACGGACAGTGGATATAGAGTACATACATTTAACTGGGTCCCATGGACGGTGTGTATTCAACACATACCATGAGGTAGGGCCCACCGCTGCTGGATGATGTGGCAGGTGGATCTCACGGATGGACAGTGAGGATGAAATACTTACATCATAGCGGTTCGTCAGACGGACGGCGCAGATAAACATTCACATCTGTGGGTTCCACCGTCCCTATCTGGACGGTGGATTGCATGGATGAGCATATGCATCAAGTCAAGATAGGGCCCAACGTCTAAATCTGGTGGGCCACGTCAAAATAGATGGGCGATGGGATATAAAACACGTGACAATGGTGGGTCCCACGTGTCAGGGACGGACGGAGCGGATAAAACACTTGCATTATGGTGGAGGCCCACCAAGTAAACAGTCTGGATGCTAAGGTGGGGCCTACACAGCACCGTCCAGCAACCGGACGGTGCAGGTACAATCATGCACCATGGTGAGGTCCACATGTCCAAAGATTGGACGGTGGGGATATCTCACATGCATCACCAGAAACCCACATGTGTGGACAACACACTCATCAAGTGGGGTACATGGCCAAACTGCCTGGATGGTCAGATCCATCACGGTGGAGACCCACCGTCACTACCATGGACGGTGTGGTTAAGAACATATACATCAAGGTGGGTCCCATCCCCACACGTGCCACACTGTGGGGTGGGCCCACGCCAAAATAGATGGACGGTGTGATCAAACACATATATCATAGTGGACTACAACGTCCTCAGCTGGACAGGTGGAAAGTACGTACAATCAAGGTGGGTCCCACGCCCTGGCTGGACGTGGAGACTCCACACGTGCAGGGCAGGTGCCACACACCCAGGACGGTGTGTATTAAATATACATGTTATGGTGGGTCCATGTACACGTGGCCCACCCATCTGCATCGAGATGATATTTGTATTCTCTCTTCGTCTAGATGGATGGCTGGTCTACATCCAACGCCAAGGTGGGTCCCACATGGGGCCACCATCATAGATAATAAAATATATTATAATAATATTTATTATTATTATAATCATCAGTGTCCAACCAAGGAATGGTACGGATGCAACGCATCAACAAGGCAGGCCCCACACGTCCAACTGTTGGACGGTGTGGGCTAAACAGATACATCAGGGCGGGGCCTCTGATCTGAGCAGTCTGGATCATGCACGTGGCATATGGGCCCCACATGGATGAAATGCATACATAAGAGGTGGGTCCACACGTGTGGGACCCACCAGCTATATCATAAAGCTGATGTTTGTGTTATCCCTTACATGTAGTCCAGCAGCCTCTGCTGCTGGACGCCCAATGACTGGACGTGCAACACCAGCATCAATGCGGGGTCCATGTACACGTGGTCCACCAGCCACGCACATCGAGGTGGCCCCACGTCCAAGTGCTGGACGGTGTGGATCAAACTCATCATAGTAGGCCACACAAACACACATCACACAATAGGCAAAAGAGAGAGAGAAAGAGGGATCGGATGGTGATGGAGGGGCCCCGCCACTATGGGCCCCTCTTGATACAAAACATACATCATGATGGGTCCCACCATATGTGGGCCCTCAAATCATTAAAATCTCACAAATCGAATCATAAAATGCACCCACCTCAAGATCTCTTCGTCCTTTTTCCATCAACGCGTTCTATAGCTCCAAAGAACGTGATCCAACGGTTGAGATGAGGCTTTAATGGTGGAGATGGGAGGTAGGAAGGTGGGCCACACCAAGCTCTCTCATGGAAATTAGAGGAGCTTGGACGTTGGGTTGCTTGAAAAAAATATGGGGAAGAGAGAGAGAGAGAGAGAGAGGATGGGGTGTAAAGAGAGAGAGAGAGTGATGGGTGATGTGTACTTGACATGTAAGGGATGGGTTTGTAAGAGAGAGTTGACTTTAGGGGAGGGGTGGTTGTACTTGACATGATGTGGTGATTGATGGGATTGATGGGATTGATGTGATGGGTTCTCTTGGGATTTGCAACGAGCGGCGTTTTCTTCGAACTGAACGCGGGCCCACATCTCCTAACCAGGGTACTGCATCGGCGTGCAAGACGCGACATTAGAACCGCGGCGACGGCACGGTCGCACTGGTACAAGTCTCGGGTCGCGCCGATTCTGATATATGGGACACGACTCAGGATCGCACGTAAATGTCGACAACAGATCGCGGGTCGCTGGAATTCGACCGGGAGGACCGAGGAAGCCTACGGAATGGTACGGTCCAGGACACGGGCCTTACAATATATGTATTCTATATTCTCACTGTCCATCCCTGGGACATGTGGACCCCACGTGGCATGTGTTTTATATCCAGCCACACCACCTATCTGATTTCTCTAGGTGGGGCCCACCTTGTGATGTGTTGTATATTCACATAGTCCATTCACATGGCCCCCACGTGATGTACGTGTTTGATCCTATATGTCCATTTGGTGCGGCCCATTTGGAATGAACAGGGCCTACCCCAATGTGATCTATTTGTGGCCCATTTAATGAGGCCCAATGTGATGTACTTATGGCCCATTGATGAGGCCCAATGTGATGTATTTGCGACCCATTTGATGAGGCGCAATGTGATGTATTTGCGGCCCATTGGATGAGGCCCAATGTGATGTATTTGTAGCCCATTTGATGAGGCCCAATGTGATGTATTTGTGGCCCATTTGGTAAGGCCCACTTTGATGTTTTGAGGCCCATATAATGAGGCCAGATGTGATGTATATGAGGCCCATATAATGAGGCCTGATCTGATGTATATGTGGCCCATGTGTGAGGCCCATTGTGATGTATATGTGGCCCTTAAGTCGGGTCCATTGTGATGTATATTAGGCCCTTGTGTGAGGCCATCGGCCTATTATTTGTTTGGCTATTTGTTTGGCTCTATATGGGCCACTCCTTAGGAGCAATGTTGGTTAAATGTCCACATTAATGAGTAATGATGGTTAAATGTCCACATTAATGGGCAATGATGGTTAAATGTCCACATTATGACCTTCCATGAGGCCTTTGTTAGGCCCATTCTCATCATTCTCTAAGTGGGTTAACCCAAATCATTGAGCCTTATTAATGTTCCCATGGTCCATCTATTCATATTGGGATAAACCAAGATTTTAGGCCCCCATTAGTTACTTGTAGGATTATTTCTTTTTAACCTTGGAATCCATCTAGGACTTATTTGGGTCCCCTAGGGTATCTCACTGGCTATTTAATAGAATGGTGAAGGAAACCCATTCTAGATCCTTAGGTATATAAGTAGGCCACCTAGGCCCAACCTTGATTTGAGGAGAGTTCATCATCGCCGTAGACGGAGGGATCCATGCTATCAGATTTGGTATATCCACAGCTGAAGGCCAATCTTTATGTTATGGTTTAGATCAGTTGTCCATCTATGGACCCTGCCTTGTATATAGGGTGGTTATCGATACCGATTATGAGTATGTGATAGCATAGCATAATAATACATGCCATACACATCATCTACATGCTTGTTATGAGGTGTGTTCGACCATTGCATATGCCATTGGGTAGGTTGTTTATAGGACTCCCTGATAGGCGGAGTTGTCCCATATGAGCGTGTGGTATGTGCCAGATCAATGCATGATTGGACTGCATGACTCATGCATCTTGCATTGTGTGATTATGATCACTGTACCCCATAGCGACATTAAGGCTACAACCTCCGCAGATATAGTGTGGATGGTAGGATTGCATACCGAAAATTCTTGTTAAGCACGGGGGTGCGAAGGAAGTCTTAGGGTAAAAGTCTCAAAACCCTTATGGTACCATAGAGGATGCTCTAATGCCTAGACCGAGTGGATGTATGGGTGTATGAAGGCAGAATACTTGGAGGCCTCGTGCCCCACTGTGCCCGGGTTGGTTGGAAGGGGGTGTGGCCTTACCTGCCTGAGGGAAGGGAGCAATTGCTAAGCTGAGTATGACTAGCTAGTAAATGGTCCCCTATCGACGTGCCGGATAGATATTAGTTGACTATTGGTCGGGCGGATAGTGAGTTCTCTTCCACTTATATGTTGTGCGTCTAGTGTAGAGTGACAATGTGGTGTATAATGTATTAGACCCCAGTGATTATCCAGAGAGAACAATGCTGATATATGATGCTCTAGAGATGAGCTGGATTGATATGTGGATTGGTATGCTTGAGCTGCATCTTGCGCATGACATTGGCTATGTAGGCCTTGGTGTGGTCGATAGCATTCATGCCTTGCATCACATGGCCTTGGTGTGTCCAATAACATTCATACCTTGCATCGCATAGCCTTGGTATGGCTGATCGCATTCATGGACTTATCAACATGTTTTCGCATTACTCTGATATTACATACTTGCATTGCTACCTTGTGCACACACTTTCACCACCCTCTAAGCTTTTTATAAGCTTATGCATGATATATCCATGCAGGTGATGTTAGGATGCAGTCATAGCTGAGTAGGAGCAGAAGCGGTCAGCCAAGCTTTTGGAGTTCCGATATTAATATTATATTTTCCTTTATGCACATTCTACTAAAAGTTTTTTTATCATAGTGGATTTTGTTATGGAGTTATGGTTTTGTTTGTGGTTTATGCCTATGGTTATGCTTGTTCTAAAATAAATTCATGTTGTAAATCCTCCTTATAGGATCTCGGGATCGGAACCTAGTATATAGGTGCCGAGAGCTGAGAATGGTGTACTATGGAGGTTGTCGGTGATTGAAATTTTCGTGAGCCAGGTTTCTGAGTTTGGGGCGTGACAAGAGTTGGTATCAAAGGATAACTTGGGAATAACTCAGGATGACATCACATTTGCTACGAGCTTAGGATGATAAGGTCCCGAGTGCGTAATCTTTGGTTCGGTTCCCTAACGTCTGAGCCTTCGATAGTTCTCAAGACTAATAGGTGCCTTTGTTCTTTATTGTAGACTATGCCACCTAGATGAGGCACGCGAGGTACACGAGGCACCCAAGGCACCCGAGCGACCCGAGTGGCTCCTGCTCCAATGCTTGAGGATCCTATTCCTCTGCCCGAGGTTCTTATTCTACCTCCCATAGTTCCCGTTCCCTCACACCTCCATCCGAGACTAGCGCAGCCCCTACCATGCCAGTTAGTGTTGTGCAGTTGCAACAGATGTTACTGGCTGTGACCGCCACCCTCTATGAGAAGAGTAGGTGAGCTCCCGATACCCCGGAGCAGACAGAACAGGAGCGCACGAGCACCTTGCTACGAGACTTCCTTTGGCTTGATCCCCTGCGATTCCAGGGAGAGCTCGATCTGACTATAGCAGAGAGATGGTGCCCCCGAGTGGAGAAGATGTTTGAGACCATGAGATGCATGACCTAGCAGAGGGTCCCCTTGGCCGTGTATTTGTTTGAGGGTGAGGCTAATCATTGGTGGACCTCTGTTGCCCGTGCTGAAGGACCCGATTTCGTCTAGACATGAGAGGATTTCATTGACTAATTTTACCGACAGTAATTTCCCGACCACATTTGATGGCAGCAAGCATTAGAGTTCGAGACCCTAGAACAGGGAGACATATCTATGGCTCAGTATACGGCCCATTTCATGGCACTATTATGGTTCGTGCCATATTTGGTTGATGATGAGGGGCCGAAGGCCCGCCGTTTTAAGAACGGCTTGCGTATGTCCTCCGAGGCCATGTTATTGGGCACGAGCTCCCGGCCATCGAGGGGGTAGTATGGAGGGCTCAGATTTATGAGGCTGATTGGGCCGGCACACAGACCGATCACGATCGGAGGAGAGATAGGAAGAGGCAGGCCACCTCTGTTAGCCCCTAGCAATAGCAGCATTGACAGCAACAGAGACGTGCAACCTGCCGAACACCAACGACACCTCCAGCACCACCCTAGTGGCCATTTGTAGGGACTTATTTTGGGTGCGGTGGAGTTGGACACCATATGCAAGAGTGCCCTTGCCCTCAGCAGCAGCAGCAGTAGCTAAGAGTACCTCAGTAGCCTCCACAGCAACAACAATGACCGCAGCCACCTTTACCATGAAGGCCCCAACCACAGCCTAGACAGCAGTATAGGCCGCCGTAGGGGCATCAGCAGCAGTAGGGACCTCAAAGGGGATAGGCACCTCCCCAGCTAGCTTAAGCTAGATTCTATGCAACTTAACAGGACCTGCAAACTTCTGGAGGAGTCGTTGAGGGTATATTTCTAGTTTCTGCATGCATTGCTCGAGTACTGTTCGATCCTGCTGCTTCGTACTTGTTCATATTCGAGGATTTTTACCGTTCGAGCGGATTACCGACAAAGTCTGCCCGTGAGAGATTGACCGTATCAATGCCCTTGGGGAAGACTTCAGTGTTAGGCCGATGTTGTTTGTCTTACCCCATCTTGGTTGAGGAGACTCTATTGCCTACCGATTTGTTCGTGTTACCGATGTCAGAGTTCGACATCATCCTAAGAATGGATTGGCTTACTGAGTACCACGCCATCTTGGACTGCTCTGTGAGGACATTCACGTCTGTATACTAGGCTTGCCTTAGTTCCAGTTCATTACTGAGCCCAGAGGAGAGCCGCTGTCTTGTTTAATGTCATGTGCAGTAAAGGAGCATATAACAGTGAGCATTGATCAGTTGTCATTGGTTTGTGATTTCATGTATGTGTTTCAGGAGA
This sequence comes from Magnolia sinica, assembly GCF_029962835.1. Lineage (NCBI taxonomy): Eukaryota > Viridiplantae > Streptophyta > Magnoliopsida > Magnoliales > Magnoliaceae > Magnolia > Magnolia sinica. The sequence goes on from NC_080583.1 coordinate 36,706,147, forward strand.
TTTTGGGATTGTCGCCGCGTTGGTATATTGAGTTTTAGATTGATCTTGTGACCGGTACTACACCTATCTCGAAGGCCCTGTATCGTATGACACCAATGGGGTTGCGAGAGTTGCATTAGCAGTTAGACGAGTTGCGTGAATCAGGTTCCATTCGTCCGAGCAGTTCACCATGGGGAACATCGGTACTATTTGTCACGAAGACGGATGGCTCGTTGAGGCTCTTTGTGGATTACCGCAAGCTCAACCGGGTCACGATCAAGAACAAGTATTCACTCTGAGGATTTATGATTTGTTCGATCAGCTGCATGATGCATAGTTCTTTTCAAAGATTGACCTACGTTCAGATTCGAGTCTGAGAGGAGGGCATCCCGAAGACGGCTTTCAGGACGCACTATGGTCACTTTGAGTTTCAGGTCATGTCCTTTGGACTGACCAATGCGCCCACGATCTTCATGTAGTTGATGAATGAGGTCTTTCGTCCATATCTCAGTCAGTTTGTTATGGCCTTCATCGACGACATTCTGATTTATTCAAGGCCCCAGGATCACCATGAGCAACATTTAGAGATTGTGCTGCAGACCCTCCGTCCCCACTAGTTGTATGCGAAGCTAGAGAAGTGCGAGTTTTGATAGGAGGTGAAGTTCCTCGGTCATGTGGTAACAAGGGAGGGTGTCATAGTGGACCCCTCGAAGATTGATGCAGTGCATCAGTGGTGCCAGCCCGTGAACGCATTCGAGATCCACGGTTTTCTTAGTTTGATGGGATATTACCGATGATTCATTGAGGGATTCTCCCGTATTACAGCACCACTGACCAGGTTAACCCGGAAGGGCGCTGAGTTTATGTGGAGTGACACCTGTGAGCGAGCATCTGTGGAGTTAAGGGACTAGCTCACATCCGCTTTAGTCCTCACTCTTCCCTTTAGGAGTAAAGGCTTTATTGTATTCACCGATGCTTCGCGTATTGTCTTAGGTGTTGTCCTGATGCAGTGTAAGACCTGTATCCTAGCTCGTACTGTTCCGTAGGCCTCCACGGTCCTCCCAATCAAATTTCGACAACCCGCAATCTCTTATCGACAGTTGTATGCGACCCTGAGTTGCATCCTGTAGATCTGAGTCAACTTGGCCTGAGACTTGTATCATTGTGACTGAGCTGTCGCTTCAGATCCGATCCTGCGTCTCGTACACTGAAGCGATACCCAGGCTAGGAGATGTGGGCCTGCGTACAGTTCAACTAAAATACCACGCATTGCAATCCTGAGAGAATCTATCACATTAAATGTCAAGTACACATCTCATCACTCCAATCACTTACACCCATCCCCAAGTACAATACCCATCCCCAAAGTCAACTCACTCTCTTACACAAGTACTCCCATCATTCACTCATCCATCACTCACCATCCCTCTCTCCCATCACTTCTCTTACATCACTCTCTCTCTCTCATCTCTCTCTCATTACTCCCAATCAACCCCATGAGAGTCCATCATCCAAACTCCATGAGGGAGAGCTAGATGTGGCCCACTTCCTACCACCCATCTCCACCATCCAACCATCTAAATCTCATCATCCTCCATTAAAGATAGAGCCAAGGTGTTTGGGATTTCATAGAGCCAAGAAGAAGAAAACAGTGGGTGATTTTGGTGCAGATCTTGTCCTTTAGATCATAGTGGGACCCGTTTTGATGTATGTGTTGTAGATCCTTGAGGGGTCCATAGTGGTGGGGTCACTCCATCCGATCTCTCTTCTTCTCTCTCTCTCTCTCTCTCTCTCTCCCTTTTTCTCTTTTTCTTTGTTAATGTGTTTGTGGCCCACCTAATGGCGTGTTGGGGGCCAGGCCGTCCAAGGCATGGACGTAGCCCACCTTGATGTGAGATCCACATCGTCCAACAAACCTGGACAATGAGACCCACATTGAATGTGTTTCATCCAACCATCCGTGTGGGGCCTACCTTGATGGATCGTCCATATCATGGACCCCATCATGATATATGTATTTTATCCATCTGTCCATTTGTGGCCCCAACTCACTGCATGTGTGCAGCATCCACACCGTTCTTCCATTTTAGGTGTGGGATGCACTGTAACAGTAGCAGTGCTACTGACCATGAATGAAAAGAAAACATAAATATCTGCTTAATCTAAAGCTGGTGGGTCCCACACGTGTGGACCCACCAGATGTATGCATTCCATCCATCCATCCACCGTCCAGCTATGGATGGTGGAGCCCACCTCGATATGTGATGATCCACACCATCCAATATTCGATGTGTGATGAAAGTTGATAGGCCGGCGTCCCTCACTCTGATGGTGTGACCCACCTCAAATTTTTTTATATATAATATTATATATTAATATAATATGTATTATGTGGTGAGCCCCACGTGGGAACCCACCTTTGAATCCTTGAAAAAGGGGTCGTCCATTACTAAGTGGCTAGTAGTGCTGATTGCTATATGTGGGGATAAATCCATGCCGTCCATCTATCTGGTGGGACCCACCATTACTAGAAGTGCTTCATCTGCACTGTCCATATGGACGGTGCCATGTTCAGCCTCACCATAATGGATGTTTTCCATCCACACTGTTCATTCATTTGGTGATCACGTGAAGCAGATTCAGTTCCTTGGTGGGCCACATATGTGGACCCCACCTTGATGTACGTGATTCATCTAAACCGTCCATCTATTTGGTGAGCTCGTCCTTGGGCTTGGGAAAAAAAGACAAATCCAGTTATCAGGTGGACCACACTAGAGAGAATAGTGGGTTTGAACGCCCATCATGGAAACCCCCCCTTGGGTTATAGAATTTTGGAGTAATATGATATTTGTTTTTCCTCTAAATCCAGGTCTTTATGACCTTATGAACAAACTTGATGGGAAATAAACCCTATGGTGGGCTCACTAGAATTTAACAGTGGAAATCATTATCACCATGCCATTTGTGGTATGGTCCACATGATGTTTTGGTAAGATTCATTTTTTTTAAATAATGCTCTATAATGATCTCTAAAAAAATGGATGAATGGTGTATTTGGTTTGGCCCATTGATTTGACCCATTTGTTCGGCCCATTGATTTGACCCATTTGATATGGCCTATTTAATTTGTATTTGGGGCCCATTTGATAAGGCCCGATGTGATATATAAGGCCCTTGTATGAGGCCCAACTTGTTGTATTTACGGCCCATTCGTTCTGGCCCTACATGATGTATTGCGACCCATTTGAGTGAGGCCCCAATGCGATGCAATATGGCCCATGAGTGAGGCCCATTGCGATGTGTATTAGGCCCTTATCGTGTGGCCCATTGTGATGTGTATTAGGCCCATAACGCGTGGCCCTTTTGATGTATTCGAGGCCCAGATATGTAGCCCATTTGATGCATATGAGACCCATGTGTAGGGCCCACATGTTATGTATTTGAGGCTAACCCATTATGATGTACTGAGGCCCATGGGTCGTGTCCCATTGAGATGTATTTTCGGCGCATATGATGTGGCGCATTATGATGTATTTTCGGCCCATTTGGTAAGGCCCAATGTGATGTATTTTTAGCCCATATGGCGCGGCCATTATGATGTTTTTGTAGCCCATTATGATGTGCATGGGTTGTGGCCTGTGCGATGTATATGAGGCCCATATACAGGGCCCACCTGTTGTGTATGTAGCCCTTGTACGAGGCCCATTGCGATGTATATTAGGCCTTTGTGTGAGGCCATGGGCCCACTTTATGTTTGGCTCGATGTGGGCTACTGTTTGGGAGTGATGTTGGTTGAATGTCAACATTGATGGGCAATGTGGTTGGATGTCTACATTGTGACCTTCCCTTAGGCCTTGTTAGAACCATTCTCACTGATTCTGATTATCGAGGATGATTGTCTAGGCCAATTTTGATTGTCAAGGACAATTCTAAATACCACGGCCGATTATCAAGGTTGATTCCGATTGTCGAGGCCGATTCCGATTGTAAAGGCTGATTATTGAGGGCGATTCCGATTATGGAGGCTGATTCTGATTGTAGAGGCTGATTCTGATTGTCGACGCCGATTATCGAGGCTAATTCTGATTGTCGAGGCCGATTCTGATTGTCACGGCCGATTATCGAGGCCAATTCCAATTGCTGAGGCTGATTCTGATTATCGAGGTCGATTTCATTTTCGATTCTTATTGTCGAGGACGATTCCGATTGTTGAGGCTGATTTCAATTATCGAGGCTGCTTATCGAGGCTAATTCTGATTCTGATTATTGAGGCCAATTTCGATTGTCAAGGCCAATTCCGATTGTCGAGGCTGATTGTCTACGCCGATTTCGATTGTCGAGGCCAATTTTGATTGTCAAGGCTGATTTCGATTGTCGAGGTTAATTGTCGAAGCTGATTCTGATTGTCAAGGCTGATTCCGATTATCGAGGCCGATTTCAATTGTTGAGGCCGATTTCGATTGTCGAGGCCGATTGTCGAGACCCATATGATGTATATGCGACCCGTAGTGAGGCCCATTATGATGTGTATTCGACCTGTGTTTGAGGCACAATGTGATATATATGCGGCTTGTGTTTAAGGCCCATTGTGATGTGTATTCAGCCCATGTTTAAGGCCTAATGTGATGAATATGAGGTCTATGTGATGAGGCCTATTGTAATACATTTGAGGGCTAGGCGATGGAGCCCATTATGATGTATATTAGGCCCATGTGAGAGACCCATCGTGATGTGTATTAAGCTCTTGAGTGAGGCCCATGGTGTTATATATTTAGCCCTTGTGTGAGGTCATGGGTCCACTATATGTTAGGATCTATGTGGGTCATTCCTTGAGGGCAATGTTGGTTAAATATCTACATTGTCGAGGTCGATTGTGGATGCCAGTTTTTGATACCGATTACAAGTATGTGACAGATAACATCATAATACATGCCCATATGCATCATCTGCTTATTTGTTATGAGATATGATTGACCATTGCATATGCCATAATGCCAGTAGTTTATGGGACTCCCTGATAGGTGGAGTTATCCCACATGAGTGCACGGCATGAGTAGGATTGATACATGATTGGAATGCATGACTCATGCATCTTGCATTGTGTGCTATGATTACTGTACGCCCTAGCGACAACAGGGTTGTAGCCTCCATAGGCATATCATAGATAACCAGATGAGACACCATAAATATGTTACTAGCATCGGGCTGCTATAGATCACCCTAGGTGAAAATCCCTAAACCCTCTCGGTACTAGAGGATGCCTCAACATCGAGACCGAGTAGATATATATATGAGCGTATGAGGGCCGTATACCAGTAGGCCACGTCTCCCACTGTATTGTGGTTAGTTGGGAGAGGGTGTGGCCTTACCCGCCTGAGGGAGTAGGCATAGCCAGGATGAGTCTAACCAGCTTGAGGAATAGGCCCGCTATCGACGAGTCAGGCCCCTTATTGGCAGGCGGATAGTGAGGTCTCTTCCAATTACCCAGTTGTGCACTTGATGGGGCGGCAGGAGGTGTAGAGTGTACTAGACCCCGGTGATGATCCCATAGATGTACAGTATTGATATATGGACTTATTGAGCAGGAGTTGCATATTCGCTCATTCATTTATTCATTCACTATCCACTCGGGTTGGTGGTGTGCAACTATTTATTATGTGTGCCTTCGCAATGGCCATGATTTCGGTTGGGACGCGTGACTAACCTGAGATCAGGAGTCTACCACATTAAGTCTAACTATCCAAATTTAGGTATGAGACTGGTTTGGATAGAAGTCCCTTGTGATGGAGCCCATAGTCTGCGATACTATGTACTATATCCTGACTTCACACTCCAGCTTGGTCATTTCATTCACATCGCATATTGCATTACATCTGCGGGCATATGGCATTTTGGGTTGATATGTTTCTGCATGTATATGGCCTAGACGGACTTAACAGGATTTATATATTGCATTGTACCCTCAGCATCTGATATTTAGCACTCTATGACTCCTCAATTGCATAGCTGATCTGTATTGCATACTCTAATATTGTATGACTTATGGACTTGTCAGTGCGTCTGCTTACTCTGTTATCGTATGATTCATGCTCTTGCTAATATTTCTGACATTTTATGATCATGGCATTGCATTGAATACTTGGCACTTATCTTGTGCACACACTTACACCACCCTTTAAGCTTTCTATAAGCTTATGCATGATAGATGCGTGCAGGTGATGTTAGGTTGCAGTAGTATTAAGCTTGGAGCGTGCAGCAGTCTTCTGGAGCCTTGATTTTCGACACATATATTTTCCTTTTAGCATTGTGTTCAAAGTTTATATTAGTGGATATGTGATGATGATGTTGCCTTTGTGATTTGGGTAAACTTGTGGTGCTTACTACAAGATAAAAGTACGCTGAAAAATCCTCCTTGTAGGATCCCAGGATCAGAATCTGGCGCATGGATGCTGAGAGCTGAGAATTGGGTACTATGGAAGCTTTCGACACCGGATTTGACAATCGAGAATTTTGTAACCCCGGTTTCTGAGTTTGGGGTGTGACAGAAGTTGGTATCAAAGTATAACTTGGGAATACCTGAAGATAACATCACATATCTGCTGATAGCTACCATGCACTCTATGATTGTTGAGAACTTAGAATGGTTTGATCCCCGAGTTCGAATAACTTAGAGATTTTCTGATATAGCTCCCTACCGTTGAGATCGTGAGGCTACACAACATTCCAATTTTGATCGTCTCTGATCAAGGGTCCGAGGTTCAGTAGGATCACCAAAGTATTGATGATGCATCTTGGGAGGGCGAGGTTGAGATTAGAGAGCACTATCTTCATCCTTTTGTATATTGATTGAACCTTGACATATATACTTGAGGATGTTTCCTCTTCACTTGTCTATTCTGTAAATTTTGAGGATGAAATTTTTATAGGTGGGGAGAGCTGTAAGACCCGTACCATTCGTAGGCCTCTGCAGTCCTCCCGATCGAATTCCAGTGACCCGCAATCTATTATCGGCAGTTGCACATGACCCTTAGTTACATCCTGTCGATCTGAGTCAGCTCGGACCGAGACTTATATCATTGCGATCGCGCCGTCACCGCGGTTCCGACGCCGCGTCTTGCGCGGTGTGGCGATATCTAGGGCAGGAGATGTGGACCCGCGTTCAGTTAAAGGAAAACACCGCATGTTGCAATCCTGAGAGAATCCATCATATCAAATTTCAAGTACACATCCCATCACTCCCATCACTCACACCCATCCCCAAGTACAATACCCATCACCAAAGTCAACTCTCTCTCTCTCTTACACAAGTACTCCCATCACTCACTCATCCATCACTCACCATCTCTCTCTCCCATCACTTCTCTCACATCACTCTTTCTCTCTCTCATCCCTCTCATTACTCCCAAGCAACCCCATGAGAATCCAACGTCCAAGCTCCATGAGGGAGAGCTAGATTTAGCCCACTTCCTACCTCCCATCTCCACCATCCAACCGTCCAAATCTCATCATCCTCCATCAAAGATAGACCCAAGGTGTTTAGGATTTCATGGAGCCAAGAAGAAGCAAATGGTGGGTGATTTTTGTGTAGATCTTGACCTTTGGATCATAGTGGGACCCGTTTTGATGTATGTGTTGTAGATCCTTGAGGGGCCCATAGTGGCGGGGTCCCTCCACCATCCGATCTCTCTCTCTCCTCCCTTTTTTCTTTTTTTTGTTAATGATGTTTGTGGCCCACCTGATGGCGGGTTAGGGGCTAGTCGTCCAAGGCATGGACATGGCCCACCTTGATGTGAGATCCACACTGTCCAGCAAACCTGGATGGTAAGACCCATGATGAATTTGTTTCATCCAACCATCTGTGTGGGGCCTGCCTTGATGGATCATCTAGATCATGGACCCCATCATGATATATGTATTTTATCCATCCATCCATTTGTGGCCCCCACTCGCTGCACGTGTGCAACATCCACACCGTTCATCCATTTCCGGTGTGGGATGCACTGTAACAGCAACAGTGCTGCTGACCGTAAATGAAGAGAAAACATAAATATCAGCTTAATCTAAAGCTGGTGGGTCCCACATGTGTGGACCCACTAGATGTATGCATTTCATCCATCCATCCATCAACCGTCGAGCTATGGACGGTGGAGCCCACCTCGATATGTGATGATCCACACCGTCCAATATTGGACGTGTGATGGAAGCTAATAGGTTGGCGTCCCTCACTCCGATGGTGTGATCCACCTCAGTTTTTTTTATATATAATATTATATATTAATATAATATGTATTATGTGGTGGGCCCCACCTAGGAACCCACCTTTGTATCCTTGAAAAAGGGGGTCATCCATTACTAGATGGCCAGCAGCGTTGGCTGCTGTATGTGGGGATAAATCCACGCCGTCCATCTATCTGGTGAGACCCACCATCGCTGGACATGCTTCATCTGCACCGTCCATATGGACGGTGCCATGTTCGACCTTATCATGATGGATGTTTTCCATCCAAACCTTTCATTCATTTGGTGATCACGTGAAGCAGATTCAGTTCCTTGGTGGGCCACGTATGTGGACCCCACCTTGATGTACGTGATTCATCCAAACCGTTCATCCATTAGGTGAGCTCGTCCTTAGGCTTGGAAAAAATAAGACATCCATTTATCAGGTGGACCACACTACAAAGAACAGTGGGTTTGAATGTCCACCATGGAAACCTCCCCTTGGGTTACAGAGTTTTGGACTAATATGATATTTGTTTTTCCTCTAAATCCAAATCTTTATGACCTTATGAACGGACTGGATGGGAAATAAACCCTATGGTGGGCCCACTAGAATTTAACGGTGGAAATCATTATCACCACTACCATTTGTGGTATGTTCCATATGATGTTTTGATAAGATTCATTTTTTTGGATAATGCTCTACAATGATCTCTAAAAAAAAAGGATAATGGTGTAGTTAGTTTGGCCCATTGATTTGGCCCATTTGATTTGACCCATTTGATTCGGCCCATTGATTTGGCCCATTTAATTTGTACTTGGGGCCCATTTGATAAAGCCCAATGTGATGTATTTGGGCTCATTTGGTAAGGCTCGATGTGATGTATTTGAGGCCCATTTAATGAGGCCCAATGTCATGTATTTGGGCTCATTTGGTAAGGCCCGATGTGATGTACTTGGGGCCCATTTGATAAGGCCCGATGTCATATATGAGGCCCTTGTATGAGGCCCAACTTGTTGTTTTGTGGCCCATTCGTTAAGGCCCAACATGATGTATTGCGACCGATTTGAGTGAGGCCCCAATGCGATGAATATATAGCCCATGAGCGAGGCCCATTGTGATGTTTATTAGGCCCTTATCATGTGGCCCATTGTGATGTGTATTAGGCCCATAACGCGTGACCCTTTTGATGTATTCGAGGCCCAGATATGTAGCCCATTTGATGCATATGAGACCCACGTGTAAGCCCACATGTTATGTATTTGAGGGCCATGGGTTGCGACTCATTATGATGTACTGAGGCCCATGGGTCGTGACCCATTGAGATGTATTTTTGGCCCATATGACATTGCCCATTGTGATGTATTTCTAGCCCATTTGGTAAGGCCCAATGAGATGTATTGTCGTCCCATATGCATGACCATTGTGATGTTTTTGTAGCCCATTACAATGTGCATGGGTTGTGGCCCGTGCGATGTATCTGAGGCCCATGTGCAGGGCTCACCTATTGTGTATGTAACCCTTGTACGAGGCCCATTGCAATGTATATTAAGCCTTTGTGTGAGGCCATGGGCCCACTTTATGTTTGGCTCGATGTGGGCCACTGCTTGGGGGTGATGTTGGTTGAATGTCCACATTGATGGGCAATGATGGTTGGATGTCCACATTGTGACCTTCCCTTAGGCCTTGTTAAGCCCATTCTCACCGATTTCGATTGTCGAGGCCGATTGTCTAGGCCGATTTCGATTGTCTAAGCTGATTCTGATTGTCGAGGTCGATTCTAATTACCGAGGCCGATTATTGAGGCCGATTCTGATTGTAGAGGCCGATTACGAATGACGAGGCCGATTCTGATTATTGAGGCTGATTCCGATGGTCGAGGTTGATTCTGATTACCGAGGCCGATTATTGTGGCCAATTCCAATTGTCGAGGCCGATTCTGATTGACGAGACCGATTTTGATTATCAAGGTCGATTCTGATTGTCGAGGCTGATTCCGATTGCCAAGGGTGATTAAAGAGGTGAATTCCGACTGTTGAGGCTGATTCCGATTATCGAGGTCAATTCTGATTCTGATTCTGATTGTTGATGTTGATTATTGAGGCCGATTCTGATTGTCGAGGCCGATCGGTGTGGCCGATTCCGATCTGATTGTTAAGGCCGATTATTGAGGCCGAATCCGATTCTGATTATTGAGGCTGATTCCGATTGTCGAGGCTAATTTCGATTGTCGAGGCCGATTGTCTAGACCGATTTCAATTGTCAAGGCCAATTGTCGAGGCCAATTCTGATTGTCGAGGCCAATTGTAATGCCACGAAAATTGGAGGTCGAGTAGAAGCTCAACTACCGAGTTCCAGCGCATTACTTATGCAACATAGATGATGATGATTAAATGTTATCCATATTAGTGCATTATACATGAGTAGGATTATACTAAAGCAACATATCATACTCCAAAGACAATTAGGTTAAGTAAGCGGAAGACTGAGATATGTATATAATGTATAGAAGTGTTCCTCAATCCGCAGAGTATAAGTGTGTTACTAGGCTGAATATGTACATGTTGATCTAAAATTTATAAAATACAAAATGTGAAAGTCCGACTAAATCATATAATCCTTGTAATCCCATAAATCAGTACATGGTCTACATAGACCTGCCTGATAGTTGTACATAGGAGAACTCCTCATCGTCGTCTAGCTCCGCCTTGTAAGCTTTGCCATCATCTGCAACTAAAATAGAGTCTGGTTGGTGTTTTAAAACACCGTCCCAGAGTGGGAGTGAGTGATTAACTTGGTGGAACTATAAGGCAAAGGTTAACATGTTATTAATTCAGTCAGGTAGTAATGATAAAGTAATATAACAAACATTCTCTAACTACTCTGGTTAATGCAAGAATGATATGTGGTAATGATGCATGCCCTCGCTGCACTCCCTCAGCGACACCATCTCACAGTCGCACATGTTACTCCCACTGTGCCTTCATCGCCAAAGCACCTGTAATGTGGTGCATGCACGTGTTAGCCGAGTTTTTAATTAGGCTTATTCATACAGCAGATTTGGGAAGCTAATGTACCTCCCTTTATATCATTTACCCAAACAATGATCCATCTAGGGTCATAAATCCTAGTTAATCACATACGATAGGCAAGTTATAAGGCAACATCACCCCTAATTTGAAAGCAGTGAATAGGTAAGTTCGCGAGTTTACACTCGAGGACACTACGGGAGGCTCGTCACCATTCACATAAGCCTATATTATACTCGAGGTCACTATGAGAGGCTCATCACCTGATCATAGGCCGACAGCTCGAATACAGTGCCTCATACCATCGTATTCAGCTTATGAGTTTGGGTTACTCACTGGTCACTACGGGGAGGCTCGTCACCCCAGCATAGGCTGACAGCTCGACCACAGTGTCCCATACCACCGTGCCCGGCTCATGAGTCTTAGCGGATCGTGGTACTAAGGTTAAATGGTCTTTACATTGGTAAGTGGTACCTTAGATTCAAGCAGTAGCGTCCATACATGCTAAACACACATAAGGCCAATCGGGTTACTTGACAAGTTCAATTGGTACGAGCACACGCTAAATTAATCGACATGGAGTGCATACACACTCCTCATAGCCTAACCACTGCCGATAATCATCGTACGACTCGAATTCATCGAACATATTTGTTGTGGCGAAACTAGTTCGGCCACTTGATCGGAAACTGTTACTGATTGCCTGGACTACATATTAGTCCCAATCATACTCAAATACAATAGGCATTCATATGTGATAGTCAAAATAGCATTTAACAACCAATACAATTACAATTCTCATTCGGCCATTTTAATAACCATACTGCACATGTTATCATACATAGGCGTTTCATCCATAAATCACGTAGTGGCAAGATAGGTTACATGAAGGAAACTATAACTATAGATAAATTAATTGAGAATCCTATCTCAACACCCTCATTAAATACATTTCAACAAACAATTTCTCATTCAGACATTTTATCAAACACCTAGATTACACATTTCAACATACATGTAATAAATTAATTATAACATATATTATGGCAAATCCTTTCACAAAGGAGTTGTCATACGTACTACAAACATGAATTCTAGATTAATAGTCATGGGAAGTATAAATCATAATTTTCAATTCATTCAAACATTTCAACAAATACATGGGATGCATTTTAGTATACAACCTAGTTTACACATACATGATATATCGAAAACGTCATAACTAAGATCATATGGCAACAATCAAGTCAGACATAAATCATTGCTGACATTAAAAGCCTTGAAAACCATAACATAAACATTTATAGCCTGCACCTTTCGTCGGTACGCTCGTTACGAACTCGGTTCATACACCACGTCTTTGTCTATGACACAACAACTACCTAAACATTGAGATAGGTTAGCTATTTCACCAGTTTCTCTATTTGGATTTCTAAAACAGATTAGGGTTAGGATTTCTTCCCCAAAAACAGAGTTGAAATGAGTCGATTAGCTAGACGTAAAGGCGATTTGATGCGTGGAATAGCAGAATAGGAGTACTGCAGCAAACTCCAAGGATCTCCCTTCGATCTCCACTCTTTTCTCCTCTTTTCTTTCTTCTCACTCCTAGGTTTAGAGAAAATTCGTATGGGGTAGGAATGTGGTGGTTTAAAGCCCTTATATAGGCCCAGAACTGATGTCAATGGCCCCAGGGCCATGGTATACTTAGGGTATAGCCAAAGGGTGACTGTTTCAGGCCAACGGAGCTCATCTGGAGGTCCATTGCTCATGTACAGTCTGAAGAAAATTCCTTGACAATGATCTACGCCAGGCTAAGATTTTAGTCTGATCGGATAAGTGGATCGATCGTGGAGGACCCGTTTCAGTTCAACGGTCATCGTCACTCAATCAGGGCCACAATTATACTAATGGGTGTAGGGAAATTTCCCTGATCTAAGGGTGTAGTTGGGTCAGAATCTGACGGTCTGAAACCTTAAAATTGGCCTGCTAGTGAACGACCTAATTCACTTAAGTTTGAGTTCATTTTCTGAAGATATTCACGTTTCTCACACACTTCGCTCCGGGCTCAAGTTGTGTTTCTGGATACTATTTGGACTCGATTCCCGCGATGGTTATCAAGCCTAGTAAGGTGGTTATAACTTTATAGTTTCGCAGTCATCAGACTTTCGACGCGTAGTCTAGGTCCGAGACGGAGTTTTAATGTGCTCCCTAGAGCAACTGGATTTTAAAACTGAGCCTAGGTTTTTAAGTAATGTTGGGTTGGCGATTCTAATGGTTTTGGGTCCTGCAGTTCGTATAGAAAGTGGTTCAAGCTAATTCTCTGATTTATTTAGTTTAGTACTCAAGTAATTCTATCTAATTTTTTACAGAATTCGATCTTTAGTGATTTCTGCCTGAGGTGATACTCGGGTCTTTGTATAGATTTTTCCGAGACGTTACAATCTACCCTGCTTAAAGAAAATTTTCATCCTCGAAATTAGTACCTTTTCGTACTCCTTGAGAATCTGAGGGTAGTTCTTACGGGCCTCGGCTTTTATTTCCTAAGTAGACTCTTCCTCAGTATGGTGTGTCCACAGTACTTTAACAAGCGGGATAACTTTACTACGCAGCACCAGTTCCTTCCTGTCTAGGATACGCGTCGGTCGCAGTACATAAGTAGCATCTTCACTCAAATGTACCTGCTCCCATTTGATAATGTGGGAAGGATCAGGAACATATTTCTTCAGCATCGATACGTGAAATACGTTGTGTACGCCCGCGAGTGTAGCGGGCAAAGCAAGGCAGTATGCTACCATACCCACTCAGTCTAGAATCTGGAACAGACCAATAAATCGAGGCGTGAGTTTTCCCTTCTTGCTGAATCAAAGGACTCCCTTCATTGGAGAAACCTTCAGGAATAAATGGTCCCTAAATCCAAAGTTTAGCTATCATCTCCTTGTATCGGTGTAACTCTTCTGTCTGCTCTGTGCTATAAGAAGTCGACGCCTGATAATGTCAATCTTCTCTGAGGTCTCCTATACTAAATCTGGGTCAATCAAACTCTTCTTACCAACTTTTACCCAACAATGTGGTGCTCGACATGGACATCCATACAGTGCTTCATAGGGAGCCATGCCAATACTCACTTGAAAGATGTTATTATAAGCTAACTCAGCATAGGGAAGACAGTTATCCCAACTGTCTTTGAAGTCAAGCACACATGCCCACAACATGTCTTCTAACACCTAATTTACCCATTCCATCTGTCAGTCAGTCTGTGGGTGGAATGTGGTACTGAACTTCAGTTTTACCCCCATTACTTCATGGATACGAGTCCAGAAGATAAATATGAATCGCGTGTCTCGATCTGATACGATCTCCATAGGAACTCAATGCATATGTATTATCTCCTTGTTGTACAGCTTGGCCAAATCGTTTGCTGAGTTTGAGACTCTAATCGGGAGGAAATGAGTCGATTTCGTCAATCGCTCCACAATAACCTAAATGGAGTTATATCCCTTCCTCGTCTTTGGCAAACCAAAATGAAATCCATAGAGATGAAATCCCATTTCCATTCAGTTATAGGCATGGGTTGAAGTAAACCAGGAGGTCGGTGATGCTCAGCCTTAACCTGCTGGTATGTGAGACAACAAGATACATACTCTGCTATGTGGGCCTTCATGTTGTCCCACCAGTACGAACGCTTCATGTCTCGATACATCTTCATACTGCAAGGATGCATTGCCATTCTCGAATTATGAGCGGCTTCTAGAACTTCCTTTCTCAAGTCATGAAGATTTTGGACGCATAGGCGGCCACGATAACATAAGCTCCCATCTGAACCAACTCTCCATTTAGACTTTTCGTTGTTAGTTTCTTGCTCTCTCATCTTTATTAACCATTCATCTTCTCTTTAAGCCATAATAAACTGGTCATCAATAAGTGGCTGCAAGCGGATGTGTGCGACGCTCTCAAACTGCTCTTCTACTATAAGCTTCTGTTCGAAGTCTCACACAAACTCGACCATATTCCATTCATGTAACATCAGCGGAGCTGCAAATGCTATCTTATTTTTACAGCTCAACACATCTGCCACAAGGTTGGCCTTGCCAGAATGGTATGAGACCTCAAACTTGAAGTCCTTCAAGGTTTCCATCCATCGTCATTGCCTCATATTCAGGTCTCTCTGCGTGAATATGTACATGAGATTCTTGTGGTCGCAAAAGAGCTCGAACTCTTCCCCGTAGAGGTAATGTCTCCAGAACTTTAATGTAAAGATGATGGCTGCCAATTCCAGGTCGTGCGTAGGGTAGTTCTCTTCGTGTTTCCTCAACTGTCACGATGTATAGGTAATCACCCTATCCTTCTGCATAAGAATACAACCCAAACCAATATGAGAGACATCGGTGTAAATGGTATATCTGACCCCTTGCTCTAACAATACTAGTACGGGTGTGGACATCAACTTATTCTTCAGTTCCTGAAAGGTTGATTCTGCCTTCTCCTTTCAGGAAAACTTGAGATCCTTCCAAGTGAGCTGAGATAACGGTCTGACTATCTTGGAAAAGTCCCTAATGAATTGACGATAGTAACCCGCTAGGCCAAGGAAACTCCTCACTTTAGTAATCGAACCGGGCTGCTCTCAGTCCTGAACTGCAGTCACCTTAACAAGGTCCACAACTATTCCTTCCTTAGACACCATATGTCCCAGGAACTTGACTTCTTCTTTCCAGAAGTTGCATTTCTTATATTGAGCGAACAATTGGTTCTTTCGTAAAGTATTAAAGACTGCTCGCATGTGCTCCTCATGATCTTTCTGACTCTTGGAGTATATCAGGATGTCATCTATAAATACGATGAAGAATCGGTACAGATACGGCCAAAACACCCGGTTCATAAGGTCCATGAGCACGACTGGTGCGTTTGTGAGTCTAAACAACATCACATGGAACTCGAAGTGCCCAAAGCTGGTTCTGAACACTGTTTGCTACACGTCCTCATCCTTGATGCGCAATTGGTGATACCCTGACTATAATTCGATCTTAGTGAAGTATTGTAGCCCTTTCAACTGATCGAACAGATCATTTACCTGAGCAAATGATACTTGTTCTTCACTGTCACTTGATTTAACCTACGATAATTAATACACAATCCCAGTGATTCGTCCTTCTTCTTTACAAACAACATGGGTGCTCCCTAAGGAGACACACTCGGTCGTATGAAGCCTACATCCAACAGATTATCGATCTTTCTCCTCAGTTCCTCTATCTCACATGGAGGCATGCAATACGTCGGTAGAGATATAAGTGTCACACCTGGTACTAGGTCAATGGTAAAATCGATCTCATGATGAGGAGGTAATTCAGGTATCTTTCTAAACACGTCCATGAATTCTTGGACTACAGGCGTGTTCCCAAGTGTCGGACCATCAACATTCTCTAGCAAGGTAGCATAACAACTAATATGGTGGTACCAACTAACTTGAACTGGGAAAGTAAAGGTCGTGCCCTCGGATCCATGGGCTATCACCACTCTAGTATCGCAATCGATCCCTGTCTTCATCTTGGTGAGCCAATCCATAACGAGGATGACATCGTAATGACATAGCGGGGCGTCAATCAAGTCAATGAGTATTATTCTGCTTCCTAAGTCTATCGAGCAACCCTTATAAATCTTAGTAGTTCTGAGAAGGTCCCTATGGTGGTAAGGATTCTCATCCCAACCATAAGAGTAGTTTCCAATACTAGTCACTTGGCTGCTGCACATGATATTATTGAAATAGTGGACCAGGTGTCCATTAATAGGAAGACCAGTATACCTTGGCTATATGTTGTGGCTTCAAAAGCCAATGGTGATGCGGTTGCTGTCTCAGAAGCCTCAGCTGCAAGTGAGTGCACCCGAGCTTGTTGAGGACGATTTTGTTGCGCTGAGCAACACACCTTCATACATATTTCAGGTTGTAGACCCTCAGAAAATCATTGCATTCGCATCAGCTCGTCTGCTAGTATCAAAGGAGCGTATCTGGCCATCTCCGTAAAGCAGTTCTCATACCTGTTATGGTCATCCCTCCCTATCGGAGGTGAAGAAACTCTCCCTCCTTTTCATTGCGGTAAGTGAGGGGAAGTACTTCTAATGGAAGCGGGTCTCAAAAGCTTCCCACGTCCATACATACTCAACAGCAACCATCCATAGGATGCTGTCCCACCATAGACTAGCCTACTTCTCGAACATATATGTAACCAGCTCAACCTGCTTTGCCTCAGTGCAGTGCAGTGGCTTTAGCATCTTAGAGATGCGGTCAAGCCAGTACTCGGCCTCCTCCGGTTTGTGAGTACCCGCAAAAGTGGGAGGTCGGAAGTGCTAAAATTGCTCAAATAAACCGCTGGCATTCATGTTTCCAACAGGGTGCACAAGTGGTGTAGACGGGGCTACGTTCATGTTCTACACAAGAGCCCTTGCAATGGTGGTCTAAATCTGTTGCTACTACTGCATAAGGATCATCATCTGCTCCAACCTATCAGGAGGAGAGGCCACCTGAGGCATGTGTGGCATTGAGGTAGATGCACAGTTCTATTCTGAAACTGGTGGTGCCCTAGGTGTTGGCCCATTTGTGGGGCCAATGGCCGGTAGAGAATCCGGCATAGTCTCATGATTCGGGCCCAAACTGGGGTCCATGTGGCTATCGCTTAGGGGAGGTGCCCTGTCACTCGATTCGCCAAGCATAAGACATGTCGTACTTTGAGTGGCCTTAGGTGACATTCCCTATATACAACATAGGGTGCAACATGTGTAAGGTTTAGCATAACAATAGTTAATTTCTCAAGCATTCTACACATTTCATAACAAAAGGAGCTTCATGCATTTCATTTAACCAAAATTGTCATAATACATGAGATGTAGTCTTACATGAAGCATGATAGAAGATGCACGTAAGCTAATTTAACAAAGCTTTAAACTCTAAAACATGCCAACAACTCTACCCTACTACTAAGCTTATCAAGGCTATAATATAGAAAGCATGAAAACAAGGAAAACCCAAAGACGACTACAACATATGACTAGTCGTCTAACTCTGGTGATGGTGGAGGAGCACCCTTGTCCTGCATGCAGCACACGAGGGGCTTTAAGGTGCGGGAAATCTTCTTAAACCTCTGTTTCATATAGGCCTTATTCTCCCCAAGCTCTTGCTTCACTTCGACCTGGGTCTCTCTGACCTCCTGTCTCAGGGCGGCCCGACTCTACTCAATCTGAGCCAAGCAGGCTTCTAAGGCAGCCCGATCATGGTGGTGCTCATGTGTAGCAGGAGGAGGGCCCCCCTCAAAGTCTTAGGCCTCCTCTTCTTCTTTTTCTGGCTCTTCCTCATCACTTCCCTCACCATCACTTCCTTCCTCCCCTTCACTTCCTTCCTCAAATTCTTCTTCCTCCTCCTCTTCACTGCTTCCTTCCTCTTCCTCTATCTCGTCACCATACTCATTAGGTCAGGCTTGACATTGTCGCGGCCCAATGCCCATGTTGTTGAGTGTGGTGTCATTGATGAAATTGATTGGCATAAGTTCATCCGCGTTAAGTCTGTAGCTAAATTCACGGGCAAGCTTGCATATGAGTCAGCCAAATAGGAGTGAAATATTCATCCTAATGATGCATGTGGTCTGAACTATCTGTAGTAGTACGCACGTAGGTAGACACAGCTTATCCCCTTGCCTAGCTCTGCATAGGAAGTCCACCATCAAACGCGTGCATTCGCTGCGATTGCTCCACCTAGGATACAGATTACATGTGAATATGTAGTGGAGTTAGCAGAAGTCATGAGACATCTCGGTCACTAGGAGGTAATTACCTCGCTTCTAGTGGCCTAATCGGCCATAAAGAAACCTCGTGTGGCAATCTCTTTCTCGCATACTCTTGAGATTCTTCTCGCTAGCATGTACCTCTCCACATGGAATCCTCATCATTCGGGCCATCACACCAACATCGAGAATGGCTTCCCACCTTCCCACGAGGATAGTGAACTTTAGAGGCTACAACAGTGGGTCTCGTATGTGGGCGTAGAAGGCTTGGACAGTGCTTTCACACCCACGTGACTTGCCTTCTAATATGGGACCCCACTCGGCATCCAACAGGATTTCCATCACCAGATAAAGCCCAAATAGTCTTTCGTCCATGTGTGCTTCAAAGATAACTCTATGGCCATGAAACCTACCATGTCCAATGTCGGCAGAGCTCTTTCAAGATGAATTTGGGGATCGAGATCCCGCTTCGTCCTTCACTCACGCTCAACGCTAGTGCTAGCCTCGGGGCCTTTTTGCTTCCTTAGACGAGTAGGACGACTTTATCCACGGGCGCCCACTTCTTTCCCATAAGGTAAAGGAGAGTAGAAAGAGAAAAGATGGCAGCCACTAGCTCAAAAAGAGTTATAAGAGTGAAGCAAGATTGAAGGATAAGATGGGTTGGTGGATTTTGAGGTTTATGAGACACAAAGGTGGATTTGTGTACTCAAATGAGAAGAGATAAAGGGTATTGAGGGTAGTAGGAGATGGGTTTGAGAGAATGGTGGAGGTTGGTACAAGAAAAGGAAGAAGATGAAGTTGATTTGAGAATAGAAGGAAGATTTGAGAAGAAAAGTGAGATTTTGAGAGGTTTGGAGGGTTTATAAGCTAGGTGGGGATGAAATGAAGTAAATAGAGACATATAGTGGGCCCCACACGAATTTCTTTTTCCCACATACGTGCAAAGGGGTGGCGGACTGCCGGACCCGTGAGCCCGCCACAGCTCACTAGACCCGACTGCGAGGCCTCGCGATAAGCGGGATGCCATCGCGGTCCGCTGGACTTAGAGCTGTGGCACCACCTTGGGGGCGATGGCATCTCCCTCCCATGATGCCGAAAAGGTGTCGGGGACCCCCTGGGTTCCACCGAAAAATGTGTTTTGGGCCCCTACACCCTTTTAAGGCATTTTTGGAGTCCACCTCTTAATATTCCTGCTTTCCGGGTCATTTAAGTGTGGAATATGCCAAATTATCATCCCAACCCGTCTATGGACAGTCTAGAAAGAGATGGGGGATCATTTATCATGATCTCATATGCGTACGAAGTGGGTTTCAACTGTCAGTTTCATCCATCAGTGAAACTTGGAATTCTACGTTCGTTTCTACGTTTTATCGCCCCCTCCTAAGTCAAAGTATGCTAGTACACGCTGTGTTACCATAACCTAGGTCCAGTTTAATCCAAATCATGATCTAATACCAACTTATAATGCCTCAAAAATTGGGGGTCGAGCAGAAGCTCAACTCCCGAGTTCCAATGCATTACTTATGCAACATAGATAATGATGATTAAATGTTGTGCATATTAGTGCATTAAATATGAATGAGATTATACTAAAACAACATATCCTACTCCAGAGACAATTAAGTTAAGCAAGCGGAAGACTAAAATAGGTATATAATGTATAGAAGTATTCCTCAATCCCTAGAGTATGAGTGTGTTACCAGGCTGAATATATGCATGTGTTGATCCAAAATTTATAAAATACAAAATGTGAAAGTCCGACTAAATCATATAATCCCTGTAATCCCATCGATCAGTAGATGGTCTACATAGACCAGCCTAATAGTTGTAAATAGGAGAACTCCTCCTCATCGTTATAAAATTCTGGCTCCGCCTCATAAACCTCACCATCATCCGTAGTTAAAACAGAGTCTGGTTGGTGTTTTAAAACACCATCCCAGAGTGGTAGTGAGTGATCAACTCAGTGGAACTATAAGGCAAAGGTTAACATGTTATCAATTCAGTTAAGTAGTAATGATAAAGCAATACATCAAACATTCCCTAACTACTCTGGTTAATGCAAGGATGATATGTGGTAATGATACATGCCCTTGCCTGCACTCCCTCAACGACATCATCTCACGGTCACACATGCTACTCCCATTGTGCCTTTATCGCCAAAGCACATGCAATGCGATGCATGCATGTGTTAGCTGAGTTCTTAATTAGGATTATACATAGAGCAGATTAGGGAAGCTAAGTTACCTCTCTTTATATCATTTACCCAAACAATGATCCATCTAGGGTCGTCAATCCTAGTTAATCACATACGATAGGCAAGTTATAGGGCAACATCACCCTTAATTTATAAGCAGTGGATAGGCAAGTTCGCGAGTTTACACTCGAGGTCACCATGAGATGCTCGTTACCATGAGACACTCATCACCTGATCATAGGCTGACAGCTCGAATAAAGTGTCCCATACCACTATATTCGACTAATGAGTTTAGGTTGCTCACTGGTCATTGTAGGGAGCCTTGTCACCCCAGCATAGGCCGACAGCTCGACCATGGTGTCCCATACCACCATGCCTGGCTCATGAGTCTTAGCAGATCTTGGTACCAAGGTTAAACGGGATTTACATTGGTAAGTGGTACCCTAGATTCAAGCAGTAGCGTCCATAAATGGTAAACACATATTAGGACAATCGGGTTACTTGATAAGTTCGATTGGTATGAGCGCACGCTAAATTAATCGACATGGGGTGTATACACACTCCTCGTGGCCTAAGCACTGTCGATAATCATCGTACGACTTGAATTCATCGAATGTATTGGTCGTGCGAAACTAGTTCACCCACTTGATTGGAAACTATTACCGATTGTCTGAACTACATATTAGTCTCAATCATACTCAAATACAATAGGCATTCATTTGTGATAGTCAAAACAACATTTAACAACCAATTCAACTACAATTCTCATTCGGCCATTTTAACAACCATATTGCACATGTTATCATACATAGGCGTTTCATCCATAAATCACATGGTAGCAAGATAGGTTACATGAAGGAAACTGTAACTATAGATAAGGTAATTAAGAATCCTATCTCAACACCCTCATTAAATACATTTCAACAAGCAATTTGTCATTTAGACATTTTATCAAACACTTAGACTACACATTTTAACATACATGTAATAAATTAGTTATAATATATATTATGGAAAATCCTTTCACAAGGGAGTTGTCATACGTACAACAAACATGAATTCTAGATTAATAGTTATGGGAAGCATAGATCATAATTTCTTATTCATTCAAACATTTCAACAAACACATGGGATGCATTTTTATATATGACCTAGTTTACACATACATGATATATCGAAAACGTCATAACTAAGATCATATGGTAGCAATCAAGTAAGACATAAATCATTGCTGACATTGAAAGCCTTAAACCGTAACCTAAACATTTATAGTCTGCACCTTTCGTTGGTACGCTCTTTACGAACTCGGTTCGTACACTACGTCTTTGTTTATGGCACAACGACTACCTAAACATTAAGATAGGTTAGCTATTTCATTGATTTCTCTATTTAGATTTCTAAAACAGAATAGGGGTAGGATTTCTTACCCAAAAATGGATTTGAAATGAGTCGAGTAGCTTGTCAAAAAGGTAATTCGATTCGTGAAGTAGCAGAACAGGAGTACTGTAGCAAACTCCAAGGATCTCCCTTGATCTCCACTCTTTCCTCCCCTTTTCTCTCCTCTCTCCTAGGTTTAGAAAAAATTCGTATGGGGTAGGAATGGGGTGGTTTAAGGCCCTCATATAGGCCCGGAACTGATGTCAATGGCCCCAGGGCCATGGTATACTTAGGGTATAGCCCAAGGGTGGTTGTTTCGGGCCAACGGAGCTCATTTGGAGCTCCATTGCTTGCATACAGTCTGAAGAAAATTCCCTGACAATGGATTTGCACCAGGTTAAGATTTTGGTCCGATCGGATTAGTGGATCGATCATGGAGGACCCATTTCAGTTCAACGGTCATCGTCACTCGATCGGGGCCACAAGTATACCAATGGGTGTAGGGAAATTTCCCTGATCTAAGGGTGTAGTTGAGTCAGAATCTGAGGGTCTGAAACCTTAAATTTTGTTCTGCAAGTGAACAGCCCAATTCACTTAAGTTTGGGTTCATTTTCTGAAGATATTCGCATTTCTCACACACTTCACTTCGGGCTCAAGTTGTGAAATTTTTGGATACTATTTGGACTCAATTCCTGCGAGGGTTTTCAAGCCCAGTAAGATGGCCATAACCTTATAGTTTCACAGTCGTCGGACTTTCGACGCGCGGTCTAGGTCCGATACGGAGTTTCAATGTGCTCCCGAGAGCAACTGGGTTTTGAGACTGATCCAAGGTTTATAGGTAATGTTGGGTTAACAATTCTAGTGGTTTTGGATCTTACAGTTCATATAGAAAGTGGTTCTAGGTAATTCTCTAATTTATTTAGTTTAATACTTAATTAATTTCTTCTAACTTTTAACAGAATTTGATCCTTAATGATTTCTGCCTGAGGTGTTACTCGGGTTTTTGTACTTATTTTTTTGAGACGTTACACCGATTCTGATTGTCGAGGCTGATTTTGATTATTGAGGCCAATTGTATAGGCCGATTATTGAAGCCGATTTTGATTATCGAGGCCGATTCCGATTGTCAAGGCCGATTTCGATTGCCAAGGCCGATTGTGGAGACCCATATGATGTATATGCGGCCCGTAGTGAGGCCCATTATGATGTGTATTCGGCCTGTGTTTGAGGCCCAATGTAATGTATATGCAGCCTGTGTTTGAGGCCCATTGTGATGTGTATTCAGCCCATGTTTAAGGCCTAATGTGATGAATATGAGGTTTATGTGATGAGGCCCATTGTGATGCATTTGAGGGCCAAGCAATGAAGCCCATTGTGATGTATATTAGGCCCATGTGAGAGACCCATCATGATATGTATTAAGCTCTTGAGTGAGGCCCATGGTGTTGTATATTTGGCCCTTGTGTGAGGCCATGGGTCCATTATATGTTAGGCTCTTTGTGGGCCACTCCTTGGGGGCAATGTTGGTTAAATGTCCACATTGTTGAGGTCAACTGTTGATGTTAGTTATTGATATGGATTATGAGTATGTGACAGCATAGCATCATGATACATGCCCGTATGCATCATCTACATGTTTGTTATGAGATATGATTGACCATTGCATATGCCATAGTGCCGGTGGTTTATTGGAATCCCTGATAGGTGGAGTTATCCCACATAAGTGCACAGTATGCGCAAGATTGATGCATGATTAGACTGCATGACTCATGCATCTTACATTGTGTGTTGTGATTACTGTACACCTTATCAACATCAGGACCATAGCCTCCAAAGGCATATCGTGGGTGGCTACATGGGACACTGGAAATCTATTACTAACATCGAGCTGCCATAGATAGCCCTAGGTGAAATTCCTTAAACCCTCTTGCTACCAGAGGACGCCCCAACGTCGAGACCGAGTGGATATATATGAGTATATGAGGGTCGTATACCAGTAGGCCGCATCTTCCACTGTGTTGTGGTCGGTTGGGAGGGGGTGTGGCCTTATCCGCCTAAAGGAGTAGGCATGGCTAGGCTGAGTCTAACCAGCTTGAGGAATGGGTCCGTTATTGACGAGCCGGGCCCCTTATTGGCAGGCGGATAGTGAGCTCTCTTCCACTTATCCAATTGTGTGCTTGATGGGGCGACAACTGATGTAGAGTGTACTAAACCCCGGTGATGATCCCAGAGATGTACAGTATTGATATATGGACTTATTAAGCAGGAGTTGCATATTTGCTCATTCATTTATTCATTCACTATCCACTCGGGTTGGTAGTGCGCAACTATTTATTATGTGTACCTTCGCAATGGCCATGATTTTGGTTGGGGCACGTGACTAACCTGAGATCAGGAGTCTACCACATTGAGTTTGACTATCCAAATTTAGGTATGGGACTAGTTTGGATAAAAGTCTCTTGTGATGGACCCCATAGCCTGCGATACTACATACTATCATCCGAACTTCACACTCCAGCTTGGTCATTTCATTTACATCGCATATTGCATTACATCCGCGCGCATATGACATTTTGGGTTGATATGTGTCTGCACTTATTTGGCCGAGACGGACTTAGCAGGATTTACATATTGCATTGTACCCTCGGCACCTGATATTTGGCTCTCTATGACTCGTCATTTACATAGCTGATCTGTATTGTATACTCTGATATTGTATAACTCATGGACTTATCACTACTTTCACTTACTCCATTATCGTATGATGCTCTTGCCAATATTTCTGACATTGTATGATCATGGCATTACATTGAATACTTGGCACTTATCTTATGCACACACTTACACCACCCTATAAACTTTCTATAAGCTTATGCATGATAGATGTATGCAGGTGATGTTAGGTTGCAGTAATATTGAGCTTGGAGCATGCAACGGTCTTCTGGAGCCTTGATTTTCAACATATGTATTTCCCTCTCAGCAATGTATTCAAAGTTTATATTAGTGGATATGTGATGATGATGTTGCCTTTGTGATTTGGGTAAACTCATGGTTATGCTTATTATGAGATAAAAGTATGTTAGAAAATCCTCCTTGTAGGATCCCAAGATCGGAATCTGGCGTATGGATGCTGGCAGCCGAGAATGGGGTACTACGGAGGCTGTCGGCACCAGGTTCGGCGATCGGAAATTTTATGAGCCCGATTTTTGAGTTTGGGGTGTTATAATTCTTTGTAAGGCCCACCCCCACAACACATGATATTGTCTGCTTTGCCAAAGCTCACTACTTTAAAACGTGTCATGTCTGTTAAGGGAGGAGCCTAACATATAACCACCATAACTCCAAACAACTCTTTCGATGTGGGATAAGGTTCCACTTCACTATGGGTACAGTAGCATGCCAACCATTGGTAGCTCGCCCAGGCCCTTAGGCCCCACTCACATCAGTGTCCTCCCACGTGTGCCCACCCACATGTGACCACACAGTGGTGGGGCGTTACATGTGGCATGGGAAGCCTATAGCTTATGCATCTCGCCAGATCAAGTTCTATGAGTCGAACTACCTTACGCATGATTTGGAGCTTGCACTAGTCATCTTTACACTGAAGGTGTGGAGGCACTATCTTTATGGGGTCAGGTTCGAGCTTTTCTCTAACCACAAGAGCTTGAAGTATCTCTTCTCATAGTTCGAGTTGAACATGAGACGAAGACGTTGGATGGAGCTCCTGAGGGAGTATGATTTTGATCTTCAATACCACCCAGACAACGCGAGTGTGGTGGCAAATGCCCTTAGTTGTCGGCCACGAGGCCTGGCGGCGCACATGATAATTTAAGAGTAAAAGATGCTTGAAGATGTGTTAGTGTTCGACTTTGAGATTGGCTTGTAGTCTTTTATTGTGCAGTTATCGAGCCTGTCTACTCAACCCTATGTTGTTGCAAGTGTAATCAAGGCTCAGTAGGTAGATGAGTCGTTGCAGAGTTATTGAGCAGAGCCAGCGTCTGAGAGTCAGTCAGATTGGCATATTGGTTCTAATGGTGGACTTCACTTCAGAGGCCGATTATATGTCCTAGATATTTCAGAATTGCACAGAGAACTTATGACCGAGGCACATCGATTGCGGTTTTCTATCCACCATAGCTAGACAAAGATGTATCGCGATATGAGGCGTCAGTATTTTTGGGCAGGGATGAAACACCAAATCGCCAGTTTTATGGCCGAGTGTGACACATGCAAGCGTGTCAAGGCCGATCATCAGAGACGCCCAGGTCCATTAAAGCCATTGAGCGTCCCAACATGGAAGTGAGACCACATATCCACAGATTTCATTATGGGCTTGCCGACGACTCAGCGTGGTCATGGCGCCATCTAGGTTGTCGTGAATCATCTGACAAAGTCGGCACATTTTCTTGCGATTCATACGACTTGGCATTTGGACCTGCTTGCCAGATTGTTTATCAATGAGATTGTGAGAATACATAGTGCTACAGTTTCTATTGTTTCTGACCGAGACATGAGGTTCACTCATCTCTCTCTCTCATCCATCACTCCATCCATCACTCCATCCCATCTCTTCACCCATCCCTCTTTCTTTCTTCACTCACAAGCAACCAATGTCCAAGCCTTTCCATGGAAGAAGAGAGAAAGCTAGGTGTGGCCCACTCCCTATCATCTAATCCCACCATCCAAACTTCAACCTCCATCAAAGTCGAAGTTGAGGAGCTTAGCTTGCCATTGATCTAAGAAGAAGATATCTAAGGTGGGTGATCATAGCATAAGATTTTGATTTTTGATGTAAGGCCCACTTGTGATGAGACCCATTTTCATGTATGTGTTGTAAGCAAAGAGGGACCCATAGTAGCGGGCTCCCTCTATCTTGCCATCTCTCTCTCTCACTCTCTCTTTCCTGATTTGTTGGCCCACCTAAGGGTGATCTAGACCATCCAGTAGATGGGATGGCCAAGTTGTCCACCATGCTGGACTGGTAGTCCAGTTGGACGGCCTGGATGATGGGAAAACAGAAATATCAGCTTGATCCAGAAATATTGGTGGGCCACACTCACTTAGGCCCCACTTGTTGCTACACGTGTGGTGAATCCACACCATCCATCCAGGCCTGGTCCTGGACTGAGATAAATCTAAACCCCATGTGGTCTGGACGTTGGTGTACACGCTGAAGTGCCTTTTAAAAAATAAAAATAAATAAAATAAAATATAAAAATATATATTATATTATATACCTGGTGGGCCCCACATGCGTTGAGGCACAAAAATAAGTTAGATAGGATAGAAGAATTGTTGTGCGCAAACCGTTATGCGCAAAATGTTGTGCGTGAACAGTTGTGCGCAAACGGTTGTGCACAAATTGTTGTGCGCAGAATGCTTTATGGGAATAGATATTGAAGGACAAATGACCACATAGAGGATTCTGCACAAAAGAGGTTAGCATAGAAGTATCTGCACAATGGACGATCGTACAAAGGGGACCGCACAATGGCTACGTGGCATGATCACACGTGTGAGGAGGCTATAAATACCCCGACCCATCAGTAAGGGGTCAGAAGTAGCCAACCAAAAAATAGAAGGAGAATCTAGAGAGAGAAAGGTAGAGCCCTGTCCTCATTGTGCGGAATAGGCGTTGTGTGGTGCACAACACCAGAAGAGCACAAACACTTTCAGTGCGCAACAGTCAGCAGCGCACAATGGGCACCAGCGCATAATGATCTCCAGCGCACAATGATTTCAGCCAGCGCACAATGACTATAGTCAGGGCACAATGGCTTCTGATAGTGGCACAATGACTCTTGACAGTGCACCATAGTTTTTATCCATGCACAATGGCTTCTAAAGTAACATTCAACATTATGTTTTAATGTTTGATACATTTATGCATAATGTTGATGTTAAATATTGATTTCATATTGTAATTTATAAATATTCTATTTGAAATCAAATGGAAAAAGGGATGTAAAAGAATTCAGAATGAATAAGTAATGTGATTGTCTTCTTGGTCCTCTTTTGTTAATTATCAAATGAATGAAATTTCCCAAATGAAATGCATTTGTTTCTTGTTTGAAACAAAATGGCGACTCTGCTGGGGATTTCATATTCACTTAAATATTAACCTAAGAATTACTAGGGAGATAGTCACAACTGTTTGGCATCTTCAAGGTGCCAAAATGGCGACTCTCAATGGGAACATCCTACCTTTCATCTCCAAAATAGAATACGATTTAATGTAAGTACTAATTTTCCTTTACTTTGTGAGTATGAACGAAAGGAGAAGAAGAACATTGCAACCAACCAAGCAATGACAACCATTTAAGGGAATACAATTTTCTACTTCACCACGACAGGAATTGTTGTGGAGTATGCTGATAAATGAACCGGACTTAGTAAAGGTAAAGCAGTAGTAAACCAGCAAACAGAAACACCGGCAGCTGTTACAGTCGTGACTACTTTGCCAGTGGCACAAGGAGAAAGAGATGAATGGACCGTCATCACTCGCAGAAGGACAAGGACTCATAATGCAACTGCAACAAGAACAAACTCACCGCTGAGAAGAGTTAGGGGGCCGATAACAAGAAATGCCGCCAAAAAAAATCCTAAACTCGCCCCTCCTACGATATACCCCAAGCGAATAGTTCCACAACTGACGTCGCATGATTTCCCAGCTTTAATGATCCCAAGAGCCAGATGGACGGAAGAACAAAAGGGTAAAGCACTGCTAGTAAGTTCACCGGCGTTTGTTTCGCCCTAATTGATCAATGACAACGGAAGTACAGAGAAGTCAAATGAAGCCCCATCCTCTCCTCTTTTCATGAGCCATATCACGTGGACGTATTCTTATCCCACTCCGACTACAGCTTCATCAAAGTGTGAGAAGCCGCAGTACACATGGCTGGAACGAATCAGGAAAAATACATCAACTACAGAGAACCATGTAAATGAAATGGCGGAAGCATAAAGAGCACTAATAGAAGAATGCAAAAATATCAGAGAAGCCTTAACAACTCTCGCACACAATGTTGCCTGAATGGCAGCACCCCCAATGGCTGATAATATGAATGAAAGAGAGCAACACCCTGAAGGGTCACAACTGCCGAGGACCAGGTCGCATGGATCTATTCCCACAACAAGAATAGTGACACAGGAAGAAGTACTACAGGTCGTTGAAGAAGCGGTTAGGTCAGACAGAGAACGTGAGGGCACAGGAAGATTCAGATATCGTACACCATACCTAAGAGAAGTGGAGGATATCCCTTTCCTAAACAATTTTAAACATCCGGACTTTCAAAAATTCAATGGGGATGGATCGCGAGAAGAACACCTAATGCACTTCATCACCAGTATGGGGAATTTCTCCATAGTACCCCAATACTATCTCCAATTATTTGGGTCTTCTCTAATGAATAAAGCATTCAGGTGGTATGCTAGCTCAATGTTTGGGTCGGTAAGAACATGAGAGTAGATGAAAGACGTGTTCATGTCAAATCTCTTCTCATCAGAACATGATGTCAGCATCATGGAACTAGCTTCAGTGCAATAGAGAGAAGGAGAGCCAGTGGACAAATTTATAAACAGATGGAAGACCTTGGGAGCTTCTTGCAGGCAATTACCAGAAGAGAAAGAATACGTGAAAATGTGCATGAACTTTATGGAAACTAGAATAGCATTTGGTCTCACCAGTGCAGACATCAGAACCTTCCGTGACTTGGCTACAAAAGTGCATGCTCTAGAATTAATGACTCGAAAGATGCCAGCGTTCAATTATGAAATTGTTAGAAAAGGATCGCAGAAATTGATCACAAATGTGGTTGATCACGAAAAGAGGAACTAGGAAGTAAGAGAAGTGAAAGGCAAAAGGACGAAAAGGTGAGAAGAGCCGAGTCACCCTAGAGGGAGGTTTTACAACAAGAGACCCCGATCATTGAATTCTCATGAGGGTTTCACGTTTGAAAAAGAGGACGTACTCCCCATGATGAATTAGTTGCTAAAAGCTGGAAAAATTGAATTGCCGCTATCAAAACGTCCCGAGGAGGCATCTAAAACAAAGGAAAGAGACTTTTGTCATTATCACCGCCTAGTAGGGCACCCAATAGAAAATTGTTATACACTGAAGTGTATTATACAAAGGTTGATAAACAAGGGAAAAATAATAGTCGGGAGAGAGAAAGAAAGGGACAGAAGGGTGACAGTAAATGTACTCACCTTACGAGAAGGTTATCAGGATAGGACAAGGGTGAAGGATCAGAAAACTATAGGGAAAGTTGCCGTAACTACCTTGCGATCAGGGAAGAAGATGGTTAGCCCACCGAGTTCGAAAAATGAAAAAGTAAAGGTGGAAGCAACCAAGAGTCACGCTAGCAACAATAACATCGGTGAAAAGGAAAAGATAAAAGTCATAGATAAAGTGACTTGTGATATTGTAAGTCATTTGAAAGGCAATCCGGCCCGATTAAGTGTTTATGATGCTCTGAAGTTGTCAGAAGATTCCCGACAAAGCCTAATTAAAGCCTTATCTGATGAAAGTATAAGAGAAGTGTTGCTGACTAAATTAGAAATTGAGAAATAAGAAGATATTCTGCCAGTTATTTCCTTCTCCGACGAAGACCTGGTTTGTGATGGGGAACATAATAGGTCGTTGATGATAATGGGTCATATTCACGGCAAGCAAGTAAAACAGATAATGCTCAATAACGGGTCCACTGTAAACTTGTTGCCATTAACAATGCTAAGCAAATTAGGTTATCGATGCTCGAACCTATGCCCCAGTGGAATGATGATACATGGCTTTAATCAAGACGGACAACGCGCGCTTAGGAAGATCACAATAACATTGAAGATAGGAGAACTGACTATGAATGTCATCTGCCATGTTATAAATGGAGTGACTACATATAATCTCCTCCTGGGAAGACCATGGATGCATCACTATGGCATCATACCTTTTACCTTACACCAGTGTTTCAAGTACTGTAAAGATGGGGTACAACATAAAGTGTTAGCCGATGAAAGACCGTATACAGAAGATGAATCTTTCTTCGTAGATGTGAGCTATTATGACGCATTTGCTAGCTAGGAAAGAAAGAGAACGATGAGAATAAGAACCAAGAAAATGCTTGCATGGAAATAGTGAAAGAAAAAGGAACAGAGTTGCCTGTAACAGAGAAAGTGAAGAAGAAGTTCTATTTTGTCTCGAAACATCTGCGACAGCCAGGGCAACTGCCATTAACATTGTTATCGCCTGAACAATTGGAGATTTTGCAGTCAAATTATAGAGTACCACTCCCGTATGCTGAAAGGAATAGGTTGTTTCCCCTCATTCCGAAAAGGTTTTATGTCAAACCCAATGCAAGGTATCCAAAGTCAATCGAATTCTATGCTCCCTCAGAAATAAAACAAGATGAAGCAGTCAGTAGTGAGGTGAAAAATCATGAAGAAAATGGAAGCTTGATGCCCAAAGAACTGGAGAGGTATAGTTTGGCAAGTCAAAAAATCATGAAGAAAATGGGCTTTGACCACGAAGAACCTGCTGGTTTAAATTATGGGAAAGGAATTCAGATTCCAATCGGGGTCAATCAAAGGAAGCGAGAAAAATTCTGAGGTCTGGGGGCAGAATCTTTAGTCAATATGGTGACAGTCGACCAGAAAGAAGAAATGGACCTTGATGTGATCAGTAAGCTCGAGATAGCTCCAAAGCAAATGGAGGATGGGGGCAACCGACAATTGACATCTTGAAAGAGATAAATTTATGAACAGAGGAAGAACCGCAAAATACTTTCATAAGTGCCAGTCTATCAGAAAAAAGAAGCTGATCAATATGTTAGTCCCTTGAAGGAAAATAAAGATGTCTTTGCTTGGACGTATGCGGAAATGCCAGGTCTAGAGCCGATAGTAGCGATACATCATCTGAATATCTCTAAAGACAAAAGACCCATTAAGTAAACAAAGAGGCGGTTTCATCTAGACTTGGTTCCAAAGATAGAAGAAGAAATAGGCAAGCTGACAAGGGTTGGATTCATTAGAGAAGTTAAATATCTTAGGTGGATATCAAATATAGGTCCAGTAAAGAAGAAGAATGGACATATCAGGGTTTGTGTTGACTTCAGAGATTTGAATGAAGCATGTCTAAAAGATGATTTTCCACTGCCGATAACAAAAGTGTTAATTGATAGTACTACGTAGTATGTTGTCATTTCCTTTATGGACGACTATGCCAGCTACAATCAAATATGAATGACGCCTGAAGACGAGGAGGTGACGACTTTCAGAACTCCGTTGGGGATATATTGTATAAGGTCATCCTGTTCGGGCTCAAGAATGCAGGAGAAATGTATCAGAAGGCGATGCAGAACATATTTCAAGACATGATGCATAAGCATGTTGAGTGTTACGTGGACGACTTGGTGGTCAGGTCAAATCATCATGAAGAGCATCGTGAACATTTGGCATCGGTCTTCTGCCGAATCAGAAAGAAACAATTAAAGATGAACCCAGCTAAATGTGCATTTGGAGTGTCGTCGGGAAAATTTCTTGGTTTCGTGGTGAGACACAGGGGTATCGAAATAGATCCAGAGAAAGTTAGAGCTATACAGGATATGCCTTCTTTGAAAACGTTGAAAGAGCTAAAAAGCTTTCAGGGCAAGTTAGCATATATTTGTCGCTTTGTCTCAAACTTAGCAGGAAGATGCCAGTCATTTTCTCATCTGATGAAGAAAGGAACAGAATTCATATGGGATAAACCCTGCCAAAATGCCTTCAATTCGATAAAAGAATTGTTGAAACAACCTCCAGTATTAGCAGCCCCCGTGAAAGGAAGGCCCCTCATTTTGTATATATCAGCAGCTGAGAATTCACTAGGAGCCCTACTGGTGCAAGTGAATGAAAATGGAAAAGAAGCAACACTTTATTATTTAAGTCGAACATTAATCGGTGCAAAATGTAACTATACGCCTATTGAAAAAATATGTCTAGTGCCGGTGTTTGCAATTCAGAACTTAAGGCATTATTGTTTGTCCCATGACATAACTCTGATATCTCGAGCATATCCTATTAAGTTTTTGATGACAAGGCCGATGCTGTCAGGAAGGTTGGCAAAGTGGATGTTACTGTTGTCAGAGTATGCGATCACGTACAAACTGGCAAAAGAGGTAAAAGGACAAGCAGTGGCAAATTTTTTAGCGGCTCATCCTGTGACAGAGTGTGAAGTTATTCTCGATGACTTTTCAAATGAACAAATCATGATGACAGAATTACCTAAAGCATGGTAAATGTTCTTTGATGGGGTGGCTCGAGTAACGGGGGGTAGGTGCCGAAGTAATATTCATTACCCCATAGGGCGATTTGTTACCTTATTCTTTCACGTTAGGTACTACATGTACGAATAACGAAGCTGAATATAACGCCCTCATCATCGGGATGGAGATAGCCAGCGAACTGGGAATAAAACACCTGCAGATTTATGGGGATTCTAAGCTGGTCATAAATTAGGTGGTGACAGAATTTAAGACAAGGAAACCAAAACTTCTGCCGTACTGTCAGAAAGTGCAACATTTATTATAGAAATTTTTGAACGTTGAGGTTAAGCATATACCATGATATGAGAATACAAAGGCCGATGCTCTGACCAGTCTAGTAGCAGTGCTATCTTACACAGATCGAAGCCCCCTGCAAGTAACAATCAAAGAAATGAGATTCTTGCATTCGGCAGAGGTAATTGGTGAAACAATGGAAGCCCTACCCATATCATGCCTAGAAGTGACAGTAGATGATTGGCGTCAACCTTTCATCGACAATCACAAGTACGATATCTTGCTAGACGATCTAGAAGTAAAATCACAAATTAAGCAGAAAGTAAAAATATTCATCTTTTGTAACGAGGAGTTATATAAAAGATCTTATAACGAAATGTTATTGTGATGTCTAAACAAAGAAGAGGCACGTCAAGTGCTATAAGAGGCACATTCTGGGGAATGCGGGGCACATCAAGCCGGGAGGAATTTGTTCCACCAAGTGCATCGGATGAGATATTATTGGTCAACAATGTTTAAAGACGCAATCAATTATGTGAAGCGGTGCCATGAGTGTCAAATCTATGGAGACATCATACATGTCCCTCCTGATGACCTTCATCAGTCAACTACTTCCTGGCCTTTTGCTGCCTGGGACTTGATGTCATTGGCCCCATAAACCCACTGTCGTCTAGAGGAAAACAATATATATTGGCAACAATGGACTACTTTTCCAAATGGACAAAAGTGGTTGCACTACAAAGCGTTAAAGAGAAAGATGTTATTAGTTTCATTCGACATGCGATAATATATCACCATGGTATCCCAAAGAGAATCATTACAGATAATGACACTCATTTCAAAAACAGAGGAATGGAGAAGTTATGTCAGAAATTCAAGATTCAACAGTCATTCTCAACACCCTATTATCCATCGGCCAATGGGTTGGCTGAAGCATTCAATAAGATGATTGTAAAAATACTGAAGAAAATGGTAAGCGGGAATAAGCGTGACTGGGATGAAAAACTGCAGGAAGCTCTCTAGGCCTATAGAACAACACATTGTACAGCGACAGAAGCTATCCCATATTCGTTAGTTTATGGTGTGGAAGTTGTTGTGCCGATCGAGATATAAGTCACTTCATTAAGGGTAGCAGTGCATCAATCAATTACAAATGATGAAAATGCGAAGATAAGACTGAAAGAATTAGATTTTTTTAATGAAAAAAGACTGGCAGCTCAGCAGCGCTTACAATTATATCAAGTTAGAGTTTCTGCTACTTTCGATAAAAAGGTTAAACACCGATCTTTCAGGAAAGGGGACTTGGTTTTGATGTTGAAAAGGCCGATAGTAGTCACTCGGTGAACAGGGGGCAAGTTTGACCGTAAGTGGGATGGACCGTATGTGATAACTGAAGTTTACTCCAATGGAGCGTACAGAATAACAGATCAAGACGGATGAGGCATCAGTATATCAATCAATGCTCGCTTCCTCAAGAAATATTACTCCTGACAGTGGGAGAATTTTTGATTTAAAAGATTATCAAGATAATTCTTCTATATCGAAAGGGGGCAATCACTGATGAAAGGATGAAATGATGAAATAGCCTTTAAAGGCACAGCCTTATATTCGATCTCCATAAGGAAAAGAGCTGCGAAAGACAAAGTCATGTACTCTCCCTCGCGTGAATGCATAAAAGGCACAAGTTCTTAAGTAAAAGCTGCTCAAATGTATCAAAAGCATTGATGATGGCCACCGACATCGACGATTATTGTCAAATTCACCAAACATCTATGATCACCATTACCAAGATTATCAACTGTCGTTGTCGTCAGCAATTGCTCATATATGCTTATTTTATCAAGATTGCTATCATTGTTAAGCTGATACACTATGTTAAACATAATACGAATGTTCTTAGGACATCGTCAGCAATGGCGAAATATTAATTATTGATTCACCAACAGCAGAACAGATTACGCATCCAACCACATATAAAGTTGATGATAGCGACGGTAGCTTACTTATTAAGGCATCTTAGCCAAACCTTACATGGCCAACTACGCATAAGACCTATCGCTTTTGCTATTCAGGCAGTAGTGAGAAGCCAGTGGCCCTAAAAAGCCCATGAAGGTCATCATGTGCATACCCATGCGGGCAGCGGACAGAACCGGCAACTAAAAGCCCTTAAAGGCTAAAAAGTTGTAAAACGGCCAGTCACGTGTGAGACCAATGTCGTTTGTGAGCTCTCCGATAGTTTCATGGACGAGGATGAAAATACCCTCCCAGGAATGGGTCTGAACTCACAGACGAAGAAAACCCAAATCCCCAGTTTGATTTCGGTATTAACTCACGAGGAAGGGCATAAACCTACTCATTGATGGACCGACGACTTTGGATTTGGTGCCTAATGTGGCTTGGTAAGGCCCCGTGAACTCTAGAGAGTTACTGTGGCCATCCCTATGCATAAATCCCACTCACAGCCGTGATTGCTCCAACTACTCAAGAGCTTAAACTGTGTGTGGCTATCTAACTAGACTGAAATCTAGCACTTCCTATTAAAACATAAATCACACAAGGGACTCCCACACTGACAATCATAATATGTGGTGATTTTGTTAATAGTCTTAGATGAGACGTCATGTGGAGACTATTGCATAGGTGAACATGCCCAAAATGATTCATGATGTAGAAATTGATGAAAGAGCAAAATAGCTTGAAGTATCTCTAAGAAATTTTACAAGTTGTTTATATAACATGATACAAAAGGAATATTTACATGAAACGTCTACAGATCTTCAGTAATGTTCAATATCTCTAAGTAATGTTGTAACTCTTCTTTCAACTGGGACTGTACTGCAGCAGTTGTGCGCTCAGCTGCAAGGATCATGCTGGCCTGGTCAGGAACACCGATCAGTTCAGATTCTAAAGAAGCGGCAACTTCCCCATTCCTCATCCGTTCAATTTATACAGTACCAATTAATTGATTATTTGTTTCAAGCTCTGCTTTGATCTGGCAAATAGTTGCATCTACCACTTCCCACTGACTCTTGAGTAATAGAATCTCCTTCTCAAGTGCCTTATTTCTGTCGAAAACCTTCAATTTCTCATGGAGAGACTGATTAACAGTATTATAGTTAGCAAGAACATCATCCACCTGACAGAGTTTCTCCTTAAGAAGTACCAATTCCTTCTGATGATGTAGAATTTTAGGGGCAAGACCATATTCTGTGCTGCTTCTAAGTTCTTCATGGAGTCATAAAATTGTGATAATGAAGTGTAGAGAGGCTGAGCATCCACATTTGCCAGGCAAGCTGAGTGAGCAAGAACTGCTAGAGCACTATCCAAAAGGGGCCATTGAGTTGGATCTTTAAAAGCACCGACAATGACAGAAATCACATTTTTAAAGAGCCCCAACATAAGAGGCGGCACCTTTTCTAGAGAGAACTTGTCGAAAGCCATAGTTAATGAGTTAGATCCTTCAGATCCGCTGAGAGTTGGCATAACTGAAACTAAACGATAAGAAGAGTATATAAGTTCAAAAGAAAATGTATGTATATTCAATGTTAGTATGAAATGAAATACACACACACACACACACACACACACACCTGGAGTAGGAGCAGTGGCGGGGGCAACTGGAACAGAATGAGTTGTAGGAGTTGTAGAGCTGGGGACTTCCATATTTATAATAACATTAAAAGAAAGCTCCTGAGCTCCTGTAGTGCTTGAGTCAATGGTGCTTGGAGTAGGGACATCAATTGGATCAGAAAGAAACTCCAAACTTCAGGCCACCGGCTGAATAGGAGAAGACGTGCGGTAGGGGACCTGCTAGTCTGAGCAGGGGCATCAAATGTTTGAGGGACTGATGGCAAAGTTCCTTTTGGACTGGGAAGAAGAAGTATGTTCCCCATCATTGCCTGAATATTAGAGGGTTGAGCCTCTACATCCCCTGAAGTTGATGTTCCATGAGCAGCCACCTCAGCAGCATCCACGATACAAGGAGAATATGAAGCATCAAAAGAAAGGAAGATGTTTCTACCAAGAGTACCACCATATTCACCATAGTCAAGTTGCTCTTCATTATTCAGAGAAGTCTCCGGAATGGGATGGGAAGTATCAGGATGAGTGGTCAGAGCATCAGGAAGAGAAGACCTAACTTCAGCATTACTCTCTTCTCCAACGTTTATCTCAACATCAATATCTGCATTTAGCAAAGCATCCCTTTAATCAGTGAGACTTGTGGGAGAAGATGTGTCTTCGTTTGCAGTGTTTACAGAATATTCTGACGAGCTGTCTTCCTTTGATACAGTTTCTTTTCCTTTATGAATAGTCTTCACAGGAAGAAGACGTGCACCTCGGGAGGGAGAAGGAATTGGTTATGCCAAAACCACAGGAGACAGTGACTTAGCATGAGAGCGGGTCATGGGGGAAGTAGTAATGACAATTTGACATATGATAGGAGAAGTTGTGGCAGTGGCATGATTGGTTGGGGTTTCTGTAAGATCCATGATAGGAACAATCGTGGCAGCTGCATGTTCGACAGGTTGGGAACTTGTAGGAGGGATAGGTTTTGTAACCAGAGGAATAACAGGAGTAGGACTTGCAGGTTTATTTTCCCCTACGAGAGTAGGGGAAGGCAGAATACCCCCTGGAGTTTCAAATTCACTGTGAGGACTGGTCGATCTTTCTCTCCGATTTAATAGGTTTAAAGTGGAACCAAAAGCAATCTAGCCTTTAAGAGTGTTCGGGGACTTTATCTCTCTGATAGGCTCTTCTACAAAAATTTTTCAACAGAGTTACCCTGGGATGGCGACATGATCTTTCTCGTAAAGGTATCTGATCCCATGTTCTGGTCTGTAATTCCTCAAACATGGGGGAGGAACCTAGATAGGGCAATCCACTAAGAAGCAATTGTGTACTAAATAATAATGATGACTCCACCATTTCATCCAGGAATATGAAGCTGTTACTCTGTGATTATACCCTGGGAAGACGAATCGAGAGCCAAAATTTCTAGTCAGGAGCTGCTTCCATATCAGAGCCCAGTTGTAAGGACCAACTCCGTAGCTCCTCATTGTTCTGGTGACTTCTTAACTTACTTGAGGCATAGCCTGATCATACCTAAATTGTCTGGTGAATCGATTCGGGTAATATGGTTCTCGCTAGAACTCTATTCCTTCCTGTAATGGAAGACTGCCAGAACAAATGCAGAAAAAGAAAGTCCTTTCAATAGGGTCCAGGTCCTGGTTGTCCTCAACATCTCTATCTTTAGCATGATAATCTAAGTAAAAAGGAAAGAAGTCGATGGATTCCGTGTTGTCAATTTTATCTACTATCCATTCATATCATTTCCTTATCATTTTTTGCTTGAGAAAATGCCACAAGGGCAGATGGTCAGGATGAAAATAAGCCTTCTCCAGATCATTATACATTCAGGGGAAATAAATGTCGAGCCATCCAGAGAAGTGTAACTCCCTGAAATTCGGGGGTCGAGCATAACTCAGCTCCCAAGTTTTAAAACATCACTTATGCAACATATGTAATGATGGATGTATGTTATCTGTATGAGTGCATAAAACATGGAGTAGATTAAGCCAAACTGCAAACATAATACAAGGATAGGTGAAATCTGCAAGCGGAAGACTGAAGAAATATATGTGTATATCTATATAAGTCCCTGAGATATGTATGCTCTACCAGGTCATAATTATAAGTGTTTGTTTTCAAAATATAAGTATCAAAATGAAATCATCTATGACAAAAGAAAACCCAGAATCTCGTAGATCAGGACACGGCTCACATGAACCCGCCTGAGAACTACATAAAAGAAAACACATCCTCATCATCCTCATACTCCTGCTCTGCCTCGGGGGTCGCATCATCATCTGCATCTAAGACAGAGTCTGGTTGGTGTTGAAACATCGTCCCAGAATGTGGGAGTGAGTGATCAACTCAGTGGAACTATACAGTAAAAGTTAACATGTTATCAAATCAATCAAGCAGTAATGATAAGGCAATACAATCAAACACGTCTTAATTACTCTTGTTAATGCAAGGATGTATGTAAAAATGATGTATGCTCTCGCCTGCACTCCCTCAGCGTCTTCATCTTACGGTACGCATGGCAACTTCCCGCAGTGCCCATGATGCCAAAGCACATGCAATGCAGTGCATGAACATGATTACCAAGTTGTTATTAGTCCTTTTCATATAGCAGGATTGGGAAGCTAAGGTACCTTCCTCATATCAATTCCCAAACGGTGAACCATTCTAGGGTCGTCAGTCCTAGATAATCTCGTACGATATTATAGTTCTAGGTCGCTGCAAAGAGCTCGTCACCAATCAATGCACGCTTTTCATACCTTAGTTACTACCCCAAGGCTCGTCGCCTCAATGCAGCATCAAGGTATGCTTGAGGTCACTACAAAGGGCTTGTCACCAATCAATGTAGGCCGAAAGCACGAATATAGTTTCTCATACCACCATAATCGGCTCACAAGTCTGGTGTGCTCACTGGTCACTACGGGGAGGCTCGTCACCCCAGCATAGTTCAACAGCTCGACTACGGTGTCCCATACCACCATGTCCGGTTCATGAGTCTTAACGGATCAAGGTACAATGGTTAACGGGATTGCGTTGGTAAGTTTGGTACCCTAGATTCAAACAATAGCGTCCATACATGATGCACATCCACCGAGACAATCGGGTTACTTGACGAGCTCGACTAGCACGAGCGCACATTGAGTTGAACGACATAGAGTGCGTAAACACTCCGTGTGGCCAAACCATTGCCGACAACCCTAACACGACTTGGGTTCGTCAAACACGTCCTACGTGGCGAAAATAACCTCGGCCACAAATTCAAGGTTTATTACCGATTCCCTGGACTATTTCATCGTCCCAAACACATTTAAGTATAACAGATATTCATACCAGCAATTCAAAATAGTAATGGATCAACAATTCTAATCATATAGTATGTGAGCATTTGATGAATATCAACTTAACATGGATTTACACATAAGTAGTACTTGAATTTAAACAACAAAGAATGTAAATTGCATGTAGGAAATCATACACATCAATAGGATAGTTGAGAATCTCTTCTCAACGCCCATAAATAGGATAATATATTACACACTTGATCATTCAGACATTTCCACAAACACTTAGACTACATATTTCAACATACATGACGTATGTTGGTGATAACACACATTTGGACAATTCCTTTCGCCAAGGAGTTGATACTCATACAACTAGCACAAATACATGACAATTAATCATGGCAAACACATGTTCGTATTTCATATGTATACGATACTTTCTACCTATACATAGAATACATAAATCTCAATATATCTCATATATAGCAGGAACGCAATATAAACATCGCATTTGACATGTGAAATTGCACCCACAACAATAATAAACCATTAACCGACATTGAAAGCCTTGAAAACCATAACCTATACGAATATAGTCCGCACCTTAAACCAGAAAATGCGCAACAAATCTGATTTAGACGATAAGTCTTCGTCAACGGTGACTAGATAACCTAAGGTATGAATAAAATGAGCTACATCAACACTTAGACTATTCCAAGTTCCAAAACAGACTAGGGTTTGATTAACTTACCCAAGAATGAACTTAGAATCGCCGGAATAATGATTCAGAAGTGATGGTTTAGGGACGCAGAATAACAAGGAAGAATCTCAAGATGATTCACCGACTTCTCTCTCACTTTCTCTCTCTTTTCCTCTCTCTCTTAGCTAGGGTTTAGGAAATTCGTATGGAGTTGAGAGTGAGGGTTTTAAGGTCTTTATATAGGCCTAATATTGATGAAAATAGCCCCATGGCTAAGGTATACTTAGGTTATAACCAAATCGGGTCTACATCGGTCCAACGGAGCACTTCTGGTGGTCCTTTTTTCACGTGCGGTCGGACTTAAGCTCACTGACCATAGATCTAGGTTAGGCTGAGTTTTTGTACCGATCAGATTTACAGATCAGTCGTGGCGGACCAATATCAATTCAACGGTCACCGAAACTCGATCAGGGCCACAAGCACTTTGACATGTCTGCGCCATCTTCCCTGATCCGAGGGTAAATTTGGGTCAGAATCCAACGATCAGAAAGCTTAAAATCGGTGCGCAAGCGACACGACTCAGATTTCATAAATTTATATTTAATTTCTCACCTTACTCACTCTCTTTACTCCGGACTCAAGCAAATTGTCTCAGGACATCATCTGGTCTTGATTTTTGAAGTGATTGTCAAGCCCAACAAAGTGATCATAATTGTCTAAGATCATCGTTATCGGACTTTCGACGCGCGGTCCAAGTCCGATTCAAAGTTTCTAAGTAATTCCGAGAGCAACTGGATTTAGCGTTGAATCTTAGATTTCAGGGTAACATAGCGCTAACGATTCTATAGGTTTTGAGTTTTGCAGATCAAAATTAAAGTGATTGGTGCTAATTTCACAAGCAATTGAGTTTAGCGTTAAATAACCCACATATAACTTCTAAAGAATTTGAGGTAGTACTCGGGTCTTTAAATAAAATTTTTTAGGTCATTACAATCTACCCCCCTTAAAGAAAAATTTTATCCTTGAAATTCGTACCTTCTCATACTCCTCAAGGATCTGAGGGTAGTTCTTTTTTACCTCAGCTTCAGTCTCCCAAGTAGCCTCTTCTTTACTGTGATGCGTCCATAGTACTTTTACAAGAGGGATGACCTTGCTATGCAATACCTGCTCCTTCCTGTCTAGGATACGCATCGGTTGCAGTACATATGTGGCATCCTCGCTCAACTGCACCTACTCCCAACTAATAATATGCGAAGGATTAGGAACGTACTTCTTCAGCATAGAAACATGAAATACATTATGCACGCCCACAAGTGGTGTGGGCAAAGCAAGGCGGTACGCTACCACTCCCACTCGATCCAGTATTTGAAATGGACCAATAAATCTCGGCATGAGCTTCCCCTTCTTACCTAACCGCAGAACTCCCTTCATAGGGAAAACCTTAAGAAATACATGGTCTCCAACCTCGAACTCAAGCAGTCGTCGCCTCATATCAACGTAACTCTTTTGCCTGCTCTGGGCTGTCAGAAGTCGACGTCGAATAATGTCAACTTTCTCTGATGTCGCCTGAACCAACTCTGGGCCAATCAAACTATGCTCGCCAACTTCTACCTAGCAATGTGGTGCTCTATATGGGCGACCATACAATGCCTCGTAGGAAGCCATGTCGATACTCACCTGGAAGCTGTTGTTATATGCGAACTCTACATAAGGGAAATAGCCATCCCAACTATCCTTGAAATCCAAAACATAAGCTCGCAACATGTCTTCTAGAACCTGATTCACACCTTCCGTCTGCCCGTCTGTCTGCGGATGAAACGCGGTGCTGAACTTCAATTTCACACCCATCGCTTCCTAGATACGAGTCCAAAAGATGTGAATCACGTGTCTCTGTTAGACACAATCTCCAAAGGAACTCCATGCAGACGTACAATCTCCTTGATGTACAACCTAGCCAACTCATCTGCAGAGTTTGTGACTCTGACCGGTAAGAAATGAGCCGACTTCGTCAATCGGTCGACGATCACCCAAATAGAGTCATGTCCCTTCCTCGTTCTCGGTAGCCCTGAAATAAAATCCATAGAGATGAAGTCCCACTTCCATTCTGCTATGGGCATGGGCTGAAGCAGTCCAGGAGGTCGGCAATGCTCTGCCTTGACCTGCTGGCACGTGATACAACGAGATACGAACTCAGCAATGTGAACCTTCATGTTGTCCCACCAATAGGATCTCCTCATATCTTGATACATCTTCGTACTACCTAGATGCACGCAAGCTTAGAATTATGGGCTGACTCGAGAACCTCCCGTCTCAAGTCAGGAATGTCTGGGACACATAGCTGGCCACGATATCGCAGGCCCCCATCTGAACCAACACTCCACTCGGAGTCCTCATCTGTACTAACCCGCTCTCTCATCTTCACTAATAGCTTATCATCTGCCTGAGCTGCAATGATCCTTTCGTCAATGAAAGGCTGTACTCGAATGTGTGCGATAACCTCATATGGTTCTTCCACCATGAGTTTCTGCTCAAAGTCTCACACAAACTCCATCATGTCCCATTCTGCTATCATTAGCAGTGCCGCAAACTCTACAGCCTTCAACTCTATAGCCTTCTTGCGACTCAACACGTCTGCCACAAGGTTTGCCTTGCCCGGATGGTAAGAGACATCGAACTTAAAGTCTTTCAATCTTTCCATCCATCGGCGTTGCCTCATATTCAAGTCACGCTGCGTGAAGATATACTTAAGGCTCTTGTGGTCGCAAAAGAGCTCGAACTCCTCTCCATAAAGGTAATGTCTCCAGAGCTTTAATGCAAAAATGACAGCTGCCAACTCCAGGTCGTGTGTAGGGTAATTCTCTTTGTGTTTCCTCAACTGTCTCGAGGCATATGCAATCACCCTGTCCATCTACATAAGGACACAACACAGACCAATGCGAGAGGCATCAGTATATATCGTATATTTAACCCCTTGCTCTGGCAATATTAGCACAGGGGC
Source organism: Magnolia sinica (assembly GCF_029962835.1). Taxonomy (NCBI): domain Eukaryota; kingdom Viridiplantae; phylum Streptophyta; class Magnoliopsida; order Magnoliales; family Magnoliaceae; genus Magnolia; species Magnolia sinica. The sequence continues at coordinate 36,750,808 of NC_080583.1, forward strand.
GGACGTCAACTTGTCCTTCAGCTCTTGAAAAGCTATTTCCGCCTTCTCATTCCAAGCAAACTTCAAGTCTTTCCATGTCAACTGAGACAACGGTCTGGCTATCTTGGAGAAGTATCATATGAAGCGTCGATAATAGCGTGCTAGACCCAGAAAGCTTCTCACCTCAGTAACCGAACCAGGATGCTTTTAGTCCTGAACTACAGCTACCTTAGCAAGGTCGACAGTTATCCCTTCCTTGGACACCACATGTCCTAGGAGCTTGACTTCCTCCTTCCAGGAGTCACATTTCTTGTACTGCGCAAAAAGCTGATTCTTCCTGAGAGCAACCAAGACCGCTCTTAAGTGCTCCTCGTGTTCTTCTCAACTCGCAGAGTTTATCAAGATGTCATCGATAAAGACAATGACGAATCAGAACAAAAATGGCTGAAACTCCCTGTTCATCAGATCCATGAACATAGCCAGTGCGTTCGTAAGACCGAACGACATACAAGGAACTCATAATGGCCGAAACTAGTTTTGAATGCGGTCTTCTGCACGTCCTCATTCTTGACGCGTAATTGATGATACCCTGACTGCAGATCAATCTTCGAAAAGTATCATGCCCCCTTCAACTGATCAAATAGATCATCGATCCTGGGCAAGGATACTTGTTCTTCACTGTCACCTGATTTAACCTGTGATGATCTATACATAATTGCAAGGAACCATCCTTCTTCTTAGCAAATAGAACAGGTGTTCACCAAGGGGACACACTAAGTCGAATAAAGCCCAACTTCAACAAGCCATCTATCTGCTTCCTCAATTCCTCCATTTCACTTAGAGGCATGCGATAGGTGGGCAATGAAATAGGTGTCGCACCACGCATGAGATCGATAGTAAAATCAATCTCGCACCGAGGGGGTAATCCAGGAATCGACTCGAATACATCTTCAAAATTCTGAACTACTAGCGTGCTTTCAAGCGCTGAACCAGCAATACTCTCCAACAGAGAAGTATAACAACCAAAACGGAAAGGGTAACTGACCTGAATAGGGAAAGTAAATGTCTTGCCCTCAGGTACATGGACTGTCACCAGCCTAGCTTCACAATCAATCTCTGCTCGCATCTTTATGAGCCAATCCATGCCCAAAATGACATCGTAATGATATAGAGGTGCGACAAACAGGTCAACTAGAATCGATCTGCTCCCTAGATCAATCAAACAACCCATACAAATCTTAGTAATATCAGAGGAGGTCCCTGTAGCGGTAGTGAGTCTCACTCCCTTCATAGTAACAGTGCCTAAACTCAGGCGCTTAACTGCCACATACGATATAATAGAGGTAGTGGACCCGGTATCCACCAATAAGGAGACGGGAATAACTTGGATGTGAGCTGTAACCTCAAAAGATCTCGGTGCCAAGTCAGCCCCAGGCGCTTCACCTGTAAGCGTGTGAACTCGAGCCTGTTGTGGGCGATTCGGCGGTGGTACCATGGGCTGTTGAGGTGGCCTGAAGCGAGGTACAGAAGGTCTGAAGGATGTGTGAGCTGGCGTTGAACGAAGGGGTGGAGTTGATATGACATGAGGCATCGGATGGCTGATCCTCTGCGGCGGCGTAAATCCACTATCCCGCATTCGCGTAAAGCAATTACGATCTGAATGCCCAATCTTTCCATAGTATGAACAGTGCAAGTCAGAACGCATCGGCTGAGCCGGCGCCGCTGCACATCTCAGAGGAGAATCTGTCTGCGGCCTCTTGCCGAGAAATAGTGTACTCAAAAAGTCAGGTAGCGGTCTGGGAACCATAAGTGCTCGCTAACGAGGCGACCTGTCCTCGTCCTGTTCAGCTCGCAGGGACATGCTCACCAACTCAGCATAAGAAGATATGGTAGCACAGCACATCTTCGATCAAATCTCAGGCCTCAATCCCTCAAAAAAATGCCGCATCTGCATCGACTGATCCCCTAGGAGTAATGGAGCATATCGACCCAGCTCAGTAAACTGGTTCTCATACTCTTTCACCGACATCCCTCCCTGACGGAGGCGAAGGAACTTACTCTCCTTCTCGTGTCAGTAAGTGACCGAGAAATACTTATTGTGGAAGCATGCCTCAAATGCCTGCCACGTCCACTCAAAACCCTCCGCAAATGTACGGAGAACACTGTCCCACCATAAACTAGCCTCCTTCTCAAACATGAAGGAGGTAAGCTCAACCTGCTCAGCCTTAGAACAGTGAAGTGGCCTCAGCATCTTAGAGATGTGGTCAATCTAATACTCGGCCTCCTCGGGTCTATGAGACGCCGTAAATGTGGGAGGTCGTAAGCGTTGGAATCACTCAAATGTGCCGCTAGCACTAGTGTTCCCAAATGGGTGCATAGGTGAAGCAGGTGGAGTCACCCCCATCAACTGAGCAAAGATGCCAGCCATGGAAGACAAAAACTGCTGCTGCTGGATCTGCTGCTGCTGCATCAACAACATTATCTGCTCAAGCCTATCAGGAGGCAGAGCAGACGAAGATGTATAAGGCGTCGACGCAGATGCACGGTTTTGCTCAGGAACCGAAGGCGTGACTGGTGGAGCCATGGGTGGTATCACAAGAGTTAGCCCAGTAGCGGGGCCAGTAGCTGGCTGAGAGTTCGACCCAACACCAAAATGAGATGGGCCCAACTGTGGATCCATCTGGCTATCAGCTAGGGGGGAAACCCCGGCAAGCGACTCGCCCAAGGAGAGACGGGCCAAAGTCTTCGAGCCCTTGGGAGGCATACCCTACATTCAACAGAGGATACAACCTGTGAGATTCAACATCCACATAATCCACCTACACAGCATTCACATCACAACTCATGGAAAAACAACATGCATTTCATTTAACAAAATTATCGCAATACAAGAAGTGCAGCATTACATGGATCGCGACAGAGAAAGCATGCGAGCTAATACATATTAAGCTTCAAACCACAAAATAACTTCTAAACTACTATGCCTATAATGGCTACACACAAAAACAAGCAACAAAACAGAACAAGAGACAATTACATCTGCAACTACTCGTCGAAATCAGGAGATGGAGGAGAGGCACCCTTATCCTGCTGGCAACACAGGATAGACTTCAGAGTGCGAGATACTTTCTTGAACTTATGTTTCACGAGGCCCCAAAGATCCATAATGTCTTGCCATAGGATAGCCTGACCCTCCTCAGGTCGAGCTATACGGGCATCCCTGACGGCCTGATCTATGCCCTGCTCCGGTGCCGTAGGAGGAGAACTCTCACTCGTGTCCTGGGCCTCCACTTCTTCCTCGTCCTGCTCTTCTTCTTCTTCTATCTCAGCTCCACCTTCGCCATTACTCTCTTCCTCATCGCTCTCAGTCTCATCCTCACTTTCTTCAAGTAAGGCTTGTCGTTGACGAGCTCCGATATCCATCTGATTAAGAGTCGTCACATTAATGTAATGGACAGGTACCGGCTTTTTCGCCCTGAGCCTATAGCCAAACTCATGTGCAAGCTTACAGATGAGTCGGCCAAATGGGAGCGATTCGGTCCTCCCATTTGAATGAGCAATAAGGACAATCTGACGCAAGATGTACGTTGGCACACATAGCTTCTCTCCTTGCCCCACCTGATACAGGAAATCTACCATCAGGCACGTACACTCACTGCGGCTACTCCACCTTAAATAAACATTGAATGTGCAGATGTGGTGAAGCAAACAGAAGTCGTCCGTCATGTTGGTTGCTAAAAGGCTTCTGTTAGGCTACCATTCGACCAGACGACCACAAAGGAACCACGTGCGGCGATCCCTTTCACACGCACTACTCAGATTCTTCTCACTTGCATGAACCTCGTAAAGCGACACGTTCAAAAGTCAGGATATCAAAGCGACGTTGATCGTGGCCTCTCGATCTCTTCCGCAAGGGATCTTGAACTGCAATGGCTCCAGCGAAGGTTCCCGAATGTGGGCATAGAAAGCTCGGACAGTACCCATATTGGCGCGGTATTCGCCCTCGAACAGCTGACACCAACCGGCCCCTTCCAGGCGCTCCAATAAGAGATATTCTCCAAATAGCCGCAGATCTACATGAACTTCAAAAAGGACCCTACGACCCTCATAAACTCCATGAGATATCTTCGCCAACATGGTTCTTCCTACGGGAGACTGAGGATCGAGATCCCGCTTTGTCTGAAACTCTCGAGTGGCGGTCGAGCTCGCGGGGGCACCTCTCGGCCTCCGTGAACAGGTTGGGCGGCTATGCTCGGCTTCATTAATGGGAGCTCTTTTCTTCCCCATGAAAGAGAGAATGGTGGAAATGGAAAATATGGCCGTAACAAGCTCGAATAGGGCCATGGAAAATGAGAGAAAAGAGGAAAATGGGAAGAATGGTGAGGCTTCTACGAATTTGAGACTCAAAGGAAGGATTTGAGTGCTCAAATGGAAAGAAAATAGAGGGAAAATAGCAATGGAGGTGGGTTTTGAGATGGGTAGAATGGGGATGCATGAAAATGGAAGAAGAAGGGGTTTAGAGAGGGATTTTGTGGGGTTTTGAGAAAAACTTCAAGAAAAAGGAAGCTTGGAGGGTAGCTTTGTGAAGGAAGGAGGGTTTTGGGGGAGTTAAAACCATGTAACTATGGAGGAGTGGGCCACACTAATCCCCACATGCGTCGGCCCAAGTTGGCCCGCTGGGCGACGAGGTCATCGCCAGTCTCTGGATAGTCTGGCGAGGACTCACCATTTGGGCGAGGTCCTCCTACCCTCTAGGCCTGTATGTGATGTGGGTCCCACCCTGGGTCCCCCTATAAATGCCCCGATTGGGCCCTTAGTCCGATTCGACTCTAATTGGGCCACTATGAATAGAATCTGATACATACTCACTATTACCAGCTTTTTAATGGCTGGAAAGGGATGATACACAGTCTAAACCCATTAATGTATGGTCTAGAAGAGATTTGGGGTCGCTGTGTGTGATTAGGAGTGTGCACGGACTCGATCTCGATGATCATTTTCAGTCAACTTTCGCCGATAAGAGCAACTGGAAAACCTACACAGATTCTAGAATAATCTCGCACCCTCCTACACTAAGGTGGCGTCAGCGTGCGTTGTGTGACCATAACCCAGGTCCGGTTTAATCCAAATCATGCTCTGATACCAACTTGTAACGCCCTGAAATTCGGGGGTTGAGCATAACTCAGCTCCTGAGTTTCAAAACATCACTTATGCAACATATGTAATGACGTATGTATGTTGTCTATATGAGTGCATAAAACATGGAGTAGATTAAGCCAAACTGCAAACATAATCCAGGGATAGGTGAAATCTGCAAGCGAAAGACTGAAAAAATATATATGTATATCTATATAAGTCCCTAAGATATGTATGCTCTACCAGGTCATAATTACAAGTGTTTGTTTTCAAAATATAAGTATCAAAATGAAATCATCTATTATAAAAGAAAACCTAGAATCCCCGTAGATCAGGACACGGCTCACATGAACCCGCTTGAGAACTGCATAAAAGAAAACGCGTCCTCATCATCCTCATACTCCTGCTCTACCTCAGGGGTCACATCATCATCTGCATCTAAGACAGAGTCTGGTTGGTGTTGAAACACCGTCCCAGAATGTGGGAGTGAGTGATCAACTCAGTGGAACTATACAGTAAAAGTTAACATGTTATCAAATCAATCAAGCAGTAATGATAAGGCAATACAATCAAACACATCCTAATTACTCTTGTTAATGCAAGGATGTATGTAAAAATGATGCATGCTCTCGCCTGCACTCCCTCAGCGTCTTCATCTTATGGTACGCATGACAACCTCCCGCAGTGCCCACGACGCCAAAGCACATGCAATGCGGTGCATGAACATGATTACCAAGTTGTTATTAGTCCTTTTCATATAGCAGGATTGGGAAGCTAAGGTACCTTCCTCATATCAATTCCTAAATGGTGATCCATTCTAGGGTCGTCAGTCCTAGATAATCTCATACGATATTATGGTTCTAGGTCGCTGTAAAGGGCTCATCACCAATCAATGCACGCCTTTCATACCTTAGTTACTACCCCAAGGCTCGTCGCCTCAATGTAGCATTAAGGTATGCTCAAGGTCACTATAAAGGGCTCTTCACCAATCAATGTAGGCTGACAGCACAAATATAGTGTCCCATACCACCATAATCAGCTCACGAGTCTGGTGTGCTCATTGGTCACTACGGGGAGGCTCGTCATCCTAGCCTAGGATGACAGCTCGACCACGGTGTCCCATACCACCATGCCCGGCTCATGAGTCTTAGCGGATCAAGGTATATTGGTTAACGGGATTTCGTTGGTAAGTCTGGTACCCTAGATTCAAACAATAGCGTCCATACATGATGCACATCCACCGGGACAATCGGGTTACTTGACGAGCTCGACTAGCACGAGCGCACGTTGAGTTGAACAACATAGAGTGCGCAAACACTCCATGTGGCCAAACCACTGATGACAACCCTAATACGACTCAGGTTCATCAAACACGTCCTACGTGGCGAAAACAACCTTGACCACCAATTCAAGGTTTATTACCGATTCCCTGGACTATTTCATAGTCCCAAGCACATTCAAGTATAACAGATATTCATACTAGCAATTCAGAACAGTAATGGATCAACAATTCTAATCATACAGTATGTGAGCATTTGATGAATATCAACTTAACATGGATTTACACATAAGTAGTGCTTGAATTTAAACAACAAATAATGTAAATTGCATGTAGGAAATCATACACATCAATAGGATAGTTGAGAATCTCTTCTCAACGCCCATAAATAGGATAATATATTACACACTTAATCATTCAGACATTTCTGCAAACACTTAAGCTACATATTCTAACATATATGACGTATGTTGGTGATAACACACATTTGGACAATTCCTTTCGCCAAGGAGTTGATACACATACAACTAGCACAAATACATGACAATTAATCATGGAAAACACATGTTCGTATTTCGTATGTATACGATACTTTCTACCTATACATAGAATACACAAATCTCAATATAGATCATATACATCAGGAACGCAATATAAACATCGCATTTGACATGTGAAATTGCACCCACAATAATAATAAACCATTAACCGACATTGAAAGCCATGAAAACCATAACCTATACGAATATAGTCTGCACCTTAAACTAGAAAATGCGCAACAGATCTGATTTAGACGATAAGTCTTCGTCAACGGTGACTAGATAACCTAAGGCATGAATAAAATGAGCTACATCAACACTTAGACTATTTTAAGCTCCAAAACAGGCTAGGGTTTGATTGACTTACCCAAGGATGAACTTAGAATCGCCAGTATAATGATTCAGAAGTGATGGTTTAGGGACGCAGAATAACAGGGAAGAATCTCAAGATGATTCACCAACTTCTCTCTCACTTTCTCTCTCTTTTCCTCTCTCTCTCTTAGCTAGGGTTTAAGAAATTCGTATGGAGTTGAGAGTGAGGGTTTTAAGGACTTTATATAGGCCTAATATTAATGAAAATAGCCCCATGGCCAAGGTATACTTAGGTTATAACCAAATTAGGTCTATATCGGTCCAACGGAGCACTTCTGGTGGTCCTTTTTCCACGTGCAGTCGGACTTAAGCTCACTGACCATGGATCTAGGTCAGGCTAAGTTTTTGTACCGATCGAATTTACAGATCAGCCGTGGCGGACCAATCTCAATTCAATGGTCACCGAAACTCGATCAGGGCCATAAGCACTTTAACATGTCTGGGCCATCTTCCATTATCTGAGGGTAAATTTGGGTCAGAATCTAACGGTCAGAAAGCTTAAAATCGGTGCGCAAGCGATACGACTCAGATTTCATAAATTCATATTTAATTTCTCACCTTACTCACCCTCTTTACTTCGGACTTAAGCAAATCGTCTCAGGACATCATCTGGTCTTAATTTTTGAGGTGATTGTCAAGCCCAACAAGATGATCATAATTGTCTAAGATCATCGCTATCGGACTTTTGACGCGCGGTCCAGGTCCGATACAAAGTTTCCAAGTACTCCCAAGAGCAACTGGATTTAGCGTTGAATCCTAGATTTCAGGGTAACATAGCGTTAACGGTTCTACAGGTTTTGAGTCTTGCAGATCAAATTTAAAGTGATTGGTGCTAATTTCACAAGCAATTAAGTTTAGCGCTAAATAACCCACATATAACTTCTAAAGAATTTGAGGTAGTACTCGGGTCTTTGCACGAAATTTTTCGGGTCATTACAAGAAGTATTGCCATGGAGCGAAAGTAGATGCAACTCCTAGTGCCGAGCTTGAGCAATGCGCCACAGCATGACCGAAAGCTCTGTATAATGAACATAAAACAGGAGGGGCCAAGGAATATCTTTTTTTGCCTTTCGCCATTGCACCCGCCGCTACAAATAGGGTTGGCCGAATAGAGTCTGAACTCTTTAAACTAGGAAGCACAACTAAGCTCAACCAGTAAGCCAAGAAAGCGGCTAGTTCAGTTTCATTGGTAAAGTTGGTTGGACCTCTTATTTTCTTACGATTGGCTTCTAATTCAATACAATGGTTGCTAGGGAACCTAAAAAGAAAAAAAAAAAGAGGAGAAGACTAATGAGTAATTCATGCTTATGGTAAGTGTTGTTTGAAAAGGAAGGAAAAGGTTAAAATACTTACAATACGTATCGGGAAAAGTGCGCTAGCCATTGAAGAGGAGAAATCTTGTGGACGTCAACAAAATAAGATGTCTCACGGAAAAGTTCAATGGTTAATGCTATAATTTTGGGCACCCTGTTGGGTGCGACAAAGGCAAACTCTTTGTTTGAAGGAATGTATTCATCAAGAAAGGACCTAGAGATAGGTAGACTCGCCATCCTATAAAGATCCTACAGGGTGATACTTACTTCTCCTATTAGAAGATGGAAAGAATTCGTAGTAGAAAACTAGTATTTCAGAAAACCTTTATATATCATCGTGTCTTTTTGAAAAAAATTCCGAAGTAACTTCTATGACATAATAAATTCTGGCTGCAGTAAGGACGTATTTATGTTTCTCCAAAATCGCTTTAGTCCAAGCACTATAGTATGGACGAGCGGTCCAATGACCACGTGTTCTAAATTCATCTTTACCCAATAATGAGCACGATGATGAAAACGTTGTTGAATCGTCTCGAAGAAATGAGTATAATATAGGGAATAAGGGTCGTGACATGGCATGAGGAAGTGCATGTATCTTATTTGCCTAGTCTTTTAAGTCAAGCCTTTATCTATGATGTAACCCTCGAGAATTTGCAGCTCTTTTATTACCCAATTAGACACATATAAGAGCTTATTCTATGTCATGTAGTCTGTTAGTTCGCTCTAGAAGATGGTGAGGTGGCGCTGAAGTTATAGGGGTAGGGCAATGGTCTCATTTCTATACGAGTTGCGGAATTTAATTGCTTCAGTAGTCAGCTTGACTGAATCCCAAGCATTTTGGAAACGTCTTTGATTATGTTCTCGAATCTTCTCCTAAAAAATTTCATCTTGGCTCTTTTCTCTTGCTCGTCTTGGGACTGATGGGGGAGGAGAAGCCTCTGCAGCAGAAGGACAATTATCATCAATGAAAAAGTTGGTTGTGCATTTTAACCAATCTTCCCAATTAGATTCTTGTCCTGAAAGGGGGGACCCTCTATCTCCTTCATTATTATGCCCATGCGAATATGCTCGAATAGGCATTGAATACAATCTGCAAAGTTGATGATAATAGGAGTTGGTTCTTTGAAAAAGGAACTATAATTCTTGCCAGAGCAAAGTCTTTTCTAATCATGGGTTTCCACGGATTGTGGGTCAGACGGACCGCCAATACTTGGGGAAGCAAGTGGTCTTTTTTAGCTTGCCATTGGAGACCTGAATAGGAGTTGATGAAAAATTTCAAAGTCAGAAGGAAAGATTTATTAAGTTAGAAGAAAAAGCATAAAAGATTGCTGAGGAGGGAGGATATATAAATGAAAAATACAAGGAAAATGCTTAAGTCCAAGTTATAATGCATAAAAGAGTTGTGCGTAAACTGTTCGCACAATCCACTATGCACAAACTATCACGCGCAATCCACTATGCGTAAACTATTACACACAATCCACTGTGCGTAAAGTGTTACGCGTAATCTATTCTGCGTACATTGTGACACACGAAGTACTGGGTGCAAGGGTATTGTGCGCTACCTGTAATGTGTAGGAATTTTGACTAAGTACGAAGGGGTGTTGTGTGCTAAGTCCTGTTATGCAGAACAAACCTATTGTGTGCAAAAGGTTTTGTGCGGAATAGTGGTTGTGCAGCACACAATGGGGTTAGCGCACAAAGGTAGAAACTTGATGCAAAGAAACAGTTCGGAGCAGAGGAGAAAGGTGGTGAAAATGCAGAAAAGTCCAATATTTATAGGCAACAACTGGGGTGTTGTGCAGTGATGGTTGCGCGCCAACAAATGTGCGGAATTCATTGTGCACAGATTGGTCAGCACACAATAAGGATGGTCAAGTGCTTAAAGAAAAATTGTTATTGATCCTACATGATTGTTTTGTAGGTGCAAAAACAAAAATACAAGATCAAAGGGGCATCTGTTGAGGCACAAAAAATAGGATAGAAGAACTGTTGTGCTCAAACTGTTGTGCGCAAACTGTTATGTGCGAACAATTATGTGCAAACTGTTGTGCACAAATTGTTGTGCGCAGAATGTTGTGCGAGAATTGATATTAAAGGACAGATGACTGCACAGAGGATTTCGCACAAAAGATACCGCACAAAAGAAGTCCGCACAATGGATGATCATACAAACGGGACCGCACAATGGCTACGTGGCATGATCACACGTGCGAGGAGGCTATAAATACCTCGACCTGTCAGTAAGGGGTCAGAGGCAGCCAACCAAGAAACATAAGGAGAATTCGGAGAGAGAAAGGTAGAGCCCTGTCCTCATTGTGAATAGCGCACAAACACTTTCAGTGCACAACGGTTAGCAGCGTAAATGGGCAACAGTGCACAATGACTTCAGCCAGCGCACAATGACTGTAGTCAGCGCACAATGGCTTCTAATAGTGGCACAATGACTCTTGATAGTGCACCATAGTTTCTATCCATGCATATTGGCTTCTAACGGAACATTCAATATTATGTTTTAATGTTTGATACATTAATACATAATGTTGATGTTAAATATTGATTTCATATTGTAATTTATAAATATTTTATTTGGAATCAAAAGGAAAAGGGGATGTAAAAGAATTCAGAATGAATAAATAGTGTGATTATCTTCTTGGTCCTTTTTTATAAATTATCAAATGAATGAAATTTCCTAAATGAAATGCATTTGTTTCTTGTTTGACACAACGTGGGACCCACCTGTTGGAAACAGAATGGCTGGTGCATCTCACATCAGCTATATAGCTACTGGTGAGACATCACCTGATCTTATGGGACCCACCATATGTGTTTCATCCCAACCGTCCATCTGGATGGTAGAAATCCACACATCTACAAGTTCTGTGGGTCCCTCCATGATGTATGTGGTGAATCCACATTGTCCGTCTATTTTAGCAGGACTTGGGACCCACCCCACACGTACTGCACATGTGGTGGTGGGCCGACATTGATGTAGGTATTTTGTTTCCACACCGTCCAATCATGGATGGTGTTATGTAGGCCCCTCATGATGTATGTGTTTCACCTATACCATCCATTTTTACTGTCTAGATGGTGGGACCCACCTTGATGTATATATTTTACATTTGTACCATTCAGATGGATGGTGCTATGTGGTGTGCACCTTGATATATCATCCATGCCATCCAGATTGTGCTGGACAATGTTTGGACAGTGCTGATTTACATAGACAATGTTTGGATAGTGATGATTTACTTGGATAATGTTTGGATGGTGCCGTAGTCTCCATCGCGATCTATGTTGTACCCATGCTGCCCATTTGGTGGGGCCCATTTACTATGTATGCAGGGCCCACCTATTATGAATATTAGGTCCATGTGATGGGGCCCACCTTGGTGTACATATTCTATATTCACATCGTCCACATTTAGACGGTGCCACGTGGGGCCTACCATTGATGCATGTATTGTATATCTATGCTGTTCATTTGTGCGGCCTACCATGATGTGTGTGTTGCATGCACACAGTTCATCCACTTTTCTAAGCCCATTGGTGCGGCCATTGATGCGGCCCACTTGATGTATATGAGGCTCATTGGTACGACCCATGTCATGTGGCCCATTGTGACCATTGTGATGTGTATTAGGCCCATGTTAGATGGCCCATTATGATGTTTATTAGGCCTAGGTATGTGGCTCATTGTAATGTATTTATGGCCCATGTGATATATTTGAGGCCCATGTGCAGGGCCCACCTGTTTTGTATTTGAGGCCCATGTGCGGGACCCACCTGTTGTGCATTTGAAGCCCATGTGATGAGGCCCATCGTGATGTATTGAGGCCTATGGATTATGACATATTGTGACACATTCGAGGCCTAGGTGGTGCGGCCCATTGTGATGTATTTGGGGCCCGTGGGACGTGGCCCTTTGTGATATATTTTCGGCCCATATGATGAGGCCTGACTTGATGTATATAATGCCCGTTACGATGTATATTAGGCCGGGGAGATGCAATCCACTTTATGTATATTTGGCCCGTGTGAGTGGCTCATCGTGATGTATTTGAGGCCCATGTGATGTAGCCCATCGTGATGCGTATTAGGCCCATGTGATGCAGCCCATTGTGATGTAGTGGCCCACCGTGATGCGAGCCATTATGACGTGTATGTGGTCCGATGTGTTGTATATGAGGCTCATATGATGAGGCCTGATGTGCTGTATAAGGCCCATGTGATGTGGCCACTTGATGTATGAGAACCTTATGTAAGGCCCATTGTAATATACAATTCCTAACGAACCACGATTACCATCAGCCTCATCTACGCTATATAAATGCAGAAACATAGCAACCCAAATGCCATATGCTGCAGATGTAATGTAATATGTAGATCCTGGCAAGTTCATAATACCATCAACCTTATTTCAGGATATGCAATACATAAGCATAGTAAACCAATTGTTATGTGCTGAGGATGCAATGTAATATGCGGTGTGTATGAAATGACAAAGCTAGAGCGTGAAGTTAGGATGATAGTATGTAGTGTCACAAGTTGTTGGGTCCATCACAAGGGACTTTTATCCAAATTGGCTCATTCCTGATTTGGATAGCTAGACACAATGTGGTAAACTCCTGATCTCAGGTTAGTCGCGTACCCAACCGAAATCATGGCCATTGTGAGGGTACACATAAAAAATTAGTTGCGCACCACCAGCCCGAGTGGATAGTAAGTGAATGAATGAATGAGTAAAATGTTGAGTATACAACTCCTGCTCAGTAAGTCCACTTATCAGTAGCGTACTTCTCTGAGATCATCACCGGGGTCTAGTACACTCTACGCCACCTGCCGCCCCATCAAGCACACAACTGGGTAAGTGGAAGAGACCTCACTATTCACCTACCAATATTCGCCCGATTCATTGATAGCGGACCCATTTATGAGCTAGTGAGACTCGGCCTATCATTGCCTACTCCCTTGAGAGGGTAAGGCCGCACCCCCTTCCAATCGACCACGACACGGTGGGAGACGCGACCTACTGGTATACGGCCCTCATGCACTCATGTATTTCCATTCATTTTAGACATTGGAGCGTCCTCTCGTACTAAGAGAGTTTAGGAAATTTTATCTAGGGACATCTATAGCACCCCATATAGAAAAAAAAAATTGGTGTCTCATCTATCCATCCACGATATGCCTCTGGAGGCTACGGCCCTAATGTCGTTAGGGCGTACGTTGGTCATCTCACAAAACGTGAGATGCATGAGTCATACCATCCAGTCTTGCATCAAACCTGCGCGTACCGCGCGCTCATTTGGGGCAACTTTGTTTCACAAGGAGTCCTATAGTAAACCAACCTAATGGCATATGCTATGATCAATCACTACTCATAACAAGCATACATATGATGCGTATGGGCATGTATCATATTGTAATAAAGTACATAGGTGTGATTATCTAATAGGGTAAATAACAATAATATACAATTGATTATCATCGACATATCACATACAAAGAGTAGGGGTTAAACGACATGCCACTTCTACAACTATAGGAGTCCATGTGGTATGTACTACATTAGATTAGCCTCTTAAAACACTAATATATCATATATCCCAAGACGGGGTCCACTGGAAGGACGGCGGGTCTAACTCATACATCGAGATAGGCTCTACACAGTGGATATACTAAATCTGGTACCACATATTCTCCCATATTCGACAAGAGGTGATGATGTATTAGCGTCAATGATAGTCCTTACACTTGTCCCAAAGAAGTAAATGGACGGTGTGGATGATATATACGTGACACTGAGGTCCTAACAACTAGATACAAGGATAAGATATGTCTCATAGGGCGAGTCAAGTGGGTATACAACAAGTGGGCTTCCTCACTCCCTTTATTATGACAACTGGGCTTTCCTATGAGGGCCTGATACGAATACAAGAAGGCCCTTGGTAGGATTAACACATCCAGGACTATGTAACCCCACAAACGGTCCTGCTCATCATCTAAGTGGGCCTCAGGTTTGGGTTACTAAGCTTGGACAACACATGCGTCTAGGTGGGCCACATTCCCTATGGAAGGCTCGATACGAACACAAGATGGGCTCCAAGGCTTGGGTGGTCCTACAGGGTATGGTGGCAAGCATTATTATCAAATGGGGGTCCAACGGATTGGGATAGCCTAATCAAGGGAAAGATGGGTAATATAATCATCAATGGGGGCCCAACGATTTGGTTTAGCCCATTAAGGGGAGATGAGAATGAGCCTAACAACGGGCCCTAGGGAGAGTTACAATGTGGACCTTTAACCATCATTTCTCTTACAACATGAACATTTAACCCTCATTCCTCCCAAGGCATGACCCATTTAATATCAATTAGGAACATAGATGGGCATGATAAACATTATTACATACATCCTGGTGGAATCACACATCACAATGGGCCTCATATACATCACCTTGGGCCTCACACAAAGGCTTTATATACATTGCATTGGGCCTCACTCATATGGACCTCATATACAACACATCGGGCCTCACTCATGGGCAACATATACATCATAATGGGCCTCATCACATGGGTCAAATATTGATCATAATGGGCCACAAATACATCACATGGGCGTAATACACATCACAATGGGCCACATCATATGGGCCTTATATACATCATGTCGGGCCTCACACATGGGCCACATATACATCATAATGGTCCTCATATACATTACAATGGACGGCACATATGGGCCACACAAATATCATATCGGGCCGCACCCATGGGCCTCATGTACATAAAGGTAGCCATGCACAATGGGCCTAAGCTGGACGACCTGAATACAATATACACATCATGGTGGGCCTGCACCTAGCAGATGGGCCCCACCAAATGGATAACATGCATACACCATGGTGGGCCTCATCAATGGGCCGGTTGCTGGGCTACAAGCAAAAATCACAATGGGCCTTCACATCGTAACAGCCCCATAAGGAAATACATGCACAGGGTGTGCTAATGACAGCCAGCCCCATCAACGCCTATGCCCCAGCTAGGTGTCCAACAGATAGACGGCCTAGATGTAATACATATAAAAGGTGGGCCCCACTTGCTAGCTTCCCACCAGGGAGTGGGCCCTGCCTAGCTGGGCCTCAAAATGGACAGATGATGAGGATAAAACACATGCATTATGGTAGACTGGCCTAGCAATTGCTGGATGCCCGTCCAGCAACAGGTGGTTCGGTTTGGGTATGGGCCGGCTCCATGGGCTTTACGGGGGTACAAAACATACATTACTGTGGGTCTCACAGGGACATGGGCCACTTAGGAAGTGGGCCAACCCCATAAGCCCACCCAGAGCAAATGGACAGGGAAGATAGGGCACGCACATTATAGTGGGCCTAGCTGGTGGTCCACTATCCGCTGGACTTGCTCAAGCTTGGGCCATGCTCTAAAATGGTGTCTCCACGTGGGCAGTGTGGATACAACACCTAATTCAAGGTGTTGTCTACGTGAGTGGGCCACCCCACTCAAAAGACCAAGTGGACATTTGAAATTCTTGTTAAATAAGTTTCCTAGTGGGTGGTCTTCCTGGCCATTGGATCTGCCCAACTGGTAGTCCTATTAGAAGATGGATGATGAGGATATACTACATACACCAAGGTGGGTTCCACGCTTGTGGGCAACCCCACGCAAAAGACCCAGATGCTATCTGCGTTTTCCATTAGATAAGCCATCCCACGTACATTACATGGGCAGCTTGGACAGTTGGATTAAACATGTACATCACATGGGGTCCATAGCTGGTGGACGGTTGCAAATGTAACCCACAAATCAATGTGGGGTCCACGCAGTGGGCCATCCCATGGACGGACAACGTGGATACAACCCATCAGGTGGGTTTGTAAGGGCTGGACAGATATTCCAATAGTGCCCCACTGATGGACGGTGGATGGTGTGGGTATAAAACTCATACATCATGTGGGCTCCACCATCCTTGCCCTGGACAGAGGACAGCATGGATGAAACGTATACATCAGGTGGGTCCACACGTGTGGCCGACTTGCATTTAGACAAAGCTGATATTTCTTTTACCCTTCATATGTTCCAGTAGCAGCTACTACTGGACGTCCTATGGCTGGACAATCTGGATGACCCATCATCAAGGTGGGCCCGTGATCTAGTCAAAATGGATGGACGTTGTGGATGTGGAACACACATCATGGTGCGTCCAGCACACACACACATCAAGGTGGGTCCACGTAGTGGCCCACCAAATTTTGGATCAAACTGATATTTGTGGTTTTTCCTTCATACAGGCCAGTCCAAACGGATAGGCAGCAAGGTGAGCCCATCACATGGATGGTCTGGATTAGGTGGGCCACACTCCATCACAAGAGAGAGAGAGAGAGAAACGGTATGCGATGGAGGACTCCGCCACTATGAGCCCTCCCTTACAAAACATACATCAAGTGGGTCCCAATACATGTGGGCCCTAAATAAAAAATCAAGATCTAGTGCTATGAATACCCACTGATTTCACTTCTTCTTGGCTCTTTAATCTCCCAAGCTCCTAAGCTCAACCTTTAATGGTGAAAGATGAGAATTGAGGGATTGGATTGAGAGGTTTGAGGGTAGGAAGTGGGCCACACCTAGGTTCTTTCTCCTTAGGAATGTTTGGATGTCCACCCTCTCTTGGGTTGCTTGGGAGTGAAGAGAGAAATGAGAAAGGAGAGGGTGTTGTAAGAGAGAGGTGATGGGTGTAGTGACATGAGAAGCATGGACTATGTTGACTTTGGGGGGGTGGTTACTTGTCTTGGGGAGAAAGAAAGCATGGGCTAGAAATGGGATGTGTACTTGATTGATTGATTGATTGATGTGATGTTTGGGTAGAGATTCTCTTGAGATTTATAATGCATGGTGTTTTCCTCGAAATAAATGCAGGCCCACAACTCCTCGTCTGGGTGTCGCATCGGTGCATAAGTCATGGCATTGGAACCACGATGACAGCGTGATCACTAGGGTATAAGTCTCGGGTCAAGTTGACTCAGAGATACGGGATGTGACTTAGGGTCGCGCGCAAACGCCGATTATAGGTCAGAGGTTGCCAAAATTTGATAGAGAGGGTTGCTAGATTCTAAGGAATGGTACGGGCTAGGATACAAGCCTTACATATGCTTTATTCTATATATTTTCCTTTATCATATTGTGACAAAAATGAGGAGAATTTGTAGAGTGTGGATATGTTTTGTGCATGGGGATATGTTTGGTGCATGTGAATGATGCAAAGAGATGCGTATATGTATGTTTTTTTTCTGGAAGTGTATTTGTTAATACAGGTCTCTACAAGTCTCCAAGCTCATATTAAGGGGGAGTAAATTGAGGGGGAGTTTTGAAAGATTGATTTGGTTGTGAATCTATATATTGAATAGGTTGATTCTCTAAATTAGTTTTGTCACAAATTTGACAAAGGGGGAGATTGTAAGTGCTATGTTTTAGATCCAGCACCTTGTGTTGTCAAATTTTGTAGTGACAAACCAATTGAGAGTGATTGACTTGTTTGATAGATGGAAAGTTCACCTTCATTTGAAGATGAGTTTCAAGTCATCTACATCAACATCAAAGTGCTCCTACTACAAATCAAAGTGCATGTTCAACTGCAAATACAAAATCAAGTTCATACACAAGACCGAGTGCAAGTGCAACTTCAAATACTAGTTCAAGTCCAAGTGCATTACATGATCAAGTGCACAAGCTCAAGTTCAAGTTTACAAGCTCGAGATCAAGTACACAAGTTTCAAACTTCGAAGTGTACAAGATAAAGCTTCAAAGTACCTCAAGTATATTATCTATTGAAGTGACCAATTTGACAAGTTCAATGCTCACATTTGTATACATAACCCTAGAAAGACCTTAGGGATAGGTCATACATATTGTTGAAGTTGTGGTGGATGTTGTATTTGATATTAGTGTGTGAATGCTTGTATCTCTTTTATATAATTGTGGTAAATGTTGTAATAGCTAAATTTGTTTCTTTTACCTCTGTATCAGTTTGAGTTTTTGATACTTACCGAAGTTCTAGAAATCAGGTTGTCCTACCATAAACCTTAGTTTTTTATGTAAAGTTGTCCTTAGAAAACCGTTTGTATCAACCTCTCAAGACTAGCGCATTTGAGTTTGCTATTTATTTTAGCTATTTGCATTTATTTTTCTGCATTTTATTTTTTATTTAGCATAATCCTATTCACCCCCCCCCCCCCCCCCCCAAGGACTGAGAGCTCACCCTTTTCACTACTCTCGCTCATAATGTGGCTCAAGTGATAGCTCTGCCAGTAATGGCCAGTATGAATGAACAAGTGCAACAACCCGAAGGTTCATTGCCACATAGAGTAGGATCACATAGGTCTGCTCCAGTTACCAGAGTGATAACACAAGAGGAGATGTGACAGATGGTTTGAAAAAGGGTGAGCCCCAAGTCATAGGGGGGTGAATAGGACTATGCCAAATAATAAAATAATGTAGAAAGATAATACAAATAGCAGGAATATAAAGCAACTCAAATACACAAGTATTGAGAGTTTAATACAAACGTTGTTCGAAGGACAACCTTACACCAAAAACCAATGGCTTATGGTAGGACAACCTGATTTCTAGAACATTTATGAGTATCAAAAAATCAAACTAATGTAAAGGCAAAGGAAATAAATCAAGCTATTATAACATTCACCATATGTACATGAAAGTAAATACAACATTCAACACATCACATACATCACCATCATCATCATCATCATCCAAACTCCGAGAATTATAGTGGTTTGGGTGTACACCAACTGTTCTCAAACAACCACCCTACTCCACTCCTAATATTCACAACCCATGGGATATCGACTTTCACTAAGAAAGAAGGTTTTCCAAAGTTCACCTTAAAACCATTACAATTGTGTTTTCAATGGGATATTACAATTAAAAACCCCACACACTGAGATTTTCTGGCTATCTCAGTCAAAACCAAAATGAAAGATTTTCTGGCAATCTTACAAACCACAATGTAATATATAAACTATACTTATTTGACGAATGATCTTTGATGTAATTGGTAGAACTGCCTCTTTGTAGATGAAGATGTTCAATGTTCAATTTAATAAAAGAAGGGGTTCTAGGTCTAGATAAATTTTAAATTAAATTCAACCTTAGGCTACTTGAATTTTCTTAGATCTCACAAGGGGTTAAATCAAAATCCCCTTATATTAAGTAGAATGAAATCAAGAGATCAATAAATTAAGAAACAAAAAATTTATTAAAATGATTTATAAATACCTCACAATAGCTTCACAATAGTAGGGACTAATCTCCCAGAGTGATGACTTGAATTGGGTTGAAATGAATGAAAAAATCTCAGAAATGTCCCCTATTTATAGGCTGCAATTTGGTTCCCTTGATTGGTCTTAGGTTCATCTCGACTGGTCCTAGCAAAACCAATTTTTAAATTTTCTAGCGCGATCGGATAAAACAAACTCTCGACTAGTCGAGTGGCCAGTTCGATTGGTCAAGCACAGCTCTCAACTGGTCAAGTGAATAAAAATTGCGTTCCTGGACTTTGAGTTGAGTAGGTCTCCATGACCAATCGAGCAGAGTACTCGACTGGTCGAAGATCAAACTACCTTATCCGATTTTTTGAGTAAAATTCTGGGCTAGTCGAGAAGAACTCTGGACTAGTCGAATAATGATTAGGGCTAGTCGAAGCAAAGCCTAAAATAAGTAATATGACCCAAATTAAACATGCAATGTTAATGACCTAATCCTAAGGTCTTTTTAGGGTCATCTATACCTTAAATGTGAGAATTGAAATTGAAACATTGGATGCTTTGGTAGATAGGCCACTTTGAAGCACATGAAGCTTGACTTCGGATACTTGAGTTTGTGTCTCGAACTTGTATCTTGAGCATTTGACTTGAGACTTAAGCTTGATCAAATGTATTTGAGCTTGAGCTTGAGCTTGAACTTAAGCTTGAGCATGTGATGCACTTGAACTTGAGCTTGAGATAGTGCACTTAAACTTGGTGAACTTCAACTTGTTCTCGTAGTTAAACATGCACAATATAGCACACTTAATGTTGATATAGATAACACGAAGCTTATCTTCAAAAGAAGGTGAACTTTCATCTATTTGAACTTGAAGGTGAACTTTCCATCTATTAAAACAAGTTAAACATTCCAAAGTATTCTGGCACAACAAAATTTGATAATTCAGGTCGCTAGATTTATAACATAGCACTTACAATCTCCCCCTTTGTCAAATTTGTGATAAAACTAACTTATAGAAGATTAACCTATTATAATACACAGATTCACTCAATTCAAAAGTCCTTCATATAAAATCCAACAATCACAACTCCCTCTCAATAAACTCCCCCTCAACTTGAACTCAGTAGAGACCTGTATTAAGATATACATACACATCTCTTCATCTCACCACATCATTATAAAATAAGAAAAAAAGAAGTAATCATATATACCCAATTTCTCCCCCTTTTTGTCATGTCACAAAATGACAAAGGAAGAAAAGATGAAAAATATGTGAATGTGGTATCTAAATATGTGAAGAGAGTAAGAAAGAGTGTGAAAGTTAGCTAATTAAAACATAATGGAATAGAGTATCCACATCACACATAGTTAAACAAGTCTAAATGTAAGAGTCACCAAGAAGAGTGAAGTTAAGATGTTAGTACAAGTCCAACATAATAAAGAGAACTAATCAGAACCAGATGAAGAAGGAGGTGGAATGGATGGATCAATCTGGTGTACTCCCTTATTCATGCGTTTAAAATACTTATGCATATATTTCATTTGATTTGCATGGGATATTATCAATCCATCCACCTTCTCTTCTAGAGAGTGAAGGCGCTCATCAAAATCAGAAGGCTGAAAACCAGGATCAGCCTTAACATCATCAGATTCCAATTCATTAAAAATATCTTCCATATTAGCAGGAGTTGGCAGTGTACCTACTTCTCCAACATCTCCTCTAACTTCTCCAACATCCTTATCTATCTAACCAGGTGCTAACTTCAAATTCATCTTCTTGATATTTGAATTGTTGAATGGAAGATGAGAAGTAGGAGCTTCTCCAGGTGGCATGACCATAGAACAATGTAAATCAAGGGTGGTCATTAAAAAAGTGAATGAAATATCACTATACCCTAGATGAAGTCAAAATTGGATAATGAAATAACAAATTAACGAAGGAAGACACACAAGAATGCCAGACATGACAGAATGAAGAATACGCATCATAAAGGTGGTCAGTTTGGCCTTGTTACCAGATCTAGGGTAAACATTGGAAATAAAGATGCGATGTAATACTCTATATCTGGGCAACATCTGGTTGGCCTAGAGTGCATTCCTGGAACTCCATTCTGAGTCTATGTTGCATAAATTTCTGGTTAATAAGCATTTTTTCAACTCATTCATTCTTTTAGCCAATGTCGGAATAAGAATGCCTTCATCATTCACTTGAATGTCCATCAACTCAGAAATTAAGTGACGATCTACTTTATATGAACCTTCTCTAAACATGATAGTGAAGGTTAAATCTTCAATATATACATCACTAATGCATGCATACATTGCTTGTGCAATGGAGCGGTATGCCAATCCGCCCTAATTCAGAATGTTATCCCATCCTACAGCAACAAGGATGGGAATAATGTTGAATTAAACAAGATGGTTTGCATTGATAGTCCACTCAACAATTATGTTGCGGTGATGGATATCCCGCACATATTTTGGGTCCTCTTTGGGTGGTCAAAGAGTATACATCGAAATGGAACGAGAAGAAGATGCTCTAGTAGGTTTCTTCTTCAGTCTACCTTCCATTGCAAGAGTAAACAAGAAAATGCAAGAAAGGATTTAAGGGTTTCAAACCCAACAAATTTTTCCCTAATACTCCAAGAAAATCACAAGTAAACTTGAAATAAAGGCAAGAATCAAGCTAAATGACAATCAAAGAACCTAAATCCGAAAGGAAAATGAAAATGATGCACATACCAAGTAGTAATCGAAGGTGGGTTCGATGGGTCGGAGAAGGGCCGAGAGAGATTTTGGATAAAAAGTGACTTTTCACCTTAAAAAGGGTGTAGGCCCACGCACCACGATTGGTTGAGTACATGCTCGACCGATCGTGCTACGACTGGTCGAGGATGTTCTCGACTAGTCGTGAGAGCATAAAAAATTGCATATTTTTATACTTCTAAAACAAAAATAAATTACAGAAAAATATACAAAAATACAAGCATGTAATCATGAAATTTTCAGATTAAATTATACATACTAAGATCCATTTTTAATATAGAAAACCTGTTTCTGTTAAGTGTTTTAGTGAATATGTCAGCAAGTTGATTTTCGGTCTGCACATAGTTTAATGAAATAACTTTTTCTTCCACTAATTCCCGAATATAGTGATACCTAATGTCAAAATGTTTGGTATGGGAATGTTGGATGGCATGCTTAGAGATATTGATTACACTAGAGTTATCGCAATATAGAATTATTGTATCTTGTGCAATGTCGTAATCGTTTAACATTCTTTTCATCCACATAAGCTGAGTACAGGCATTTTCGGCTAGGATATATTCAACCTCAGCTGTGGATAGGGATACAGAACTTTATTTCTTGCTATGCTAGGAAACCAAATAGTTCCCAACATAAAAGTAACCACTACTAGTGGATTTTTTATCATCTATATTTCCAGCCCAGCCAGCATCTAAGTATCCAGCTAATTGAATATTAGTATCATATGGAACCATAGACCTAAATTAACCATACTTGCGACATACCTAATAATCCTCTTGACAGCAATCAGGTGTGATTCCTTAGGATCCAATAGATATCTTGCACAAATACTTACATTGAATGCAATATCTGGTCAACTCATAGTTAAATATAACAGACTACCAATCATACTACGATACAACTGAGAATCTATGCTCTTACCTATTGTATCTTTAGAAAGCTTAAGAGTTGTACTCATAGGAGTATCAAAGTGCTTACCACTTTGAAAATCAAACTTCTTAACCAAGTTTAGAGCATACTTGGTTTGAGAACTAAAAATTTCGTCTTTCACTTGTTTCACTTATAGACCTGGGAAGTAATTCAGGTCTCCCACCATGCTCATTTCAAACTTGGACTTCATCAACTCTGCAAACTCAATAAACAGGTTAGAACATGTAGAGTCATAGATAATGTCATCAACATATATCTGTACTATAAGTATGTGTTCATTATTTTTTATAACAAATAAAGTTTTATCAACACTCCCCATAGTAAAGTTATGACTTAGTAAAAACTTAGTCGGCTTCTCATACCATGCCATGGGAGCTTGTTTTAAATCATAGAGTATCTTTTTCATACAATAAACATGATCAGTGTGTTTAGGGTCTTCAAAACCCTTTGATTGTTCTACATAAACTTCTTCATATAAATCACCGTTCAAAAAAGCACTCTTGACGTCCATTTGATAAATTTTAAACTTTTTGAAACATGCAATGGATATGAATAATCTGATGGATTCAAGACGAGTTACTGGGGCAAAGGTTTCATAATAATCGATCCCTTCTATCTGTGTGTACCCTTGTACAACCAGTCTTGTCTTGTTTCTTATGATATTCCCTAACTCATCAGTTTTACTTTCAAAGATCCACTCGGTTCCAATGATATGTTTATCAGCTGGTCTAGGAAGCAAATACCACACATCATTTCAAATGAATTGATTTAGTTCATCTTGCATAGCTACAATCTAGTTTTCATCAGTAAGAGCACCTTTTACATTGGTCGGCTCAATTTGGGAAGTGAAACACATATAATTACATATGTTTTCCAATTGTTTTTGTGTATGCACACCAGTGAGAGGGTTACCTAGTATTTGATCAGTAGGATGTGAAAAGGCCAAGCTATATGTCCTAGAGCGGGGTGAATAGGACAATGCCAAATAAAAACTTATAACAGTGGAATAATAAAGAAAATGATAGCCAAATTAAATAACAATGCAGGAAAGAAAAACAACCTCAAAATTCAGATCTTGAGAGGTTGATACAAACGTTATTCTAAGGACAACCTTACACCAAAAGCAGAGTTTATGGTAGGACAACCTTATTTCTAGAGAGGTCTTTGTATCAAGTCTCAAATCGAAGAGGAATACAAAAATAAATATAAAATGAATTGAAATAACTTGTAATTAAAGATGTATTGTTCTAGGGACAGCCATACACCATAAAAATGGCAGGGCAACCTTGCTGGAACAACTTTCAAATGAAATTGAAAATCAAGCTTATAAAGGAATAGCAGAAAGTAAATTCTAAGCTATTACAACATTCTCACAAAGCTTGAAATAATTACAACATTCACCACCATACATACATCCCACAAAAAGAATAAAAAATTAGAAGAATAAAACAATCAACTACAACTCAAGGGATTATAGTGGTTCGCCTGTGTGTTCACCAACTGTTAAACAACAGCCACACAAAATGCTACTCCACTCCTAATATCCTCACACAGGGGATATTAGCGTTCACTAAAAATAGGTTTTCCCAGGTTCACCCAAAACCCTTACAATTGTGTCTTTGTATGTGGGCTTACATAATTAAAAAAAGCCTACTTTTGAGTTTTCCTGGCTTTCCTCAGATAACCAAAATAACAAGATTTTTCTGGCAAATCTTGAAAGAAACCAAAATAATAGAAAGGAATTTACAATATGTAAAATACCTGAAAATCTCCTTCGTTGTAGCAGCCCGGTAGAACCAAATCAAAGTAGATGATTGCATGTCCAAGTTCAATGTCCAGTACTCGATTACAATGGTTCTAGTTCTAATAGATTTTAAATTAAACCAAATAGGGCTTGCCTTAATTGATTTTGATTCCAAAGAAAGGGAATAATAATTCCTCTTTATCAAATCAGATTGGAATATAAGAAACAAAATCAATTAAAATAAAGCTAAGGAAAGAGAATATTAAATAAGCACACTTAGCTTAGATGGAGCACAGAATTATCTCTCAGAAGTTCGACGAAGATTGACTTGAATACTTTAATTAAATCGATAATTTCTTCTGAGATTCGTGCACTATTTATAGGTGAGAAGATCGGGTCTTCGACTGGTCTAGAGTGCTCTTCGACTAGTCGAAGCAACAACAGATATTTGAAAAATCCGGCGGGATATACTTTGACCGTTCTACGACTGGTCGTAGCTCTCCTACGACTGGTCGTAGGTCACCTACGACTGGTCGTAGGTTTCCTTCGACTGGTCGTAGGACCTGAATATCTTCACTGGACTTCGAGTCGAAGAATGTACGACTGGTCGAAGATCAGTCGACACTGTTCCTACGACTGGTCGAACAGATTCCAGGACTAGTCGAAGGCTAACAGATTTTATCCGAAATTTGTAACAAACTTATGACTGGTCGAGGAATTTCTTAGACTGGTCGAAGCAAGTCTAGGACTAGTCGAAGAAGACCTAAGACTAGTCGAAGAACAGATCAATCACATGAAAAATAACATTCGACTTATGTATCCGAAATGACCTACTTCTAAGGTCATCCTATGGTCAAACAAACCTCAATCATGAAGTATGGACATTGAAACAAGAGACCATGAAGAATGAGCCTTGAAGTCTTGATGTAGATTAAACCTTGAAGTAGCTCAATCTTGAAAGTGGCTTGAGTTTCAGCTTGAGTCTTGAGTTCAGCTTGAGTTTCAACTTGAGTCTTGAGATCAGCTTGAGTCTTGTTTTGTGAGCAGTGCTTGTATTCAAGATCTTGAGTCTTGTCGTGTGAGCAGTGCTTGTTGTGAGCTTAGCTTATTCATGAATGTTGATCCTTGAGAGAGCTTCACTTATGCAAGTTATATATAACAGAGTATAATAGTGATTTTGGCACCACAAATTTGACAACAAACAGGGATAGAAACTATAGCACTTACAATCTCCCCCTTTGTCAAATTAGTGACAAAACACATAACCATGATAAACAAAAGTAAAACAACTGGTTAATACCTGCAAATCAATATTCAATATTCAACATTCAACCAGTTTCAACATTCAACCATTATCATTCAACAAGATCAAACATATATTCTCCTTGACACCCCACTCCCTCTGAGTGACATAACCAATGCTACTCCTCTCACAATCACATTAACTCACAATCACATTAACAACAAACCATTCTCCCCCTTTTTGTCACAATATGACAAAGGAGAACTAAATAAAGGAATGAGAGTAAACATGAGGAGGAAATAGAGTATAGCAAAAGAGTCATAGAGATACTCAAGATAGCATCACATATATCCAGCATAAATATTACATTAAGAACAAATATCCAGCATAAAATCCAACTCAAACTCAAGCAAACAAGAGCTAAGTAATAAAGTTATTACATACAAAAAGTCTCATAGAAACTAGTCAGAACTAAAAATTGAAGATGGAGCAGGAATAGAAGGATCAAGTTGGTGCATGCCTTTGTTCAAGCGCCTAAGATATTTGCGCATGTACTTGAATTGCAAATCATGAGCAACAGACATGTTTTCCAACTTAACATTTATATCCTCAACTCTACCCTCTAATGCACTCAGACGTGCATCAAATGAAGAAGGCTCAAAATGGATCATTAGCTGAGTTCGAATCCAGTTCCTCAAAAATGT
Organism: Magnolia sinica; assembly: GCF_029962835.1. NCBI lineage: Eukaryota > Viridiplantae > Streptophyta > Magnoliopsida > Magnoliales > Magnoliaceae > Magnolia > Magnolia sinica. Next base: position 36,778,119 of record NC_080583.1, read on the forward strand.
CATCCATATTAATATCAACACCACTTCTTCAAGACCACCACCACCACCACCACCTTGTTCGGGAGCAGATCCAACTTCATCTTATTAATATTTGTATTGTTGAAGATCGATGATGGATTGGTGCTTCAACAATGCATATCGACTAACATATGAGTAGCCAATACAGTCATAAAGTATGCAAATGGAATGTCACTATGACCAGGATGGAGTCGAAACTGAAGAATGAAATGACAGATTAAGGATGGCAAACAAATCTGAGTACCATTTGAGATAGCATGGATAACACGAACCATAAACGAAGTCAAGTCAGATTTATTACCCGAACGAGGATACAGATTAGACACAAAGATTCTGTGGAGAATTCTGTATTTGGGTAACAAATACCTTGCGGGGAGCGCATTCCCTTTTTGAGTCCATTGAACATCCATGTTGCACAAGTCTCTAGTTAGCATGCGTTTTTCAGTCATTGAGGGTTTATCAGTTAAATTATGGATAGGAATACCCTCATCATTCACAGGAATTTCCATAAGGGCTGAAATTATGGATAGGAATATCCTCTTCAAGGGTTTCAGATTTATCCCTTAAGAAGACTACCCAAGTGAATCTGGTAAAGTCATCGACTATTACCAAGATGTACTTTTTACCACCACGATTTTCTGTTCTGGTAGGTCCTATCAAATCCATGTGGAGAAGTTCGAGTGGTCTTGATGTGGTATTTGAATTCACCTTTTTGTGTGAGTTCTTTGTTTGTTTGCCTATCTGGTACTCACCACATATTTTATCTAATTTCTGAAGTTTGGATAAACCTCTTACAAGTTCTCGTTTGCTCAATCGATATAAATTTCGATAATGTACATGTCCAAGACGTTTGTGCCATAAATCAGCCTCGTCTGTATGGACCATGTAACATGTTTGATTAGATGAGCTGGATTCACTAATAATATAGCAATTTTCAGACGTTCTACATCCAGTTAATATTACAGAACCCTTATTGTTTATTATCTCACAGCTTTGATTAGAAAACCGAACATTATGGTTATTATCACATATTTGTGATATACTAAGCAAGTTATGTTTTAAGCCTTCAACGTATAAAACATTTTTAAACACCGGAAGATTAAAGAGTTGAACCGTACCTTGGCCTATAATCTTGCAGTTGCTACCATTACCAAATGTGACTGAACCATCAGTCATATCTTTCAGATCGGTGAATAAAGCTTTGTCACCTGTCATATGCCTGGAGCATCCACTGTCTAGGTACCACTTTGAATGACTTGTTGCTTTGAAAGCAGTATGAGCAACCATGCAGGTGACTTTAGGAACCCATTTCATAACTGTTTTGGGTTTAGGAACATAGTTGGTCTTCTTTTGTGTATATTTGTAGGAATGACCTGTAGAGTTAGATTTTAAGAGCTCCTTGAGTAAATCAACTATCTTTTCAGCTAGTGGATTTCGTTTCTGATTAAAGTTGACATGGCTGTTTCTAGGTTTTTGAAAAGTTTTTGAATTTTTAGAAAAATCTTGATAAGTACTTTTCCCTTTTGAGTTTGAGGACTCTCCTTTAACAAACATAGGAGGAGTATACTTTTGTTTAGGAGGTAGATTTTTATCATAGCCCAACCCGGATCGATCGCCACATTTTCTAGATCCGGATAAAAGTTTTTCTAACTTTGGATCACCTTGGGCATATTTCCATGTGTCCTTTAAACTCAAAAGAGAAGATACTTCTGTTTTAAGTTTATCAATTGCAGATTTTGAATCAACAATTAGGGAGTTTTAGAATTCCAAATCGCATTTCAATTTTTCAAAACAATCGAAATTTGTGATTTTTCTAAAACAAGCGATTCAAAACAATTTTTGAGTTTAGAAAACTTTTCTTTTTGAAGTTTAAGTTTGTAACAATTTTACAACTTTTCTTATATAGGGCATTGTAAGCGTCTTGAAGATCATCTTCATTTTCACATTCACTATTCGATTTTCTTCACTTGTAGAGTCATTATCCGAAAATGTGAATTTGGCTAGAGTCATAAGAGCTTTGACCTCATTGCCCGACTCGGTTTCAGCTTCTGATTCGGAAGAACCTTCAGAATCCGATGATTCATCCCATGTAGCCAACATACCCTTCTTCCCGGGTTTGTCCCTTTTAGGACATTTATTTGCTAAGTGCCCATATTCTTGTAATTGTAACATTGACTATCTTTCAAAGATTTTCGAAATTTGGGTCTAAACTTCTTTTGTCATTTGATTTTGAAAATCAACCCTTTTCTTGCTTTTGAAAATTTTGTAAAATTTTTAGCTAAAAGAGCCATATCATCTTCTGAATCAGAATTTTCTTCTGAATTACATTTAGAAGATTTTAGCGCGATAGATTTACCTTTAGGAGCTTTAAAGTTTAACTCGTAGGTTTGTAGAGAACCAACTAGTTCTTCAACCCTCATATTATCCGTATCACGAAGTTCCTGGATTGCGGTTACTTTAGAATTGAACCGTTCAAGAAGTGAGCGTAGTATTTTTGCACACACTTTACTTTCTGGGATTTTATCGCCAAGACCCCACATTGAGTTTACAATGTCATTCAATCTAGTGTAGAAGTCCATAAACATTTCATTTTCCTCCATATGAATTTCTTCAAATCTGGTTATGAGGAGTTGGACTTTAGATTTTTTGACAATTGTAGTACCCTCGTGTGTCATTTCTAATATATCCCAAGCTTGCTTTGCAGTATCACAAGAAATGATTCTTTTGAACTCATCCGGTGATAGTGCGCAAGTAATTGCATTTAGTGCTTTAGCATTTGCACTACCCTCACTTTTCTGAAGGGTGGTCCATTGGTAATATGGTGTGGCTTTCATTGATTTTGAACCATCAACCCCAGTAACTTCTATGATAGGAGGATTCCATTCACTCACTGTGGCTTGCCACACATTTTCATCCATTGATTTGACGAAGATTCTCATTCTGGCTTTCCAATAAGCATAGTTGGAGCCATCAAAGGGTGGAGACCTAGTGACTGAAAGGCTATCAAAATTTGACATCTTAAATAGCTTAAATCGTTAGCTCAGGAATTAAATCCAAAAAACGAGCTATTAGTCTCTGATACCACTTGAAAAGGCCAAGCTATATGTCCTAGAGGGGGGGGGGGGGTGAATAGGACAATGCCAAATAAAAACTTATAACAGCGGAATAATAAAGAAAATGATAGTCAAATTAAATAACAATGCAGGAAAGAAAAACAACCTCAAAATTCAGATCTTGAGAGGTTGATACAAACGTTATTCTAAGGACAACCTTACACCAAAAACAGAGTTTATGGTAGGACAACCTTATTTCTAGAAAGGTCTTTGTATCAAGTCTCAAATCGAAGAGGAATACAAAAATAAATATAAACTGAATTGAAATAACTTGTAATTAAAGATGTATTGTTCTAGGGACAACCATACACCATAAAAATGGCAGGGCAACCTTGCTGGAACAACTTTCAAATGAAATTGAAAATCAAGCTTATAAAGGAATAGCAGAAAGTAAATTCTAAGCTATTACAACATTCTCACAAAGCTTGAAATAATTACAACATTCACCACCATACATACATCCCACAAAAAGAATAAAAAATTAGAAGAATAAAACAGTCAACCACAACTCAAGGGATTATAGTGGTTCGCCTGTGTGTTCACCAACTGTTAAACAACAGCCACACAAAATGCTACTCCACTCCTAATATCCTCACACAGGGGATATTAGCGTTCACTAAAAATAGGTTTTCCCAGGTTCACCCAAAACCCTTACAATTGTGTCTTTGTATGTGGGCTTACACAATTAAAAAAACCCCACTTCTGAGTTTTCCTGGCTTTCCTCAGATAACCAAAATAACAAGAATCTCCTTCGTTGAAAGAAACCAAAATAATAGAAAGGAATTTACAATATGTAAAATACCTGAAAATCTCCTTCGTTGTAGCAGCCCGGTAGAACCAAATCAAAGTAGATGATTGAATGTCCAAGTTCAATGTCCAGTACTCGATTACAATGGTTCTAGTTCTAATAGATTTTAAATTAAACCAAATAGGGCTTGTCTTAATTGATTTTGATTCCAAAGAAAGGGAATAATAATTCCTCTTTATCAAATCAGATTGGAATATAAGAAACAAAATCAATTAAAATAAAGCTAAGGAAAGAGAATATTAAATAAGCACACTTAGCTTAGATGGAGCACAGAATTATCTCTCAGAAGTTCGACGAAGATTGGCTTGAATACTTTAATTAAATCGATAATTTCTTCTGAGATTCGTGCACTATTTATAGGTGAGAAGATCGGGTCTTCGACTGGTCTAGAGTGCTCTTCGACTAGTCGAAGCAACAACAGATATTTGAAAAATCCGGCGGGATATACTTTGACCGTTCTACGACTGGTCGTAGCTCTCCTACGACTGGTCGTAGGTTTCCTTCGACTGGTCGTAGGACCTGAATATCTTCGCTGGACTTCGAGTCGAAGAATGTACGACTGGTCGAAGATCAGTCGACACTGCTCTACGATCGGGTCGAATGCATTTCGTGACTAGTCGAAGGCTAAGCATTTTATCCTAATTTGTAACAAACTTACGACTGGTCGAGGAATTTCTTAGACTGGTCGAAGCAAGTCTAGGACTAGTCGAAGAAGACCTAAGACTAGTCGAAGAACAGATCAATCACATGAAAAATAATATTCGACTTATGTATCGGAAATGACCTACTTCTAAGGTCATCCTATGGTCAAACAAACCTCAATCATGAAGTATGGACATTGAAATAAGAGACCATGAAGAATGAGCCTTGAAGTCTTGATGTAGATTAAACCTTGAAGTAGCTCAATCTTGAAAGTGGCTTGAGTTTTAGCTTGAGTCTTGAGTTCAGCTTGAGTTTCAACTTGAGTCTTGAGATCAGCTTGAGTCTTATTTTGTGAGCAGTGCTTGTATTCAAGATCTTGAGTCTTGTCGTGTGAGCAGTGCTTGTTGTGAGCTTAGCTTATTCATGAATGTTGATCCTTGAGAGAGCTTCACTTATGCAAGTTATATATAACAGAGTATAATAGTGATTTTGGCACCACAAATTTGACAACAAACAGGGATAGAAACTATAGCACTTACAGGATGGTCTTTAATTGACTGAAGTTCAGTGTTGACTTGACTAGATGAGAATTCAGGTTTGTCAATTATATTGACTTCATCATCTTCTAAACTTGGAGATGGTGTATTCAGGTGATCATTAATAACCACATTTATGGATTCCTTAATACACTAGTGTTGAGAACATGATACGCTCGACTATTTAGACCACACCTTAGGAAGATCCCTTCGTCACTTTTTACGTCGAACTTCCCTAAATTTTCATAGTCATGCAAAATATAACACTTACTGCCAAAAACTCTAACATATTTAACTGTGGGCTTCTTATTAAACCACAGTTCATATGCTATTTTATCTTTTGATTTTCTGATATAAACACAGTTTATTATATAGCATGCAGTGTTCACAGCTTCAACCCATAGATTTTTAGATAACTTCATGCTATTCAACATAACATTAGCATTTTTCTTGAAGCGCATAGTTTTTCCTTTCAATAACTCCATTTTGTTGACGTGTCTTAGATGTAGAAAATTCATGCAATATTCTATGATCGCTATAGAACTTCTAGAAATTACTATTCTCAAATTCCAATCCATGGTCACTTCGGATTTTAAAGATATTCGTTTCCTTTTCAGTTTGGATACGCTTGAGTATCCTTGTTCACTTCATCAAGAGTTTCAGACTTCTCTCTCATGAAGGCTACCTATGTATATCTGGTAAAGTCATCCATAATTACCAGAAAGTAGTTCTTTCTACCTCGACTCTCCATTCTAGTTGGTCCAACAAGATCCATGTGGAGGAGTTCAAGGGATTTAGATGTGGCAAAGGAGTTCACTTTCTTGTGACTACCCCTTGTGTGTTTCCCCGATTTGACATTTACCACAAATTTTGTCCATTTTCTTCAATTTGGGTAGACCTCTTATTAGATCGGCCTTGCTCAGTCTATGTAAATTTCGGTAGTTTACATGTCCAAGGCATTTGTGCCATAATTTGGTCTCATTGGTTTGGACCGTGTAACAAGATACTTTAAATGAGCTAGAATCACTTACAATATAGCAATTCTCAGATGTTCTGTGACCATTCAATATCACACAACCTTTCTTATTAAATATCTCACACCCTTGATTAGTGAATTTGACAATATGTTTATTATCGTAGATTTGTGAAATACTGAAAAGATTACGCTTAAGACCTTCAACAAATAAAACATTTTCAAAAGGAGGAAGATTGAAAAGTTGAACTGTACCTTAGCCAATTATTTTGTAATTGCTCCAATCACCAAATGTGACTGACCCATCAGTCATTTCTTTGTAGTTGGTGAACAAATCTCTGTCACCTTTCATGTGTCTAGAGCAACCACTGTCTAGGTACCACTTTGATTGACTTAAAGCCTTGAAGGCAGAGTGGGCAACCAAACATGTAACCTTAGTGATCCATTTCATTATCATTTTGGGTTTTGGAGCACTGTTGGTTTTCCTTCGCTTGAAATTGTTATTAAATCTCACATTCAAGTTAGATTTCAGAAGCTCCTTAAGTAAATCGACAATCTTCTCAACTAAGGGGTTATAATTCTGATTTCTAAGATCGATATGGTTGATATAAGGTTTAGTAGCTTGAAAAGCTTTCGGATTTTTAAAACTATTTTGATTCAAGCTTTTCCCCTTTGTGCTAGAGGACTCTCCTTTAACAAACTTAGGAGTTGTAATATTATTTTTCAGAGGCATATTTTTATCATAGCCCATACCCAATTTATCTCCACATTTTCTTGATCCGGTTAGTAATTTTTCTATTTCAGGGTCTCCTTGTGTGTACCACCAAGTATCCTTTAAACTTGAGAGGGAAGACTTCCAGTTTTAGTTTCTCATTTTCTGATTTTAAGTTTTCAAGTTGAGATGTTTTAAAGTCTAAATCACATTTAGTTTTTTTAAAATAATCAGAAATATGCGATTTTTTCTAAAACTAAGTTTTCAAAATCCTCTTTTAATTTTAAAAAGTTTTCTTTTTGAAGTTTAAGTTTGACAGCAATCTTACAACTCTCCCTGTGTAGGGCATTGTAGGCATCCCGAAGATCATCTTCATTTTCAGGGTCACTCCTAAGATTTTCATATTCTGATGTATCACAACTATCTATGGAAGTGACTCTGGCTAGAGTCATTAAGGCCTTGACCTCACTAGTAGATTCAGGTTATGAATCATCCGACTCAGAAGAGGCTTCAGAGCAGCACGATTCATCCTATGTGGCCAACACGCCTTTCTTCTTTAATTTGTCCCTTTTTGAGCACTTGTTTGCCAGATTCATGACAGATGAAGCATTAGCTGTCTTTTAGTGATTTCCAATTTTTAGTTTTACCCTTTTTCTTCTCATAGGGTTTTTAAAAATCAACTCTCTTTTTGCTTTTAAAAATCTTATAAAACTTCTTAGTTAATAAGGTCATATCATCTTATGAGTTTTCACAATCAGAATTACTACTATTATCTTGAGAAATACATTTAAATGATTTAAGGGCTGTAAACTTACCTTTAGGAGCCTTGAAATTCAACTCGTAGGTTTGTAGGGAACCAACAAGCTCTTCCACCCTCATATTATCTGTGTCTTGAAGTTCCTGAATGGCTGTCACCTTGGAATTGAATCTCTCAGGAAGTGAGTGCAGTATCTTTGCACAAACTTTACTTTCTGGGATGATATCTCCAAGACCCTACATTGAGTTGACTATGTCATTTAGTTTAGAATAGAAGTCCATGCACGATTCACTTTCTTCCATACGTATTACCTCAAACCTAGTGGTGACACTACAAGAAAGTAGGCCTTTAGCCTCAATTTTTTAGCCTGGGTTGAAAAAATAGAGGCTAAATGTGTTTTTTAGCCTCAGTTGCTAAGGAACTAAGGCTAAAAGTTCATTTTTCACCTCAGTTGCTTTGGAACTGAGGCTAAAAGTCTACTTTTTAGCCTCCGTTGCATAGTAATCGAGGCGAAAAGTCTACCTTTTAGCCTCAGTTGCATAGGAACCGAGGCGAAAGTTTACTTTTTAGCCTCAATTGCATAAGAACCGAGGCGAAAGGTCTACTTTTTAGACTCATTTGCATAGGAATCGAGGCGAAAAGTCTACATTTTAGCCTCAGTGCATAGGAACCGAGGTGAAAGGTCTACTTTTTAGCCTCAGTTGCATAGGAACTGAGGCGAAAGGTCTAATTTTTAGCCTCAGTTGCATATGAACCGAAGCGAAAGATCTACTTTTTAGCCTTAGTTGCATAGGAACCGAGGGGAAAGGTCTAATTTGTAGCCTCAGTTGCATAAGAATTGAGGTAAAAAATCTACTTTTTAGCCTCAGTTGCATAGGAACCGAGGTGAAAAGTCTACCTTTTAGCCTCAGTTGCATGGGAACCGAGGCAAAAGGTCTACTTTTTTGCCTCAGTTGCATAGGAACTGAGGTGAAAGGTCTACTTTTTAACCTCAGTTGCATAGGAACCGAGGTGAAAGGTCTAATTTTTAACCTCGGTTGCATACACCGAGGCCAGAAGTCTACATTTTAACCTCAGTTGCATAGGAACCAAGGCGAAAAATCTACTTTTTAGCCTCAGTTGCATAGGAACTAAGGCGAAAAGTCTACCTTTTAGCCTCAGTTGCATAAGAACTGAGGTGAAAAGTCTACATTTTAGCCTCATTTGCATAGAAACTGAGGTGAAAAGTCTACTTTTTAGCCCTAGTTACATGGGAACCGAGGCCAAAAGTCTACTTTATAGCTTAGAACCGATGCCAAAAGTCAACGTTTAAGAATATAAAAAAAAATTGAGAATATTAAAAGAATTAATAATTTTTAAAATTTTTGACAATTGTGAAAAATTGAAAATTTTGGGAAAAAATGGAGACAATTGGGAAAAAATTGAGAATTTTGAAAAAAAATTAAAAAATCGAGAGTTTTGAAAAAGATTTGAATTTTGAATTTTTTAAGAACTAAGAATTTTTTAAAATTTTCTGAACTTTTAAAAAATTAAGAATAAAAAAAAATGATAATTATGAAAAAGTATGATTTTTTTTAATTGAGAATTTAAAAAAAATTAAGAATTTTGAAAAAGTTTGAAATTTTTGAAAAAAAATAAGAAATTTGAAATTGAGAATCTTGAAAAAAATTGATTTTTTTTTTTAAATTGAGAAATTTTAATAATTGAAAATTCTGGAAAAAAAAAAAGAAATTTCAAATAAAATTGGACTTTTTAGCCTCGGTTGCGTAGGAACTGAGGCCAAACATTTACCTTTTAGCCTCGATTGCATAAGGAACCGAAGCTAAAAGTCTAATTCTGAAATATAAGTTCGACAGGTGTGCATGGATGATTTTTCCCTGACTCCTTTTCTCACTCGATGTGCGAGCGAGCGAGAGAGATCTTCATTCTCTTTCTAAGGTTTTCTCTAGGGATTTCACACCTCGATCGTCCCTCCTCTTTTTTTCATTTAATTTTCTACAAATCTCTTTGATTTCTTCGATCTTTGAAGAACCTGTCAAGACCTCGATCTCTTTCTTCGCTTTTTCGCCTAGGGTTTCTGCTCCCAATTCGTAGATTTTACTCTTTTTTTTCTCGTCTTCAGCTTCAATCTCTGTAAAAGAGATGGAATCCTTCTTCGCCGTTCCTTTCTAGGGTTCCTGCACGAGATTTGCTGTTTTGTCCGTTGGGTTCCTGGACAATACATTCAAGAAGGTTGGGAGAATGCAGCAGAGATTGAAGCAGCAGCAACGGCAAATTAAGCCCTCTGTTTTGTAGGATCTGGAAGAAAGGAGATGAGATTTGAGAAAGTAGCTTCTTTCAATCAAATTGAGGTGGGTTTTTTTTTCTTTTTTTCTTTTTTCTCATTGGAATTTTTAAGCCATTGTATTGAATTTTTATTTTTTTATTTTTTTGGCATTTAGGTAAAAAAGGAAAAAGGAAGGGTGATGATGGATTTTACAATGGATTACAAAGATCCAGGGGCCAACACAAACCCTAGTGCTGGATATTTGTTCCCGCCTCCACCAACTCACCTTAATCGTCCGTAATTAATAGTTTATGCTTCCTAATCAAATAAGGCCTAGTGGGGTGACACGTGGTAGCTTATTACACTGTCTCTGTTCATTTCTATTTTCTTATTATTTTTTGGGTAGGGATATTTGAATGCAGTTTTAGCTTTTGCAATGTCTAATGACAAGGTCTTGTTTCTCTGTTGCAAACACGCTGAGTCGACTCATTTACTGGTTAAAAAGCATCCCTAAGTTATGGAACGGCGGCCATACTATGGCATAGTATGATGGATGATACGCATGCAGCTACAAGTTGTTTAGGATTTCTGTACAAGGCATTTAACTAATTTGTTGTTTCTAGATTTTTTTTAAAAAATTATATATATATATATATATATATATATATATATATATATATATATATATATATATATATATATATATATATATATATATTTCCATTTTATCTTTCTTTGAATATTATATATTATTCTATTTTTGAATAGGTTTTTCAATTTTCTTCTTTACTATATCCAGATAAAATTAAGCCCATTTTATTGCCTATAATGAGAAGGATGTTAGCTACAGATGGACAAGGTATATATGCTACTCTGAGATCTCATTTCCAGTTATGTAGTTCTTGAATTGTCTATGCTCTTTTACTTCTTGAATTGTTTCGTTGTTCACATCATTTACCAAGACTTGGTTGTTGATGTTTTAATGTTTATTTTGCCCAACCAAGGGCAATCCTCACTCACCTTGTGATAGCTGCAGACTTGTGTTCATAGTCTGTGCATTTACACTAGGATCATCATTCAATAGTTGGTTCTAGTGGAATGTGGCAACTTCCTCATTCTTCTTTTCTTTTCTTCAAGTTTTATCGTGGTTTTAGTTTAAGACCATTGCTACTTGCTAATGCCTATCTATTTAAAATTCATCTGCTATTTTTTAGCGGTTCAAAAATTACTTACTAGTTTATCAAATTGTCTATTTAGTCGTGATTATTAGTATGCCTTTATTACTGAATGCTAGTTGGTTGGGGCTATGGAGCTTGGGATGCTTGGAACTATCTCACTGATTTGTATTGTATTTGTTTAGGATGCTATGTCATGATTTTCCAATTAATCATATCTAAGGCCATTTCCTGATTTGAATTATGATTGGAATGAATACTTGATTCATTGGAATGTTTGCATGGATATGAATCCTAAGGAGTGATGTGTGACTAAGTGTAACAGAACTTTAAAGTTTGTTCCCTTGTGTTCTAATTAAATTGTAATCACTTTCCTTAACATTCAAAAATTGAGGGACTGGGCTCAAAAATGCAATACCACAAACAAAAGGTATCATCAGGCAAGGTGCAACTTGCTGGATCAAAACAACTCATCCTTGCTTCCAAATTACCCTCAAATCAGCAAGTGAGTTTTAAATTGTTTTAACGTGAGAAGCATGATCATCTAGAGATTTGGTTAGGAATTCAGCTACATGCTTGTTATCTTCCCCATCTCTTCGTTCTTCTCCTTCTATCTTTTAAACTTAAAATCTTTCCTTGTACCAGTGAATATTAATCTTATAGACATGTCTTGCAAGTACTGCCACAGTTGGCATTGTATCGCCAGAAGGTCCAAAAGAAAAGGTGGTGAAACTTAAGCAAGGCAATGCAATACCACTGAATCTTGGAGTGCATTCAGTGAAGAAGAGAACTAATGTGTTACTTCTTGGTGATCACCTTGGAGATCTAGGAATGTCTGATGGTTTGAACTATGAGAACCAAATTGCCGTTGGATTCTTGTAAGTAAATCACTGCCTTTCTATCTTTTATAGTTATAAATTGTCAGTTTTCTTTTTTCCTGTGAACCGTTACTTGTAGATAAATGGTCTTAGTTGAATTTGTTGGTGTTATGTTTTAAAAGCTTGTTCCATCAGCAGAATTCCAACCAGAATACCATATGCTACCCTAAAATCAGATAGAATATTTCCCAGTTTCAGACGAAGTTGTAGATAACTAAACAAAAGAAGTCCTAGGAATTTTATGTTGATGGGAACAAAGCCTCAATTGCATTATTTTCCTTTTCGGAGTTAATTTTTCTTCATTTGTTTATTATCTCTTTGACATCCAATTTAAAAGCCTTTACCATTACATGATAGTTATGGCTGTTATAACAGTTAAATTTCAAGAAAATAAAACATAGAAAAGTCGTCAAAATCTACAATATCTGTTTTACATCAACCATTCCAATTTCTTCCATTAACGACCATTAACAAGATGGGTGTTTTTGATAAAATGGCCGCTATAGCAGTTTCTACAACCATGCTTTTAACTTAAGATACATTCGGATGTGCAGTTGATTTAAATTAAATTCCAACAAGTAAGATATCCAAAATTGGATTACTCCCACTTTATTTAGTGAGTGATATGGTCCAAGTTGCAATTCCAACAATGTTGAGAGAAAACTACATCTATAATCATAAAATTGTTACGATTGTTTATTTCCACTCTGTTGCATCTTATTATCTTAGTTGAAGTTTGTATGTCCAACCTTATTATAGTTTTGCTTTGAAGAAAACTATGCTTGCATTGCAATGTTTTAGATATTTTTTTCCTTTTCTTTTTTTGAAGTTGTATGTTGTATCTTGGATACCATTTCTCATTTTGGTTATTGGATTGGCATTATGAATGTAGATGGAAGGACAATCCAGTAATACAAGATTCGTGAATTCCCAGTATGTTTGTTATCCTTGGGTTTTCATAGTGCTTTATGGGAAGCTGTGCAGGCATTAAAATTAATTTACAAGATCCATGTTTGCAGTTTAAACTTTCTTGAAGAATTTGATTGTTTTGAGAGCTTATATAATCACCCCTAGAGATTTTTTGCTATTTTTTCACTAGATTTTGCAATTGATGTGGTCTACAACTTAACTAGATGGTACTTTTGCATGTATTGTTTTATCAGGGAATTTATAAGTCATAGAGAATCTGGGTGTGCGTGTGTATGTCAGAGTCTATCTTTATCAGTAAAAATAAGTGGTAGATGGCTCTGTCCTTTTCTAGAGCCACTCCCTCTGAATGTTTTAGAGTCTGTGACTAGAACATATCTCTCAGGAAGATTGGAACTATGCCCAACAGTGGTGGCTTGCAACCAGCTTCTCCTTTGATGTAGCTGTAAACAGATTCTGAGGGTAGAGAATCTCTCCCAGTACATGCACAATTTGTTATTCAAAATCAGTATCTAGCCTGGGCAAGAATTAAAAAATTCATTGTTCTTTAGTTTGTTTTTTTTATCTCCTCTGGAGTACTCATAGCTGGCTACCAATGGTCTAGTTCCTCCCACTTCTGTTGCATTACTGTGGAGTAGACCTCAATTGATCCCCTTGTGTCATATTCATCATTTCATGGTGCAATTGGTACACATGAGTCTCGATAACCAGTTCTCAGGACACATCTTCTTTCTTCTTTCAGTCACCAATACAATTCCAAATTTTTCTTAAGTTCCATTTGATTGACATTAAATAAATAAAATGATATGCTTTCACTAAGAGGAACAAAAGAAAAGATTTTCAATTCCCAAAAAGTGATCTCTAAGGGGCTTCTACCTTTGTGAATTTTATTTTTCCTGGAAAGTATTGGTCCAAACTAGTCCTCTCTAATTTCTTTTAATGAGAACTCCCCATGATTGTGTCTACGAAAGCTGAGCCTAGGTTAATTCTCTACTGTTCTGCTTCATGATCCATGAGCATTTATATTAATTGAACTGGGGATGCATTTTGAGTTTCCCTTTAAATAAGTTTCTATAACTTGTAGCGATAATCTTTAGTTTTGATTAATGTCGGATTGATTTCTTTTGGTTGGCAGTTATGTGATTGCTCCATATAAAGAGTACCCACAACTGCTTGGTTTACTATTGAAATTGTTAAAGGAGTTGGTGGATTGGGTTCAAACAGCTAGGGGATTGCGATAGCCTTTGATTTTACAACTAAAGGGGTTCTCCAAGCTACAATGCAAGGCGAATTGTGGCGGATGAAGGACATGGATGGGAGGCCACCCGAAATGATTGGATTGTGGCTAGAAAAGAGTGTCACATTCATTGACAATCATGATACAGGATCCACACAACAGTTATGGGCATTCCCTTCGGATAAAGCCATGTAAGGATATGCTTATGTTCTCACCTACCCAGGAATCCCTTCCATAGCGAGTTCTAATCATCTACTGTTGTTATAGTTTTTTTTTTCTCTTGCTGTAAGTATCCATAAAATTACATGTCCTCTGAGATTTGGATGGTTATAAGCACAATTGAACTGGTATGCTCCACCATACATGGACTAAAAAAGTTTACCTTCCTAGCACATTTGAAGTGTCAGCTATTAGGTCCCTAATTAAACAGTTTGTAAAGAACCATGGTGTGTGCATTGAATAAACTTGAGTGAGATGTGTTCAAGAAGGTCCTGCACACATCTCACTTAACCATTGCCAAGATTCCATTGACCTGATGTTCCAAAAGGTTAAAAGCAGAGTTATTTCTGTTTTTGTTTTTGGGTTCAGTCACTTTCTCGGCTTGTAATAGGAAAGATAGCACGGGGAGTTGTGTTCATTTGACACATGGACAGTCTCACACAAAATTATTGCTAATGGCAAGTTCTTCTTTGCAGATGCTTTTAGACAACCGAACAAGCTGTAGTTGTTCATCAGCCAAGCAAAAGTCATACCCAAATCTTGCGTTGTGATTTTTTATTATTCGTGGAACCTAATGTTGTGTAATAGTTTGATTGAGTTTGTTTTGAAAACTTTAAATAGTAAACAAGTGAGATTGATTGTTTGATTGAGTTGTTAACTATTTTGTTGGTATTATGGCTTTCATGATTGATTGTTTCATGAGTGGATTGAATGAATGGATTAGTAGTTTAAATAAATATTAAAAAAATTAAACATTTTTAGCCTCAATTTGTAACCGAGGCTTGGATTTAGCCTCGGTTGTTGAGAACCGAGGTTAAAAATAGATTTAGCTTCGATTGGAGGCAACAGAGGTTAAAATTTGGATTTAGTCTCAGTTGGAAACAATGGAGGCTAAAATTTTGATTTAGCCTCATTTCGAGAAAACTGAAGCTAAAAAGGTCTTTTAGTCTCATTTGAAGAACCGAGGCTATAAAAGTCATTTTAGCCTCGGTTGCTAAAACTGAGGCTAAAGCCTTTAGCCACGGGGATTTCAACCTCTAAAGGTTTTAGCCTCAGTTTTTAACCTTTTTAGCCTTAATTTTGAACCGAGGCTGAAGCCCCCTTTTCTTGTAGTGTGAGGATTTGAAGTTTTGGCTTTTTGACAATAGTTGTGCCCTTGTGTGTCATTTCTAAGATATCCCAGGCTTGTTTTTCAATATCACAAGATATAATTCTTTTGAACTCATCTGGTGATAGTGCACAAGTGATTACATTGAAAGCTTTGGCATTGGCACTGCTCTCATTTTTCTAAAGATACTGCACTCACTTCCTAAGAGATTCAATTCCAAGGTGACAGCGATTCAGGAACTTCAAGACACGGATAATATGAGGGTGGAAGAGCTTGTTTGTTCCCTACAAACCTACGAGTTGAATTTCAAGGCTCCTAAAGGTAAGTTTACAACCCTTAAATCATCTAAATGTATTTCTCAAGATAATAGTAGTAATTCTGATTGTGAAAACTCATAAGATGATATGACCTTATTAGTTAGGAAGTTTTATAAGATTTTTAAAAGCAAAAAGAGAGTTGATTTTCAAACACCCTATGAGAAGAAAAAGGGTAAAACTAAAAATTGGAAATCACTAAAATACAGCCAATGCTTCAGCTGTCATGAATACGGGCATCTGGCAAACAAGTGCCCAAAAAGGGACAAATTAAAGAAGAAAGGCATGTTGGCCACATAGGATGAATCGTCCTACTCTAAAGCCTCTTCTGAGTCGGATAATTTAGAACCTGAATCTACTAGTGAGGTCAAGGCCTTAATGACCTTTTTGACAATAGTCGTACCCTCGTGTGTCATTTCTAAGATATCCTAGGCTTGTTTTTCAATATCACAAGATATAATTCTTTTGAACTCATCTGGTGATAGTGCACAAGTGATTACATTGAAAGCTTTGGCATTGTCACTGCTCTCATTTTTCTAAAGAGTAGTCCACATATAATATGGTGTTTCTTTAATGGTCTTAGTTCCATCGGTGCCCAGAACTTCATATGTAGTGGGTTCCATCTAGTCACTGTGGCTTGCCACACACTCTCATCGATGGACCTTAAAAAGATCCTCATCTTGGCTTTTCAATACACATAATTGGAGCCATCAAATGGTGGTGGCGTAGTAATAGAGAGGCTATCTAAATTTGACATATTAGGAGCTCGAGATCGCTTAGCTTAGGAAATTAATCCAATGTAATGAGCTATTAGGCTCTGATACCACTTGTAAAAGGGTGAGTCCCAAGTCCTAGAGGGGGGGGGGGGAGGTGGGGGGGTGAATAGGACTATGTTAAATAATAAAATAATGCGGAAAGATAATACAAATAGTAGGAATATAAAGCAACCTCAAATGCACAAGTATTGAGAGTTTGATACAAATGTTGTTCCAAGGACAACCTTACACCAAAAACCAATAGCTTATCATGGGACAACCTGATTTCTAGAACGTTTGTGAGTATTAAAAACTCAAATTGATGCAGAGGTAAATGAAATAAATCAAGCTATTACAACATTCACCACATGTACATCAAAATAAATACAACATTCAACACATCACATACATCACCATCATCATCATCACCATCCAAACTATAGTGGGTCGAGTGTACAGCAACTGTTCTTAAATAGTCACCTTACTCCACTCCCAATATCCACAACCCACGGGATATCGACTTTCACTAAGAAAGAAGGTTTTCCAAGGTTCACCTTAAAACCTTTACAATTATGTTTTCAATGGGCTATCCCAATTAAAAACCCCACACACTGAGATTTTCTGCTTATCTCAGTCAAAACCAAAATGTAATAAATAAACCACAATGTAATAAATAAAATATCTTTATCTTACAAAATAAAATATACTTATCATTTTTAAATAAAAATGTTCAATGTGCAATCTCACAAAAGAAGGGGTTCTAGGTCTAGATAAATTTTAAATTAAATTCAACCCGATGCTACTTGGATTCAATTTCTTAGATCTCACAAGGGGTTAAATCAAAATCCCCTTATATTAAGTAGAATGGAATCAAGAGATCAAGAAATTAAGAAACCAAAAAGCTATTAAAATGATTTATAAATACCTCAAAATAGCTTCACAATAGTAGGGACTAATCTCTTAGAGTGATGACTTGAATTAGCTTAGAATGAATGAAAAAAATATGAGAAATGACCTATATTTAAGGCTACAATTCAGTTCCCTCAACTGGTCTTTGGGTTCAGCTCGACTGGTCGTAGTAAAACCAATTTTCAAATTTTCTGGCGCGATCGGATAAAACAGACTTTAGACTGGTCGAGTGAATAAAAATTGCGTTCCTTGACTTTAAGTCAAGCAGGTCACCACGACCAGTCGAGCAAGGTACTTGACTGGTCAAAGACCAAACAACCTTATTTGATTTTTTGAGTAAAATTCTAGACTAGTTGAGAAGAACCCTAGACTGGTCGAGCCAGTGCCTCAACTAGTCGAACAATGATTAGGAATAGTCAAAGCAAAGCCTAAAATAAGTAATATGACCCAAATTAAACATGCAATGTTAATGACCTAATCCTAAGGTCTTTCTAGGGTCATGTATACCTTAAATGTGAGTATTGAAATTCAAACATTGGACGCTTTGGTAGATAGGTCACTTTGAAGCACATGAAGCTTGACTTCGTATACTTGAGTTTGTGTCTCAAAATTGTGTCTTGAGCATTTGACTTGAGACTTAAGCTTGATCAAATGTTTTTGATCTTGAACTTAAGCTTTAAGCTTAAACTTGAGCTTGAACTTAAGCTTGAGCATGTAATGCACTCGAACTTGAGCTTGAGATAGTGCACTTGAGCTTGAGTACTTGGACTTGGTGAATTTTAACTTGTTCACGTAGTTAAACATGCACAATTGTAGCATACTCAATGTCGATGTAGATAACATGAAGTTTATCTTCAAATGAAGGTGAACTTTCCATCTATTTGAACTTGAAGGTGAACTTTCCATATATCAAAACAAGTCAAACATTCCAAAGTGTTTTGGCGCAACAAAATTTGACAATCCAGGTCACTAGATTTACAACATAGCACTTACATGGTTGCAAAAGTTGTCAGGGAGTGTGAGCATACTGAGAGATTCTGATACAAAACACTGTATCTAAGAGAAGTGAAAGATGTTTCATTCCCAGTAAACTTCAAACAACCAGACTTTCAGAAGTTTATTGGAGATGGGTCTCTTGAAGAACATCTTGTACACTTCATCACTACCATGGGGAACTTCTTTACTGTTTCACAATAATATTTACGGCTGTTCGGTTCTTCCTTGACATGCAAAGCATTTCGATGGCATTCTAATCTGACACCAGAGTCGATAAGAACTTGGTAACAAATGCAAGACGCATTTATATCCAATTTCTTCTCATCAGATCGCAACATCAGCATTGTAGAATTGGCCTCTATCAAGTAAAAAGAAAATGAACCTGTAGAAAAATTTATCGATAGGTTGAAGACTTTTGGGACTTCATGCAGGCAGTTGCCAAAAGAGAAAGAACAGATAAGCATGTTTTTAAATTCTATGGAACCAGGAAGAAAGCACATGCATTGGAACTGATGGCCAGGAAAATGCCAGCATTTCAGATTAGGATAGAAAGAAGAGGATCGAATAAATCAATAGTGAATACCGTTGATTGAGAAAAGAAAAGAAATATCTTTTATAATAAGTGAGAAACAAGGAAGAAGGAAGATTTAGATCATTATAAAGATCTAGTAAATGACTCAATCGTATGACTATCATGAATAATAGATTTCGAGAAAGAAGATGTTATACCAATGATGGAATAGTTATTGGCTATCGGATCCATCCAACTACCTCAGCCCAGGCCTCCAGAAGAAGTTGAGATAACTAAGGAAAAGAAGTATTGCCATTATCATCGTTATGTGGGACATCTAACAGAAAATTACTTTTCACTAAAGGACATGCTACAAAGGATGATAAAACAAGGTGATATAGTGATGAAAAAGAACGAGAAGTGAGATAAGAAAGTGACCGTGAACACGACATCTACAAGAGATCTGTCAAAAATTTGAAAAGATAAAAGGAAGATTGTTGCGACAAGAGAATGGCCGGTTGTGATAAATTTCATTAAAAACTCTCGTTATCATTTACGGTTTGCTGAATCATCCTCTAAAGAAGTCAGTTTAAATGATTCAGTTTCTATTCGCCAGAAAGAAGACACGTTGGTAAAAGAATTTATTAATCGATGGAGAATACTGGGGGCATCATGCTTATAGTTAGTAAAAGAAAGAGAACAAATCAAATTATGTATGAATGCATAAGGCCAAATATTGCAATAAGTATTGTCAGTCTGAATATACTGATGTTTCGAGATCTGATCGAGAAGGCTTGCAGTTTAGAAAGGACCAATGCAAAAGTGTCTGATTTTCATATATGCCAACTATCCCAAAATTTTAAGAGAAATTCAACTGATACGATCGAAGAAGAAAGAAAAATGAGAAATCGACAAGATGGGCAAAGAACATCTGATAAAAGAGACATGAATAAGCATGTGACTAAGAAAATAAAGAAAGAATTCAGACAGTTCAAGAGCTATGGAAGGTATTCATTCAAAGAAGATGATATAATCCCTATGTTGAACAAACTGTTGGCAACAGAGAATATCAAATTGCCATGGCTAAAATGTCCAAAGGAGATGAAGAAACTAAGTGAAAGTGACTACTGCTATTATCATCGTTTCCTCGGACATCGAACTGAGAATTGCTTCAACTTAAAGAATATATTACAAGAAATGAATGATAGTGGTGAAATAGTTATAAGGAAAGCATACGACATAAGAGAGGGGATAAGAGCACACAAGCTGGATTGAAGCGATTTTCATATCTTCATAATTAGGATGCAAAGCTATAAGACAAATATATTCATGAAACAGAGGGCAATTTTAATCTCAGATAATCCGTACGCAATCATAAGGCATCAGTATATTTGTCAAAATTCATTGCATCAAGATATATTGTCTTGAAGATCAATATGATTTTGATTACGAAGATTATTGGTATAATACTTCTTGATCAAAAGGGGGCAAGACAGGAAGAATAATGGAATAATATCAAAAGGGAGTGCTATGTATTCATCCCCAAACATGAATGAATAAAAAAGTAGATTTTCAAGCATATCAAGTTCAAGCATATTATCGTTAAGTGCTGGTGATTATTGCCAAATCAACAATAGTCGCCATCGCCATATCACTAACGTGAAGGCTATTCTATTATCAAAATTGATATTATCGCTAAGCTGATACACCATTCTAACCATAAAAATTTTATAATATCATCAACAATGGCGATATATCAATTATCGATTTGTTATCTTCAGTAAAGCCTATACGGTCAACCATATATAAACACCACGACAGCGATGGTGATTTATCATTTATGACAACGTAGCCAAGTCCATATGACCATCTATGCATAAGATCTACCATCAATCAACGATATGTCAAATATTATGCGGGTAGCAGTGAGAAGCCAGTGGCCCTGAAAAGTCCATGAAGGTCATCACATACTTAGACCCATGCGGGTAGTTGATGAAGCCAATCACTACCAAAAGCCATAAGCGGCCAAAAGTAGAAGGAGGCTAATCATGCATGAGACCAATGTCATCTATACAACTTCCGATAGTGTCATGGGGGAAGGTGATAGAAAATGCCCTCTTGTGAATGGGTCCGACCTTGCAGCTGAAGAAAAAGTGGGCTGTAGTGTGCGCTCTTTGGCCATTGTCCATATATAGGCCAACCATGCGTGAGACCCCTTAGATTCTTTGCTTGATTTTAATAGTAACTTATGAGGATAGGGTCTCTAAAAAAAATTACCCCCTCATTGATGGACTGGCGGCCTTAGATTTGGAACCCTAAGGTAGCCTTGCACGCCCCGTGAACTCTAGAGAGTTACTGTGGCCAACCCTGTGCGTAAAACCCAATGAGTTCATTACCACGGTAGCTTCACTGGGCCCCTCTGATGGATCACGATTTGTGAACTCCTCAGCCGCAATAAGTCCAACGAACTCATAAGAGTTACAGAGACCATTCATGTAAGACCGAACTCCAACTACTTATGAGTCTAAAAAACTGTGATTGCTCCGCTACTCAAGAGCTTAAACAGTGTGAAAGTGTTGAGTTAAGTCAAGTCGAGTCTAGTCAAGTCAAGTCATGTTCAGTCAAAGTATGCTAGTTCCACAACTCAAGAGCTTAAACTATGTGTAACATCAAAATGCTGCAGATATATATGATCATCTATTTTACTTAAGATCTGCTCAAATATGCAATTACCTGATATGATAAAATAAATCATGAAAATATCAAACATTGATTAAAAAACATATAGAAATGCATATATTCACCTATCTGTTTGAATCAGGTTCAAATTATAGCAATGGCAAGTTCGTTCAAAATACTTGTTACTTTCTGTTTCGACTAGAAACGAAAAGCATTTGATTTGGGAGAATTTCTTAGTTAATATCGATAAAGATAAAACAAAGAGAATATTCATCAATTTCATTTATTCTGAGTTCATTAACATCCTCTTGGTCCTTTGATTCCAGGATAGAATCTCTTAATAAAGAGAAAAATACACAAGTCAAATATAATCAAAATGTAAATTTTGGCACCATTTCGACGTGTTTTCATCAAATCTACAGGGGAGACGAGTTGTGCGGGTTTCCCATGCTAGAATCCCTTGGAAAATCTGAAAATAACATGGTTGTCTGTCAGAAATTTCAACATAATGACTGCTCTTAGAAATTACCTGTGCAACTCATATAAGAGTTGCGCGGCCGACAAGTTGTGCCGGCCCGCGCAACTTGCCATGAGTGGCATGGCCCTCCCTTCTCTCTGTCTTCAATACCTATCAAAGTGACTAACCTCCTGAACATCTAAACCTCCCACATGAAGGGGTGAGGGTGTATTTATAGGCATCCGCAAGTGTGAGCCCTCGACTCCTGTGCCATGGGCCCCACTTCATATCACCAAATCATGCTTCTCTGATGAGACTTGAGCGCCCCAGCGCAACTTGGGTGAGTTGTGCGTACCCGCACAACTTGTGTTCCGCACAACTTGTATTCCGCACAACTTATATTCTGAACAACTTGTGCTGCTTTCTCTTTTCTGTTCATGCCTTTCTCCAACTCTCTCTCTAATTACTTTTGGTGCCCCAACAGATGCCCACTTGATCCAAAATTTGATTTTTCTGAATCAATTTGAAGGATCAAACTTGCCATGGAGAACCTGAGTTGCGTGGATCTGCGCAACTCTCTGACCCACGCAACTCTCTGAGGGCATCTCGAGCGTATAAATACCAACCCCTTCCAATCATTTCTTCCTTCCAATCTCTTTATCTTCCAGTGATTCCTTTTTCTGCGCTACACTCTCGCACAACTTGCCCACGCAAGTCTTCCATGCAACTCATCCGCACTTAGTGCAGTAAATTCTTACCGCGAAACTCTGCCAAAATTTCTAACTTTTCCTAGACTTAACCATTTTTCAAAATTCTCAACTATGGCTCGCACCAAGAGAACTTTTCATGTAGTAAAGCCACCCACAAATCATCCCTCTCATGCTAGCCTCCCAAACTCTCCTCCAACTTATGATCCTTCACCAACCCTTACAACTCAGATGGCCCCTTCGTCTCCTTCAACCCAAACAACTACCCCTTCTTTCCCATGTCACGAAAGTCCACCGCGTAAGAGAGTTAAGGTGACCAAGAAATGACCTGTATATATAAAGGAGCCGATCTTACCTGTCCTTGACTTCTCTAGTAGAGTTAAGTTGTTATCCTGGCTAATATGTCAGGCAATCATCTCTGGAACCATAACATCACCTCCAAAACAAGGCCAAGAAGTTGACTGGGAGACTTGGCTGGAATTAACAGCCAACCTACGCACAGACATCATTTGATCGCCAATAAGAGAAGGCACACCACCACCCACTCTTTCTCAGAAGAAGCGGAAGAAGTCAAAGCAATAGATACTCCAAGAAAAGATCCAGGAACACAAAAGGAGGAAAGTTTCGAACTCCTAAGACACGGTAAAGGTTTATGACAGCTTCATAGAATTCAACAGCCCCCTTAGGAACGAACTGGTGACAATTCCCTTGAACATTCGACGACATCGGTCCATTCTTAAAAGCGAGCCAACAGATTGAACCTTGTAAAGCCATATGATGTATACTCCGAACTGGTTGAGTCGAGAGCCCCGAATGCTAGAAGGCATTCTTTCAGAGAGAGTATCAAAACAACAAATTGGCGAAGTATACCCGATGCGATTCCTGGTTCCATGTTTCAACCACTATGCATGCTTTTCTACAGTCTTTTATGAGACGATATGTTAGCGTTTCAGAGAAAGAAGATTGCTATGGGGAGTTGAAGAATTTCGCACGTGAGGCTTCCTGACGTCTTGTAAATATTACACCGACTGGGCCAAGGCTATCCTTACCAAACATTCCACTACATTGATGCATGTTGGCATTTATAGTGCTATTGAAGCAACTTTTGAATACTTTTACAAGGATCACATGATTTATAAGGGTTTTCTGAGCTAATGGTGTCACATCACAAACTCTTTTCATCTCCCTTTGGGTGAAGTCAGCATCACTTTATGGGATCTTCACAAGATGGCAGGTTTACCTGTGACAGGTCATTTTTATGATGAATACGTTCCTACCAATAAAGAATTCTCACATTTTTCTTCTTCCAAAAGACAGGCGCTAGTGTTAGATGCTGCTATTGAAATTTTCTGGGAGATGTCTAAATTTCCCGACACCGGCAAAAAATTTTCATTTCCTTTGGCTAGCTCATTTCTCCCAAGAGCTATAGTACATTCTTCTTCTTTTTATTATGATATTCATATGTTCATTAATCATCTGTTTTACTCATAATCTCCCTTCCTTAGTAGGTTTAAGAACAACAATTCGGATGAACTGGAAAATGTGTGTCGCAAAATATGAAACTCGTCAGAATTTTCATCCAAGGGTGAATTAGCGGCTTTCTTAGTATACTGGCTGCGTACAGTAATGCTTCCAAGTTCTAAATGGGTAAATGCTATCAAACCATCTGTATTTATTATTGCAGGTGGATTAGCAGAAGGATGAAGATATTCATTAGCGCCCCCTGTACTTTACTCATTGTATCAAGCCTTCAGAGATTTTGCTACACATTGTAAAAACCCATCTGTCTGGGGCCAGTTCAGCATTCACCATATGACACTACTTTTCTGGATGGTTAGGTATATATTTCCCATGGACATACGATGACCTAGAAAAAGCTTATGTTCATTCCTCCCGACTCCCCTTATGCCATTATGAGAGAAGGATTATGCCAAAACGAATGTATGAATGGGTCATCGATACCATGAGTCAATGAATGCTATTGATTTTTACTAGTTCTCATTTGCCCAATATATTGTGGATCACGAAGCTGTCGATGATGACAATCTCCCTCCAGCCGAGCGAGCATTTTTTATATTAATACGATTTAACAGCCTGCCTCTACGAGAAGGCAGTGAGTTTTGGAGAGAATAGTATTACCCCAACCGATTTGTGAGATGAGACAATTTGGATACCGTCAGACCATTCTTGACCATTCAGAAGAAGTAACTCGCAATATGCACTGTTATGGTACAAGGCCGTTCAACTGAGGCTTAATCTGGAGACAACTTCTCGCAGCCCGCATCAACTCAAAGTTAATTATACCAAGTTTTGGTTGTTTTGTTCACACAACTTATCAATGGATGTGGTGGTGGCCACATCCCTCATTCGCCGATTCTTGCCAGTAAATTCACCGATATGGATCCCCGCCCCTTGACTCAAGAAACGCTATAGAAGGGATGGGATAGGCTATACCGTCAAACATGATCATGCCCCTTCTCCTAGCAATATTTGTGTAAAGATTTCCATAGAAGAACACGTTCGTGAAGCTAAACCAGCTAACACTCTTAATGGTTGGATTGCTCATGGGCTTCCATTGACGCATTTTAAATCTCAGAAAAAGCCTTCAACTAAGGAAAATGCCCCATAGACATCGACGAAGAAAGTGCCCCTACTGATGTTACTGAAGCACCTCATATTTTGGCTTCTACAGATCTTATTCCTGCCCAAGAAGATGTTGGGCCTTCAGAGCCCCAAGAAGTACCTTCGCTTGTTCCATTGCCACCTCATCGTAGAGAATCCTCATGGCATGTGACCCGGTCACAAACGCGAGCAAGATCTTCTATCTCCCCCACGGTTCATGTTACAAAAAACCCAATCTCTATCGAAAGGAGGGAATCTATACGGAAGGGAAAACAAGTGGTTACTGAAGAATCTCCTCTGAGATCATCATCATTTTCATCATCTTCTAAAGAACAAGATGAAGAGTTTGTCTCTTGCAGCTCTACTTCTACCAGTCAGACATCCTCTTCTAGCGGTTCAGGAGAAGAAGGTGAATCGGAGGCTGATGCAGAAGAAGTCGAGGTCATATAAGAAGTAAAAGAAGAGGAAGTGGATATTGGCAAGGACGACAGAATCAGATCAACTACTGGAATTAACGAAGAGCTTCCCCTAGCAGATATTCCTCAGGTCATCACTCGAGATGCTGACAAGGGAGAAGAACTCCTGGACTGTGGGGATTATGAGGATACAGCCGGAGCTGACTTAACTATATCTTTCAGCAACAATTATTCTCCCCTCCCACATGTGGCACCTTTAAATCCTATGACCAACATAGTGACATCTCCAGAGATTCTCCCAGCTGATACGACTCAATTTACTCTTCCCACCCCTAGCTCTGATAAGCGTTCTGCTAAAAAGAAGAGGGAACCTCCCAAATTTCCATCAAGACCAGCAAAGCAGTTCATGGCATAACTTTCCAAATAGAACTTGCTACTATTATGACCCCAACTATTGTGGCATCCAATACTGAACTCAAAGCTCCATCTTTTGCCAACATGGCTTCGGACTTACCCGAACCTCCCTTGAAGGAAAGGCAATCTATAGAAGTGGCGACTCTAGTTCCATCTCCTTCAGCAGTCATTGGTATACTTTACTTTATTTTCCTGCTTCATATTAACTTTCCTATAATATATATCCCTTGACTTATGCATCTTACCTGTATTTCATAGTTTGCGCTGTCTCAGTGGCTCTACAAGCTCAAATTCTATCGCTACTGTATCAAATATCATATCTCTGAAAAAGATTTCTCCCCCAGCATTATCTTTATTGTGAAGCTCCATATCAGCAGCCATTTACATCTTTAAGGATCCATCTCAATGGTCTAATTTAGAAATAGTGTTATCTTATCTGGAAAATGCTGCACGAATTGGTAGGCTCAATATTTCTCCTTTGTGCAAGTCTTTATCCCATTTTTGTAAGACTTTCTGCAAATCGGTAGATGTCTACAATATGACTATCGTACCTGAAATTCTTGCTTGACAACAAGAATTATTGCAGCTTAAAGAGAAAACTTCAAAGGCAGTGGCAACATCATCTATTTATGATAAGGAGTTTCATTCTTTCGAGAAGTAAGTAAAGGCTGCCAAACATTCCTCGGTGACAATAATAGAGAAAATTGCAAACCTCAAGTAGCAAATCCTGGATTTGGAGGCTCAGTAATGTGAAATAAATTCAAAGGCAAGTCAGCTCGAAGTTAATATTGAAGTCAATAGGCGGATAGCCGATCTGGAGCGGATGGAAGCTTCAAATGGGGAGGATGCGATAAATTCCTTAGAGCGGGAGCTGATCGATGTTCCAAACTAGGCTAAGCTCATCAATGAGGCCAAAGTTGAAAATGTAACCATTGAAGTTCAATTGAGAGATGACCTGCTTTGTTACATGCTTGCTCTAGGAATTTCATATGACATATGAACTTTTCTTTTTATCTGTCTTTTTTTTAAAAAAATATTTATCATAGCTTGTTTTTGCATTTGCTATCTCTTCTTTTGACATTATAGACAAACTTTGATGCGTCATGTATACTTATCATAAATAAATATCATGTTTGAACATAATGGCTAAACATCATGCTTAATCAGCTAATTTTCTTGTGTTGCACTTTTATTATTAATCACATAATGTTGTCTATATGGTGTTATTTCATGTGAGCGACGCCAAGTTCTAGTTTCAGTTAGTATCACATACAGTTTAAGATCATAAGTAGTTGGAGCAACTACAGTTTAGACTCTTAAGTAGTTGGAGTTGGTCGTATGCGAATGGCTGCTATAACTCTCTAGAGTTCACGGGGCTTATTACGTGCGGGGAGTTTACAAACCGTGATCCGTCAGAGGGGCCCAATGAAACTACTGGGGTCATGAACTCAATAGGATTTATGCACAGGGTTGGCCATAGTAACTCTCTAGAGTTCATGGGGTGCACAAGGCTACCGTCGGGGTACCAAATCCAAGGCCGCCAGTCCATCAATGAGGGGCCTCCTGCTTCAGAGACTTGCCCTCACGAGTTACTACTGGGATCGAACTAGGGATCTGGGGAGTTATCCTACTTCGGTAACTCACTTTTCCTTTGCCTGCAAGGTCAGACCCATTCACGAGGGGCGCTATCTGGTCGTCCCCGTGACACTGCCTGAAGCTGTACAGATGGCATGGGTCTTATGTAACTGTTTTGTCAATTGCCTGCATGGATGCACATGGAGCTCTCTCTATGGGTTTTTTAGGGCCATAGACTCCACTGTCATCCGAATAATCTATATGTTGCCGATGATAGTAGGCCTTATGCGTAGTCAGCCATATATGGCTTGGCTAGGCTACTTTAAATGATAAGCCGCCATTATTGTCGTCAACTTTATATGTGGTTGTCCAGATAGTCTTATTCCACTGTCAAAAATGGTGAATCAATAATTGATATTTCACCATTGCCGATAATATTCCGCCAATATTCATACTATATTTAAGATAATATATCATCCTGACAATGATAACAATTTTGATAAGATAAGCTTGCACGGGCAATTAATGATGACAGTGATAATCATTGACGTAATCATTAGCGTTAATCATCAGCGTAATCATTAGCGTAATCATTGGTGTAATAATTGGCGTAATCAATGGTGTCTTACATTCCATTCATCTACATTCTATTTATTATTTTTACTACCTACCCTGCCCCCCTTTTGGGTTTGAACGGTATGTCATCAATACCTTTTATAACCAAAATCATTGTCACTCTACAGGTTGGCTTTTTATTGACAAATTAGACATAGGTGCTTTTGCGAAAAACACTCACACCTTTCTCCTTGCTCCTTTTTTATCGGGGTATTCAGGCTGCAATACTCCGACATTCCATTATTAGGCATTCTGAGTATAGATGCCTCGAGGCTTTTCTTCTGATAAATAAACTGTCTCACTGATTCATTGTTTTGGCCACTAATCGAAAACAGATTTCCGAATCAGTCTCTCTGACCGGTATCACTGACAATCTTTTTACTGCTGTTAGATTTGTTGTCGCCTTCTGTTACCTTTCGTTAACCTTTCTCGGGACGATCTCTCCTTATCTTATGATTTATTGCAGTATATTTTTTAGTGTGAAGCAGTCTTCTGTTTGATGTCTCAACCAACGATGATAACGACAGTAATTCCTCTCCTTTGTCATCGCAGCTTCCTCTGGGTATCTTGGTGAGGGCAATATGATAGTTCTAGCAGCCAATAATTGTTCCATCATTGACAATACATCCTCTTTTTTAAATGCATACTCTTCATGTGAATCATATGGCCGTGGTCGTTTATCGTTCTTATAATCTCTTCGCCGATCCGATCCTTCTCTTCCTTTCATTTCCTTCTTATCGCAAAATTAATTTTTCTTTTTCTCCTGATCGACAGTATTCACCACGGCTCTCTTCCTTTAGTTCTAGCTTGGAATGTCGGTATCTTTTTAGTCATTAGCTCCAACGCATGCACTTTGGTGGCCAGATCTCGAAAAGTCTTTATATTGGCACTGGTGAGTCCAAATGTGATCCCTGTATCCATGGAGCTTAAGCACATTTTTGCCTGTTCCTTCACTTCAGGCAACTAACGGCATGCTGCTGCTAAAGTTTTCCATCTGCTGATGAATTTCTCCACTAATTCATTTTCCCTTTGCCTTACGGATGATAATTCTGTTATGCTAACATCGCGATCTGACGAAAAGAAGTTTGACATGAACGCATCCCGCATTTGTTCCAAAGTTTGTATTGACTCTGGGGCTATACTTGAATACCAATGGAATGCTTTACTTGTCAAGGAAGACTCGAATAGGCATAGGAAATATTGGGGAACAATGGAGAAATTTCTCATAGATGTGATGAAATGCATCAGGTGTTCATCAGGCGATCTGTCCCCTTAAAATTTTTAAAACTCGGGGTGTTTAAAATTAACAAGAAATGGAACATCTTCTACTTCTTTTAGATATGGCATTCGATACGAGAACCTTCCTGTACTATCATGCTCTCTTATAACTTCCACAACCACTTATCTCACTTCTTCCTATGTTATAATTCTTGTC
Organism: Magnolia sinica; assembly: GCF_029962835.1. Lineage (NCBI taxonomy): Eukaryota > Viridiplantae > Streptophyta > Magnoliopsida > Magnoliales > Magnoliaceae > Magnolia > Magnolia sinica. The sequence goes on from NC_080583.1 coordinate 36,807,893, forward strand.
ACAAGAATGGATCCATGAGACCCTACTCGAGGCAGCTGGGAGCCATCAGGTTGTTGTTCCCGTTCATTCATAGTAGCCATAATTGGAGGTGATATTATTTGGGCTACATTGTATGCAAGAGTAGCCAAAGCTTCCCAAAGATTCTTACATTCATCCATCAAGGCCTTTTGTGCTTGACCCATTTCAACTAACCTATTCTCAGTGGTGGGCGGAGGATCCTTACTTGTCCCAGTCATACATACTGTGGCTTCTCCATTTCCTGGTGAAACTATTACTGAGATAGAGCAAGAATAGGATGGCGTGAAAGGACTTATTGAAGAGGAAGTTCTACTCAACCCTTCCATGGTTTTGTAAGGTTCAACTGATTACGGTGAAAAAACTTTGAGGTGATGCGCAGATTGGTGACTCCTCCATACATGATTTACCCTTTTGTTTTTTAGTTCATCGAACTCTCACTACAGGTAAGGCCGGAAGCTCCTGGAGCGATGATGAAAATGAAGCCTTTTCTGGATATATTGTTGGGGGAGCGAGTTCAGGGTTTTTCTTTGCTACATTCCGTGTAATGGGTCCTCCAGTCCTTGGTATCGATGGGCCGATCCTGTCTGCGACCTTCGATCTCTGGCGCGTCAATACTATCCAATCATTCTCATTTTCTTATGCTATTAGGGAGACTGTTATGATCCCAACAATAACTTCAAGTTTATTTTTTCTATTCTACATAGGCTGCTTTTGCTGAGTGTGATGTCGATCAGACACATACTCAACTATGAATCCTGTCGGTATGAAGTAGAAGGTTGTCTCTCATGCTAAGAGCACCATACCTCTTAATGTCCTGGAATTTGAATGTGTAAGTGCTATAGTTTATATCCCTGTCTGTTGTCAAATTTGTGGTGCCAAAATCACTGTTATGTTATATATAACTTGCATAAGTGAAGCTCTCTCAAGGATCAACATTCATGAACAAGCTAAGCTCACATCAAGCAAAGCTCACAAGTACAAGAATCAATCTTGAATGAAAGAACTGCTCATAAGACAAGACTCAAGCTGCAAGACTTCAAGAAGAGTACAAGGCAGTTGGTAAAGAACTCAAGACCCTTTCAAGATTGAGCTACATCAAGATTTCAAGATTGAACTCATCAAGACTTCAAGGCTCATACTTCAAGGTCACTTGTTCCGAATGTTTCAATGTCCTTTACTTCATGATTGAGGTTTGATTGACCATAGGTTGACCTTAGAAGTAGGTCATTTCGGATACATAAGTCGAATGTTTATTTTACATGAGTTTGCTCTGTTCTTCGACTAGTCCTACGTCTTCTTTGACTAGTCCTAGACTTGCTTCGACCAGTCTAAGAAATTCCTCGATCAGTCGTGAGTTTGTTACAAATTTCGGATGAAATTTGTTATGCTTCGACTAGTCCAGGAAATTGTTTGACCAGTCGTAGGAACAGTGTCGACTGCATCTTCGACCAGTCGAACATCTTCGACTCGAATTCCAGCGAAGTTTTTCAGGACCTACGACCAGTCGAAGGAAACCTACGACCAGTCGTAGGTGACCTACGACCAGTCGTAGGAGAGCTTCGACCGGTCGTAGAACGGTCAAAGCATATCCCGCCGGATTTTTCAAATATCTGTTATTGCTTCGACTAGTCGAAGAGCACTCTAGACCAGTCGAAGACCCGATCTTCTCACTTATAAATAGTGCACGAATCTCAGAAGAAATGATCGAATTAATTAATCTATTCAAGCCAATCTTCGTCGAACTTCTGAGAGATAATTCTGTGCTCCATCTAAGCTAATGCTTATTTAATATTCTTTTTCCTTAGCTTTATTTTAATTGATTTTATTTCTGTTATTCCAATCTGATTTAATAAGAGGAATTATTATTCCCTTTCTTTGGAATCAAAATCAATTAAGGCAAGCCCTAATCGGTTTAATTTTAAACCTATTAGAATTAGAACCATTGTAATTGAGTACTGGACATTGAACTTGGACATTCAATCATCTACTCTGATTTGGTTCTACCGGGCTGCTACAACGAAGGAGATAATCAGGTATTTTACATTTAATTGTAAATTTCTTTCTGTTTTGGTTTCTTTCAAGATTTCTCAGAAAAATCTTGTTGTATTGGTTATCTGAGGAGAGCCAGGAAAACTCAGAAGTGAGGTTTTTTAATTGTGTAAGCCCACAGACAAAGACACAATTGTAAAGGTTTTAGGTGAACCTGGGAAAACCTATTTTTGGTGAACGCTAATATCCCCTGTGTGAGGATATTAGGAGTGGAGTAGCATTTTGTGTGGCTATTGTTTAACAGTTGGTGAACACACAGGCGAACCACTATAAACCCTTGTGTTGTGGTTGATTGATTTATTCTTCTAATCTTTAATTATTCTTTTGTGGGATGTATGTATGGTGGTGAATGTTGTAATCATTTAATTCAAGCTTTGTGAGAATGTTGTAATAGTTTAGAATTTATTTTCTGCTATTCCTTTATCAGCTTGATATTTCAATTTCTTTTCAATTTCTTTTGAAAGTTGTTCCAGCAAGGTTGCCCTGCCATTTTTATGGTGTATGGCTGTCCCTAGAACAATACATTTGTGATTGCAATTTATTTCAATTCCGTTTGTATTTATTTTTGTATTCCTCTTCGGTTTGAGACTTAATACAAAGATCTTTCTAGAAATAAGGTTGTCCTACCATAAACTCTGGTTTTTGGTGTAAGGTTGTCCTTAGAACAACGTTTGTATCAACCTCTCAAGATCTGAATTTTGAGGTTATTTTACTTTCCTGCATTGTGATTTACTTTGGCTATCATTTTCTTTTTAATTCCGCTGTTATAAGTTTTATTTGGCATTGTCCTATTCACCCCCCCCCCCCCCCTTTAGGACATATAGCTTGGCCTTTTCAAGTGGTATCAAAGCCTAATAGCTCCTATTTAATTCTTGGATTTAATTCCTGAGCTAACGATTTAAGCTATTTAAGATGTCAAATTTTGATAGCCTTTCAGTCACTAGGCCTCCACCCTTTGATGGCTCCAACTATGCCTATTGGAAAGCCAGAATGAGGATCTTCCTCAAATCAATGGATGAAAATGTGTGGCAAGCCATAGTGACTGAATGGAATCCTCCTATCATGGAAGTTACTGGGGTTGATGGTTCAAAATCAATGAAAGTCACACCATATTACCAATGGACCACCCTTCAGAAAAGTGAGAGTAGTGCAAATGCTAAAGCACTAAATGCAATTACTTGCGCACTATCACCGAATGAGTTCAAAAGAATCATTTCCTATGATACTGCAAAGCAAGCTTGGGATATATTAGAAATGACACATGAGGGTACTACAATTGTCAAAAAATCTAAAGTCCAACTCCTCACAACTAGATTTAAAGAAATTCATATGGAGGAAAATGAAATGTTAATGGACTTTTACACTAGATTGAATGACATTGTAAACTCAATGTGGGGTCTTGGCGATAAAATCCCAGAAAGTAAAGTGTGTGCAAAAATATTACGCTCACTTCCTGAATGGTTCAATTCTAAAGTAACCGTGATCCAGGAACTTCGTGATACGGATAATATGAGGGTAGAAGAACTAGTTGGTTCACTACAAACCTACGAGTTAAACTTTAAAGCTCCTAAAGGAAAATCTATCACACTAAAATCTTCTAAATGTAATTCAGAAGAAAATTCTGATTCAGAAGATGATATGGCTCTTTTAGCTAAAAAATTTTACAAGATTTTCAAAAGCAAGAAATGGGTTGATTTTCAAAAATCAAATGATAAAAAGAAGTTTAGACCCAAATTTTGAAAATCTTTGAAAGATAGTCAATGTTACAACTGTCAAGAATATGGGCACTTAGCAAATAGATGTCCTAAAAGGGACAAACCCAAGAAGAAGGGTATGTTGGCTACATGGGATGAATCATCTGATTCTGAAGGTTCTTCTGAATCAGAAGATTCTGAAACTGAGTCGGGCAATGAGGTTAAAGCTCTTATGACTCTAGCCAAATTCACATTTTCAGATAATGACTCAACAAGTGAAGAAAATCTGAATAGTGAATGTGAAAATGAAGATGATCTTCAAGATGCTTACAATGCCCTATATAAGGAAAGTTGTAAAATTGCTGTCAAACTTAAACTTCAAAAAGAAAAGTTTTCTAAACTCAAAAATTGTTTTGAATCACTTGCCTTAGAAAATCACAAATTTCAGATTGTTTTGAAAAATCAAAACGCAATTTGGAATTCAAAAACTCACTAATTGTTGATTTAAAATCTGAAATTGACAAACTTAAAATTGAAGTATCTTCTCTTCTGAGTCTAAAGGACACATGAAAATATGCCCAAGGTGATCCAAAGTTAGAAAAACTATTATCCGGATCTAGAAAATGTGGCGATCGATCCGGGTTGGGCTATGATAAAATTTTATCTCCTAAACAAATGTATACTCCTCCTATGTTTGTTAAAGGAGAGTCCTCAAACTCAAAAGGGAAAAGTACTTATCAAGATTTTTCTAGAAATTCAAAAACTTTTCAAAAACCTAAAAGCAGCCATGTTAACTTTAATCAAAAATGAAATCCACTAGCTGAAAAGATAGTTGATTTACTCAAGGAGCTCTTAAAATCTAACTCTCTAGGTCATTCCTACAAATATACACAAAGGAAGACCAACTATGTTCCTAAACCTAAAACAGTTATGAAATGGGTTCCTAAAGTTACCTGCTTGGTTGCTCACACTGCTTTCAAAGCAACAAGTCATTCAAAGTGGTACCTAGACAGTGGATGCTCCAGGCATATGACAGGTGACAAAGCTTTATTCACGAATCTGAAAGATATGACTGATGGTTCAGTCACATTTGGTGATGGTAGCAATTGCAAGATTATAGGCCAAGGTACGGTTCAATTTTTTAATCTTCCTGTGTTTAAAAATGTTTTATACGTTGAGGGCTTAAAACATAACTTGCTTAATATATCACAAATATGTGATAATAACCATAATGTTTGGTTTTCTAATCAAAGCTGTGAGATTCTAAACAATAAGGGTTCTGTAATATTAACTGGACGTAGAACGTCTGAAAATTGCTATATTATTAGTGAATCCAGCTCATCTAATCAAACATGTTACATGGTCCATACAGACTAGACTGATTTATGGCACAAACGTCTTGGACATGTACATTATCGAAATTTATATCGATTGAGCAAACGAGAACTTGTAAGAGGTTTACCTAAACTTCAGAAATTAGATAAATTATGTGGTGAGTGCCAGATAGGCAAACAAACAAAGAACTCACACAAAAAGGTGAATTCAAATACCACATCAAGACCACTCAAACTTTTCCACATGGATCTGATAGGACCTACCAGAACGGAAAGTCGTGGTGGGAAAAAGTATATCCTGGTAATAGTTGATGACTTTACCAGATATACGTGGGTAGTCTTCTTAAGGGACAAATCTGAAACCCTTGAAGAAGTAAGAAAAGTTCTCAAAAGGATTCAAACTGAAAAATCTTCTCAAATCAGTAAAATTCGTAGTGATCATGGATCTGAATTTGAGAATAGCAATTTTGAGAAGTTCTGTACTGACCAAGGAATATTAAATGAATTCTCTGCTCCCAAAACTCCACAAAAAAATGGAATTGTTGAAAGAAAGAATAGGGTGCTTCAAGAAATGGCTAATGTCATGTTGAATAGCATGAAGCTCTCTAAAAATCTTTGGGCTGAAGCAGTCAACACAGCTTGCTATATTATTAACCGAGTCTACACTAGAAAAGATAATAATGAAACGGCTTACGAATTGTGGTTCAATAAAAAGCCTACTGTTAAATACTTTCGAGTTTTTGGCAGCAAGTGCTATATTTTACATGATCGTGAAAATTTGGGAAAATTCGATACGAAGAGTGATGAAGGGATTTTTCTAGGATATTCCTTAAATAGTCAAGCTTATAGGGTTCTGAACAAAAGGACTGGTGTGATTCAAGAATCCATTAATGTTGTCATTGATGATCATTTAAACACACCAATTTCTAATTTAGATAATGATGAAGTACTAATCATTGATAAACCTGATACTTCATCGAATCAGACTGATTCTGAGTTGAGGATTGTTAAAGATCATCCAACCACACAAATTCTTGGAAACCCTCTCACCGGTGTTCGTACCCATAGACAACTTGAGGATATATGTAATTATGTATGTTTTACATCCCAAATAGAACCATCTAACGTAAAAGAAGCTCTTGCTGATGAGAACTAGATTGTTGCGATGCAAGATGAGCTCAACCAATTCGTAAGAAATGATGTTTGGTATCTCGTACCAAGACCTAAAGATAAACACATTATTGGAACAAAATGGATTTTCAAAAATAAGTCTGACGAATGTGGAAATATAATTAGAAACAAGGCTAGACTAGTGGTACAAGGTTATACTCAAATTGAAGGGATTGATTTCGATGAAACCTTTGCACTAGTAGCACGTCTTGAATCTATCAGACTATTTATATCCATTGCTTGTTTTAAAAAGATAAAGATCTATCAGATGGATGTAAAAAGTGCTTTTCTAAATGGCAATTTACATGAAGAAGTCTATGTTGAACAGCCAATGGGTTTTGAAGATTCCAAGAATACTGATCATGTATATCGGCTTAAAAAGGCACTTTATGGATTAAAACAAGCACCTAGGGCATGGTATGAGAAACTAACGAAATTTCTTTTAAGTCATAATTTTCAAATGGGATCTGTTGATAAAACTTTGTTTGTTAAGAAACATAATGATCATATCTTAATGGTACAGATTTATGTTGATGATATCATTTATGGATCAACTTGTACTAACTTGACTACTGAGTTTACAAATTTGATGAAATCACAATTCAAAATGAGCATGGTTGGGGAATTGACTTATTTCCTTGGATTACAAGTAAAGCAACAATTTGAAGGAATATTCATTTCTCAATCTAAGTATGCTTTGAATCTAATCAAGAGATTTGGATTTGAGAATGGCAAGAATTTCGATACTCCTATGAGTACTACCCTAAAACTATCAAAAGACTCTAATGGTAAAATTGTTGACTCAAAACTTTATCGGAGCATGATTGGTAGTTTGTTATATTTAACTACTAGTACACCTGATATTTCTCTAAGTGTTGGTATTTGCGCAAGATATCAATCTGATCCAAAAGAATCTCACTTGATTGCTGTCAAGCGAATTATTAGATATGTCGCAAGTACTGTAAATCTCGATCTCTGGTATCTTCATGAGACTAGTGTCCAATTAGCTGGGTACTCGGATGCTGACTGGGCTGGTAATCTAGATGATAGAAAATCAACCAGTGGTGGTTGTTTTTACATTGGAAATTGTCTAGTTTCCTGGTTTAGTAAGAAACAAAATTCTATATCACTTTCAACAGCTGAAGCTGAGTATATCGCAGCTGGTAATGCATGTACACAGCTTGTTTGGATGCAACGAATGCTAAGTGATTATGGAATTAAACAAGATTCTATGCTATTACATTGTGATAATTCCAGTGCGATAAATATTTCAAAAAATCCTATTCAGCATTCTCGTACTAAGCACATTGACATTAGATTTCATTATATAAGGGCATATGTAGAAGAAAACGTTATATCTCTAGAATATATTCCTACTGAAGATCAACGAGCTGACATTTTCACAAAACCTCTCGATAAAAGCAGGTTCAAAAAGATGAAATTTGATCTTGGCATGTGCATTTTAAATTGATAATTTATGCCTTCTTGTATTATAGTATATATATTTGCTAGATTAAATTTCAATTTTTGTAGAATTTGTAAGAAATTTGAATTTTTGGGGTTTATTCGACCAGTTGTGAGTATACGCGACTGGTCGTCCTACGACCGGTCATAGATACCCACGACCAGTCATGGAACACGGGTTTTCACTTATATTGGGGATTTTTTCCTTTCTTCCTCATTTCTTCTTTCTTCTCCTTGGAGCCGTGCTTCGACTTGTCGAACCCATCCTTCAAGTTCTTCAAGGTTAGTGTTTCAAATCACTTTTTCTTGCAGATTTGTGTCTAGATTGTTTCCTTTTCTAGCTTGAAGCTTTCTATTTTGGATTTCATTGAGATTTGGGGTTTAGATTTTGAAAAATCTGTTTTGAGCAAACCCACTTCTCAATCCTTTGCAACTTCTTTATTCCTTGAAATCCTTATTGCAAATGGCTTCTAGAGGTAGAAAAACTACTTCCCGTGGTCCTTCTTCTTCCTCCAGATCGACCGCTATCTCTAAACGTCATCTTCTTATTCCCAATGATGATCCATCATATGTTAGGGACATTAGATCACGTAATGTTATCGTTGAACATCCTGTTGATGTTAATTATATTGCACCTTTTGACATCCTTCCTATGATTGAAGCTGTAGGTTGGGTTAACTTATTACATTGGGGTGGACCTGCATACCGGTCCATTGCCCAATCTATGTTTACATGTATTAGTGCTTTCTCACAGGATAATTTAACTTTTCAAATTTCTACTAGAGAAGGGCCTTTTGACATTGATCATCATTTAATTTCAGCCCTTATGGAAATTCCTGTGAATGATGAGGGTATTCCTATCCATAATTTAACCGATAAACCCTCAATGGCTGAAAAACGCATGCTCACTAGAGACTTGTACAACATGGATGTTCAATGGACTCAAAAAGGGAATGCACTTCCCGCAAGGTATTTGTTACCCAAATACAGAATTCTCCACAAAATCTTTGTTTCTAATCTGTATCCTCGTTCGGGTGATAAAGCTGACTTGACTTCGTTTATGGTTCGTGTTATCCATGCTATTTCCAATGGTACTCAGATTTGTTTGCCATCCTTAATCTGTCATTTCATTATTCAGTTTCGACTCCATCCTGGTCATAGTGACATTCCTTTTGCCTATTTAATGACTGTATTGGCTACACATATGTTAGTCGATATGCCAGTTGATGAGGCACCAATCCATCATCTGATCTTCAACAATACTAATATTAATAAGATGAAGTTGGATCTACTTCCTAAACAAGGTGGTGGTGGTGGTGGTGGTCATGAAGAAGCTGGTGTTGACATTAATATGGATGACATTTTTGAGGAACTGGATTCTGACTCAGCAAATGATCCAGATTTTGTACCATCTGATGTTGATGCACGTCTGAGTGTATTAGAGGGTAAAGTTGAGAATATAAATGTTAAGTTGGAAATCGTGTCTGTTGCTCATGATTTACAATTCAAGTACATGCGCAAATATCTTAGGCGCTTGAACAAAGGCATGCACCAACTTGATCCCTCTATTCCTACTCCTTCATCTAGTTCTGGTTCTGAGTAGTTTATATGTGTCTTCTGGTTTGTAATAACTTTATAACTTAGCACTTGGCTGATTTTGAGTTAGATTCTTTTTATGTTTTATGCTGGATATTTATTCTATGTGATTCTATGCTGAGTATCTCTATCATTCTTTTGTTATACTCTCTTACCTCCTCATGTTTACTCTCATGAATTCCTTTATTTAGTTTTCCTTTGTCATATTGTGACAAAAAGGGGGAGAATGGTTTGTTCTTAATGTGATTGTGAGAGGAGTAGCATTGGTTATGTTACTCAGGGGGAGTCAGGGGGAGTATATGTTTGATATTGGTTGAATGTTGAAACTGGTTGAATGTTGAATATTGATTTGCAGGTATTAACCAGTTGTTTTACTTTTTGTTTATCTTGGTTATGTCTTTTGTCACTAATTTGACAAAGGGGGAGATTGTAAGTGCTATAGTTTATATCTCTGTCTGTTATCAAATTTGTGGTGCCAAAATCACTGTTATGTTATATATAACTTGCATAAGTGAAGCTCTCTTAAGGATCAACATTCATGAACAAGCTAAGCTCACATCAAGCAAAGCTCACAAGTACAAGAATCAATCTTGAATGAAAGAACTGCTCATAAGACAAGACTCAAGCTGCAAGACTTTAAGAAGAGTACAAGGTAGTTGGTAAAGAACTCAAGACCCTTTCAAGATTGAGCTACATTAAGATTTCAAGATTGAACTCATCAAGACTTCAAGGCTCATACTTCAAGGTCACTTGTTCCGAATGTTTCAATGTCCTTTACTTCATGATTGAGGTTTGATTGACTATAGGTTGACCTTAGAAGTAGGTCATTTCGGATACATAAGTCGAATGTTTATTTTACATGAGTTTGCTCTGTTCTTCGACTAGTCCTACGTCTTCTTCGACTAGTCCTAGACTTGCTTCGACCAGTTTAAGAAATTCCTCGATCAGTCGTGAGTTTGTTACAAATTTCGAATGAAATCTGTTATGCTTCGACTAGTCCAGGAAATTGTTCGACTAGTCATAGGAACAGTGTCGACTGCATCTTCGACCAGTCGAACATCTTCGACTTGAATTCCAGCGAAGTTTTTCAGGACCTACGACCAGTCGAAGGAAACCTATGACCAGTCGTAGGTGACCTACGACCAGTCGTAGGAGACCTACGACCAGTCGTAGGAGAGCTTCGACCGGTCGTAGAACGGTCAAAGCATATCCCGCCGGATTTTTCAAATATCTATTATTGCTTCGACTAGTCGAAGAGCACTCTAGACCAGTCGAAGACCCGATCTTCTCACTTATAAATAGTGCACGAATATCAGAAGAAATGATCGAATTAATTAATCTATTCAAGCCAATCTTCGTCGAACTTCTGAGAGATAATTCTGTGCTCCATCTAAGCTAAGTGTGTTTATTTAATATTCTCTTTCCTTAGCTTTATTTTAATTGATTTTGTTTCTGCTATTCCAATCTGATTTGATAAGAGGAATTATTATTCCCTTTCTTTGGAATCAAAATCAATTAAGGCAAGCCCTATTCGGTTTAATTTAAAATCTATTAGAATTAGAACCATTGTAATTGAGTACTGGACATTGAACTTGGACATTCAATCATCTACTCTGATTTCTTTCGGGCTGCTACAATGAAGGAGATAATCAGGTATTTTACATTTAATTGTAAATTCCTTTTTGTTTTGGTTTCTTTCAAGATTTCCCAGAAAAATCTTGTTGTATTGGTTATCTGAGGAGAGCCAGGAAAACTCAGAAGTGGGGTTTTTTAATTGTGTAAGCACACGGACAAAGACACAATTGTAAAAGTTTTGGGTGAACCTGGGAAAACCTATTTTTAGTGAACGCTAATATCCCCTGTGTGAGGATATTAGGAGTGGAGTAGCATTTTGTGTGGCTGTTGTTTAACAGTTGGTGAACACACAGGCGAACCACTATAAACCCTTGTGTTGTGGTTGATTGATTTATTCTTCTAATCTTTAATTATTCTTTTGTGGGATGTATGTATGGTGGTGAATGTTGTAATCATTTAATTCAAGCTTTGTGAGAATGTTGTAATAGTTTAGAATTTATTTTCTGCTATTCCTTTATCAGCTTGATATTTCAATTTCTTTTGAAAGTTGTTCCAGCAAGTTTGCCCTGCCATTTTTATAGTGTATGGCTGTCCCTAGAACAATACATTTGTGATTGCAATTTATTTCAATTCCGTTTGTATTTATTTTTGTATTCCTCTTCGGTTTGAGACTTAATACAAAGATCTTTATTGAAATAAGGTTGTTCTACCATAAACTTTGGTTTTTGGTGTAAGGTTGTCCTTAGAACAACGTTTGTATCAACCTCTCAAGATCTGAATTTTGAGGTTATTTTACTTTCCTGCATTGTGATTTACTTTGGCCATCATTTTCTTTTTAATTCCGCTGTTATAAGTTTTATTTGGCATTGTCCTATTCACCCCCCCCCCTCTAGGACATATAGCTTGGCCTTTTCAGAATGTATATGTTCTTGTCAAATGTCATGTGCAATATTAACTAGTGTTCATCTGTACATAAATTCTATCTTGGAGACGAAAGGGAGGGTTTTTCCACTGAGAGTTGACATTTTGGTGTCTTATAAGATGTAAAACAATGATAAAATCCTCTAAGTCATTCTTAAATCAATATTAAATAAGATTCGGCAGTGGAGTCGCCATTTTGTTTCGACCAGAAATGAAAAGCAATTGATTTGGGAGAATTTCTTATTTAATATCGATAAAGATGAGACAGAGAATATTCATCAATTTCATTTATTCTGAGTTCAGTAACATCCTCTTGGTCCTTTGATTCCAGGATAGAATCTCTTAATAAATAGAAAAATACACAAGTCAAATATAATCAAAATGTAATTTTGGCAGCATTCCGGCGCGTTTTCATCAAATCTCTAGGGGAGACGAGTTGTACGGGTTTCACATGCTAGGATCCCTTGGAAATATCTGAAAATAGCCTAGTTGTCTGTCAGAAATTTTAGCATAATGACTACTCTCAGAAATTACCCGCACAACTCATATAAGAGTTGTGAGGCTAACAAGTTGCATGGGCCCACACAACTTGCTATGAGTAGTACAACCCTCCCTTCTTTTCTCTATCTTCAATACCTGTTGAAGAGACTGGCCTCCTGAACATTTGAACCTCCCAAATGAAGGGGTGAGGGGGTATTTATAGGCACACACGTATGAGCCCTCGACTCCTCTGCCATGGGCCCCACTTCGTATCACCAAATCCTACTTCTCTTATGAGACTTGCACGACCCAGCACAACTTGGGTTCCACACAACTTAGGTTCTGCACAACTTATATTTCGCACAACTTGTATTCCACACAACTTCTATTCCGCACAACTTGTGCTGCTTTCCCTTTTTTGGTCATGCCTTTCTCCAACTTTCTCTCTCTCTCTCTCTAATCACTTTTGGTGCCCCAACACTTTCTATTCAAAATTCAAAACTTCCAAGATCAACTATATGAATTATGGATCTTCAATTATAATCCTCTTACCCTTATGAAGAGAACGACGATGACCTCTTCTCTCTTGCTTTTCCGAAGATGAGGAAAGGTTGTCTCATAAAATCTACAGGGGAGGAGGAGGATAGAATTGCGAAGAATCATCATTTTCTTTTGGAAGATTCAAAAATTCAGATGTATTCTTCAAAGAAGTACCAAATGTTATCCATCCTTCATGGGTATTAGTAGGCTTCACTTCAGAAATATTATCTTTGAAGAAATCTTTATGTAGAGTTGGCCTAAAGAGGGGGCACGATCTGTTTCTTCAAAGTAGCCAATGCCTTTGTCTTTCTAATAATTTTTTAAGTGAGGGGGAAGAATCCATATGGCGCGATTTACTGGGTAACAATGTCCACTAAGTAATACTGATGAACCCACAAGCGCATCCAGCAATAAGAAGTGATAACTGGATAATGATAACTAGGAATTATGAAGTGTGATCTGGTATGAACATTCAAAAGCTGCTTCCATATTAAAGCCCAATTATATGGCCTGACACCGTAACTTTTCATTGCTCTAGTGACGATATCACAAGTCTCTGGTATAGTTTGATCGAATCCAAACTGGCGAGCAGATCTACTTGGATAGTATGGTTCATGCCAAAATACACTACCTTCACCCAAAGGAAGAGTACTGGACCTAATAGAGACAAGAAACAAATGCTCGCCAACTGAGATAGAATCATCATCAACAACTGCTACGTCTTCGGGAGATCTAGTAATTGGAAATTGATAAAAGTCATTAGGTTCATTGCTTTCTATCTTTCTAGTGACCCAGCCATTCGACTTCTCAATCATCTTTCTTAGTTGATAATGTTGAAGAGGAAGACGATCAGGGTTCGAATATGCTCTTCCAGAGTAAGCAAATGTCCAGGGGAAATACACTACTAGCCAGCCTATAAAGAAATGCCATGGAGTACAAACTGGAAAAGATTCAGAGGTAGGATCTTTAGAACTAGAAATGACATCCCCAAAAGTGCAATATAGGGAACACAGAACTGGAGGAGCTAGCGAATATTTTTGGGCTTCCGCCATTGTACCTGCGACCAGTAAAGAAAGATGGCCTAGTGGTATCTATTTATTCAGAGTCAGGAAATATTACCAAGCTTATCCAGTAAGCTAGAAAAGCAGCTAATTCATAGGAAGAACTATATTCAGTGGTACTCTTAGTGTTCTCATGAATGGACTTGAGTTCTTGATGGTTATGGCCTACAAAGCTGTCAAGGTGAAGATATAGTTATTAAAGCAAGATAATATAGATCTATACAAGACCTGGATTTTGGAAATAGAAAGTAGGAAGGAGAAAGTATACCGTAGCCTTCGAGAAAAATGAGCTAACCATTCAAGAGAAGTAATGCGATTGGGCTGAGGGAAATTAGCCAGTGCGTTGAAAAGTTCAAGCATGGTCTTTGAAATCTTAGATTTGTTGTCCCCTATGGAAGTTAGAGCAAATTCTCCAGTAGAAGGTATATTTGCATAAAAAATATTACCCATGATGGGAAGACCCACTACGCAAAGAAGATCCCATAAGATAATACTCATTTCGCCCGAAGGAAGATGGAATGAGTTGGTAATTGGAGACCAGTGATTGAGGAAGCCTTTAAAAATAGCTGCATCCATGTGAAAATGTTTTGATGTATCTATGATTGCATCAGAGATGTTAATCTACTCCAGAATGACGGTGTGTTTTCGAGCAACAACTCTAGCCCAAGTACTATAGAAATTTCGAAGAGACAAAAGATCGATTGCTGAGAATTTTTTTGTATTACAAGGTAATCTTTCAGAAAAGAAGAGTTGCTGAGTAGTTTCAAAATAATGAGTAGGGAAAGGTTACTGAGGATCATGGCATGGACATGAAAATCTCATTTTATGAATCTTACCAGCTCTTTAGCGGGGTCAATTCTCTTCCAGATATCTTGTCAAAATCCTTAGTTCCTTCATGATCCAATTATCCATGGAAACAAGGCTATTTCGTTGATCAAATGGTTCACTATGTAAAATTGACTAGTGATGTCATAGATTGATGGAATGACAGTTGTTTCATTGTCAGAGGAGTTATGAAGCTCTAAAGTTTCTTCATTTATCTCTATATAATCCTAAGTGTGTTAGAAACTTTGCTTAGATCTTAAAGAAGATGAATGACTCTTCCTTCTTGAAGTGGAAGCCTCTGAGTGGTTCATACTTATGGACCAAAAATTATAAGGCCAAGTGAAAGTGATTAAGAAAAAAAGAAGAAGAAGGATTCAAGACTTGGAAAATTCTGAAGAGAGGATGATTACACAGGGACATGCAATAAGTATTCGTTGTGCAGTAGCGCGCAGAAGCGAGGCTCGTCGAGTGGAAGAAATGTGTTGCACAGAGATCATGCGCAAAGATGAGTTGTTGCACTGGTGGTTAATAGAGAAGCAGAGCTTCCACAAGAAATGTGAAACCTATAACGAAGGGGTCG
The DNA here is from genome assembly GCF_029962835.1 of Magnolia sinica. NCBI lineage: Eukaryota > Viridiplantae > Streptophyta > Magnoliopsida > Magnoliales > Magnoliaceae > Magnolia > Magnolia sinica. Next base: position 36,823,200 of record NC_080583.1, read on the forward strand.
GTTCTGCTATTTATAGGGAATCTAGACCCGTTTAGAGTACCTGATTATCTTTTGTGTGAGAGTGTGCAATGACAAGTGGAGGATGATAAGTTTGATTGATCCTATTTCTTTGTCATAGAGATGACAAACAAAGGATCAAGGGGACATCTGTTGAGGTACAAAAAATGATGAATGAAAAGAAATAAAGGTCAAAAGAAAAAATCAAGAGAAAGGGTAGAAGAACAAAAGAATAAAGGAAACATGAAATTCATGGTGCTGTGCATACCCACGCAAAGCATGTCGGTTACGTGGGTACGCGCAAACATTGTTATTGGTTGCGCGCACTTGCTTATTGGTAATTCGGTTGGGATAAATCGTATGACTGAGATTTGATGTGAAGTGGGCCCCATAACATGAAGATCGAGGGTCCAAATATGTGGAAGGCTATAAATACCCCACTCCCACTATCATTTAGACACTATGAAGATTTTGAAGAAGATCAGAGCTCCAGAGAAGAAGAAGAATTTGAAGGTATCAAGAAGAGAAGGGAGGAAGAAGAAAAAGGATGCTTTGTACCAGACCGCGTAATAACATGGTGTTGTGCGAGGGGGTCGAAATGATTCTGAAATGATCAGATGAAATCAAAGGATATAAGTGAATTCAGAATGAATAAATATGATGATTATTCTCTTTCTATTCTCTCTATTATAATTAAATAAGATAATCCTCTAAACCAAATGCATTTGTTTCTTGTTAAAACATGTTGTTCACCATCGTCCTTTAGGCATGGTAGGGTGATGGGATCCTTCATAATCTTCATGATTCTCCTACTTTAAGATTATGAGATTAGTAAATTATGTTGTTTGCCATTGTCTCCTGGGCATGGTTTGGTGATGGAATGTAACGCCCTAAACTTTTCAAAACTCAATTATCGAAAGTTCTCGAGCATTACCATGAAATTTAACGTAATACATACATGTGAACGATACCAAAATAACTACCTTAACCTTATATATATTCTATGACACAAATTTAATCGTTGGGAATGATCTCATGCATAGATCCAACAATATAACCGTTAATTTTGGAGACAAGACCATCCATCATATGATTTGCGTATGTACCTTTCTTCAAATGAATTGGTGAATAACTCCTCATTCATGAGAATTTATATTAAGTTCTTTTATAAGAATTACTTGGAAATGTGCCTATAACCATGTGGAGCCATTAGATTTCCCAAAACTCACATATCAATAATAATTATGAAAATATCATTAACCTAGACCACTGAACTCTGCATCACGTAGTTCCCACGATCCATTTAATGTGAAATTTTACACCATGGCTATGTATCATAAATTACCCATACATGTTGAATATCAACCCTTAGATCATTGTATAAGTGACCCAATCAACAAATCAGCCCTTAACCGTTGATCTTGGCGCCCATCAAAGGTCAAGGATAGGCGGAGTAGGATAATTCCCTTCATTTGTGTCTATGTAATCTTATGATCCGGTTGGATGACAAATAAACATCACTATAGGGCCTAGAATGGTTTCAACAGTATAAATCATAATAGCCACTATTTCATGTAGCATGGCCCATCTGACCTTTGAATACAATCCAATTTTGGGCCCAACCCCTTAAAACAGATACGAAAATGAATGGACGGGTAGATTTCTCATTTAGTGATCATAGTGTGCCCACACGAGTGGTGTGCATACACCATAGTGGTGCACCCGCTGTGCATCGGAGCAGGGTTCCCTGTTAGTGCATGTTGACCCGATAAAAATAGAGTTAAGAAAGGAAACTTCTTTCTTCCTTCCGCATTGGACGAACGTCTATCGGCTAGGGCAAGATGTGGCCCACCATAGTCATCCAACAGGATGATTTGAACTATCTATTGAATCCGGAAGGTGAATTCGACCAAATCCATGCCGTCCACGAGCATCCATGCACACACACAAGTTCACAATGTCAGGTGAATGCAACGCTACGTTGATTTGTGGTGTGGTCCATCTAAAACCCGGATCCATTCTAAAGTTGGGCTCATGATCGAGCACTAATGCAGAAACCCGAAGAAGGGCTCTGATTCTCTAGAGCAATGACTGAAGTGGACCCCACTGATCCCAGTAAAGAAAGGAACCAGAGGTTTCTCGTAATGAGAATAGACCACATCTGATTAAAGACGTTGTTGGCCACCATCTGAAACAAATTAGATGATCTGAACCATCCATCGTGATCCCAAGGCCAAATCGAATAGACCCTAGCTTCCCCCATGTGGCATCGAACAGTGACGTGCATAAGGTGTTACATACAATTAGATGGTCTTTCGCACCCAACCCACGCAACTATGCAACTTGTTCGGATAAAACACGTTCCATGTATAAGCTACGCAAGAACATTCTAGATATGCTAAGGCATTATAACAAAATCCCATGACCAAACACTGTAGAGCATGCCAGCTAGAAAGGAAAGAAAGGAAGGAAAGAAAAGAAAAGAAAGGAAAGAAAAGAAAAGAGAAAGAGAAAGAGAAACAAAAGAAAAGAAAAGAAAAGAAAAGGAAGAAGAGAAAGAAAGAAAGAAAGAAAGAAAGAAAGAGAGAAAAGAAAGAAAGAAAGAAAGAAAGAGAGGAAGAAGACTGAGTTAGCTCGCCGAGTTCAAGTCAAGGCCAGAATCAGGTAAAGTATGTTATACCTAATGTCTTGATTCAAGTTTTTCTGAAATAGGAATGAGTTAAGCCCTATATCTATGCCATAAACATAACCCTAGATTTAATCCTAACTTGGTAAACCTTGTAGATCTTATGGTATAGGATAAGATTGAATGTGAAAGGGAATGCAGGAACACCTAGCCTTGGATGAGGACAATTTGACTTTAAAGGTGATGGTTTTATCCTTTAAGCTTACATGAATTTAAGATGTTATATTTATTTTGTCTTCGTGTCTTCTTATTATTTTATCCCACCTTTTACATACCTTTTGTCTTAATTGAGTTGATGCATTTTATCTCACCCTTATACTTGTCCTTTACATGCCTTTATCTATTCTCAGATTTTTATTACTTTCCCTCTATTTTCATTTTAAATTGTTACCATCAATTACTGGCCCTTTTGAGATTTTAACATGATATCTATTGTAAGAGGCTTCCCTGGATTCATGGGAGGCTATGGATACAAGCCTTACTCTTGTCTTACCATTGATTTGGCTTTTCCAATTTCCATATCCAAGAATCAATGGTTGTCACTCTTCTAATAATGGAGTTGGCCATTGTCACCCTCCTCATCAAAGAATCGGCCATTGCTGCTCTTCTACTTATTGAGTTGGCCTTAACCACTCTCCTCATCTTCGAGTTGACCTTCATTACTCGCCTCTTATTCGAGTTAGTTATTGCCACTCGCCTCTTTTACATTAAGTGTAATGACCTAAAAAATTTCGTGCTAAGCCCCGAGTACTTCCTCAAATGCTTGAGAAGTTATTTGTGGGTTAATTAGCGCTAAACTCGATTGCTTGTGAAATTAGAATCAATCACTTTAAATTTGATCTATAAAACTCAAAACCTGTAACATCGTTAGCGCAATGTTACTCTGAAATCTAGGATTCAAAGCTAAATTCAGTTGCTCTCGAAAATTTTTAGAATCTTTGGATCGGACCTGGACCGCGCGTCAAAAGTCTGATAGTGATGATCTTAGACAGTTAGGGTCACCTTGTTGGGCTTGACCATCACCTCAAAAATCAAGTCCAGATGATGTCCTGGGTCGATTTATTTGAGTTCGGAGTGAAGAGTGTGAGAACGGTGAGAAATTAAATATGATTTTATGAAATCTGAGTCGTGTCGCTTACGCGACAATTTTAAGCACTCTGACCATTGGATTCTGACCCAATTTCACCCTCGGATCAGGGAAGGTGCCCCAGGCATGTCATAGTGCTTGTGGAGCTATTCGAGTTTCGCTGACTGTTAAATTGAGATTGGTCTGCCACGGCTGATCTGTGAATCCGATCGATACGAAAACTCAGTCTGACCTAGATCCACGGTCAGTGAGCTTAAGTACGATCGCACGTGGAAAAGGAGCACCGAAAGTGCTCCGTTGGATCGAGAGAGGCCTGATTTGGTTATAACCTAAGTATACCTTGGCCCTAGGGTTATTTTCATCAATGTTAGGCCTATATAAAGACCTTAAAACCCTCACTCTCTATTCCATACGAATTTCCTAAACCCTAGCTAAAAGAGAGAGAGAAAGTAAGAGAGAAGTTGGTGAATCATTGGAGATTCTTTCTTGTTTCCCTGCATCCTTAAATCGTCACTTCTGAATTGTTGTTCCGGCGATTCTAAGTTCATCCTTGGGTAAGTTAATCTAACCCTAGTTTGTTTTAGAGCTTAGCATAGTCTATGTGTTGTTGTAGCTCATTTCTATTCTTGCCTTAGGTTATCTAGTCGCTGTTGATGAAGACATATCATCTGAATCAGTGCGGTGCGCTTTTTCTGGTTTTAAGATGCGGACTATATTCATATAGGTTATGGTTTTCAAGGTTTTCAATGTCAAATAATGATTTATTATTGTTGTGGGTGTAATTTCACATGCCAAGTGCGATGTTTATATTGCATTCCTGATATATATGAGTTATGTTGAGATTTGTGTATTCTATGTGTATGTATAAAGCATCGTATACATATATAGTCCGAACATGTGTTTGCCATGATTATTTGCCATGTAATTGTGCTAGTTGTACGTGTGGCAACTCCTTGGCAAAAGAAATTGTCCAAATGTGTGTTCTCACCAACATACGTCATATATGTTGAAATATGTAGCCTAAGTGTTTGTAGAAATGTCTGAATGAATAAGAGTGTCATATATTGTACTTTTTATGGGCGTTGAGAAGAGATTTCAACTATCTTGTTGATGTGCATGGTTTCCTATATGCAATTTACATTCTTTGTTCTTTAAGTTCAAGCACTACTTGTTGAAATCCATGTTAAGTTGATATTCTTCAAATGCTAACATACTGTATGATTTGGGTTGTTGTTCCATTACTGTTCTAAAGTGTTGATATGAATATCTGTTGTAATGAAATATGTTTGGGACTATGGAATAGTCCAGGAATTCGGTAATCGGCCTTGAGTTAGTGGCTGAGGTTGCTTTCACCACGAAGGACGTGTTTGACAAACCTGAGTCGTATTAGAGTTATCGACAGTGGTTTGGCCACATGGAGTATCTGCGCACTCTATGTCGTTCAACCCAACGTGCACTCGTGCTAGTCGAGTTCGTCAAGTAACCCGATTGTCCGATGTATGTTCACCATGTATGGACGCTATTGCTTGAATCTAGGGTACCAAACTTACCGATGAAATCCTGTTAACCATTGTACCTTGATCCACTAAGACTCATGAGCCAGACATGGAGGTATGGGACACCGTGGTCGAGCTGTCGGCCTACGTTGGGGTGACAAGCTTCCCCGTAGTGACCAGTGAGCGCACACCAGACTTGTGAGCCGATTATGGTGGTATGGGACACTATATTCGCGCTGTCAGCCTACATTGATTGGTGACGAGCCCTTTGTAGTGACCTCGAGCATACCGCGATACTGCATTAAGGCGACAAGCCTTAGTATAGTAACTGAGGTATGATAGGTGTGTATTGATTGGTGATGAGCCCTTTGCAGCGACCTAGAACCATAAGAACGTATGAGATTGCCTAGGACTGACAACCCTAGAATGGATTATGATCAGGGTCAAATATTGCATATCAGACCCCAGTAATTGCCTAAATTGACGTACATGATGAGGCTTAATGGAGTGTTTTACTCGTGTTTTTATTACAGGATGAAATCAGGAGTGTGTATTGAAAATTGATGTTAAAGGCATGGATTTCATGATCAAAAGTCTCCAGAGCACGGGATGGACTCCAGAGAACCAATAATGAAGATTTTACACGCCTGGGATCTGAGGAAAGCAAGCCAAAGGGGCCCGAAAAGGGTCCAGAATGCAAGATCACATGGTTCCCGCTATCTGATCAGTTCGAAACTTAATACATGGGATGAGGGTCGTAAATTAACCGTACATATTAAATTTCAGTCATTGAAGATCTCGGGAAGTGGTCCAATGGACAGATCAGCCTATTAATCTCTAATTTGGGGCCCACCTGATATTTGGAACTGCCTCAACCTTGGTATTGACGGCTAAATTACCATGATAAAGAGGATGGACGGATTGGATTTCTCGAAATCATCACAATGGACCCCATATGTATAATGTATGTACATAGTGCACATGTGCACTATCGGAGCACCGAACGAACTAAAGTCGGTCAGCGCCGCTGACCCGACTTTCCTTTTCAAAAACGGAAATTTTCGTTTCCAGCGTCTCCGCAAACCGACCGCGGTCGTCGGTTGTGGGGCCCACTTAGTGTCCAAATGGACAATCCAAACTGTCCATCCGCTTCCTGGGGCAGTTATAACCATCGCCTAGATGTCCGTTTGGTTCCATGCATATGTACGGACGTTGATCGCTGAAAAATGCAAAACGGACGGTGAGTTCAAAACTCTGTGGGCCACCGCAACTCTAACTCGAAATTGGGCATTCCTAGCCGTTTTTTCATCCTCCATGCAATGGACGGAGTGGATTATTGAAATAATTATCAAAATAGGTCCCACCATCACAACAGCAGTGGGTTTCGCGTCCGCGTAACGGACGGTCGCTGTCTGTTTTTGCGGCTATTTGTGGACCCCACCCGTTAACCGTAAGGAAGATCTGATCCGTCCATCTTGTAGAGTGGTTCGAGAGTTTCAAAACCATGCTGATATTCTTCTCTCATGCGTGCACACGTGCGTGATACAGAGGCCACAAACAGGTCGTCTTGTGACGTTCAAAACTGATCTTTTTGTATTTTCTTCTCTGGGCCGTGTCAATGGACATTCAAAACCACCCATTCTTGACTGAAATTTCGTCCTGAATCCAATGGACGGGGTGGATTTTTCAGAAAACACCTCTGTGGGGCCCACCGATCACGGTTGCGAAAAATTGCACTTCGAGTCCTTCTACGACTCTGCCACCGATCCCAGCCATCCAGCAGCTATAAAAGGGGAGTTTTGGACGTGGGAAAGGCATTCAGAGCCAAGGGAATTCCAGATCTAGAGCAAGGGAGAGAAGAAAGAGAAGAAAGAGAAGAAAGAAGAGAGAGAGATCGATTGGTTTGGTGTTTTGTTTTGATGAATTTTGTTTAATCTTTTTGATGGATTTTATGGGTCACTAATCTTTCAGCTAGGGCTGAGATGAAGCCCCTAATTTGATTAGTTCTTGTATTGGTTGAATTCACTTTGAATATTAATTAATTTGTTTCTTTCTCTAAGTGGGCTTGATTGTTTAAATTCTATACTTCTCCATCTATGAACTTGATTAAAGTATATATATGGATGTTGTTTGGATGCTTATTATAGGTGCTTGTGTCTGATCAAGAACAGGTTTCCTATAGAGGAAGAAACAGGATGCTTTAATGAATTGTACATCCCTTATGCCCGACCAAGGATATGGGATATGTCATTCATGGCATTGCTTAAAGGAATTAGACAGTCTGTATGCCCGATTAAGGACACAGATTGTGCTTTCTCTATTTAAGTGGTATCAATCTAGATCAAGGTGAATCAACAGACAAAATAAGGGTTAGGATAATTAGGGGTGGATTCGAAAGTCGTAGTGCTCTCTCTCTGATTGAATTTTCTTCCCTGTTCTTAATTAATTGTTTTTCATAAAATTGTGCTTAGTAATTCATTCCATTATTTGTTGGATTAGTTAAAGAGAATCATAGATTTGAATTGTGACGACCAGTCCTCGTGGGAATGATCTCGTAATACGTACCGTATCTACATCTGATTCGTATACTTGCGAGTTTAAAAATCATTTAAATCGTGTTGGTTTAAATAAAACATCAAGTTTTTTTTGGCGCCGTTGCCGGGGACTGTTTCGGTCCAATTGGATTTAAGATTCTCTCTTATCATAATTCATAGTCTTAGGTTTTTTTTATTTTTTTTTTAATTTTTTTTTTTTTTTTTTTTTTTACTAACTTTAGGTTAAATTTTTATTTTTAAGAAGCTAACCTATTTCCTGTTTTGTAGGGACCTGACATAAACTGCTAATTTAGTAATCTCTTTCTAAATTCTCTACTTTTTCTAATTTCTATTTTTAGAATTAAGGTTTTATTTTTTTAGAAAGTTTTTATTTCTAGGCTATTTTATTTTATTTCCTCTTTTCTAATTCTAGATTCTAATTCTTCTTTCAAGTAACTTTCTATTTTCTAGTTTTAGAAATCTTTTTTTCCCTTTTTAGAAACTAACTTAGTTTTTATTTCTAAGATTACAAACTTTCGTTTTTAGAAATTAACCGTTGCTTAGGATTTTTTCTAGCATTATTTTAGAAAATTTAATTTATTTTTATTTTCTTTTTGTTTACAGGAATTGAGGAAGGAAGCTGCTAAATAACATTATCTTCAAAAGGAGGAGCTCTCAAATCTTTAGACATTCATCATCTCCTTTTCTCGGGTTCTTCCCTCCAATTCTCGTTTACATAGCTTTTTCTTGTTTTAGGAATTCATAACTTTTTTCTTTTAAGTCTTATTCATCTTAGGTTGCATCTTAGTTTAGTTTTCTTTCTTATATTGATAACATAGTTTATGCTAGGACGTAGATCTCTGAACATAGAACTAGCACCGGTTGATCCTGAGATTGAAAGAACAATTCGTGAAAGATTGAGAAATAATCCTGTTGAAATGGCGAATGAGACTGAAGTTAAAGCTCTCAAAGATTATTCAGCTCCTGTCCAATTTAATGCGCCTTTATGCATAGTGTTGCCAACCACTACGGCAGCACACTTTGAACTTAAACCTGGAGTCATACAATTGTTGCCATCCTTTTATGGATTGGACAAGGAGGACCCATATCATCATGTGAAAGAATTCTTAAACATTTGCTCCACCTTTAAGTTCCAAAACTTCTCAGACGATTCGATCCGCCTACGCCTGTTTCCTTTTTCTTTGAAGGATAAGGCGAAAGCATGGTTGAATTCTCTAGAAGTTGGATCTATCACTACATGAGACCAACTGTCTAAGAAGTTCTTAAACAAGTTCTTCCCCGTTCACAAAACCAATGCCCTCCGTAGAGAAATTACTAACTTCACACAAAAAGAGGGCGAGCACTTTCATGAATGTTGGGAAAGATGGAAGGACTTGCTTCTTAAATGTCCTCACCATGGTTTTGAGAAGTGGCAACAAGTTCAATACTTCTATGACGGTCTGACACCACAGAACCGTCGCATGGTTGATGCCACCAGTGGAGGGTCATTCATGACCAAAAGTGATGTCGAAGCGTGGAACTTCTTTGAAACCCTGTGCGAAAATTCCCAGCAATGGGATTATTCAAATAGAGGTGACAGAAGTCCCCAACCACAAAAGAGAGGTGGTATATATGAGATAGGAGTCATGCCAGAGCTGAGGGCCAAGCTTGATAACCTGACAAAGAAAGTTGATGCTCTGGTATTAAATAATGGACCACCACAAACAGCTCAAGTTGAGGCATATGCCACATGTTCTAGTCCTGCCCATCCTATGCAGTCTTGTCCATCTGGTACAGCATTCCCAGAACTTCTCTCTGAACAAGTTCATGCTATGAACACTTTTCAAAAATCTGGGAATGATCCTTACTAGAACACATACAACCCAGGGTGGGCTAGACATCCAAATTTCTCGTGGGCAAAAGGACCACAACAAGGAGGACCATCTGGAAATCCTCCCATGCAACCGCACCTCCAAGTTGGCAGTCAACAACCTCAACAGTTTCCACAATATCAACAACTGCCTACACAATCAAGGAAACCATCTCTTGAGGATACACTCCATCTTTTCATGCAGAGTTCTCTCCAATTCCAAAAAGACACCCAACAAACCTTACTGGCCAACCAGCAAAGCTTACATGCAAATGCACAATCCATTGTCAAGCTGGAAGTACAAATGGGTCAACTAGCTGCCACATTGAGTGAGAGAGAGAAGGGCAAGTTCCCTAGCTAACCTGAGGCTAATCCAAAGGGACAGTATGAGATTGGCTCTAATTCCAACCAAGGGCAATATCATGAACAGGCCAAATTGATCACTACCCTTAGGTCAGGCAAGCAGATTGATAACAGAATAGAGATGCCTGGGGATGAATCAAATTCTAAAACAGAAGATCAAGATGAAGCAGAGAGCCATACCAATGCATCTAAAGTCCAAAAGCTCTCTGACTCTCCAGGAGCCACTAATGTGCCACCTTATGTGCCCAAAGCACCCTTTCCTCAACGTCTAGCACCAATAAAGAAAAGAAATAACTTTGATGAAATCTTGGATGTGTTTCAAAAAGTGCAAGTCAACATCCCGTTGCTTGACACTATCAAGCAAGTCCCTGCTTACGCTAAGTTTCTTAAAGATTTATGCACTCAAAAGCGTAAGCAGAATGTTCATAAGAAAGTCTTCCTTGCAGAGCAGCTCAGCTCCATGATTCAACATAACACCCCTCCTAAATTTAGGGATCCAGGAGCTCCCACCATTTCTTGCGGCATAGGAGATCATAAGATCGGGAAGGCATTACTTGATTTAGGGGCGAGTGTCAATTTGTTACCATATTCGGTTTATGAGCAGCTAGGACTTGGTGAGTTGAAACCGACTAAGGTAACATTACAACTAGCCGATAGATCTATCAAGGTGCCCCGGGGTGTTATTGAAGATGTGTTAATACAGGTTGATAAATTTTATTTTCCAGTGGATTTCATAGTTATAGATACTCAGCCTGTCCAGAATCTTCATAGTCAGATCCCAGTCATTTTGGGTCGTCCATTTTTGGCCACATCTAATGCTATTATCAATTGCAGGAATGGAGTTATGAACTTGTCCTTTGGTAACATGAATATTAAACTCAATGTTTTTAATGCAGACAACAATCCTCCGATTTGGATGACATATTTGAAGTGGACATGATCGAGAGCCTTGTGCAGGACTCCTTCCGTACATCTTTTGAAGATCCTCTTGAGACTTGCTTAGCACAATCGGGCATGGATTTTGACATTGATAGTCCCATCCATGAAGTCAATGCATTGCTCGACTCTACTCCTATATTGGAGACTGAAAAATGGAGAGCGAAAGTGGAACCTCTTCATCCCTCTGAGACTCTTCCTGACAACACAGTTTGTAACTCTGAGAAGACAAAGGCGAGCAGGCTACTTAATGTTCTTAGAGCATATAAGGCAGCAATTGAACGGAAGATAGAAAAAATCCAGGGAGTATGCCCCACTGTATGGATGGATCATGCTGTGGCAATATCGCATAACATGCAAAGGAAGCGTGATCCTAACATAGAAGAAGTCGTTCGAGCAGAAGTCCTTAAATTATTTGACGACAGTGTCAGTTGCCTTATTTCAGATAGCACAGTTCATGGGAACTCACATCACTTGTCTGGGATCGGTTAATGAAAGTGTTGAGGTAATTTCTTTGGCGGACCCTGGTTATAAAGATTATTTCATTCATGGTCCGTTCTTGTCTGGCTGAAGACGTTAAACTTAGCGCTCATGGGAGGCAACCCAGCCTTTTGCTTTATTGTATTGCTTTTTATTTCATTCATTTTCAATTTTCTTAGTTAGTTACTTCAATGTTTGTGGGTAACATTACTGCAAACCCTCACGAGACTACAACTCGTCCACTAGGGGTAACCTAGGGGTTTAAAGGCTTGTTGCATGCGCTAAATGCAATCGAGAGCACCTGCGAAAGTGGTATAGGTAGGATCTTCTTTTGTTTTTCTTTTTGTTATTTTTGCTTATATTGATTTCTCTCTTGTGCTAACTCGCTTTTATGTTGAAATTTTTCACGAATTTTGAGAAAGCTTCTTGATTCTCCATCCAGGTATTATCTTTTCATCACTCCTCTTTTATTCTCGTTGTCCCATGTGCCTTGCTTGTTTCTTTCTTTTACATTGAGGGCAATGTAGATTTTAGGTTGGGGGTGGGAGATTAGGGTACCTAATCAGTATTTTCTTGGTCTTGAGCAACATTTGTGAAAATTTTAAATTTTTTTTTCTGAATTTCTATTGAATTCAAAGTGATTTTGAAGGATAATTGTGATTTTAACATTATAAGATACATGATGTTGGTAACTAATGACTCTTGGATTCGGCCTTCTGCTTGATTTCACAGTCAATTTGGCATTGTTAATCCATGATTAGACGTTGTAAACATTGATTGAGTCATGATTTCACATATCACATCTCGCTTGCACATTAAGTTTTGGTTCGATAACTGAATGATTAACTTGGTAAAAAGAAGAATTAAAAGGCTAAGTTACATAATCTTCACCATAGGTTTGCTCCCTATAGGTGTAGATTTGATTCTCCATAGTTGACTTATAAAAAATGAGGCGACGGGTTTTCACCATAGGTTTGCTCCCTATAGATGAGGATTTGATTCCCTTCCTTGGCGTACTGTTCATAAAGAAAATCAAAAATATAAAGGCTGAAAGGTTAAGCTACCATGCTAGTGTTGGTTGTCAGGAATTCTGTTGTTAATTACCAATTTTAGCATGAAATTGACAAATTGGATCTTTTAATGATTGTAAGCTGAGATGATACTATACACTCATGGAACTCAATGGTTACAATTGTTCAAATTAATGGATTAATATTTTAAACTTGATTATGAAGTCTGCTGAGAGCTTGATTCCAAGAGAAAAATTTCACACACCATTCATGAATCTTAGAATTTTCACATCTCAGCTATCTGTTCGCAAGTCACTTGAGTTTACAGGAATCGTCTTTTATTTCTAAAATTAATATTCCTTCCGTTCATCCTACGTGTGATCAGGGTCAAATATTGCATATCAGACCCCAGTAATTGCCTAAATTGACGTACATGATGAGGCTTAATGGAGTGTTTTACTCGTGTTTTTATTACAGGATGAAATCAGGAGTGTGTATTGAAAATTGATGTTAAAAGCATGGATTTCATGATCCAAAGTCTCCAGAGCACGGGATGGACTCCAGAGAACCAATAATGAAGATTTTACACGCCTGGGATATGAGGAAAGCAAGCCAAAGGGGCCCGAAAAGGGTCCAGAATGCAAGATCACATGGTTCCCGCTATCCGATCAGTTCGAAACTTAATACATGGGATGAGGGCCGTAAATTAACCGTACATATTAAATTTCAGCCATTGAAGATCTCGGGAAGTGGTCCAACGGACAGATCAGCCTATTAATCTCCAATTTGGGGCCCACCTGATATTTGGAACTGCCTCAACCTTGGTATTGACGGCTAAATTACCATGATAAAGAGGATGGATGGATTGGATTTCTCGAAATCATCACAGTGGACCCCATATGTATAATGTATGTACATAGTGCACATGTGCACTATCGGAGCACCGAACGAATAAAGTCGGTCAGCGCCGCTGACCCGACTTTCCTTTTCAAAAATGGAAATTTCCGTTTCCAGCGTCTCCGCAAGCCGACCACGGTCGTCGGTTGTGGGGCCCACCTAGTGTCCAAATGGACAATCCAAACCGTCCATTTGCTTCCTGGGGCAGTTATAACCATCGCCTAGATGTCCGTTTGGTTCCATGCATATGTACGGACGTTGATCGCTGAAAAACACAAAACGGACGGTGAGTTCAAAACTCTGTGGGCCACCGCAACTCTAACTCGAAATTGGGCACTCCTAGCCGTTTTTTCATCCTCCATGCAATGGACGGAGTGGATTATTGAAATAATTATCAAAATAGGTCCCACCATCACAACAGCAGCGGGTTTCGCGTCCGCGTAACGGACGGTCGCTGTCTGTTTTTGCGGCTGTTTGTGGACCCCACCCGTTAACCGTACGGAAGATCTGATCCGTCCATCTTGTAGAGTGGTTCGAGAGTTTCAAAACGATGCTGATATTCTTCTCTCATGCGTGCACACGTGCGTGATACAGAGGCCACAAACAGGCCGTCTTGTGACGTTCAAAACTGATCTTTTTGTATTTTCTTCTCTGGGCTGTGTCAATGGACATTCAAAACCACCCATTCTTGACTGAAATTTCGTCCTGAATCCAATGGACGGGGTGGATTTTTCAGAAAACACCTCTGTGGGGCCCACCGATCACGGCTGCGAAAAATTACACTTCGAGTCCTTCTACGACTCTGCCACCGATCCCAGCCATCCAGCAGCTATAAAAGGGGAGTTTTAGACGTGGGAAAGGCATTCAGAGCCAAGGGAATTCTAGATCTAGAGCAAGGGAGAGAAGAAAGAGAAGAAAGAGAAGAAAGAAGAGAGAGAGATCGATTGGTTTGGTGTTTTGTTTTGATGAATTTTGTTTAATCTTTTTGATGGATTTTATGGGTCACTAATCTTTCAGCTAGGGCTGAGATGAAGCCCCTAATTTGATTAGTTCTTGTATTGGTTGAATTCACTTTGAATATTAATTAATTTGTTTCTTTCTCTAAGTGGGCTTGATTGTTTAAATTCTATACTTCTCCATCTATGAACTTGATTAAAGTATATATATGGATGTTGTTTGGATGCTTATTATAGGTGCTTGTGTCTGATCAAGAACAGGTTTCCTATAGAGGAAGAAACAGGATGCTTTAATGAATTGTACATCCCTTATGCCCGACCAAGGATATGGGATATGTCATTCATGGCATTGCTTAAATTAGACAGTCTGTATGCCCGATTAAGGACACAGATTATGCTTTCTCTATTTAAGTGGTATCAATCTAGATCAAGGTGAATCAACAGACAAAATAAGGGTTAGGATAATTAGGGGTGGATTCGAAAGTCGTAGTGCTCTCTCTCTGATTGAATTTTCTTCCCTGTTCTTAATTAATTGTTTTTCATAAAATTGTGCTTAGTAATTCATTCCATTATTTGTTGGATTAGTTAAAGAGAATCATAGATTTGAATTGTGACGACCAGTCCTCGTGGGAATGATCTCGTAATACGTACCGTATCTACATCTGATTCGTATACTTGCGAGTTTAAAAATCATTTAAATCGTGTTGGTTTAAATAAAACATCAAGTTTTTTTTGGCGCCGTTGCCGGGGACTGTTTCGGTCCAATTGGATTTAAGATTCTCTCTTATCATAATTCATAGTCTTAGGTTTTTTTTTTTTTTTTTTTTACTAACTTTAGGTTAAATTTTTATTTTTAAGAAGCTAACCTATTTCCTGTTTTGTAGGGACCTGACATAAACTGCTAATTTAGTAATCTCTTTCTAAATTCTCTACTTTTTCTAATTTCTATTTTTAGAATTAAGGTTTTATTTTTTTAGAAAGTTTTTATTTCTAGGCTATTTTATTTTATTTCCTATTTTCTAATTCTAGATTCTGATTCTTCTTTCAAGTAACTTTCTATTTTCTAGTTTTAGAAATCTTTTTTTCCCTTTTTAGAAACTAACTTAGTTTTTATTTCTAAGATTACAAACTTTCTTTTTTAGAAATTAACCGTTGCTTAGGATTTTTTCTAGCATTATTTTAGAAATTTTAATTTCTTTTTATTTTCTTTTTGTTTACAGGAATTGAGGAAGGAAGCTGCTAAATAACATTATCTTCAAAAGGAGGAGCTCTCAAATCTTCAGACATTCATCATCTCCTTTTCTCGGGTTCTTCCCTCCAATTCTCGTTTACATAGCTTTTTCTTGTTTCAGGAATTCATAACTTTTTTCTTTTAAGTCTTATTCATCTTAGGTTGCATCTTAGTTTAGTTTTCTTTCTTATATTGATAACATAGTTTATGCTAGGACGTAGATCTCTGAACATAGAACTAGCACCGGTTGATCCTGAGATTGAAAGAACAATTCGTGAAAGATTGAGAAATAATCCTGTTGAAATGGCGAATGAGACTGAAGTTAAAGCTCTCAAAGATTATTCAGCTCCTGTCCAATTTAATGCGCCTTTATGCATAGTGTTGCCAACCACTACGGCAGCACACTTTGAACTTAAACCTGGAGTCATACAATTGTTGCCATCCTTTTATGGATTGGACAAGGAGGACCCATATCATCATGTGAAAGAATTCTTAAACATTTGCTCCACCTTTAAGTTCCAAAACTTCTCAGACGATTCGATCCGCCTACGCTTGTTTCCTTTTTCTTTGAAGGATAAGGCGAAAGCATGGTTGAATTCTCTAGAAGTTGGATCTATCACTACATGGGACCAACTGTCTAAGAAGTTTTTAAACAAGTTCTTCCCCGTTCACAAAACCAATGCCCTCCGTAGAGAAATTACTAACTTCACACAAAAAGAGGGCGAGCACTTTCATGAATGTTGGGAAAGATGGAAGGACTTGCTTCTTAAATGTCCTCACCATGGTTTTGAGAAGTGGCAACAAGTTCAATACTTCTATGACGGTCTGACACCACAGAACCGTCGCATGGTTGATGCCACCAGTGGAGGGTCATTCATGACCAAAAGTGATGTCGAAGCGTGGAACTTCTTTGAAACCCTGTGCGAAAATTCCCAGCAATGGGATTATTCAAATAGAGGTGACAGAAGTCCCCAACCACAAAAGAGAGGTGGTATATATGAGATAGGAGTCATGCCAGAGCTGAGCGCCAAGCTTGATAACCTGACAAAGAAAGTTGATGCTCTGGTATTAAATAATGGACCACCACAAACAGCTCAAGTTGAGGCATATGCCACATGTTCTAGTCCTGCCCATCCTATGCAGTCTTGTCCATCTGGTACAGCATTCCCAGAACTTCTCTCTGAACAAGTTCATGCTATGAACACTTTTCAAAAATCTGGGAATGATCCTTACTCGAACACATACAACCCATGGTGGGCTAGACATCCAAATTTCTCGTGGGCAAAAGGACCACAACAAGGAGGACCATCTGGAAATCCTCCCATGCAACCGCACCTCCAAGTTGGCAGTCAACAACCTCAACAGTTTTCACAATATCAACAACTGCCTACACAATCAAGGAAACCATCTCTTGAGGATACACTCCATCTTTTCATGCAGAGTTCTCTCCAATTCCAAAAAGACACCCAACAAACCTTACTGGCCAACCAGCAAAGCTTACATGCAAATGCACAATCCATTGCCAAGCTGGAAGTACAAATGGGTCAACTAGCTGCCACATTGAGTGAGAGAGAGAAGGGCAAGTTCCCTAGCCACCCTGAGCAACCGCAGCGAGTGTACCGCCTGATGGTAGATTTTCTATATCAGGTGGGGCAAGGAGAGAAGCTTTGTGTGCCAATGTACATCTTACATTAAATTATCCTTATCGCTAGTTCGAATAGGAGAACTGAATCACTCCCATTTGGCCGCCTTATTTGTAAGCTTGCACATGAGTTTGGCTTCAGGCTTGGGGTGAAAAAGCCGATACCTGTTCGTTATATCAATGAGATGACCCTTAATCAGATGGACATTGGGCCTCATCGACGACAAGCCTCAGAAAGTGAGGATGAGACTGAGAGTGATGAGGAAGAGAGTTATGGCGAGGGTGGAGCTGAGATTGAAGAAGAAGAAGAGCAGGACAAGGAAGAAGTGGAGGCCCAGGACACGAGTAAGAGTGCTCCCCCTGCGGCACCAAAGCAGGGCGCAGATCAGGCCGCCAGGGATGCTCGTATAGCTCGGCTTGAGGAGGACCAGGCTGTCCTACGCCAGGATATTATGGATCTTCGAGGCCTCATGAAGCACAAGTTCAAGAAGATGTCTCGAACTCTGAAGTCTATCCTGTGTTGTCTGCAGGATAAGGGTGCCCTGCCTCCATCTCCTGATTCTGACGAGTAGTTACAGTTGTAGTCGTCCTTTGCTCTATTTTGTTGTTATTGTCTTTGTGTGTAGCCGTTGTTGGCGTAGTAGTTTGGAAGTTGTTTGTTGTTTGAAGCTTTAGATATTTTAGCTCACATGCTTTCTCTGTCGCGATTCATGTAATGCTGCACTTCTTGTATTACGATAATTTTATTAAATGAAATGCATGTTGTTTATCTTTGAGTTGTGATGTAAATGCAGTGTGGGTGGATTATGTGGATGTTGAATCTCACAGGTTGCATCTGCTGTTGAATGTAGGGTATGCCTCTTAAGGGTTCGAAGACTTCGGCCCGTCTCTCTCTGGGTGAGTCGCTTGTCGGGATTTCTCCCCTAGGCGATAGCCAGACGGATCCGCAGTCGGGCCAGTCTCATTTGGGTGCTGGGCCAGACTCTCAGCCAGCTACTGGCCCCGCTGCTGGGCCGACTCTTGTGATTCCACCTATGGCTCCTCCAATCACGCCTTCGGTTCCTGATCTGAACTGTGCATCTGCGTCGACACCATATGCATCTTCGTCTGCTCCACCTCCTGATAGGTTTGAGCAGATGATGCTGTTGATGCAGCAGCAGCAGTTTCTGTCTTCCATGGCTGGCATCTTTGCTCAGTCGATGGGGGCGGCTCCACCTGCTTCACCTATGCACACAGCTGGGAATGCTAGTGCTAGCGGCACATTTGAGCGATTCCAGTGCTTACAACCTCCCGCATTTACGGGTTCTCATAGACTCGAGGAGGTCGAGTATTGGATTGACCGCATCTCTAAGATGCTGAGGCCGCTTCACTGTTCAGAGGCTGAGCAGGTTGAGCTCGCCTCCTTCATGTTTGAGAAGGAGGCTAGTCTATGGTGGGACAGTGTTCTTCGCACTGTTGCGGAAGGGTTTGAATGGACGTGGCAGGCATTTAAGGCACGCTTCCACAAGAAGTATTTCTCAGTCACTTACCGACACGAGAAGGAGAGTGAGTTCCTTCGCCTCCATCAGGGAGGGATGTCAGTGACGGAGTATGAGAACCTATTTACTGAGCTGGGTCGGTACGCTCCTTTGCTTCTGGGTGACCAGCCGATGCAGATGTGGCACTTTTCTGAGGGGTTGAGGCCTAAGATCTGATCGAAGATGTGCTATGCTCGCATATCTTCTTATGCTGAGTTGGTGAGCATGTCCCTGCGAGCTGAGTAGGACGGGGACAGGTCGTCCCATATGCGAGCACCTATGGTTCCCAGACCATGACTTGACTTTCAGAGTGCACCATTTCTCGGTAAGAGGCCGTGGGCAGATTCTCCTTTGAGGCATCCAGCGCCGCCCGTTTAGCAGGTGCGATCTGACTTTCGCTGTTCGTATTGTGGGAAGATGGGGCATTCAGATCGCAATTGCTTTTCGCGTATGCGGGATAGTGGATTTACTCCACCGCAGAGGATCAGCCATCCGATGCCTCCGGTCATATCACCTCCACCTCTTCGGTTAGCGCTAGCTCACCCATTCTTCAGACCTTCTGTACCTCACTTTAGGCCACCTCATAGGCCCATGGTTCCTCCGCCGAATCGCCCACAGCAGGCTCGAGTTCACGCACTCTCAGCTAAAGCGCCTGTGGTTGACTTAGTACTGAGATCCTTTGAGGTTACAACTCACATCCAAGGTATTCCCGTTTCTATGTTGGTGGATACAGGGTCCACTACCTCTCTTATATCATATGCGGCAGTTAGGCGCCTAGGCTTGGGCATTGTTACTATGACGGGAGTGATGCTCACTACCGCTATAGGGATCTCCTTTGATATGAACAAGCGTTGTATGGGTTGTTTGATTGATCTAGGGAGCGGATCGATTCTTGTTGACCTTTTTGTCACACCTCTTTACCATTACGATGTCATTATGAGTATGGATTGGCTCACGAAGATGTGGGCAGAGATTGATTGTGAAGCTAGGTTGGTGACAATCCATGGACCTGAGGGCGAGACAGTTACTTTCCCAGTTCAGGTCAGTTACCCTTTTCGTCTTGGTTATTATACTTCTCTGTTGGAGAGTATTGCTAGATCGGTGTTTGAAAGTACGCTTGTAGTTTGGGATTTTGAAGATGTGTTCGAGTCGATTCCTGGATTACCCCCTCAGTGCGAGATTGATTTTACTATTGATCTCATGCCTAGTGCGGCACCCATTTCTTTGCCCACCTATCGTATGCCTCCGAGTGAAATGTAGGAATTGAGGAAGCAGATAGATGGCTTATTGAATTTAGGTTTTATCCGACCTAGTGTGTCACCTTGGAGAGCACCTGTTCTGTTTGTGAAGAAGAAGGATGGTTCCTTGCAATTATGTATTGATTATCGCAGGTTGAATCAGGTGAGTGTGAAGAATAAGTACCCTTTGCTTAGGATTGATGATATATTTAATCAGTTGAAGGTGGCCTGGTACTTTTTGAAGGTTGATCTACAGTCAGGGTATCACCAGTTGTGCATCAAGAATGAGGACGTGTAGAAGACCGCCTTCAAGACTAGCTTCGGCCTTATGAGTTCCTTGTGATGTCGTTCGGTCTTACGAACACACCGGCCGTGTTCATAGATCTGATGAACAGGGTGTTTCGACCATTCTTGTTCCGATTCATCATTGTCTTTATCGATGACATTTTGATATATTCTGTGAGTCGAGAAGAGCATGAGGAGCACTTAAGAGCGGTTTTAGATACTCTTAGAAAGAATCAGCTTTTTGCATAGTTCAAGAAATATAATTTCTGGAAGGAGGAAATCAAGTTCCTAGGGCATGTGGTGTCCAAAGAAGGGATAGTTGTCGATCTCGCTAAGGTAGCTGCAGTTCAGGACTGGAAGCAGCCTGGTTCGGTTACTGAGGTGAGAAGCTTTTTGGGTCTCGCAGGCTATTATCGACATTTCATACGTGACTTCTCGAAGATAGCCAGACCGTTGTCTCAATTGACACGGAAATACTTGAAGCTTGCTTGGAATGAGAAGGCAGAGATAGCTTTTCAGGTGTTGAAGGACAAGTTGACGTCCGCCCCTGTGCTAGTATTGCCAGAGCAAGGGGTTAAGTATATGATATATACTGATGCCTCTCGCGTTGGTCTAGGTTGTGTCCTTATGCAGAAGGATAGGGTGATTGCATATGCCTCGAGACAGTTGAGGAAACATGAAGAGAATTACCCTACACACGACCTGGAGTTGCAGCTGCCATTTTCGCACTAAAGCTCTGGAGACATTACCTCTACGGAGAGGAGTTCGAGCTCTTTTGCGACCAAAAGAGCCTTAAGTATATTTTCACGCAGCATGACTTGAATATGAGGCAACGCCGATGGATGGAAACATTGAAAGACTTTAAGTTCGATGTCTCTTAACATTCGGGCAAAGCAAACCTTGTGGCAGACGCGTTGAGTCGCAAGAAGGCCATAGAGTTTGCGGCTCTGCTAATGATAGTAGAATGGGACATGTTGGAGTTTGTGCGAGACTTTAAGCAGAAACTTATGGTGGAAGAGCCGTATGAGGTTATCGCACACATTCGAGTACAACCCCTCATTGACGAGAGGATCGTTGCAGCTCAGGCAGATGATGAGCTTTTGGTGAAGATGAAAGAGCGGGTTGGTATTGATAAGGACTCCGAGTGGAGTGTTGGTTTAGATGGGGGCCTACGATTTCGTTGCCGGTTATGTGTCCCAGACATTCCTGACTTGAGACGGGAGGTTCTCGAGTCAACCCATAATTCTAAGCTTGCGATGCATCCAGGTAGTACGAAGATGTATCAAGATATGCTTATTGGTGGGACAACATGAAGGTTCACATTGCTGAGTTTGTATCTCGTTGTCTCACGTGCCAGCAGGTCAAGCCAGAGCATCACCGACTTCCTGGACTGCTTCAGCCTATGCCCATAGCAGAATGGAAGTGGGACTTCATCTCTATGGATTTTATTTCAGGGCTACCGAGAACGAAGAAGGGACGTGACTCTATTTGGGTGATCGTCGACCAATTGATGAAGTCAGCTCATTTCTTACCGATCAGAGTCACAAACTCTGCAGACGAGTTGGCTAGGTTGTACATCAAGGAGATTGTACGTCTACACGAAGTTCCCTTGGAGATTGTGCCTGATAGAGACACGCGATTCACATCTATCTTCTGGACTCGTATCCAGGAAGCGATGGGTGTGAAATTGAAATTCAGCACCGCGTTTCATCCGCATACAGATGGGCAGACGGAACATGTGAATCAGGTTCTAAAAGACATGTTGCGAGCTTGTGTTTTGGATTTCAAGGACAGTTGGGATGATTGTCTCCCTTATGCAGAGTTTGCGTATAATAACAGTTTCCAGGCGAGTATCGGCATGGTTCCCTACGAGGCATTGTATGGTCGCCTGTGCAGAGCACCGCATTGCTGGGCAGAAGTTGGCGAGCGTAGTTTGATTGGCCCGGAGTTGGTGCAAGCGATTTCAGAGAAAGTTGACATTATTCGACGTCGACTTCTGACAGCCCAGAGCAGGTAGAAGAGTTACGCCGTTACGAGGCGGCGACCGCTTGAGTTTGAGGTTGGAGACCATGTGTTTCTTAAGGTTTCCCCTATGAAGGGAGTTCTGCGGTTTGGTAAGAAGGGAAAGCCCACGCCGAGATTTATTGGTCCATTCCAAATTCTGGATCGAGTGGGAGCGGTAGCATACCGCCTTGCTTTGTCCCCACCACTTGCAGGCATGCATAACGTATTTCATGTTTCTATGCTGAAGAAGTATGTTCCTGATCCTTCGCATATTATCAGTTGGGAGCAGGTGCAGTTGAGCGAGGATGCCACATATGTACTGCGACCAACACGTATCCAAGACAGGAAGGAGAAGGTATTGCGTAGCAAGGTCATCCCTCTTGTGAAAGTGTTATGGACGCATCATAGTGAAGAAGAGGCTACTTGGGAGACTGAAGCTGAGGTCAGAAAGAGCTACCCTCAGATCCTTGAGGAGTATGAGAAGGTTCGAATTTCGAGGACGAAATTTTTCTTTAAGGGGGGTAGATTGTAATGACCCGAAAAATTTCATGCTAAGCCCCGAGTACTACCTCAAATGCTTGAGAAGTTATTTGTGGGTTAATTAGTGCTAAACTCGATTGCTTGTGAAATTAGCATCAATCACTTTAAATTTGATCTGCCAGACTCAAAACCTGTAGCATTGTTAGCGCTATGTTACTCTGAAATTTGGGATTCAACGCTAATTCTAGTTGCTCTCAGGAATTTTTAGAATCTTTAGATCGAACCTGGACCGCGCATCGAAAGTCCGATAGCGATGATCTTAAACAGTTAGGATCACCTTGTTAGGCTTGACCATCACCTCAAAAATCAACTCCAGATGATGTCCTGGGTTGATTTATTTGAGTCCGGAGTGAAGAGTGTGAGAACGGTGAGAAATTAAATATGATTTTATGATATCTGAGTCGTGTCGCTTGCGCGACGATTTTAAGCAATCTGACCGTTGGATTCTGACCTAATTTCACCCTCGGATCAGGGAAGGTGGCCTAGGCATGTCATAGTGCTTATGGAGCTGATCGAGTTTCGGTGAACGTTGAATTGAGATTGGTCCGCCATGACTGATCTGTGAATCCGATCAGTACGAAAACTCAGTCTGACCTAGATCCATGGTCAGTAAGCTTAAGTCCGACCGCACGTGGAAAAAGGAGCACCGAAAGTGCTTCGTTGGATCGAGAGAGGCTTGATTTGGTTATAACCTAAGTATACCTTGGCCCTGGGGTTATTTTTATTAATGTTAGGCCTATATAAAGACCTTAAAACCCTCACTCTCTATTCCATACGAATTTCCTAAACCCTAGCTAAAAGAGAGAGAAAGTAAGAGAGAAGTTGGTGAATCATTGGAGATTCTTTCTTGTTTCCCCGCATCCTTAAACCGTCACTTCTAAATCATTGTTCCAGTGATTCTAAGTTCATCCTTGGGTAAGTTAATCTAACCCTAGTCTGTTTTAGAGCTTAGCATAGTCTATGTGTTGTTGTAGCTCATTTCTATTCTTGCCTTAGATTATCTAGTCGCTGTTGACGAAGACATATCGGCTGAATCAGTTCGGTGTGCTTTTTCTGGTTTAAGGTGCGGACTATATTTGTATAGGTTATGGTTTTCAAGGCTTTCAATGTCAGATAATGATTTATTATTGTTGTGGGTGTAATTTCACATGCCAAGTGCGATGTTTATATTGTGTTCCAGATATATATGAGTTATGTTGAGATTTGTGTATTCTATATGTATGTATAAAGTATCATATACGTATATAATACGAACATGTGTTTGCCATGATTATTTGTCGTGTACTTGTGCTAGTTGTACATGTGGCAACTCCTTGGCAAAAGGAATTGTCCAAATGTGTGTTCTCACCAACATACGTCATATATGTTGAAATATGTAGCCTAAGTGTTTGTAGAAATGTCTGAATGAATAAGAGTGTCATATATTGTACTTTTTATGGGCGTTGGGAAGAGATTCTCAACTATCTTGTTGATGTGTATGGTTTCTTATATGCAATTTACATTCTTTGTTCTTTAAGTTTAAGCACTACTTATGTTGAAATCCATGTTAAGTTGATATTCTTCAAATGCTCACATACTGTATGATTTGGGTTGTTGTTCCATTACTGTTCTAAAGTGTTGATATGAATATCTATTGTAATGGAATATGTTTGGGACTATGGAATAGTCCAGAAAATCGATAATCGACCTTGAGTTCGTGGCTAAGGTTGCTTTCGCCACGAAGGACGTGTTTGACGAACCCGAGTCGTATTAGAGTTGTCGATAGTGATTTGGCCACACGGAGTGTCTGTGCACTCTATGTCGTTCAACCCAACGTGCGCTCGTGCTAGTCGAGTTCGTCAAGTAACCCGATTGTCCGATGTATGTTCATCATGTTTGGACGCTATTGTTTGAATCTAGGGTACCAAACTTACCGATGAAATTCTGTTAACCGTTGTACCTTGATCCGCTAAGACTCATGAGCCGGACATGGTGGTATGGGACACCAGTGAGCACACCAGACTCGTGATCCGATTATGGTGGTATGGGACACTATATTCGCACTGTCAGTCTACAATGATTGGTGACGAGCCTCCCCGTAGTGACCAGTGAGCACACCAGACTCGTGATCCGATTATGGTGGTATGGGACACTATATTCGCACTGTCGGTCTACATTGATTGGTGACGAGCCCTTTGTAGTGACCTCGAGCATACCACGATACTGCATTAAGGCGACAAGCCTTAGCGTAGTAACTGAGGTATGATAGGCGTGCATTGATTGGTGACGAGCCCTTTGCAGCGACCTAGAACCATAAGATCGTATGAGATTGCCTAGGACTGACGACCCTAGAATGGATCACTGTGTGGAAATTGATATGAGGAAGGTACCTTAGCTTCCCAATTCTGCTGTATGAAAAGGACTAATAACAACTTAGTAATCATGTTCATGCACCGCATTGCATGTGCGTAGAAGTCGTTGGCACTGCGGGAGGTTGTCATGCGTAATGTAAGATGAAGATGCTGGGGGAGTGCAGGCGAGGGCATGCATCATTTATACATACATCCTTGCATTAACAAGAGTACTTTAGACTTGTTTAATTGTATTGCCTTATCATTACTGCTTGATTGATTTGATATCATGTTAACTTTTACTGTATAGTTCCACTGAGTTGATCACTCACTCCCACGTTCTGGGACGGTGTTTCAACACCAACCAGACTCTGTCTTAGATGCAGATGATGACGCGACCCCTGAGGCAGAGCAGGAGCTCGAGGATGATGAGGATGCGTTTTCTATTATGCAGTTCTCAGGCGGGTTCATGTGAGCCATGTCCTGATCGACGGGGATTCTGGGTTTTCTTTTGGGATTGATAACTTCATTTTGATACTTGTATTTTGAAGAGAAACACTTGTATTATGACCTGGCAGAGCATACATACCACAGAGACTTACACATGTACACATATATTTCTTTAAGTCTTCCGCTTGCGTTTTCACTTATCCCTAGATTATGTTTGCAGTTTGGCTTAATCTATTCCATGTTTTATACACTCATACTGACAACATACATCCATCATTACATATGTTGCATATGTAATGTTTTGGAACTCGGAAGCTGAGTTATGCTCGACCCCCGAATTTCAGGGCGTTATATTAAGGGCTTGGCAGGTGTCTTGATATTCTTAACCTTCCTTGGATTAAGGATTGCTCTCTTAGTGCAAGTACTATGTTGGGAATCCCTCATATAGTGATTGATTAAATATCATGGATATAATGTTTTTTCGATAGTAACTCTAGGGCGACAAGTAATTCCGTGTTTCTCGGGTTGATATTACCCTGGTTGGTGTACATAAGCCGTTCTGTATACACAATACATCAATTCCTTTCTTTGGGGGGGGGGGGGGGGGGGGGTTGGTTGTCGCAAATAGTCGCTCCAATCTCTAGGGGCATATTCACTTGGGCATGTGTTGTGGCCGTCTTGGGTCAACCGCGTAAAACCATGTTAAGCATGGGACACGTTGGCGAATCTCCGTAGTATGGGATGCAGGGCGAGTCAGATAACTATAATCATATTCCACATTATGACGATCACTAAGTGTGATACACCGCATATACTTTGCTAGGTATGTATCTCATGTAGATTGTTTGTGTATTAATACCTCTTGTAGTGTGGAGTACTTGACATATCAGAACATTTATATTGTTTTTATGAAGCTCTTGAATTACTGTTAATCTTAAAGGGTAACCATCACTATGAGTAGGGTATTGACCCTTTCCGAACCGTACAGATTATACAGGTGACATACAAATTGGAGACATAGTGAACATTCTCCCTAAGGAAGATTAGGCTAAAAGAATGAAAAGACAATTTATGATTTAGTTTTATACTTCCGCTGTGAACTCGATGAATGTAATAAACTTCCCTCGAGAAGGTATTAATTATTCTTTTTACATCGATGAAATATAATCAATACAGCTAATTTCATTCTTGTGAATGTTACCTTCATGAATGTATCTGGATGTGATCCAAATAGAAAAAAAATAATATACGATTTTTAAATGCATCCAAGTTTACACATTATTAACACCCAGTTTTCTTAGGCATGAGTATGAAGTCTAGCCATGAAATCTCAGGCTGTTATATGGAATCCCTGCCAATTATAATAGTTCTCCTTCATTGAGAATTAGGTCAATGAAATTTTAGATTTGTTTTTATTAATGTATTTTCTTATTGGATAGGATATGACTCTAATTCTAATTGTGTTACTTGAATCAAGCAAGAGGGCTCCCTGATCACTATAAGTGGATCCTTGGTACCCTAGTTCCTAACTTTAAATTCTTAGTTTTAATTACTCTATTCACAATTACTCTCTCAAATACTTTAGAATTAGTTTCACATCTTCTTCTAGATCTATTTCTAGTTAATTTAAAAAACGTACAAGTTTCAGTCCTTGTGGACACGACCTCGGTCTTACTGAGATTATTACTACATCGCGACCCTACATTTGGGGTTGTAAACAAAATTCAACTGCTTCATGATCTCATTCCATGTTTATATATGTGAAGGAGACCCATGTATGTACTTCACACTCTCTCTTATGTTCTCAATTGTTGGCTCAATTATTTTAAGGCCATCTTGTACAATCAAGTTTAGGATTTGGGCACAACACCTAACATGAAATATCTTTCCACCAAAATACAACTCACTGGTTGCCCTAAATTGGTTTTGCAAATTCATTATCATGCTATCATTTGAAGAGGCATTGTCTAAAGTTACTGAAGATATTTTCTTCTCAATGCCCCACTCCACGAGAAATTTGTTCACGCAGTCTAAAATCATTAATCTAGTGTGAGGAGGTGCAAGAAAATGAAAGTTTATGATTTTCTTATAGAGCATCCCTTCGGCATCAACGTAGTAAGCAGTTAGTGATATATACCCTTTTCATTGGTTGGATGTCGTCCACAAATCTGATGTCAGGCTAATTCAAAAAATCGATTTAACTGTCCTTTCAACTTAAGCTTCTTGCTTTCATACTTCTTCATGCACACTCTCTTTATTGTTGTATGGGAGACCTTCTCGTATATAGGGTTAAGGCCTCTTGCTAATTTGACATAAGCAAGACTCTCTACCATTTGAAATGGTCTTTCATTGGCAATAATAAATTTGGCTATCAACTCATTCACATGGTCTTTGTTATACTTATAGATGGACACTATACCTTACGACAGACCAACTAAATATTGGGTAAATGAAAGTGTTTGTTGCCCTTAAGTTAAGTGCTCACTTTTTTATGACACTTCAGACTGTGTTTCTGTAGAGTTGTGGTCGACGTATCTGCTTGCTTAGCATATCAAGTCTTGTAGTACTTGCATTATATTTCATTATGCCATTTTTCAGGGTTACTTCTTCAAAATCTTCCCACACTACTAATCTTCTTTTTTTTCAATTTTCATATAATCTGTGACTGTGAGGTACTAATATCAATGGACACATCTTCATCTTCTAGACCTAATCCTTCATCTTCCAACATCATCGACAATGTAATTGACAAACTACCTGGGGTATTGAAAAGACCCTCACTAGCAATCTAATAGTTGAAAGATATTAAACCATTTTAGCATTAACAATCTATTGGTAAAAGAATTATATTAAAACCTAAATTAGTCATTCATCCAAGATTGGATAGATTGTAATACTTTCATATTCCCATTTAAATGCCCACGCTAAAAATCTAGCAACATCTTCCCATGTCTCCCTAGATAAGGTGATCTTCCGTTACATTCTGATGCCAAATATTTAAACAATGTGAAGATATTTGACATTAGAAATTAAAATGAAGAAACATATCCAGAGAGAAATGAGGAGATGGAGCATAGATCAGGCATGAACATTTAAATAGGTTATATGAAAGCATACTAACCATCTAACCTTGAACTGTCTAAAATGAGACAATTTGAGCGATTTTTATGCCACCCAAAAACACACTATATCTATGTATGGCCACATAGAAATCCTCAAATGGGCAACTAATTATCTAACTCACAATCACAACTCACAAGTCACATGTCACAATAATAAGCTAAGCAAAAAAGCATTGTAATACATATTAAGCTAACTATATAATGCATAAAAATAAGATAAGCGAAAAAACAATGTAATACAATTATATAAACATATTAAGCTAACTACCTACTGTACAATAAGAACTAAGAAGGTAAGCAATAAGCAATGTAAGTGCTAATTCTAAAAAATTAACTAGTAATTGTTTAATTCAAAATTTTAAATAAATAAAACACATTTGCAATTTAGGAATTAAGGTTTAGGGATTAGGTTTAGGGTTTAGGGTTAGGGTTAGGGTTAGGGTTAGGGTTAAGGGTTTAGGGATTAGGGTTAGTGTTTGGGTTAAGGGTTTAAGGAATAAGGTTAGTGTTAGGGTTAGGGTTAGGGTTAAGGGTTTACGGTTAGTGTTAGGGTTAGGGTTAGGCTTAAGGGTTTAGGGATTGGGGTTAGTGTTAGGGTTAGGGTTAAGGGTTTAGGGTTAGGGTTTAGGGTTTAGAGTTAGGTCTAAGGTTTAGGGTTTAGGGTTAGGGTTTAGGATTTGGGCTTATAGTTAGGGTTTAGGCTTTAAGCTTATGATAGAGTTAGGGTTAGCTTAGCTGACCACCAGCGGGACATTGTACCTGAGCCAAGTGGGCCACTAGCTAGGTCCCGAGCTAGGGCGGGCCACCGGTGAGGTCCCAAGATCAACTGGACCACCAGCAAGGTTACGAGCCAAGTAGGCCACCAGCAACTTCTCGAGCCAGGGTGGTCCACCAGTGAGGTCCTGAGATCCATCGAACCACCAGCGAAGTCCCAAGCTAAGTGGGCCACCAGTGAGGTCTTGATCTCGGCTAGACCACCAGCAGCCTGGACCTGAGGTCTCGAGCCAGGACGTGCCACCAGCGAGATCCCAAACCTAAAAAACCACAGAAAAAATAAACTTATAAATTAAACATAACTGATGAATGAATAAGGATGAGTGGTAAAGATCGGGTGCTGGGCTACTGGCTCACCTAGATTCAGGGTTCCGATCGGGTTTGGTGCAGCAACGACGCTGGTAAGGATAGGGTAGATGAAAGGGTAAAAGGTAAAAATATAAAAAATTCGATTTTATACTACCCGATTCCGATCTGAGTTGAGTTTCGGATCAGATCGGATTCGACCAGATTGAATTTTGGATTAGGTTGGATCGGGTTACTATGTAACTTGAACTCGACTCGATCGAGATTCAAATTCGGGTGGTTCTACTCGATCTGAACCTGACCCTACCATTCGGTTCGGGTCGAGTCAGATCCACCGAGTCAAGTCGGGTCATACCCACCTCTAGTTAAGGGTAGACCTATTGAAAACCTCCAATAGTGAATACTGGTACACTTAAGGAGAGTGCGTCCACCGGGAGTGGAGTAGGGAAACTGAACCACTATACATTCTTGTATTTAGGATTGTGAATTGCGAACATTTCCATTCATGTTTATG
The DNA here is from genome assembly GCF_029962835.1 of Magnolia sinica. Classification (NCBI taxonomy): domain Eukaryota; kingdom Viridiplantae; phylum Streptophyta; class Magnoliopsida; order Magnoliales; family Magnoliaceae; genus Magnolia; species Magnolia sinica. Next base: position 36,853,465 of record NC_080583.1, read on the forward strand.
TGCTTAATTAGTTCAATTATAAGAATACTTGAATTGGATCGTATGCTATGCAATTAACTTGTAATGCACACATAAGCTCACTATCGAGTATAGACTAGTTGCATAATTGATATATCTTTTGTAGTACATTTAACATCCCAGATTTTTGCAATTTTAGGTTTTTAAAAATCCTTAAAAAATTTTGTGACAATTATATTACGTTTTCACTTACTGACCCTTAGTGCTCGAGGTGAGCCTATGATTGGGTGGTACCAGTAAAGAACCATACAAATCCAACTAATCAACCATAGAAAGCTAATAAATCCCCTCGATCACTTAAACCTTGAGTCTAGCCTCATGATTTATTCATTTAGGGCCCAAATCTAGTTAACTTATCATTGACTAATCAGGAGAACCACAAACAGGGATCAGATCATAATTAATAAGCTAAATTAACCCAGTTACTCTTTTAGCCTAAGAACCAACAGTTTAGTGTGGTTAGGATCGAATTGTCATTTTTGCTAATTTCAAATAGGCCACACCATGAAATTAACTAGTTAAAACCTTAATCATTGGGCATAAGAAATCTCACTTTCCATTTCATTCCAGAAATGCCTTGATTTTTCGAGAAAGATCTAGATCATTCAATAGTGGGCCACTATACATGAGACTATAGAAGACGTTCATCTTAGCAGGCTTGATATCCATCACAGGATATCAAACTGAGATTTGTCTCGAATTGCTAAACCTGAACTCGCAAGGCCAGTGCATGAGATGTGTGAATATTCCTGAAATTAATCAAGAACTTAAGTTAGTTGTTTTTATTTGGTTTTAGCTAAAGTTGTAGCTTTCGGACTATTAAATCATGATCATATTTAAGGCAATGACCTAAGTTAATACCCTTCTCATATTCATATAGCTACGGCCCTGATCGACCATTGATGACCATCAAACTGACTTATTATAAGTGCTATGTTTTCTAGCTCCTGTGATTGTCAAATTTTGTAGTGCCAAAACCTCTTAGAATCTGTATCTTGTGTAGCTCATTTACATGTTCAAGATCATGCAATTCATGTACAAGAACAAATGTCTTTACCTTAAGAACTTCAAATGCAAGATCAAGAGATATACAAGTTCAAGTACAACACCAAGTGATAGTTCAAGCTTTTAAGCTTCAATAGTTCAAGGCTTTCAAAGCTTCAACTATGTCAAGACAAAGTGCTTTGCTTGAACTCAAAGCTCGAGGTGAAATACAAGCCAAGCACTTCAAATTCAAGCATCAAAGTACTTCGAGTTCAAGCTTCAAAGTATTTCAAGTTCAAGATTCAAAGTAAGTCAAGATATGAAGCTTCGTGTACTTCAAGATCAACTATCAACCAAAGTAAATGATGATTCAATGTTCAAATTTCACTTACAAGGTATGAATGACCTTAGATTGACCATAGGTTAGGTCATATTGATTTTATACTTAAATTAGGTCACTATATAAGTGTATAGGCGGTTTCTCGACCAGTCTTAGCCTATGTTCGACTAGTCCTACTACTGGCTCGACCACTCTAAGAAATTCCTCAACTAGTCCAAAGTTTGTTACTAATTTTTAGAATTTTTTGTTAAACCCTTGACCAGTCCTGGAGACTGCTCGACCAGTCAAGTGAACAGTGCTCAACCAGTCGAGCAGGCTCGACTCAAAGTCCAGCAACCAAATTGGGTCCCACACGACCAGTCGAGAGCAGGGCTTGATGAGTTGTGGAGTCCACTCGACCAGTCGAGAGCAGGGCTTGACCAGTTGTGGAGTCCACTCGACCAGTTGTGGAACGATCTTATCTTATCACGCCTGGAATTTCAAAATTTTGTTGGTCCTTCGATCAGTCGACCTGACCTTTGGGCCAGTCGAGTGAGCAGTTTTTTTACTTATAAATAGTGCACGATTTTCAGAGTTTTTCATTCAATTCAAGCAAAATCAAGACACCACTCTACGAGATAAGTTCATGATATTCTTAAGCTATTTAATGCTCATTTAATATTCTCTTTAATTAGCTTTTTGCATTTGATTTTGAGATTCGACATTCCAATCTTATTTGAAGAAGGGATTGAAGTTTTCCCTTTTCTTGGAATCAAATCAAATCAAGCAAGCCCGAAGTGATTTAATCTAAAATCCATTTAGAGCTTAGAACCTTTTCATAAGTAAGTGTGGACATTGAACATCTACTTTGAATTGGTTCTTTCGGGCTTAATCAAAGAAGAATATCTAGATAAGTATTTTACAATTCCGTAAATCTATTTTTTGTTTTTTTGAGATTGCGCTAGGAAAAATCTCTTTCCTTTTTGGTTTGTCTGAGGTGATCCAAAAAACTCAGAGTGTGGGGTTTTTGAATTGTGTAAGCCCACTTGGAAGACACAATTGTGAGGGTTTTAAGTGAACCTTGAAAAACCTATTGCATAGTGAATGCCAATATCCACTCTGTGAAGATATTGGGAGTAGAGTAGTTGTGTGACCATTTTTCTAAATAGTTGGTGTACACACAAGTGAACCACTATAATTTCTGGTCTTGCGGTGAATGATTGATTATGGCATTATGTGGATGTTGTAATTTCTTTTAAAGCATTTGTGGAGATTGTTGTGATCTTTTTTTAATGCAAGTGTGGGAATGCTGTAATAACTTAGTTATTTTTTTTCTATTTATTTCTTTATTCCTCTATATCAGTTTGAGATTTTAATACATAGACCGTTCTAGGAATCAAGTTATCCTACCACAAGACATTGGTTTTTGGTGTAAGATTGTCCTTAGAACAACATCTGTATCAACCTCTCAATACTTGTACATTTGAGGTTGTTATCCATTTCTGCTTTGTGGGATTGTTTAATGATATCTTTATTTATATTTGTTTAATTCCACATTTATTTTTTTAATTTTCCATAGTCCTATTCACCCCCCCCCCCCCCCAAGGACTCTTAGCTTAGCCTTTTCACTTCTGATTATACCCGTCGATCGATACATATAAATGACGAGCTGATCGTATCCATAAATCATCACTAGGGTCAACTATCCTATGGTGTATATCGACCACTACACTCCATAGTGGACCTTAAGAGTTAAAAACACTCTCTCATAGAGCTAATATAATGAAAACTTACTCCTTAGGGCCAATTGCACCATTTTTAGCACTATAAATAGTTCACTATTTCACATTCCCTCTCCCCATACGAATTTCATGCTTTATGTTGGAAAAGAAATATAAAAAGAGAGAAAGAGAGAGAAAAGAAAGAGAGAGCGAGAGAGGATTGAGAGCAAGTGAGGGGGAGATTTATGTCTCCTTCATCGAATCACTTCAATCCAATCCTAATCGCTATCGAATATTCTACCAATCCTCTTCCATCGATAATTGAAGGTAAGAATCTTATCTAACATTTTGATTTCATATCCTAATGTAGATTTCTACCTGTTAATGGTATTTACTTGATCTTAGTTTAGGATTGGTAATTTTTTCTCGAAAGCATAACCTTAAGTGAGATTAGGTCGCGTGAAACCCTCTAATTATAATTATAAGATTTCTAAAAATGTGGCTAATGGGAAAATGGAAAGCTTAACAAGAAGAAATTAGCACCTTAAGTGTTGAATCGCCTACTAGTGTCGCTAGGAGGTGCGCATGCCCTTAGGGTCAGATCCTATCCTGAATTATAAGTTACATGGTTAGATCCATGTTGTGCGCACTAATTAGGGTTAAGCTCATAACCTAAGGTCTAGATTAATTAGATTTAGGGTTTCATCCTTAGAGTTTATATCTAGGTTTAGATTTTTGGATTCAATTTCTAATGGATGTAATAACAATATTAATAACGTTACTAATTAAAAATAGTAATCCAATAATAGTTAATGATGTATAGTCGATCCTAATGCTAGTGATACTAATTATTTCAAAACAACCATTAATATTAACAATATACTTAATATTAGCTAACGTGACACTAATAATCATTGTGATGAAAATAAATAGTATGCTCCAAATCAATGATAATATTTAAGGATGACAAAATAAAACACTAATATTTAAGAATGATAATTTTTGTATGTAATAACTAATATCAGCATAGATAATTCACTAATGGCTATTCATATCAAATAGTAATAATCCTAATAATGATAGTAATGGTAACAATGATAATTGTAATTGAAAGAATTTCGATCTGGAAGGAGAATGAGGACTCACCTTAGCCGATTCGGTAGTTCAACTCGACCTCAATTCGAACCGACAACCCGTTCCGTGACTTAACCTGACTCAACTTAAGTGAGTTGACTTGACTCCACACAACTCGACCTCGTAAAGCATGGACCAGGCCTAAGCATGACCCGACCCAGCTGGACTAGGTCTCAACCGAGTTGACTCGGCAAGTCAAGCCCCATTTCTCCTTCTTGTTGCTTTCATCCTTTTATTTTTCTTCTTCCCTTGCTAAAATGACCCACAACTTGCTGGTCATGATTATTACAAGAATGAGTCGCATTCAGCAGCCTACTCGACTTGACTCGGTTCAGCGAGTCGATGACTCACCTGACTTGGTAACAAGTCGAACCTTGACCTCCTCTCTTTCTCTTTATACTTCTCTTCCCTTTCTTCCTTCTTTGCTAGTCATCCAGCAATGTTTGGCCTTGGATAGTGCTCACCCAACTCGATGCTAGAAAGTTGATAACTCAGCTTGAGTTGAGCTAGTGCGGCAAGACACACACACACACATTTTCTCTCTCTCTCTCTCTCTCTCTCTCTCTCTCTCTCTCTCTCGCTGCCTTCTCTGCTAGAGAACTTTCAGCAGGCCCAGACTCGAACCAAGCTTTCCCCAAACCTGTCTTGACTCACCACACATGCCTTAACTCATCACCTAGACTCGATAGCAAGTAGAGGTGGCAAGGAGCAGCTCATCGGCAAGCTTCTACTATGTTAACTCGGCCCAACTTGACGTGGTGCACCACTACCACTCAAAACTTCTATCTTTCTCTTCTTCTTCTTCTATAATGCTTTTAGAAAGTCCAGAGGCAGCTGGACTCATCTCAGGTGTGTCCCAACTTAGCGGACTTGGTCCGTTTTTGGCTTGAGTCACAAATTCGACTCGGCCCGATTCGAGTTGGTGCAAGAACGCACCCTCTCTCTCTCTCATTCCTCTTCTTCATAACCTCCATTTTCTTTCTTTCTTTCTAACCCAGAATAGGGCTACTGGCCAACCCAACTCACCCCGAGTTCGAGTCTAACTCGGATGGTTGGATGGTGCGGCACCAGCTGGTCGTTCTCCTCTCCCACTCTCCTGTATTCTCTCCTATTTTTCTTTCTTTATTTCTCTCTTTATTCCTAGATTTTTGGTGGGGATCCCAAGACGAACGTGGTCCTTATAAAGGGCTAGGGTTCATTCTTTGAGTCAGCCTTTGTGGTCATCATTCCACATCATTTTGATGGGTCCCACTGGATGATTTCACTTACATGGCATTAATCCCTTACGTGGGATGGATTTTTGCCACTGTGGCCTACCAAAGGAACCTCATTAATCAGAAAATGGGGCCCACTTCATCATGGTGGGTTCCTTGGTTAGACGGAGAAGATGAGGGTGTCATTAATGGCTAGTTCTCATCAACAGTCTAAGATGGCCATCTGAACCATCTGGATGGACTGGATGGGTCCCTTGATCACTGTGGGGTCCACTAACTTCATCGTGTTTCACTCGAGCGCAACGACTTCTGAGAAATTTCGTCATGGCTTTCTTCTTGCACAGAGGGAAGATTTTTTCAGGAGAAAGGCTAGGTTCGTTGTTGCTCTAGCGTGAATGGCTGAGATCATCTACGGAGCTCGGACAGATGGCTTGGATTGGGCTAACACTGAAATTGCACTAAAGACCACTTCAGTCGAAGTGGCAATAGGTCAAAGTGCCCTAGAGGGGGGGTGAATAGGACTTTATAAAAATTTTATGATGATTTAAAATCCTATTAACATAATCTTGATTTAACAAACTCCTATTAAGATGACCCCAATTTAACTGCAATGGCTTCCAAGGCAAATAGAGGATCTAATCATAAGACTATTCAAGATTTAAACAGTATGCAGGCTTAATCTATGAGGAATGAGGGATACGACTCTGTGTGTGTGTGTGATGTGATTCTTATCAGTTCTAAATAATCATGTGAGCATGCTTTATGAGAACATTTAAAGTAAACATAAATAGTAAGGGGGAAATATTAATCTCAAAGATAGTCATTTATAGTGGTTCGATTACGTGCCTACTCCACTTCTGGTGGATGCACTCAACCATTGAGTGTACCAGAACTCACTAACAAAGGTTTTAAATCAGGTTCACCTCTAACCTTCACAACCTACACAAGGTCGACTCTATGACCTACACAAGGAACCTAGACATGTCTCCACGAGACACAAGTTTATGGCCCACACAGGGTAAGGGTCAACACACTGCACCCGTGTTTTGTGCTCTAGACATGAGCAGAGGATCCACATAAGGAACCTAGGGTTTTAGGCCACACAGGCCAAGGATCGACAAAAGAAACCTAAATTTTATGCCCTACACAAAAGCAAAGGTCAATACATAGCACCTAGGGTTTTAGGCCACACAGGCGAAGGACCTACACTAAGGACCTAAGTTTATACTCACCAAGAGTAAGGGTTAGCACACAACATGTAAGACCCGTGTCCTAGTCCGTACCGTTCCATCAGCTTCCGCGGTCCTTCCGGTCAAATTTCGGTAACCTTCGCACCGTAACCGACGTTTGCACCCGATCCTAAGCCAGGTCCCGCACACTGACATCAGCTCGACCCGAAACTTGTATCATAGCAACCGCGTCGTCGCCGCGGTTCCAATGCCGTGACTTGCGTACCGAACCGATACTCAGGCTAGAAGATGTCGATCTGTGTTTATTCTGAAGAAACACCATGCGTTGTGAATTTCGAGGGAATCTCTACATATAGTCTCATCAATCCACCATAAATGCAACCATACCTCAAGTACTACAACCCATTCCCTCTTTTTTTCAAAAGTCAACTCTCTCTCTCTTCACCCATCCCTCTTTTACCCATTTTTCAAACCAACCCATGCTTCATTAATTACACCCATCACTCCATCACCTTATATCACTCCCATCCTCTCATTTTCTCTTTCATTTTCTCAAAATCTCCCAAGCAACTCAAGCATCCCACATCCAAAGCTTCCTCTCTCCCAAACCACAAGTGTGGTCCACCCTCTCATCTCTCATCCACACCATTAATCTCCCATCATCCACCGTCCAAGGCAAAGGCAAGGAGCATTTGAAGCTAAGGGAGCAAGGAGGAGGCTTAAAGGTGGGTGATCCACCGTTGAAATCTTGATCTTTAGGGCCCACTTGTTGTGGGACCCATTTTGATGTATGTATTGTATCAATGGAGGGCCCATAGTGGCGGGGTCCCTCCTCTCTATCTCACCGTATATTTCTCTCTTTCGTTGTGATGGTGTGGATCCCACCAATATGTGTTACATCTACCTTGTCCATCTGCATCAGACGATGTGGCCCACTCTATTACAGGTGATGATCCACACCATCCACTATTTGGATGGGCCCAATGCATCTTTATATATATATATATATATGTATATATATGTGCGTGTGTTATATTTTATATAATATATATAATATAATATGTATTTATATATATATATATATAATATAAGATATATATTAGATGTATATGCATATATATTGGTGGGCCGTGTCCACGTGGGACCCACCACAATGATGTGATTATGTAAGTCGTCCAGCGTCCCTGAACGCTGGACGTTGGCAAACAGAGAAGTGTTAACTGGCATGGGTGTGTACTTAAAAAAAAAAAAAAAAAAGGAGTGGTGGGCCTCTCATGTAAGCCCCACTTTGATGTATAAGTCAAATCCAAGCCGTCCATCCTCTTCCTCAGAACATTTTAGGCATTGAGCTAAAAGTTGAGATCAATCTGACAATCATACGGGCCATACCATAGGGAATAGTAGTGTATACCATTAAAACACACCTCGAAGCTTCTATTCACCCAAAACGGGGCGCATATTGGACTCTTTTGGTTGGTCTTGGACCAAGGAATCCAATGGCTGGTGTGGATCTTGCTGATACGGGCCCCGTCTATGAAAAACCGCAGAAAAATGATGTTTTTCTGCGGTTTTTCAAAAAAAAAAACTCATAGCAGCGCTGCTGCGCTGGACTGCCTGACGGACGGACGGGCCGGGGCTCACGGCCCCAGCTGTGGGCCCCACTTTGATGCGTTTGGACCATCAGAACCGTGCATTTGATGGGTCCCCACGGACCAACCGTCCATCCCAAAAATCTGCCTTATATGGAACTCATGTGGGCCATACCATTTAAAATCATGTGAAGACATGCCGAAACATATAAAATTACTTGGTGGGGCCTACCTGAGTTTTGGATGTTGCTGAAATTCAGTCTAGACCGTCAGTCAGGTGGGACACATATAATGGGTGGGCTGGATTTGTGAACCACATTTCGGTGGGCCCCACGTCCACCCCCATCCAGGTGGCCTTATAAACAGGTTGGACGTCAAATAAACGTCACGGTGGGTTCCCTGCCTATGTGACCTGATGAACAGGTTAGATGAAAAATAAACATTTCGGTGGGCCCCTCCCTGATTGCGTGGCCCTGTGAACGGGTTGGGCGCAAATAAACATTTCAGTGGGCCCCTGGTCCACACGACCTATCAACAGGTTGTATGGAAAATAAACATTACAGTGGGCCCATTTTGGACGAAAAATAAATATTAAAGTGGGCCCTATCCAGGCCCACGTGACTTTATGAATAGATTGGATGATAAATAAATATTACAGTGGGCCCTACTCTGGTCCACATGACCTTATGAACAGTTGGTTGGAAAATAAACATTATGTTGGGCCCCAGGTTGCTTGGAAAATAAACACTACTGTGGGCCCCGGTCTGACTGACCTTATCAATGGGTTGGATGGGAAATAAACATTATGGTAGGCCCCACATGGGACCCACTTATGTATGTATTGTAAACCACACCCTCCATTAGTGTGGGCTCCATCATGATGCATGTGTTTCATCCAACTGTCCAACCATTTTTGAGATAAATTAAGGCCCATTGTGGAGGCCCATCTTCATGTATTGGTGGTCCTTGTTGAGGCCCACCTTGATTTGTATTAGGGCCCATATGATGAGGCCCACTGTGATGTATGCAAGACCCATGTGACTAGGCCCATGTTGATGCAATTGTGGCCCGTCATTGAGGCCCACCTTGATATGTATATACGAGACCCATGTATGGGGCCCATTTGATGTACTGGAGGCCCATAGGTCAAGGCCCAATAGGACATACATAAGGCCCAATGATAGGCCCATGCTTGTAGTGTAATTCCACCATGGTATATGTGTTGATTTTGTAACGGGCCACACCTAAGGAGCAATGCTGGTTTGACGTCCACATTGAATGGGTAAAGTTGGTTAAATGTCTGCATTATAACTCTCCCTAAGGCCCACTGATAGGCCCATACTTGTGGTAAGTAGGCCGTCTAGGCCCATCTCTGTTATGCACAGAGCCCATCTCTTTATATATGTTTAGTATAGATCCATGATTCATGATCATTCGCATCATATGTATGCCTGATGTGAGGAGTGACCGATCATAGCATATGCCTTCGGGCAGACTGTTTATGGGCTCCCTGATAGGCGGAGTTACCCCATATAAATGCATGGTACACGCAGGACAGTTGCATGACTGATAGTGTGATTCATGCACTTGGATTTGTGTGATTGTAGTTACTGTATGCCCTAGCGACATCAGGGCCATAGCCTTCACAGACACATCGTGGATGGCTGGGTTGGATACCGAAAATGTTTGGTTCTAGCATACGGGCGCCATAGATGTCCCTGGGTGAAAATCCCTAAACCCGATGGTACCAGAGGATGACTCCAACGTCAAGACCGAGTGGATATATGAGCGCAAGAGGGCCGAATACCAGGAGGCCGCATCTCCCACTGTGTCGTGGTCGGTTGGAAAGGAGTGTGGCCTTACTCGCCCGAGGGTAGGGGGCAATACTAGGCTGAGTTTGACCAGCTCGTGAATGGGTCTACTATCGACGTGCCGGATGGGTATTGGCAGACTATTGGCTAGGCGGATAGTGAGGTTTCTTACGCTCACTTGGACTGTGCGGCTAGGAGAGCGACAGTGTCATTTGGAGTGTATTAAACCCCGGTGATTATCCAGAATGAGAACTGTACTGATATATGATGAGGTTTGACATGCTTGAGTTGCATCTCGCATCGCATGGCTGTGTTATGGCCGATAGCATTCATATCTTGCACTGCATAGCCTTGGTACGGCTGATTGCATTCATGTACTCATCACCATGATTCCGCATTACTCTGACCTTGCATTTTGAGTACGCTTATATTGCGCACATACTTACACCACCCTCTAAGCTTTCTATAAGCTTATGCACGATTGATGCGTGCAGGTGACGCCAAGACGCAGTCGCAGCCATAGTCTCGCCGTAGTTGGAGCGTGCAGACGAGCTTTGGAGTTTCTATCTTTTGCACTATCTTGTATTTTTCCTTTCAATCGCATTGTACTCAAAAGTTTTTTATCATAGTGGATTTTGTGGTGGTGTTCTTGTGATTATTGTTCGTGGGTTATGCTTTTGGTTGTGCTCGCTATGAATTAGACTGATGATTATAAATCCTCCTTGTAGTATCCCAGAATCGGAACCTGGTGAATGGGTGTCGGGATCCGAGAATGGGGTTCTATGGAGGCTGTCGGCGCCGGATTCGGCAATCGAGAATTTTGTGAGCCCAGTTTTCGAGTTCGGGGCGTGACACAACACCCACACGTATTCTCTCGTCGGAGGCCTCCTATGAGGACTTGAAAAGGGTGAGAATCACCTGTGACCCAATCCTACACAAAGGAATGATCAGCAGGGTCTCTGAACTCTAATGACTTATAGATAAGTAGATGAGCCCTATTAAGTACGTTGATGAAGATCTCCTTCGATGACGAAGAATCTTCAGCTCCCATGATCCGTAACACTTATGATGCTCCAATGTAAGGTGACGGGTTGGGTCAAGGTTATGTTAAAATCCTACTCAATTAAATGTTTTTCTATTTTAGAGACGGAGTGATTCCAAGAATTTAAGCATTCAAGGTATCCCAACTCAATGATTTACCATTAAGGTGGTAGCTGGATGATCCTTGAATGTGGAAGTTCATTCCCCAATCCACTCTATTAAATATCAATGATGAGGGTGGGTTGGAGGATGAGCACCCATGAGAAAAAGAGCTTAGGGTAAGTAGTATGTAGGACTCTCTCAAGGCTCTCTCTATTTTTCTCACTTTTGCAACCAATAGCAAGCTCTCCTTAAATAGGCAAAGAGATCTAACGATAATAAAATAGTCAATTTTTTTACAGAGTTCAATATCATCGAGCCATCTTCGATATCATTGAACGTATACTTTCAAAGACATTGAGGGATGGATCGATGATATGAACTCTTCTGATAATCACCATTGAAACTCTTCTATCCAGATCGATCATATCGAACATGCTTCGATGTCATCAGATTTCGAACTCCGATTTTATCGACCCATGGTTCGATTCCTCGACAATGAAAAACAAGAGAGCAGGCTAAGAATTGAGACAGCTGGCTTCGATATTAACAATCCTCTCAAGATGTCATCAATTTTTAAATGTCGATGATATCTATAACTAGTTAGATTCATCGATCTTTTATAGAAGATTTTCCTATAAGCTTGTTGGACATTCCATTGTCCGAATTCGATGATATTGGCATAGATTTGATATGATCGATATTTGAATATCAATTGTATTAAGGGAGTCTCGATACCTCGAATCATTTAAAGAGGATTTTCCTAAAAAACTTGCTGGACAATTTGGTCCGAATTCATAACATCGAAGGTCCATCAATATCAACGAAGTTTGAACTCCAAGGATATCGAGGCTTCCTTCGAGTCATCGATAATGTATGATTTTCCTTAATAGCTTGTTGGACACAAACAGACCAGTTTCTCTTTCTTAAGATGCATATTTTTACCTTCCAATAGTTCAATTTGTTTAGTCAGTTTTAAGGATTCAGATCTGAGGGATAAATTGATTCTTTCCAGCTTATCATTTTCAGAGTGGTATTGTTGAAGATCATTGATTAGGTGAGTATTGATTTCTGAAGTTTTATCCAGATCCATTTGCAACAATTTATTTTTAGCTTCATTCATCCCAAGTCTTTTAAGGATATGGATGCTACATGTATAAAGTTGATTATAGGCATCCTGTAATTTATCCTTCTTTTCCTCTTATTCTTATTTCTCATCATCTGATGGAAATGTCTCTTCGATCCAAGGTTCATTAATTTCCTCAAGTATCACTGGAATGTTTGTAGATGCAGAGGCCATGAGTATTTTCAAGGACTTTTGGTCTCCATCACTTTCTGAATCACTGAGGTCAAAGTTTGAATCTTCAATGTCATCCCAAGTGGCAACCATGGCCTTTCCTGTGGTTTTTTTGTTGGGGCATTCAGTGGACAAATGTCCAAATTTCCTACAGTTGTAACACTAAGGTTCTCTAGACTTTTTGGAAGGTTTGCCTATATTATGCTTGTTGTCCATCTGTTTGCCTCTGTATGGCTGACCACGATTTTTGTTGAAAAATCTTTTGAACCTTTGAGGTAAGAGAGCCACTTTCTCATCTTCATTATCCTTTTCACTTTCCTCTTCCTCATTAGTAGTGTGTTTTGAGGTTTTGAGACCAGTATTTTTCGTTTTAGGAGTTTGCTTGAAGTGTAGTTTAAATGTATGTCGTGAACCTACTAGTTCTTCTACTTTCATTTCATCCATGTTTCTACATTCTTCAATGGTTATAACTTTTGATTTGAACCATTCTGATAAGGATCGTAGAATTTTCTTATAGATTTTTCAGACTGGAACTTTTTCTCCTAATCCAACCATGGAGTTGCAGATGATGTTTAGTTTTGTGAAGAACTCCATGAAGGTCTCATGCTCTTCCATTTTGAGACTTTCAAACTATGATGTTAGGAGTTGCTGTTTGGATCTTTTCACTATGCTGGTTCCCTCATAAGTTGTTTCCAACAAGTCCCATGCTTCTTTAGTTGTTCTACACATACTGATTTAATTAAAGACTTCTTGGGACACAGCACAGTAGATAACATTCATTGCTTTAGCTTCAGAAGTTTGTTTTTCTTTATCGAATGTTGTCCACATTTCTTTGGATTTTGGTATGGTGATAGTTGTGCTATTTTCAAGTACTATTTGTTCGGTTAGCAGCACATATCCTTTTTCAACAATGTCCCAAACATTATGATTCAAAGATCTGAGAAATTAATGCATCCTAGCCTTCCAGTAAGCATAATTTGATCCATCAAATACAGGAGGTCTAGTTATAATGAACCCTCTCCTTTGGCCATATTACCAACTTCAGTCAATATCACTCTCTAGGTGGTGAAGCCCTTAAAAGAGACCCACTCTAATACCAATTGAAATTACGGTAAAGATCGCTTTAGTCGAAGTGGGAATAGGTCAAAGTGTCGTAGAGGGGGGTGAATAGGACTTTATAAAAATTATATAATGATTTAAAATCCCATTAACATAATCTTGATTTAAGAAACTCCTATTAAGATGACGCCAATTTAAATCCAATGGCTTCCATGCCAAATAGAGGATCCAATCATAAGACTATTCAAGATTTAAACAGTATGTGGGCTTAGTCTATGAGGAATGAGGGATATGACTCTATGTGTGTGTGTGATGTGATTCCTATTAGATCTAAATAATCATGTGAGCATGCTTTATGAGAACATTCAAAGTAAACACAAATAGAAAAGTGAAAATATCAATCCCAAACACAGTCGTTGATAGTGGTTCGGTTACATGCCTACTCCACTTCCAGCGGACGCACTTAACCCTTGAGTGTACCGGATATCACTAACGGAGGTTTTAAATCAGGTTCACCTCTAGCCTTCACAACCTACACAAGGTCGACTCTAGGACCTACACAAGGAACCTAGACGTGTCTTTACGAGACACAAGTTTATGCCCCACACAGGGGCAAGGGTCAACACACAGCACCCGGGTTTTGTGCTCTACACATGAATAGAGGATCCACACAAGGAACCTAGGATTCTAGGTGCCAAGGATCCACCCAAGGAACCTAAAGTTTATGCCTTGTATAAGAGAAAAGGTCAACACACAACACCTAGGGTTTAAGCTCACTAAGAGCAAGGGTCAACACACAACACCCACACGTATTCTCTCGTCGGAGGCCTCCTATGAGGACTTGAAAAGGGTGAGATTCACCTGTGACCCAATCCTACACAAAGGAATGATCAGTAGGGTCTCTGGACTCTAATGACTTACAGATAAGTAGATGAGCCCTATTATGTACATTGATGAAGATCTCCTCCTTTGATGACAAAGAATCTTTAGCTTGCTTGATCCACAACACTTATGGTTCTCCAATGTAAGGCGATGGGTTGGGTTAAGGCTATGTTGGAATCCTACTCTATTAAATGTTTTTCTATTTTAGAGACAAAGTGATTACAAGCATTTAAGCATTCAAGGTATCCTGGCTCAATGATTGGCCATTAAGGTGGTAACTGGATGATCCTTGAATCTGAAAGTTCATTCCCCAATCCACTCTATTGAATATCAATGATGACGGTGGGTTGGAAGATGAACTCCCATGAGAAAAAGAGCTTAGGGTAAGTAGTATGTAGGACTCTCTCAAGGCTCTCTCTATTTTTCTCACTTTAGCAACTAATCCCAAGCTCTCCTTGAATAGGCAAAGCGATCCAACGGTAATAAAATAGTCAGATTTTTTATAGAGTTCGATATCATCGAGCCATCTTCGATATCATCGAACGTATACTTTCGAAGACATCCAGGGACGGAACGATGATATGAACTCTTCTGACAATCACCGTTGAAAATCTTATACTCAGGTCGATCATATCGAACATGCTTTGATGTCATCGGATTTCAAAACTCGATTTTATCAACCCATGGTTCGATTCCTCGACAATAAAAAATAAGAGAACAGGTGAAGAATTAAGACAGCAGGCTTAGATATTATCGATCCTCCCATGTTGTCATCAATTTTCAAATGTCAATGATATCGATAACTGGTTCGACTCATAGATCTTTTATAGAAGATTTTCTTATAAGCTCGTTGGACATTTCATTGTCTAAATTCGATGATATCGGCATAGATTTGATATGATTGATATTTGAATATCGATTGTATTGAGGGAGTCTCGATACCTTGAATCATTTAAAGAGGACTTTCCTAAAAAGCTTGTTGGATAGTTTGGTCCAAAATTGATAACATAGAAGGTCCATCGATATCATCAAAGTTTGAATTCTGAGGATATCGAGGCTTCCTTCGAGTCATCAATAATGTATGATTTGCCTTAGTAGCTTGCTGGACACAAACAGACCAGAATTTGATTATATTGAGCCGTCTCAATGATCTCAAATTTTGAATGTCGATGATATTGAATGTTTCATCGATTCATCGATAATTTAGTCAAGAGATCAATTTGGTTAATGGACACAAGTAGTCCTCAATTTGATGATATCGATTGTATTCTGAGGACATCGATAACTGGTGTTCGATCTCATCGAGGTGGTCTTGGTATATCGATAAAAGCTAAAAACTTAAAGATTTTCCTGATTTTGCGAAATAGTTTTCATACTTTAAAACCTATGTTGTTCTATCCTCTTTAGGGAATTTATATACCTGGGTGTTTTAGGACATGGGATGTGAGGCTAAATTTACCTTTGAGGAGTTCGAAGTACACATCCAGTTGAGGTAAACGCTTGAATGATCTTCCTATGGGGCTGCTGACTCAACACTCACATTAATTGACAAAACAGGGCATGTTCAAGCACAATTTCTCGAAATGGAAAGGCCTCCCTCGCCTTTTTCGTCTCTTAGTCAGGTGTCTGCCCGCTTTTGGCATCGATATGTAAGGATGGGATGATGCTTTGAAGGATGGCTGAGATCAAGGGAGAAAGGCTCACACGGATCGCCAGCTTGGCAGGACGAAACTGCCTTCCATTTTTGGAAACTTCCATGCACAACCTCAGTTTAGGCCAAGAATCATGTGCCTATACGTACCAAGAAACCCATGAGATTAGTTAGGTCTTGTCCAGCCCACTATCTTAATCAGATGGGTGGTAAGGTGGCCTACATTCATCACAGTAGGATGATCTTGGAAGGGTTGGAAACACAACTCTGGATATATGTTAGCTTGGTTTAGCTGGAGGCTATGCGCACGTTTGTGGGTGCGTGTAAGGACATTGGGTTATGGTCGGGACGGCATGCCTAACACGATGGATGGTTTAGATCATTCTATTACGTCTTGATGGTGGGTCACCTGATGAATGCATAGTGACAGCTTGTTTTAAACGAGCGTGGGTGAGAAATGAGGGAGATCCCTTCTTCTTTTGGGATTATCGGGTCAACATCCAGTTGACCTGGCCATGTAGTCCGGTGCATAGCTGGTGCACACATAACATGCACACTCATTGCTTAAAAGTGGGGTCCACTAAGATGTGTGATCCAATCCACTTCGTTCAACCGATTCTATGGGTCATATTAGGACACTTGGCCTAAGATGAGGTGGATCCAAAGCTTTGGTGGGCCGTGCCAAGTTATTTTTGGTTTTACTTATGGATTCCTGCTGATCTGCTGGTCGGATCATTTCGAATTCAAATATTAATGGTCAAAAGACTCTTAATATGATATATTTATAGCGATCAGGTATCTTTAATATCCAGGGGTTCCCATGGACAGAAGAGTGTCAATTTCTATTGATTTGACGGTCGGATTGTTATGAAACGTGGACCTAGTAATTATCTAAATAGGGTTTTAAAGTTAAGTTTTAAAAGGCTGGTTATTAGATTGGTGTAATTATGTTGTGCATTGATTGGTGATTCATCGTGGAGTGAACAAATGGTGATCCTAATGATTTGGGTCCCGATTCTCAGATGATCTAAGATAAGGGCCTTCCATGGCCCACGTTGGATGGTTCTGATGGTCGATTTAGGGGTCAAGTGCTTTATATTTACAATCAACCCAACTCTCACTCGTTTGATGATTGTCCTTGTAACCCAACACTAGATTGTCTTAAAAAGTGCACTATATGTGTCCCACGACGTCTTCTTGGAATATTCAAGCCTAGATGTACAGATGATCCATACAATTAAAGGCCAGATCTGCACACATACACCATGAAAGGCTCGCGACGCTTTATGGCGTACTTCTTGTTGTTAGGATTGGATTTCAATGGTGATCAGAGTCATTGATGGTTGGTCCCTAAGAGTAGGATCGCATCTAAGGTTGATTCCCATGGTAACACTCGAGTACTGAAAGTACAGGGTGTTACAATGATATTCAAACTTCTTTTTAATCAATTGAGCGTAGGAACTTAGGTGATAAATTACTTAGTTGATTAAACTAAAACAATCCAAAATTCAATGTCTATCTTATCATACCCTAAGCATTCTTAAGTACACAATTCATCGCTTCCCTAATAGATTTCAACTCAAAACATTGAAAATTTTCAAAAATTTACTCAAAACTGAGAAAACATTGGTTAGTTTACCTAATCCCCTGTCCCCAACCGAAAAAACTACATTGTCTTCAATGTAAAAGAATTAAGCATATAATGCAAAAGAGGCAATGAAAAGAAAAGGGAAGTGATGGAAAAGTAATACCTAAAGAAGGAATTTTGAGGCTTTTCCAATAATCTTGGTTTGAAAACTGGGTTAGCACAAAAGACTTAAACAGATAATAAGCAAACTACCCTAAAATAATGGAAAGCAAACTATCATAAATTCCATGAAAACAATAAACTAATCCTAAACTAGGAAAGCAAGGGAAAAACTACTCAGTCAAGCCACAAGGTTCCTCCTCCAGCCAATATCTTGATAAATTTCTCAGTAGGTTTCTTGACAAGATCATCCAAGACCCTTTTTGCAATAGGCTCGGATGCCATGGAGCATGAATTTCCAGAGAAAGTTATGGACCTCATCATAAGGTTTCTTTTTAATCTCCCGAGGTGTCCAAAGTATATACAATTCACCTGTGATAGAAATTTTTTTAATGTTAGCATAACATAGTTAATTAGAGACTACACATAGATGAAATTTAGAAAAAATCTCAAAAAGTGATGTAGTCTCGACACATTCTGAAGTTTCAGACTCCGGTTCAATTTCCAGCTCCTCCTCCTTTAATGGTAAACATTTAGGATCTGGGGAAAGAGGAGCTTTAGAATAAAGGTTCTCTCGGTCAGTGACAACTATGAGGTATTGTCTTGCGAGGAATCCACTATTTCTTTTATCATGGGATCATTTGAATCTGTAAAGTGTGCTAAGAAATCATCCAAAGAGTTAGAAAATTCAGTTGCGAGTGGCTCATTTTCCAGATTGAAGTTTGTGATGATTCGCCCAAGAATTTCATCGTCTCTGGAAGTGGATGGAAGCATGATCTCTTGCTCTTCATCATGGTGAGAATAAATCTTCACTGGATGTATCTTGTCTTACCTTACATAGGTAGATTGAAAATCAACAAGAGAAGAATTGATGTGAAGACCCTGTTCATCGGTACTACTCAATAAAGGCATTGTATTATCAAGGGTTGACAAATCAGATGATGACCTCAACTGGATGGTTTCAAATTCCAAAGTCATATCGAGCAACTCGTCCATCCCTCGAATCATATCATCATTCAATTTAGGGATTGATCTAAACATACCTCACAAATTTTGGAAGGGTTAGTGGAAAGTGGTTCATCCTCCACATTTAAATCGGTAATGTCAGATGGGTGGAGTAGATCATTATGGTCGACAACTTCCTGAACCTCTTGATCATTGATATGGGCCAAACTTGAGATTAAATCCAGGGGGATTTGAGTTGTACATAAATGATTATCATCCTAATACTCATCATCTTCCAATTCAGTGTAGTATATATGTGGAGCGGGATCGCTTCCTTCATATTGTGTTCCTAGATTGGGTTGATGTTCGAATAAACTAACCTCTTCCTCATCATTGAAACCATGTGCGTCATGTGAGTAAAGTGTGTCAGTATCATTATATTTAAAAGACACCCACGTCTCTTGATCATTCCTTTGGACAGTTATCGAGATAAACTCTTTAGAAAATTGAACCATATGCTCATTAACACAATCCAACTCTTCATTCTCAATCTCAATATTCATCACAATCACATCACGTGAACCCCACTGTTGTATATCTTTTATAAGTTCTTAAAATCCTTGGAGTGTGTTTGGCTAGTGAGCTCTAGAGTTTGTATGAAATTCTGAAGTGAATTCTCTTGGATCGTTTCTTGTTGGATCTCAGAGATATAGGACCCAAGAGAATCATCACTATGATGCATTGTTAATTCAACTTCCAATCTTGATGTTTCCACTAATTATAAGTAGGGAGTTGGGAATGAAGAATTGGATTGGGTTGAGGCTGGGGTGAACTAGCATCCTTTATCTTATCAAGGCACAATGCAAGCGCTTCTATCGTTCTTCTGATGCCACAAAATCGTCTGTGTAACCCTGAAGTGAATCCTCTTAGATCATTTCTGGTTGGATTTCAAAGGTAGAGGACTCAAGAGAATTGTCACTATGATGTATTGCTGGTTCATCTTTTCAATATTGATGTTTTCACTGATTATAGTCATACGGGTCATAGGTGGGACAATCTGATGATTATTGATACATATTATCACCCCTCATTGTTTGTTTCTTATCTGATGGGTGATAATAATTCTCACTCCCATAGTTATGATAACCCCAACACTCACGTACTGTTTTCTTAATCCGTGGGGTGTAATTATTCTCCCGCATATGATTGCGTAAGGATTTCTTAACCAGTGGAGCATTGTATTCTGTTCGGTTCTCGATGATGTTTCCAGAAAAAATTTTGAGACGTAGGTTGTTTTCTAACATAATCATCTGATAGCTCTTCACAATTTCTCGCATTCTCTAAAACTAGCTTAGCATATTGATGTTCTCACTCTTGCATATACATGGTGAAACCCTAATCCTGAACATAATCCTAAAAGAGAATAAAAGAAAATTCCTACAGCGATGTGGAAAGTAAGTAGAGAAGAAGTTAGAAGGAAGTTACCAGATTGGAGAAGATCTATGTTAGGATCCTGCAAAAGAAAAGGGAAAGTGAATTAGTTTCTTAAAAAAAGAAACAACAAAGCAACCTAGATTCTAAAAATGAAAAAGGAAAGTTTCTAAAAATAGAAAATTGAAAGTTTTTAAAAAGAGAAAAAGTTAGTTTTTAAAATCAAATTAGGAAAGTTTCTATCTTAGAATTTGAAAGTAGTTTCTTAAAAAAGAAAAAACAAAGTTTCTAAACCTATAAATAGAAAGCTACGTTAGTTTCTAAAATAATTCAGAAAAAACCCTAACCTAAAAATAGAAAGTAGAAAAATCCTAATCTTAACCTAATTCCAAAACTAGTAAATCTTAGAAAAATGCAACCGTTAATCCCCGACGACGACTCTAAAAACTTTTTCATAACCCCAAGTGTAGGGTCGCGATCTAGTAATAATCTTAGTGAGACCGGCATCGAATCCGTAGGGACTAATCTTGTGTGTGTTCTGAAAGCAACTAGAAGTAGAACTAGAAAAAGATGCAAATCTAAATCTGGGAATAAAGGGAGTAATTGTGAATTATTTAACTAAAACTTAAGAAATTCAAAGGTGTGAACTAGGGTTTCCAAGGATCCATTTATAGATTCTCAGGATGCTACCTCACTTGATTCAAGGACACAACTAGAATCAGAGTCATATCTTATCCAATTAGTGAGAAGAGATTTGTCAGATCTCTGAACTTCTCATGGAACTAATCATTAATGGATGAGAGTTGTGAGGATTTGGAAGTGATTCCATCACCTAACCATGCCCAGGAGACAAGGCAAACAACAGGATTTACTAATCCCACAACCAATCATAAGAGACTTGTGAAGGTTATGAAGGATTTCATCATCCTAACTTCACGCGATTCATTCGATGACATCGAACGACCTTTGATGTCATCGAATGTGTCTTTTATAAATGATTTTTTCATGTTTTCGTAGCTTCATCCAGACTCTGTAACCCTCCATGTCATCGAACCTACCTTCGATGTCATCAAAGAAGCCTTCGATGTCATAGAGAGTTGTTTAAGGAATCGATAATGTGTCCAAAATAGTCCGGAGAGTTAATCCAATTTCTTCAATAAATTTGATGCCATCGAAGAGACCTTTGATGTTATCTAGCAGGTCTTCGATGTCATCAAGGAGTGCTTCAAGTAATTGAAAATGGTCCCCAATGTGTCCAGCGAGTTTTACTAAAATTCTACATAAAATTTGATGTTATCGAAGAGGACTTTGATGTCATCGAGCATTGCTTCGAATCATCGAATAAGTTCTCGAGTCATAGAAAAACATCTTCAATTTTTCCAGCAACTAACTCAATTTCCCTTCATAAATTTAATGTCATCGACTAGTGTTCGATGTCATCAAATGTGTCCTCGATGTCATCAAACAGTGTTCAATGACACAATCAATGTGACTTCTGCACTTGTTCTTTTGGCTTCGTTCCTGCTCCACTTAGTTTTCTTGAATCTTGGGACCTTGAAATCTTTAATCTTTGTCTCCTAAGATCCATTCTTTGCACTATTGTTCTTTAAGCGTCAAATCCATGCTTTTAGCACTTTTCCAATCCAAGCTCTCAAATTCACCTTGCAACATAAACATGAGTAAAATAGGACATTAAGCAGTATCATGTTCATAAAACCAAGATATAAATGGGGCATAATATATAATATTTGACCCTCAACAAAACCAACTATACATGTCACGCTCCAAACTAGGAAACTGGGCTCACAAAATTCCCGATCGCCGAATCCGGTGCTGACAGCCTCCGTAGTACCCCATTCTCAGCTCCAAGCGTCCATACACCAGATTTCGATCCTGGGATCCTACAAGGAGGATTTCAATGTACATATAGCTCGTAATAAGCATAACCACAAGTTTAACCAAATCACAAAGGCAACATCATCATCACATATCTACTACTATAAACAGTTGAATACAGTGTTGAAAGGGAAATATACATATATCGAAAATCAAGCTCCAGAAAACCGCTGCACGCTCCAAGCTCAATGCTGCTGTAACCTAATCTCACCTGCACCCATCTATCATGCATAAGCTTATAGAAAGCTTAGAGGGTGGTGTAAGTGTGTGCGATTCACATGCCAAGCATATAGATATCATAGTAAGTGAAAATATTGGCAATCCGTAAATCGTACAATATCAAAGTAATGCGGAAACATGCTGGCAAGTTTATTAATACCACCAACCTTATCCAAGCTATGCGATGTAAAAACATAATATGTCACGCCCCGAACTCGGAAACCGGGCTCACAAAATTTCCGATTGCCGAATCCGGCGCAGACAGCCTCCGTAGAACCCCATTCTCGGATCCCGGCACCCATTCACCAGGTTCCGATCCTGGGATACTACAAGGAGGGTTTCAAATCATCAGTCTGATTCATAATGAGCATAACAAAAGCATAACCCACAAACAATAAGCACAAGAACACCACCACAAAATCCACTATGATCAAAAACTTTTTAGTACAATGCGACAGAAAGGGGAAATACAATGTAGCAAAACTCCAGAAGCTCAGCTGCACGCTCCAACTACAACGAGACTATGGCTGCGACTGCGTCCTGGCGTCACCTGCACGCATCAATCGTGCATAAACTTATAGAAAGCTTAAAGGGTGGTGTAAGTATGTGCGCAATATAAACGTGCTCAAAATGCAAGGTCAAGGTAATGCGGAATCATGGTGATGAGCACATGAATGCAATCAGCCGTATCAAGGCTATGCGGTGCAAGATATGAATGCTATCGGCCATAACACAGCCATGTGATGTGAGATGCAACTCAAGCAGGCCAATCCTCATCATGTATCAGTACAGTTCTCATTCAGGATAATCACCGGGGTTCAATACACTCCAAATGGCACTGTCGCTCTCCTAGCCGCACAGTCCAAGTGAGCGTAAGAAACCTCACTATCCGCCTGATCAATAGTCTGCCAATACCTATCCGGCATGTCGATAGCGGACCCATTCGCGAGCTGGTCAAACTCAGCCTAGTGTTGCCCCCTACCCTCGGGCGAGTAAGGCCACACTCCTTTCCAACCGACCACGACACAGTGGGAGACGCGGCCTCCTGGTATTCGGCCCTCATGCGCTCGTACATCCACTCGGTCTCGACGTTGGAGTCATCCTCTGGTACCATCGGGTTTAGGGATTTTCACCCAGGGACATCTATGGCGCCCGTATGCTAGAACCAAACATTTCCGGTATCCAATCCAGCCACCCACGATGTGTCCGTGGAGGCTATGGCCCTGGTGTCGCTAGGGCATACAGTAACTACAATCACACAATGCAAGTGCATGAGTCACACTACCAGTCATGCAATAGTCCTGCGTAAACCATGCGCTCATGCAGGGCAACTCCGCCTATCAGGGAGCTCGTAACAGTCTGCCCGAAGGCATATGCTATGATCAATCACTCCTCATACCAGTCATACATATGATGCGTATGATAATAAGTCATGGATCTATACTAAACATGTATATAGGGATGGGCTCTGCGTATCATAGAGATGGGCCTAGACGGCCTGCAGAGTATAAGTATGGACCTATCAGTGGGCCTTAAGGAGTGTGATAATGCGGACATTTAACCAACATTATCCTTACAATGTGGACGTCAAACTAACATTGTTCCCAAGGCATAGCCCGCCATAAAGTACCATTACACAAACCATAGGAAATCACACATTACAATGGACCAATATACATCTCATTAGGCCTCGACCCATAGTTCTCAGATACATCAAATGGGCTATCTCATATGGGCCTTATATAAATCAAGTGGGCCGCATTAGTGGGCCTTATGTACATTGCAATGGGCCATAACCCATGGGCCTTTAAATACGTTAAATGGGTCGAATCACATGAGCCTTATGTATATACCAAGGTGGGCCTCAATAATGGCCACAAATACACATCCAGGTGGGCCTCAACAACGGCCACAAGTACACATTAAGTGGGCCTCAACAACGGCCATATGGTTGAACAACTTGGATGCAACACATGCATCATGGTGGGGCCCATAGAGGCCCACCATCATATATATATATTATATATAATATTAATATATGTAAATATATACAATATTATATATAATAATAATATAATATTATATATATATACATATATATATATATAAATAGGTATGTATGTATATCCACACACACTCACACAAGTGCACACACACCCACATGCATACACACGTGCACACACGTGCACACTCACGTGCAGCAGGGAGGGGGTCCCACCGTCCAGGAGGACAGTGCAGACGAACACATACATCAAGTAGGCCCCACCGTCCGTCTGGACGGTGGGCATGTAACACATGCATCACTGTGGGTCCCATGTGAGGCCCACCATAGCGTTTATCTTCCATCCGATCCATTCATAAGGTCACACCGGCCAGGGTGAAGGGGAACAACAAATTTCAGCTTGATCTGGAACTTCTGTGGACCCAGAAAGGGTTTCAATGGTAGAGTTCAATTCACACTGTTTCTTGTGATGTGGGCCGCCCGAGCGTTGGATTGGCCTGATTTTTAGAGGGGGGTCCACGTCAGATAGTGGCCCACCAAATGGGCTGTGTGGATACAAAATATACATCATGGTGGGGCCCACGGATGGAGCCGTGGGTCCCTACCAAATGGGCACGTCCTGCAGCAGCAGCGTCAGCGCTGGCTCTCTCTCTTTCTTTTTTTTTTGTTTTTTTTTTATTTTTCCACGGTTTTTAGTAGATGGGGCCCGCATCAACAAGATCCAATCCGGCCATGGGTCCCTGTGGCTCGATACAGACCTATAGAGTCCAAAGTTGGGCTGTTTTTGATATACAGGAACATAATGGAGTAAATCGAAGGTAGGATCGCTATTCCCTATGGTATGGCCCGTTTGATTTTCAGATTGGTCCCAAATTTTGTCTCAACGGGTAAAATAATCTGGGAAACGGGATGGACGGCTTAGATTATATGCATACTTCAAGGTGAGGCCTGCATGAGTGGCCCACCATTTGGCTAGCTCGTTTGTACCGCTCATGTCAGTGTATACTCCACTGCTCGGCCACCAATAGCACGTCCAGCGTCCCTGGACGCTGGACGGCATAGAATTACACTTCATTGTGGTGGGTCCCGCGTGGATGTGGCCCACTAATCACCTGTATACACATAGTATATATAAATATCCTATATTATATGTAGTATATATATAATATATATTATATTATATATCATATATATATTATATAATATATATCACATAATAAGAAGGGCATTGGGGCCATTTAACAATGGATGGTGTGGATCTTCACCATCACAATGCAAGGGAGAGAGAGAGGGAGAGAGAGGGAGAGAGAAATTAGAGAAGCGGTGATGGAGAGGAGGAACCCCGCCACTACGGGCCCTCCATTGATACAACTCATACATCAAGTGGGTCCCACAACAAGTGGCCCTTAAAATTTTAAAACAACGGTAGATCACCCACCTTTAAGCCTCCTCCTTGCTCCCTTGGCTTCAAATGCACCTTGCCTATGCCTTGGATGGTGGATGATGGGGGATTAATGGTGTGGATGAGAGATGGGAGGGTGTAGATGGATGATGGAAGGTGGACCACACTTGTGGTTTGGGAGAGGAGTGTTGGACGTGAGAGGCTTGGGTTGCTTGGAGAGATATGAGAAATGAGAGAGAGGGAGGGGTGATATGGATGGGTGAGGTGTGATGGGGGATGGTTTGGGTTGAAAAATTGTAAAAGGGGTATGGGTGATGTTGAAAATGGGAAAAGGAGGAGTGGTGAGGTGGAAAGGGGGGTAGACTTTTGAAAGAGATGGAGATGGGTTGTTGTACTTGAGGTATGGGATGCTTTAATGGTTGATTGATGGGACTTATAGTAGAGATTCTCTCGAAATCCGCAACACGCGGTGTTTCTTCGGAATAAACGCAGATCGGCATCTTCTTGCCTGGGTATCGGTTCGGTGCGCAAGTTAAGGCGTTGGAACCGCGGCGACGACGCGGTCGCTATGATACAACTTTCGGATCAAGCTGATGTCAGTGTGCGGGACCTGGCTTAGGATCGTGCGCAAACAACGAATATGGTGCGAAGGTTGCCGAAATTTGACCGGAAGGACCGCGGAAGCCAACGGAACAGTACGGATTAGGACACGGGTCTTACAGCTCTCCCCTCCAAATAAAAATTTTGTCCTCGAAATTTAAACAATCAACACAAGAAAACATAAATCATAATAGAAGAGGAAGCAAGGCATCGCCATATAAATACCAGAGACAACCTATAACATACAACATACAATCAATCATCAAAAAGATGAGGATAGCGCTCTCGAATCTCAGCCTCGCGCTCCCAAGATGCCTCATCCACAGAATGGTGGCCCCACTGAACCTTCACTAAGGGAATGACCTTGGTTCGGAGGACCTGCTCCTTCCGATCAAGGATAGGAACTGGCTGCTCAATGTAAGAAGCGTCCTCACGAACCTCCAACGGCTGCCAATCGATAACAGGAAGGATGTCTGACCCACACTTCCTTAACATAGAGACGTGGAAAACGTTGTGGACGCCAGACAACTGTGATGGTAAGGCAAGCCGATAGGCCACAACGCCAATGCGCTCAGTGATCTCGAAAGGTCCTATGAATCTCGGGGCAAGCTTGCCCTTCGCTGTAAATCTAACTACGCCCTTCATGGGCGAGACCTTGAGATACACATGGTCCCCTACATCAAACTCTAAGGGACAACGCCGGCGATCAGCAACACTCTTCTGTCGGCTCTGAGCTGTGCGCATCCTCTGCCTGATAATATCAATAACCTCTGATGTCTCCTGCACAAGCTCGGGACCTAGGAGACGCCGCTCTCCAACCTCGGTCCAACAACTCGAAGATCTGCACGGTCTGCCATAAAATGCCTCAAAAGGAGCCATGCCAATGGTCGCCTGATAGCTGTTGTTGTACGCGAACTCAGCAATCGCAGATGCTCATCCCAGCTACCACCGAAGTCAATCACACAGGCCCGAAGCATATCCTCAAGGATCTGGTTGACCCTTTCGGTCTGGCCATCGGTCTGCGGATGATACGCGGTACCGAGCTGTAAATCAGTGCCCATAGCTCTCTGAAAGCTCCTCCAGAATTGAGACGTGAACCTCGGGTCTCGGTCAGAAACGATCGAGACTGGTACGCCGTGTAGTCTCACAATCTCCTCAATGAACAACCTCGCAAGCCGGTCCAAGGGCCAAGTCGCACGAATCGCAAGAAAATGTGCCGACTTCATCAGATGGTCCACGACAACCCATATGGAGTCATGACCGCACTGAGTCCTCGGCAAACCCATAATGAAATCTATAGATACGTGCTCCCACTTCCACATCGGGACGCTCAACGGCTGCAATAGACCAGGGGGTCTCTGATGATCGGCCTTGACACGCTGGCATGTGTCACACTCGGCCACAAAACTGGCAATCTGGCACTTCATTCCTGCCCAATAATACTGTCTCCTCATATCACGGTACATCTTCGTTGAGCCAGGATGAATAGAAAATCGCGATCGATGCGCCTCGGTCATAAGATCTCTACGCAACTCAGGAACATCCGGGACACACAATCGGCCTCTGAAGCGAAGTCCACCATCAGCACCAATCTGCCAATCTGTCTGACTCTCAGATGCCGCCTCTGCTCGGTAATCCTGTAACGACTCATCTGTCTGCTGAGCCTCGATCACCCTTGCGACAAGAGAGGGTTGAATCGACAGGCTCGATAACTGGACGATAGAAGACTGCAGACCAAAGTCAAAGTCGTACTCTGCTATATCCTCGAGCATCTTCCATTCCTGAATCATCATATGTGCCACCAGGCCTCGTGGCTGACGGCTAAGGGCATCCGCCACCACATTCGCCTTGCCTAGGTGGTACTGGAGGTCAAAATCATAGTCCTTCAGAAGCTCCATCCAGCGTCTCTGTCTCATGTTCAGCTCAGACTGAGAAAATAGATACTTCAAGCTCTTATGGTCAGAGAAGAGCTCGAACCTAACCCCATAGAGATAGTGTCTCCACACCTTCAGTGCGAAGACGACTGCTGCCAGCTCTAAGTCATGCGTGGGGTAGTTCAGCTCATGAACCTTGAGCTGACGAGACGCAAATGCTACAGGTCTGCCGTGCTGCATCAGGACAGCACCCAATCCAATACGCGAAGCATCGGTAAATACAACAAATCCATCACTCCCAGAGGGAAGAGTGAGGACAGGAGCGGACGTCAGGCGGTCCTTCAGCTCCATAAATGCTCGCTCACAGGCATCACTCCAAATAAACTCTGCGCCCTTCCGAGTCAACCTGGTCAACGGGGCTGCAATACGGGAGAAGCCCTCAATGAAACGTCGATAATATCCCGCTAAACCAAGGAAACTGCGGATCTCGGACGCAGTCGTGGGTTGACCCCACTGACGCACTGCCTCAACCTTCGAGGGGTCCACTGCGACACCCTCCCTCGTCACCACGTGACCGAGGAATCTCACCTCCTCCTGCCAGAACTCACACTTCTCCAGCTTCGCATATAGCTGGTGGGCACGGAGGGTCTGCAAGGCGATCTCCAGATGCTGCATATGGTCCTCACGGGTCCTCGAATATATCAGAATGTCGTCGATGAAGACCACAACAAACTGATCGAGATATGGACGAAAGACCTCGTTCATCAACTGCATGAAGACCGCGGGTGCATTGGTCAATCCAAAGGACATGACCTGAAACTCAAAATGGCCATAGCGCGTCCTGAAGGCTGTCTTCGGGATGTCCTCCTCTCGGACACGAATCTGATGATAACCAGAACGCAGGTCAATCTTCGAAAAGAACTGTGCACCCTACAGCTGATCAAATAAATCGTCTATCCTCGGGAGCGGGTATTTGTTCTTAATCGTGACCCGGTTGAGCTCGCGGTAATCTACGCAGAGCCTCAACGAGCCATCCTTCTTCCTGACGAAGAGTACCGGCGCTCCCCAAGGTGAACTGCTTGGACGAATAAATCCCAACTCACGCAACTCGTCCAACTGACGCTGCAGCTCACGCAACTCCATCGGTGCCATACGGTACGGGGCCTTCGAGATAGGCGCGGTACCGGGCACAAGATCGATCTGGAACTCGATATGACGGCGAGGAGGCAATCCTGGAATCTCCTGGAACACATCGGGGAAATCGCAAATAACCGGCCACTGATCAATACACAAGGCAATAGGCTCCTCGACTGCGCAGGACATCAAGCAAGACAACGACTCTCCTCTGGGCTCAGCGATGAACTGGAATTACGGCAAGCCTGGTATGCAGAATGTGACTGTCCTCGCAGAACAGTCCAAGATAGCGTGGTACTCGGAAAGCCAATCCATGCCCAAGATAACGTCGAAATCTATCATCGGCAGCATAAACAAGTCAGCAGGCAAAAAGATATCACTGACAAGAACCGGGCAAGATGGACAGAAACGGCCCATTACTGTGGTCTTCCCCAAGGGCGTCGACACTAATAATCCCTCACGGGCATACTTTAATGGTAATCCGGTCGAACATAAAAAATCCTTGGACATAAAAGAGTGTGAAGCATTAGAATCAAACAATACTCGAGCGATGCATGCAAAGACGGGAAGAATATTCTTAACGACTCTGGATGACTGTGGGTCCTGCTGAGCCACTTAGAACCTAGCTTGAACTGGATGGGGAGGTGTCTATCCCCTCTTAGGTCTATAATGCTGCTGATGTGGCCGAAACTGCTACCTCGATTGCTGTGGTCTCGAAGGCTCGTGCTGATGCTGTTGCTAAGGGGGCCTCGATGGTAGTAACTGGTGTCACTACTACTCCTGCTACTGCGGTTAGGGACACTCCCACCTACGGTGTCCTATCCCACCACATCCAAAATAGGCACCTAGAAGTTGTCTCTAAGGTGGTGCTGGAGGTGCCGCTGGTACCTTGGCGGCTGGGCGGCCTGTGTGCCTCTACTGAGGGCAGTGTTGCTGATGTACCTCTTCTGTCCCCTCCTCTGATCTCTGTCGGCCTGCGCGCCAGCCCACTCAGTCTCGTAAATCTGAGCCCTCCGCACTATTACCTGAAAGGTCGGGAGCTCGTGCCCAATCACACGGCCTCGAAGACCATAACGCAAGCCGCTCTCGAAACGGCGGGCCTTCCGCCCCTCATCATCAACCATATAAGGCGCAAACCTCGATAGCGCCACGAAACGAGCCGCGTACTGTGTCACGGTCATGTCTCCCTGCACCAGAGTCTCGAACTCTAGTGCCCTCTGACGTCGAATATGGTCAGGGAAGTACTGCTCCTCGAATCGATCTACAAAATCATCCCACGTCCAGACGTAGTCAGGTCCTGCGACGCGGGTAACCGAGGTCCACCAGTGCTCGGCCTCGCCCTGAAAAAGAAACACTGCTAACCGAACTCGCTGCTCGGTCGTGCATGACATGGTATCAAAAATCTTCTCCACATCGGAGCGCCACCTCTCTACTGTTGTCGGATCTGGCTCACCCTGGAAACGCGGAGGGTCAAACTGTCGGAACTCTCGAAGTAGGGCACTCGCGCGCTCCTGCTCTGCCTGGGCCGGTGAAACCACCGGGTGTCTTCTCTGCCCCTGGAGTGCGGCCGTCATAGCCTGCAGCATCTGCTGCAACTGAGAAGCACTCACGGATACGGTCGGATCCGCACTGGCATCTGGTGGAGGTGCAGCATCCTCGGGATGGGTGGTATGAATCTCTGGTAGAGGAGCGACATCCTCAGGTTGGGCAGTAGGAATCTCTGGTGGTGGAGCAGGGGTCGTAGGTGGTAGTGCGGGAGCCGCAGGTGGTGGAGCTGAAGTCTCAGGTGGTGGTGCGGGAGTCGATCGGGTCACTCTCCTGCGCGCCATGTCCTACAGGAAAGAGCGAAGGTGCCTATCAACTTAAAGGCTCGCGAAGGCACGCACGTTAAGGGTCTGTAATAAAAGATCGCTAGGCTATCCGAACTTAGGACTTAATCATTCATAGCAGACATGTAATGTTGTTCTTGGTTATTTCCGATTTATGCTCTGATACCAACTTCTGTCACGCCCCGAACTCGGAAACCGGGCTCATAAAATTTCCTATTGCCGAATCTGGCGCAGACAGCCTCCGTAGAACCCCATTCTCGGATCCCGGCACCCATTCACCAGGTTCCGATCCTGGGATACTACAAGGAGGGTTTCAAATCATCAGTCTGATTCATAATGAGCATAACAAAAGCATAACCCACAAACAATAAGCACAAGAACACCACCACAAAATCCACTATGATCAAAAACTTTTTAGTACAATGCGACAGAAAGGGGAAATACAATGTAGCAAAACTCCAGAAGCTCAGCTGCACGCTCCAACTACAACGAGACTATGGCTGCGACTGCGTCCTGGCGTCACCTGCACGCATCAATCGTGCATAAACTTATAGAAAGCTTAAAGGGTGGTGTAAGTATGTGCGCAATATAAACGTGCTCAAAATGCAAGGTCAAGGTAATGCGGAATCATGGTGATGAGCACATGAATGCAATCAGCCGTATCAAGGCTATGCGGTGCAAGATATGAATGCTATCGGCCATAACACAGCCATGTGATGTGAGATGCAACTCAAGCAGGCCAATCCTCATCATGTATCAGTACAGTTCTCATTCAGGATAATCACCGGGGTTCAATACACTCCAAATGGCACTGTCGCTCTCCTAGCGCAATCCAAGTGAGCGTAAGAAACCTCACTATCCGCCTGATCAATAGTCTGCCAATACCTATCCGGCACGTCGATAGCGGACCCATTCACGAGCTGGTCAAACTCAGCCTAGTGTTGCCCCCTACCCTCGGGCGAGTAAGGCCACACTCCTTTCCAACCGACCACGACACAGTGGGAGACGCGGCCTCCTGGTATTCGGACCTCATGCGCTCGTACATCCACTCGGTCTCGACGTTGGAGTCATCCTCTGGTACCATCGGGTTTAGGGATTTTCACCCAGGGACATCTATGGCGTCGCGATACTAGAAACAGTATTTTCGGTATCCAATCCAGCCACCCACGATGTGTCTGTAGAGGCTATGACCCTGATGTCACTAGGGCATACAGTAATCACAATCACACTAATGCAAGTGCATGAGTCACACTACCGGTCATGCAATAATCCTGCGTAAACCATGCGCTCATGCAGGGCAACTGAGCTCGTAACAGTCTGCCCGAAGGCATATGCTATGATCAATCACTCCTCATACCAGTCATACATATGATGCGTATGATAATAAGTCATGGATCTATACTAAACATGCATATAGGGATGGGCTCTGCGTATCATAGAGATGGGCCTAGACGGCCTGCAGAGTATAAGTATGGACCTATCAGTGGGCCTTAAGGAGTGTGACAATGCGGACATTTAACCAACATTATCCTTACAATGTGGACGTCAAACTAACATTGTTCCCAAGGCATAGCCCGCCATAAAGTACCATTACACAAACCATAGGAAATCACACATTACAATGGACCAATATACATCTCATTAGGCCTCGACCCATAGTTCTCAGATACATCAAATGGGCCATCTCATATGGGCCTTATATAAATCAAGTGGGCCGCATTAGTGGGCCTTATGTACATTGCAATGGGCCATAACCCATGGGCCTTTAAATACGTTAAATGGGTCGAATCACATGGGCCTTATGTATATACCAAGGTGGGCCTCAATAATGGCCACAAATACACATCCAGGTGGGCCTCAACAACGGCCACAAGTACACATTAAGTGGGCCTCAACAACGGCCATATGGTTGAACAACTTGGATGCAACACATGCATCATGGTGGGGCCCATAGAGGCCCACCATCATATATATATATATATATATTATATAATATTAATATATGTAAATATATACAATATTATATATAATAATAATATAATATTATATATATATACATATATATATATATAAATAGGTATGTATGTATATCCACACACACTCACACAAGTGCTCACACACCCACATGCATACACACGTGCACACACACCCACATGCATACACACGTGCACACACGTGCACACTCACGTGCAGCAGGGAGGGGGTCCCACCGTCCAGGAGGACAGTGCAGACGAACACATACATCAAGTAGGCCCCACCGTCCGTCTGGACGGTGGGCATGTAACACATGCATCACTGTGGGTCCCATGTGAGGCCCACCATAGCGTTTATCTTCCATCCGATCCGTTCATAAGGTCACACGGGCCAGGGTGAAGGGGAACAACAAATTTCAGCTTGATCTGGAACTTCTGTGGACCCAGAAAGGGTTTCAATGGTAGAGTTCAATTCACACTGTTTCTTGTGATGTGGGCCGCCCGAGCGTTGGATTGGCATGATTTTTAGAGGGGGGTCCACGTCAGATAGTGGCCCACCAAATGGGCGGTGTGGATACAAAATATACATCATGGTGGGGCCCACGGATGGAGCCGTGGGTCCCTACCTCTTGGCCGCCCGCCCGCCAGCCGCAGGCGCTGCCTGCACGTCCTGCAGCAGCAGCATCAGCGCTGGCTCTCTCTCTTTCTTTTTTTTTATTTTTATTTTTTGTTTTTCTACGGTTTTTAGTAGATGGGGCCCGCATCAACAAGATCCAATCTGGCCATGGGTCCCTGTGGCTCGATACAGACCTATAGAGTCCAAAGTTGGGCTGTTTTTGATTACAGGAACATAATGGAGTAAATCGAAGGTAGGATCGCTATTCCCTATGGTATGGCCCGTTTGATTTTCAGATTGGTCCCAAATTTTGTCTCAACGGGTAAAATAATCTGGGAAACGGGATGGACGGCTTAGATTATATGCATACTTATGCATACTTCAAGGTGAGGCCTGCATGAGTGGCCCACCATTTGGCTAGCTCGTTTGTACCGCCCATGTCAGTGTATACTCCACTGCTCGGCCACCAATAGCACGTCCAGCGTCCCTGGACGCTGTATGGCATAGAATTACACTTCATTGTGGTGGGTCCCGCGTGGATGTGGCCCACTAATCACCTGTATACACATAGTATATATAAATATCCTATATTATATGTAGTATATATATAATATATATTATATTATATATCATATATATATTATATAATATATATCACATAATAAGAAGGGCATTGGGGCCATTTAACAATGGATGGTGTGGATCTTCACCATCACAATGCAAGGGAGAGAGAGAGGGAGAGAGAGGGAGAGAGAAATTAGAGAAGCGGTGATGGAGAGGAGGAACCCCGCCACTACGGGCCCTCCATTGATACAACTCATACATCAAGTGGGTCCCACAACAAGTGGCCCTTAAAATTTTAAAACAACGGTAGATCACCCACCTTTAAGCCTCCTCCTTGCTCCCTTGGCTTCAAATGCACCTTGCCTATGCCTTGGATGGTGGATGATGGGGGATTAATGGTGTGGATGAGAGATGGGAGGGTGTAGATGGATGATGGAAGGTGGACCACACTTGTGGTTTGGGAGAGGAGTGTTGGACGTGAGAGGCTTGGGTTGCTTGGAGAGATATGAGAAATGAGAGAGAGGGAGGGGTGATATGGATGGGTGAGGTGTGATGGGGGATGGTTTGGGTTGAAAAATTGTAAAAGGGGTATGGGTGATGTTGAAAATGGGAAAAGGAGGAGTGGTGAGGTGGAAAGGGGGGTAGACTTTTGAAAGAGATGGAGATGGGTTGTTGTACTTGAGGTATGGGATGCTTTAATGGTTGATTGATGGGACTTATAGTAGAGATTCCCTCGAAATCCGCAACACGTGGTGTTTCTTCGGAATAAACGCAGATCGGCATCTTCTTGCCTGGGTATCGGTTCGGTGCGCAAGTTACGGCGTTGGAACCGCGGCGACGACGCGGTCGCTATGATACAACTTTCGGATCAAGCTGATGTCGGTGTGCGGGACCTGGCTTAGGATCGTGCGCAAACACCGAATACGGTGCGAAGGTTGCCAAAATTTGACCGGAAGGACCGCGGAAGCCAACGGAACAGTACGGATTAGGACACGGGTCTTACATAATAGGCCAATATCATATGCTAGGAAGCAATATAGATCAGCTATGCAATGCAGAGACATAGTAAGCTAAATATCAGATACTGAGTCCATGAATACTGTTAACCTTAATCAGGTTATGCAATACAGAAGCACAGTAAACCAAATGCTATGTGCTAAGGATGTAATATAATATGTGACGCGAATGAAATAACTAAACTAGAGTGTGAAGTCGGGATGATAGTACATACTATCACAGGCTACGGGGTCCATCACATGGGAATTCTACCTAAACCAGTCCCACACCAAAATTTGGATAGTCAAACACAATGTGGTAAACTCCTGATCTCAAGTTGGTCACGCGCCCCAATCGAAATCCTGGCCACTGCGACGGTACACATGATGACTTGATTTTACACCACCAACCCGAGTGGATAGTGAATAAATGAATAAATGAGTAAAATATTGGGTATAGAACTCCTGCTCAGTAAGTCCACATATCAATACCGTGCATCTCTGGGATCATCACCGGGGTCTAATACACTCTAAACTAGGTCACCGCCCCATCGCACGTAACAAGGTGAGTGAAAGAGACCTCACTATCTGCCTGCCAATATTAGGCCTAGCTTGTCAATAGCGGGCCCATTCCTTGAGATGGTCAAACTCAGCTTAGCTTTGCCCCCTCCTCTCGGGCAGGTAAGGTCGCACCCCCTTTAAACCGACCACAACACTGGGAGACACAGCCTAACAGTATACGACCCTTATGCGCTCATACATCCACTCGGTCTAGACGTTGGAACAACCTCTGAAACGAAGAGGGTTTAGGGACTTTCACCCAGGGATATCTATAACACCCCATGTGGAAAAGATTTTTGGTGTCCCATCTAGCCATCCACCACATGCCTATGGAGGCTACGACCCTAATGTCATTAGGGCGTATAGTGGTTATGTCACACAATTTGAGATCATGAGCCACACTATGAAGTCTTGCAGTAATCCTGCGCATACCGCACGCTCATGTGGACAACTCTTCCTATCATGTAGTCCTATAATAATCTGCCCAAATGGCATGTGCTATGATCAATCACTCCTCACATTAAGTATACATATGATGCGCATGGGCATGGATCGTGGAGCTATACTAAGCATGTTATAAGATGATGGTGTACTCCCCTCATATCAAGGACGGGCCTAGACAACCTACTCATAGCAAGAATAGGCCTCACAATGGGCCCAATGGAAGGTCATAATGTGAACATCTAACCATCATTGCCCATCAATGTGGACATTTAACCAACATCGCTCCTAAGCAGTGACCCACATAAACATCATTACATACATTATAGTGAAATCACACAATACATTGGTCCGTACATTTATCGCATTGGGCCTCACTCAAGGGCCACATATACACCATATTGGGCCTCGCCATATGGGCCACAAATACATCATGATGGGCCTTATCAAATGGGCCACAAATACATCACAACGGGCCACATACTTGGGCCCAATACACATCACAATGGACCGCTTGACATGGGCCTAATACACATCACAATGGGCCGCATGACATGGGCCTAACATATATCACAATGGGCCACTCAATGGGCCACACCAATGAGCCTCATATACATCAAGTGGGCCGCATCAATGGGCTGCACCAATGGGCCTCATATACATCAACTCACTGCATCCACGACCGCATGAGTGGACGACATAAATGAAACACATACATCATGGTGGGTCCTATGATAACCCGACAGGTGAGCCCTCGATCATGGCCGGGCGGTGTGGACAAATCACATCCATCGAGGTGGGACAAGCAGACGGACGGCGTGGACATAAAACACATACATCATGGTGGAGTCCACATCACACCCAAATACGTCCAGCACCGTCCAAATCATCTGGATAGTGCGGATGAAACAAATACATCACAGTGGGGCAGCACAGCACCACCCAAATATGTCCAGCACCGTCCAGATATGTGGACGGTGTGGATGAAATACATACAACATGGTGCGGTCCATATCATCGTCCAAACATGGTCCAGCATCGTCCAAATATTCTGGACGGTATGGATTAAACAAATACCTCACGGTGGTGTCCCACCATCCAAATGATAGATGGCTGGGATAAAACAGATACATCACACGTGGGCTCCACATGCTGGACAACATGTATGTACAACACATACATCTAAGGAGGGCCTCACCCAGCAAAACGTCCAGATGGATGGCTGGATGGAATAGATACATCATAGTGGCCCATAGAATTTGCTGATGTGGTGTAGCTATGAACGACATAGATAAAACATCAAATATCAAGGTGGGCCACATCCAAACAACTGGATACAATGCATACCTCATGGGGCTCCACTAGCTGGAGATGGATGGACGGTGTTGGATATAAAATAAATACATCAAGGTGGGTCCCATCCCACACAGGCATCACATGTGGGGTGAGCCCCATAAGCCTGCTAAAAAAATGAATGGATGGTATGTATAAAATACATACATCATGGCTAGTGTCCCACGTCCCAATTTAGTGGACGATTGATGAAAAATATACATCTGGTGGGTCCCACCGTCCCATCAGTCTGGACGGTGAGGACACCACACATCAAGGTAGGCCCCACATGGACTGGACGGTCTATATGAGACCCGTCAGTGGGTCCACATCCAAATGGATAGTATAGATATAAACACATACATCACGTTGGGTAGGCCCCACCGTCCAGCAGACTGGACGGTGGATGGCATGGGTGAAAGACATGCATCAGGTGGGTCCACATGTGTGGGGCCCACCAAGTCAACATCAAGCTGATCTGGTGTTTTCTCCTCGTCCAGGCCCGTTGGGTGGCCTGAATAAAACATATGCACGAGGTGGGTCTCACTATCCAGATTTGCTACACAGTGTGGATCTCACATCAAGGTGGGTCATATCCATGCCTTGAATGGCCTGGCCCCTAACACATCATTAGGTGGGCCGCAAGCATCATCAACATCCAAAAAAGAGAAAAAGGAAGAAAGAAAGAGAAAGAGAGAAGAAAAGAGAGATCGGATGGTTAAGGGACCCCACCACATGGGCCCCTCTAGGATCTACAACACATACATAAAAACAGGTCCCACTAGGATCCAAAGGTCAAGATCTAATCTAGAAACAACCACCGTTCTCTCTTCTTCTTGCCTTCATGGAGTGTCTAACACCTGGCTACCACTTTGATGGAGGATGATGGAGATTGGATGGTTGGGATTGGGTGGTAGAGATTGGGCCACACCTAGCTTCTCTTCCTTAGACGTTGGAGTTTTCTCCTCTCCTTAGGTTGCTTGAAAATGGAGAGAGAATGAGAGAGAGAGAGGAGATGAGAGAGAAGTGATGGGAGAGAGGGATGGGTGAAAGGTGACGGAGTGATGTGTGTACTTGACATGTATGGGTTGTGTAAGAGAGAGAGTTGACTTTGGAGATGGGTGTTGTACTTGGGGATTGGTGATTGATGGGATTGATTTGATTAGAGATTCTCTTAGGTTTACAAATGTGTGGCATTTTCCTTGAACTGAACGCAGGCCCACATCTCCTAGCCTGGGTATCACCTTGGCACGCAAGACGTGGTGTCGAAACTGCGGCAATGGCATGGTCGCAAGGGTACAAGTCTTTGGTTGAGCTGACTCTAGAATACAGGATATGACGTAGGGTGACAGGCAATTGTTATCTAAGCATCGCAGGTTGCCGGGATTCGACCAGGAGGACCGTGGAAGCCTACAGAATAGTATGGGCTAGGATACGGGTCTCACAATACATTAGTTGTAGGAGATTCTACCACTTATTTCTCTCTCCTATTACCTAGACGCCGTCATAGGTACATCATCGTAAGGTAGCCGATTGTTGGAGACGAAGAAGATACACATCAAAGATCTAGGGAGTAAAAGAGAAGATGCATCAAGATTGATCCAGTCTCTCAAGAATGTGTTATCAATGAGTCTCATCTAAACTATCAATAGTTTATGTGAAGAATCCATAGAGTATGAAACCAAAACTCAAATAAGTTCTTATGTAGGACTGCCTTTAATAGGACCATACATAGGTCCTCGTGTAGGACCTCCTCTAGCAAGAGTGTACATAGTAGGTCCTTGTGTAGGACTGCATCGATTACTGGTGAACCTATAGAAAACCACCGTGTTATTGGTGAGCCTATAGAAAACCCTTGAAGTCATTGAGGGAGCCTCCAGTGGGAGTGTACATAGGTCCTTGGGTAGGACCATCTCCAGTGGGAGTGTATATAGGTCCTTTTGTAGGATTGCATAGGTTATTGGTGAGCCTATAGAAATCCTTTTTAAGTCTTCATAAGAGCCACCGACACGAGTGCATACGTGTAGGTTATTAGTGAGCCTATAAAAAAACCTTTGAAGTCTTCGTGAGAGCCTCTAACAGGAGTATACATAGATTCTTGTGTAGGAATGCCACTGACATGGGTGTGTACATGGAGGTCCTTGTGTAAGACCACAAAGGTTTGTGGTGAACCTATTGAAAACAATTATAAAAGTTGTTGGAAAATTGATGAAAAACCAATTGAGATATTGAAATCCAGAAAATCCATGTTTGAGTTTGTCATCCGGGAGTGGAGTAGGGATTTAGCCGAACAATTATATATCTTTATGTGTGCGATTGTTTTTGTGTATGAAATTCTATTATACTTGTGTTATGATTTGTATATTTCATATGGATGCATGATTAGATTGTATGCTAGGTGATTAGTGTTTTGCATACACTAGATATAACCATCTCTCATCATAGATTAGTTATACAATTAGTTGTACTTTTTTTGTCTTTGATCTGGGACCTAATTTACCTTGTGGATTATTTTGTGTGAATTGGTAAATATTTTAAAAGGTCCTATTCACCCTCAATTACGACTTAGTCATAATTCTAAGCTCCATAAGCCTTCATGGGTCGTGGTATCGTGTTAGATAATCCATGAAATTTTAGTATTGTGAGCTCATAGGGGCCTTGTGCTAAGGGCTACATCCTAGATTAGTCCATACTTAATGTGCAAAGTAATTCCAATATAATAGACTCCTGATCCCAAATAACGTTATATTTATTGGGGACCGTGACATAAGAATGCATGAATATCATACCTATCTGCATGTCGCATTTGTACCATCATAGCCAAAACCATATTCATAATCAAAATCATAACTTTGATGCCATTCCCTTATAATGGCCCTCATGTATACATGTCTACCACACATGTGATTAGGACTAGGCCCCCGTGTGACGGTGTGGGTGATGTTATTTTTCTAATGAGGTAAACTTTAGGCTTATCACACTCTTTCTTATCTAACACATGACAGTGGATTTGTCGACCCAGTCTGTTAATGAGGATTGCATTTTTTCCCCTATTTGACCATTGACAATGGGGCCACTGTCTCCAACTAATACCCTCACTCTTGTTATTTGATTGTTAGAAGGAACTCGTCAGTACTGACTTAACGGATGCAAAATCCATAATAGAACCTCCTGGGTTTAGGGCACACCTCTCACTCTCTCACAGTCCAGGGCCCACTACATGTGGTCTCACAATCCATAAACAATATCCATAGCAATACTCTAACTCCTATGGAGCTCGTCCAAGCATACGGTCCAACACGAGGGCCCCAAATATCTGATATGCTCATGTATATGTGCCATGGATGATCATTAAATCAATATATTAAGTGACTCATCATGCAAACCATGTAGGTTATGCCACTATGTAACTTACACCAAGTGTATCATTGTCCTTAGACTCTCATCTTCTAGCCCAGTGTTCATGGGAAGTCCATCCGGAACTTTCATCTCACCCAAACACTGGTCGGATCTTGGCATTAATATCCATAAGCAATGGGCCTTAACACGGGCCTAACCAAGCTCCAATAACCTCAGTCCTTACATCATGCATGTATCTTATGTCACCTACATTATGCATATATTACAGGTGGTAGACCCCACAGATGTGGGCTCACACAAGTTTTGTTTTAAACAGATTTCTGTCATAGAAATAGTTTTAAGCCATTTTTTGGTGTATCCCACAATCGTGTGCGGACACTTTTTAACGAACCACCAAGTGCCTGAGTAGTCCCATGTATGGGCTCTAAAAGTGCTAAGACGGGGCCTGATGATCATGTGTGTGTAATTAATGGTGATGGCCTAAAGTAGGATAGTTGAAAAAACTATATAGAGAAATATGCATAGCTGGTTTCTATTCACTTTTGGACATTACACCCGGTTCATGTGGGGCCCGCAATGGGCCATCTAAGAGGCTAATCTTAGACATTGGTATGAGACCTACAAGACCAAAGTGGCAAGGCCCAATTTTAGCATGAGACCTACAAGACCCAAGTGACGGGGCCCACCACGAGGTCACAAAGTCAGTGAAATTCTAAAAAAAGACAAGTTGCTAAAAATTTACTAAGTACCAAAAATCTAAACTAATGAAAAGAAGGGTGGGTCCCATAATTAGTGGGCCCCAGATGCTGCCAGTAGAAAGCGTGGTTAACCTTGGTGGACCCCAATAGGTGCTCACCTCATCCATGAAAAGGAAAGAGAAGGAAAGAGAGGGGGAGTATGACCCACCTTAGTTTTAATGGCTTAGATCCTTTCTAAGCTTGATGGTTGGCCCACCTCTTGAAGTCCATGAAAAGGAAAATAAGAAAAAAAAAATGTTTGAATGGATATAAGAAGAAGAGATTGATAATAGTGTAGAAGTCGTCGATTAAAAAATCAAAAGCTGGAAGAGTGGAGTGCCGAACTATAAGGTAAGTTTTGGTTTAGGATTTGGTTATCTTGAATACTCTTTTGATTATCAATGTTGTCATGAAGTAAAGAGCTAAAACTTTGGTTCTGTTAAGTCTAGATTTTACTATGCACCCATATAACTCAATGTTGAGAATTTTTATAATTATAGGATTAACTCTTTGAACATAATTATCATATTTCTAAAGTTTTAGAGTTTACGTGAAAGTTACGCTCTTTATTAATGTACTTTGGACTTTTATAGTTTGGATTGTTTTTAGAATCTCTTGAATTTATATGAATCTATTTATTTGGTTTTTAAATATCTTTTGTATATTTTACTTAGAACCACCAAAATCCTAGTTGGGGGTGTGATCAAGCATAAAATTTACATATTTATCCTCTTAATTATGTTAGCTTTCCTTGCATTGAAGTGCTAAATTGATCTAATAAGATATGTTTTGTACACGCGAAGTGATTTTAGATCTAAAGTTAAATACATAATTAAAAGGATGATTTAAAGCTCAAAAAGAGATCAAGCTCAAAGGCAGTGAAGAATTAAATGTTTAGAAGACAATATTAAAGAATTCAAGTGACAAATATCAAAGAAAACCAAGTACCAAGGATGGAAAAAAAGTTTAAAAAATCATATAGTCCAATAATAGAAATAACATATTGTTCGGTCCCACCTAAGGCCGTTTCTATCCAACCGAAAGTGCCAAAAACATTGCAGCAAGAAATAATGGTTTTCAAACTTAATTTGGCTAGAAAGTTAGGTGCGATCGAAGTGATGTTCGGTGCCACCAAAGGTAGGTTTGGTATGACATAAAAGAAATAAAGACTTTTAACATATTTTAATGAAATTGGACTACAACCGAAAGACCTCTTCGTTGCGACTGAAGTGTTGTTCGGTACGACTGAAGCATAACAGAAGTACATAAATTTAAAGTTGGTCTAATGTCGATGCAAATGTTTCCTATTTAAACGGGTGTTTTAGGCTATTCTAGATATAGATTAGGGCTTGAGAGAGAGAGAGAGAGATAGAGAGAGAGAAAGGTTTTGTGGAGCTTCCATGAAGCCGTCCTTCTTCTTTAATCCCCTTGTTCTTGTTTTTGTCCTAGGATATTATCCATGATCGGTTAATCTCTTAGCTAAGGCTAAGGGATAAATTGTATAGTTAATTACATTATTTAGTTTATTTAAATCAACAACAATGGTTTGAATAATGATAGTAAGTTGAATTAATTTGAATTTTACTTTTAAGCCT
The DNA here is from genome assembly GCF_029962835.1 of Magnolia sinica. Classification (NCBI taxonomy): domain Eukaryota; kingdom Viridiplantae; phylum Streptophyta; class Magnoliopsida; order Magnoliales; family Magnoliaceae; genus Magnolia; species Magnolia sinica. The sequence continues at coordinate 36,896,727 of NC_080583.1, forward strand.
TTGAGTTGTTTATTTATGGATTTGTTGTGAACTGCGATTATAATGAATGCTTTGATTTAGAAATTGCTTAACATGATAAGAGAGGGAATTAATCCTTATAATTGATTGATCTATTGTAGACCTTAGAGATCTGAATGCTTCACGAGAGAATCATTTAATCGAATTCATATTTTATTGGTGTCAATTATTAGTTTAATAGAATTATTCTCCGATAGGATATGATAAGATTCTGATTCTAATTGAGTTATCAGAATTGAATCAGTGAATTAGATATTGTGATTGCTATAAGTGGATTCATAGATCATTTGTCATTTTTATTACTTGTTTTAAAACTATTTTTTACTTCGCTAGATTAAAAACCCAGTCAACCGTTTACTGTTAGATTAGTTCTAGTTGTGTTTCCCATTCCCTGAGGATTCGACCTCAGTCTCAATGAGTTATTACTGCATTGCAGCCCTGCACTTAAGGTTATTAACCCTTGGGTTCAATCACTCTCCCATGCTTGAATCAGCTTCTCCATTATTCACATGTTCATCGTTGCCATTAGTTCATCTCCACAAATAAACACCTTGCATGTGTTATACCAATGAAGAGACCAAGGTGATGTGAGGATGGTTGAATATCCTACAACTAATGGTTTTAATTGATTCCTAGTAGGGATTCACCTAGATGGGTTTTCTAGATGATTTAGATAAGGATATACACATAGGCTTAGTATCTAATCTCTAAAAAATGGTAGAGATCGAGTTTATCTTGAACATGGAGATTAAAATCCTCATTGAAGTGATAAAGCTCAAGAGGATGACTTAGATCTCATTCGTTTTGAGGCATAGCATGAGGGATATGAGTGGGGAATAACTTAGGCTTTTATTGTACCAAAATCTCTCATGCCCAAGAACCGAATGCACATTTCATAGAAATAGTATTGCAACGGCCATAAACAATTAGTTAATGGCTCTTTGGATAGGATCAAAAGGCCTTTTAATAGGATCAATCTCTCCCTCAATCCCATCGAGAAACTCTAGAATTTTTCTATTTAGTTGCTGGACTGTTTTTTCGATCGTATTGAGCTAGTCTTTGATTCCATCGAGACTTATTAATAACTTATTGATATAATCGAGAACCACTCGAAAACTGTTGTTTTAGGTAGTATGATTTACAGTAAATTTGCACCACTTTTAAACTATCTTATCACGTTCTGATTGGGCTCTAATGCTAAGGCATGATCAAATAAGAGTTTACCTATTAAGGTTAGGATCATCTAGAAACTAGGATGTCTTGGGTCTAAGAATAAGGTCACCAAGGCACCTTAATTTGCCTATTCTTCACTCTTGATGCTTCATTTCCACTTGCGTCTTTAGTCTTCATCTTTCTTTCAAGGGCTCGACCAACTCATTGACTCATGAACTCACATGATTGACAAATAGGTGCACAAATGAGTACACTAACAATCTCCGCCTCTGTCAATTGTATGACAAAAACCTAACCTAGATCTTGTAATAGTCCAGATCAATGGCAAAACAAAACAACTAAAAAAATTACTTGTTAATTGCAAATGATTTACAACTCAAATACATAAAGACATGTAAGCTTGCATTACTCCTCCTATCTCCATCAAATCCCTACAACAACAAATAGAACTTACGAAACATAATTTAACTTGTTTTAGTGGGATTTGATATTTCTCCCTCCTTTTGTTGGTATTTGACAAAAATTTAATTTCATAGATATACAAATAAGTGTAGAAAATGTAAAGTTATATAAGTCATTCCTATATGCACATACCGACTAAGGAATAGGGTGCATATAGATATGCAAAATATGGAGCATGCATAATAAGATCATTAACAAAATATACCTATATATTGAAATATAAATGACCAATGATAATCTAGTTTGAAAAGGAGAGCTAGAGAAGTCCAAGAGGGGGGATGAATAGGACTATGCCAAATAATTGAATAAAGTCTTGAATAATAAATAAATCAGAGATCTCAATTGCCTAAGTATTAAAACATTAATTTCAAATGATTCATATGACAACCTTCACCTAAAAAGTTAAGGCAGGACAACCTTATTTCATGAATACTTTTAAAATCAAAATTCCAAACTCTGAAAGAGTAAATAAAATTAAATATTACAATCGTTCACCACTTCAACTGAAATATAAATACAACCAGTCACCACATAAAGGAAAAACGCATTCACCATAAACACAGAGAGTTATAGTGGTTCGGTGTGTCAACAACTATTCTAAAATAGCTAGACCTACTTCACTCCCAAAATTACTCTCCACGTAATCTTGGCTTTCACTATGAATAAGGTTTTCTCAGGGTCACCTTAAAACCTGATACAGTTGTGATTTTATCGGGCTATCACAAACAAAACCCTTCCTGATATTTTCAGGCTATCTTAGACAAAACATTTATTGAGATTTTTTGGATATCTCAGAAAAACCAAAATAAGAATTGAATGTATACTTATCTTCACCGTAGAAGAAGTTGTAGCCGAAGAACTACTTTTCTTGAATGTCAAATATTCAATGTTCAATCATATAGAAAAGGTCTAGGGTTCTATTGATTTTAATTAAGTTTAAACCAATGGCTACTTAAGTTAATTCTCTTAAATCTCAAAGAAAGGAGTATTCAATCTCTTTAGAATCAGAAAGACAGAGTCTGAGATTAAGGGAATTAAACAAAAGCTATAAAAATAATTTATAAATACCGTTCAAGAGCTTGTGAAAAATTGGAGCTTCTCTTTATCTTGTAGAAGAATTTTGATGATAATAATTGATATTTCAGATTAAGAGAGAACCTTAATTTATAGGCAAAGAAGTTGAATCTTCGATTAGCCTAAGACAGTCTTCGACTATCACGAGCATCGGATTCTGTTCAACGAATTTTTAGATTTGAGCGGGATAAGATTTATCTAATCTTTGACTGGTCGGAGGCCCTGTTCGACTAGTCGAAGAGCTCTGTTCGACTTGGGAAGGTGGTCTTCGACTGGTCGAAGATGCCAAAATTTGAACCAATTTAGTTGTTGGACTTCGAGCCAAAAACCCTAGGGCTGGTCGAAGATCCTCCTTCGACTAGTCGAACAGACCATTCGACTAGTCGAGTTTACAATAGAAAAACAACTTTTCTTAGATTTATACTAGGACTAGCTGAGAAAACTTAGACTAGTTGAACCAAATCTTAGGCTGGTCGAATTCAAAGTAAATACAAGTATAAAAACCCAAATTAAATAATTTTTGAAAGCACCTGAACCTAAGGTCTTTCCAGGGTTTATAATACCTGAAATGACTGGACTTCTTTGCCTTTAACTTGATTAGAGACTTCAACTTTTCTATGAAGCTTGATCTTCTACTTAGAACATCAATTGATCTTGACTTCATCTTGTCTTTCAATCTTGATCTACTACTAGAACCTTAGTTGATCTTAACTTCATCTTGTCTTTCGAGCTTGATCTTCTACTAGAACATCAATTGATCTTGAGGTTGATCTTCTACTAGATCTTAAGCATGAACTTTGATGTTGAACCAAACTTGAAGATCACTTGATAAGTTGTTTTGACTAAATGAAATTTGACAAATAAAGTATACTTTGATCAATATAGCACTTACAGTCTCCCCCTTTGTCAATTTCGTGACAAAACACGTAATATTACAAATATCATAATAATGAAGCCTTTTACTGTTGTTGTAGAAGATTTTTGAAGATTTCAAAATATTACTACTCCCCCTCAATTAGTACTTCCCCTGTATCATTTCATGACATAAACATTCCTGCTCCCCCTCAATTAGTACTTCCCTTGTATCATTTCATGACATAAAACATTCCATAGCATATATAGCATTCCAATTAAACATGACATGTAGAATATAATTCTTATGCATTCATGCATTATCCAAGCAGCTTCATACATTCTTCAAATACAAATAACATGCTTTAAGCCACAACTCTCTCCCTTTTTGTCACAAGTTGACAATGGAAGAATCAAATAACTATCAAGTAAAGTAGATAGATAATGAAATAATCAGCAAATAGACTTGATAGAAGAAGAAATAAGCATTTGAAGAAGAAGTTTATAGCAAGGAGATAGTAGAAATCAGCATATGAAAATGTAAATGTTAGGGAAATAACATTAAAGAGTTTGAGAGAGTTTAACGCAATCATCTAAGCACAGAATTAAATATTAAGTATACATCTCCATAAACATAAGTTCTTATAAAAGCATAAATGATCTCAATCCGATCTAGATGATGAAGGAGCGGGCATAGACAGGTCAAGTAGATTCAAACTCCTATTGATGCGATGGAAGTACTTCTTCATGTACTTCATTGTAGATTTTCGGGTTTGAACCAAGTTGTCCTATGAGACCTGTAATGCATCGACCTTCTCCTCTAAAGATTTGAGACGATCATCTAACTAAGAAGGGTGATGATCTGGACCTTTTGGATCATCAGATTCATTCAGTTCAGTAAAAACATCATCCATGGAAGTGTCTTCAGGTTCATGTGTTTCCTCCTCTTCTTCACTTTGTCCAGGAAGAGGTTTCAGGTTCATCTTATTCAGGTTAGTATTATTAAATGGTAGTTTTGATTCCGTTACCTTAGACGATGGAATGGTTGTAAGTGTTATGGTCTCATGCTCCTTTGGTTGTGAAATTCTGTTGTACCAAAACCTCTATATGTGTCTTGTGTAGTTTGTTGTTATATGAATGTTCAAGACACTGCATCAATGCTTTAAGTCAAGTACGGTGATCTACTTCAAGAAATGCAAGGTCATGAACTTGGTCCTCTTCTGTAAGTATCAATATTCAGAACTACATCGATAAGAAGAGTGCTTGTTCAAGTCTAAAGAGGATGTTAAACTCAAAATGAAGTACAACCTACAAAGACAAATCCAAGCTTTAGAAGATCTCAAGATCAAGCTACATCAAGTAAAGATCTCAAGCTTCATAAGGTTCAAAGGTCAACCATCTTCTGATTGAATGAAGTTTCAATGTTCATGCTTCATGTCCCAGGTATGATAGACCTTAGTTTAACCTTAGGGTAGGTCACTTTGTATACATAATTCAAGTTGAATCTTTTTATATACTTTTTGTCTGTTCTAAGATTAGTCCTGGACCTCGTTCGACTTGTCCTAGCACTGGTTCGACCAGTCCAAGAAATTCCACTACCAGTCCTGGAACTGCTACGACCAGTCGTGGATGGTCTAAGACCAGTCATGGACATCCTAAGACTAGTCGTAGAACGATTTTTTCATATAGAGCTCAAAATTTCAAAATAACGTTGGTTCTACGACCAGTCGAAGTGTTTTCAAGACCAGTCATAGACGAGGTTTTTGCACGTATAAACAGAGCACGAATTTCAGAGATTGATAACTTAATTCAAGAAAATTCAAGGCTTCACTCTGAGATAAGTTTGTGTTCATTTTAAGCTACTTTATGCATATTTGATATTCTTTTTTTGTTTGCTTATGCATTTGATTTTGTTTCTACATTCCAATCTGATTTGAAAGAGGAATTTCTATATTCCGTCTTCTTAGAATCAAAATCAAATAAAGCTAAGCCCAATTGGTTTAATTTAAAATCAATTAGAACCTCGAATCATTTTAAAGTGAGTATTGGACATTTAACATCTATATTCGAACTTCTACACCGATTAGTTCTTCCGAGCTGCTTAAAAGAAAAGGAGAAATCCAGGTATTTTACATTATTGTAATTTATATTCTTTTTGGTTTCTTTTGGGATTAGCCAAAAAAATCTCATTGCAATTGTTATCTGAGGAAAGCCAGAAAACTCAGAAAGAGGGGCTTTTGAATTGTGTAAGCCCATTTAAAAGACACAATTGTGGAGGTTTTAGGTGAACCTGTGAAACCTATTTTGATAGTGAACACTAATATCCCCTGTGTGAGGATATTAGGAGTGGAGTAGTTATGTGGCTATTGTTTAACAGTTGGTGTACACACAGGCGAACCACTATAATTTCTTGTGTCATGTGATTTGAATGTTTGTTTCATTTTTATATTTTTTATCATTCAAATTTGGGGGATGTATTTGTGGATGTGAATGTTGTAATATTTACATTTCTAGAATTGTGGGAATGTTATAATAGTCTAGAATTTATTTCTTGTTATTTCTTTTATTTCCTTTTCAGTTTGAGTCTTTGATACAAAGAACGTTCTAGAAATAAGGTTGTCCTGCCATAAACCCTTCATTTTTATGGTGTAAACTTGTCCTTAGAACAACACTTGTGTCAATGTAATACTTGATTATTAAGGCTACTTTTTATTTCAACATTGTGAATTGATTTCCTTTATTTGACTATCATACTCTTTTACTTCGTTGTTATTATTTTAACTTGGCATAGTCCTATTCACCCCCCACCCTCTCTAGGACATATAGCTAGGCCGTTTCAAGTGGTATCAGAGCCTAATAGCTCATTTTTAATTCTTTATTCTTGGATTCATTTCCTGAGCTAACGATCTAAGTTATATATAAGATGTTAAATTTTGATAGCCTTTCAGTCACTAGGCCTCCACCATTTGATAGCTCCAACTATGCCTATTGGAAAGTCAGGATGAGGATTTTCCTCAAATCAATGGATGAGAGTATGTGGCAAGCCACGGTGACTGAATGGATCCCACCTACCACTGAAGTGACTGGTTTCGATGGTTCAAAATCGATGAGAGTAACACTGTATTTCTCATGGACCACTCTTTAGAAAAATGAGAGTAGTGCCAATGCAAAAGCACTAAATGTAATCCCTTGCGCACTATCACCGAATGAGTTCAAAAGAGTTATATCCTATGATACTGTAAAGCAAGCTTGGGATATTTTAGAAATGACACACGAGGGTACATCAATTGTCAAGAAATCTAAAGTCCAACTCTTCACAACTAAATTTGAGAAAATTCATATGGAAGAAAATGAAATGTTTATGGACTTTTATACAAGATTGAATGATATTGTAAACTCTATGTGGAGTCTTGGCGATAAAATCCCTGAAAGTAAAGTGTGTGCAAAGATACTACGCTCACTTCCTGAACAGTTCAACTCTAAGGTAACTGCAATCCAGGAACTTCGTGATACGGACAATATGAGGGTAGAAGAACTAGTTGGTTCTTTACAAACCTATGAGTTAAACTTTAAAGCTCCTAAAGGTAAATCTATCACTCTTAAATCTTCTAAATATGTTTCTCAAGAAAATTCTAAAGACGATATGGCTCTTTTAGCGAAAAAGTTTTACAAGATTTTCAAAAGTAAGAAGAGGGTTGATTTTCAAAAATCAAATGATAAGAAAAGATCTAAACCTAAATCTAAAACTTGAAAATCTTTGAAAGATAGTCAATGTTAAAACTGCCAAGAATATGGGCATTTAGCAAACAAATGTCCTAAAAAGGACAAATCTAAAACGAAAGGAATGTTGGCTACTTGGGATGAATCTTCTGGCACTGAAGCCTCTTCTGAATCAGAAGATTCTGGAACTGAGTCGGGTAATGAAGTTAAAGCCCTTATGACTCTAGCCAAGTTCACTTTTTCAGATCATGATGATTTAGCTAGTGAAGAAAATCTGAATAGTGATCATGAAAATGAAGAAGATCTACAAGATGCTTATAATACCCTATACAAGGAAGGTTGTAAAATTGCCGTAAAACTAAAACTTCAAAAAGAAAAGTTTTTAAAACTTAAAGAAAATTTTGAGTCTCTTGTTTTAGAAAAATCCCATATTTCATATTGTTTTGAAAAGACTAAAAATGATTTACAATTTAAAACCTCCCTAATTGAAAAACTTAAATCTGAAAATGATAAACTTAAGCTTGAAAACTCTTCACTTTTAAGTTTAAAGGATTCATGGAGGTATGCCCAAGGAGATCCAAAGTTTGAAAAGCTTCTATTTGGATCTAGAAAATGTGGCGACAGATTCGGGTTAGGCTATGATGAGAATATAACTTCTAAACAGAAGAATTCTCCTCCTAAGTTTGTGAAAGGAGAAACCTCTAACTCAGAAGGGAAAAGTATTAAGCAAAGTTTCTCTAAAAATACTAAAACTTTTCAAAAACCTAAAAGCAATTATGTCAACTATAAAACTCAAAACCAAAACCCTTTAACTGAAAAAATAGTTGATTTACTTAAGGAGCTCTTAAAATCTAACTTAGTAGGTCATTCTTACAACAACAGACAGAAAAAGACCAACCATACTCCTAAACCCAAAATAGTTATGAAATGGGTTCCTAAGGTTACTTGCTTGGTTACCCACACTGCTTTCAAAGCTACAAGCCATTCAAAGTGGTACCTTGATAGTGGGTGCTCCAGGCATATGACAGGCGACAAGGCTTTATTCACCAATCTTAAAGATATGACTAATGGGTCAGTCACATTTGGTGATGGTGGCAATTGCAAGATTATTTGTCAAGGTACGGTTCAACTCTATAACCTCCCCTTATTTAGGAATGTTTTATATGTTGAGGGGCTAAAACATAACCTGTTAAGCATATCTCAAATATGTGATAACAATCATAGTGTTAAATTTTCTAATAAAAGTTGTGAAATCTTAAACAAAAAGGGTTCTGCAATATTAACTAGTCACAAGACTTCTGAAAACTGCTATATTGTAAGCGATGGTATCTCATCTAATCAATCGTGCTACATAATCCATACTGATGAAACAGAATTATGGCATAAATGCCTTGGACATGTACACTATCGTAATTTATACAGATTGAGCAAGAGAGAACTATTAAGAGGTCTACTTAAATTACAAAAAGTAGATAAAATATGTGGTGAATGCCAGTATGGCAAGTAAACAAGGGGCTCTTACAAAAAGCTGAACTCCAGTGCTACATCTAGACCACTCGAGCTTCTCCATATGGACCTTATAAGACCTACCAGGATGGAGAGTCGAGGTGGCAAAAAATACATACTGATAATCATGGATGATTTTAGCAGATTCACTTGAGTAGCCTTTTTAAGGGATAAATCAGAAACCCTTGATGAAGTAAAAAGGATTCTCAAACAGATCCAAACTGAAAAAGGATCTCAAGTTTGTAAGATCCATAGTGATCATGGATCTGAGTTTGAGAATAGTAGTTTTGAGAAATTCTGTAGCGATCAGGGAATATCGCATGAATTCTCTGCGCCCAAAACACCACAACAAAATGGAATTGTGGAGAAGAAAAATAGAGTTCTTCAAGAAATGGGAAATGTAATGTTGAATAGTGTGAAGCTCTCTAGAAATCTTTGGGCTGAAGCCGTAAATATTGCGTGCTATATTATCAACTGAGTTTATACATGTAAATCTAATAATAAAACTGCTTATGAACTTTGGTTTGATAAGAAGCCTACTGTCAAATACTTTCTAGTTTTTGGCAGCAAGTGCTATATTTTGCGTGACCGTGAAAATTTGGAAAAGTTTGACACAAAAAGTGATGATGGGATCTTTTAGGATATTCTTTAAATAGTCGTGCATATCGTGCTCTGAACAACAGGACCAGTGTGATTCAAGAGTCCATTAATGTGGTCATTGATGATCACTTGAATACACCTGCCCATAGTTCAGATAATGATGAAGTTCTTTTGATTGATAAACCAGATACTTCATCAAGTCAAAATAATTCTGAATTAAGGACTGTCAAAGATCATCCAACCACTCAAATTCTTGGAAACCCTCTCACTGGTGTGTGCACTGCACTCATAGACAATTATAAGATATATGTAACTACATGTGTTTTACATCCCAGATTGAACTAGTAAATGTAAAAGAAGCTCTTTCTGACGAAAACTAGATAGTAGCTATGCAGGAAGAACTTAATCAGTTTATTCAAAATAATGTTTGGTACCTTATTCCTAGACCTATGGATAAACATATTATTGGAACAAAGTGGATTTTCAAAAATAAGTCTGATGAACTTGGGAATATTATTCGAAATAAGGCAAGACTGGTTGTACAAGGGTATACTCAAATAGAAGGGATTGATTATGATGAAACCTTTTCCTCAGTTGCTTGCCTTGAATCGATCAGACTTTTTATATCAATTGCATGCTTTAGAAAGTTTAAAATTTATCAAATGGATGTAAAGAGTGCCTTTTTGAATGGCAATTTACATGACGAAGTATATGTTGAACAACCTACAGGGTTTGAAGACCCTAAGTTTACTAATCATGTATACCATCTTTAAAAAGCTCTATATGGTCTAAAACAAGCTCCAGGGCATGGTACAGAAAATTGACTAAGTTTTTACTAAGTCATAATTTTCAAATGGGTAGTGTCGATAAGGCGCTCTTTGTTAAGAAACATAACAATGATATCTTAATGGTTCAGATCTATGTTGATGATATTATTTATGGATCAACATTTACTAACATGACTGCTGAGTTTGCAGATTTAATGAAATCTAAGTTCAAAATGAGCATGGTTGAGGAATTAAATTATTTTCTAGGGTTGCAAGTAAAACAACAACCTGATGGTATTTTTATTTCTCAAACCAAGTATGCCTTGAACTTGATTAAAAAAATTGGATTTGAGAATGGTAAGAATTTGATACTCCTATGAGTACAACTCTAAAACTCTTAAAGGACTCTACAGGTAAAGATGTGGATCCTAAATTGTATAGAAGTATGATTGGTAGTTTACTTTATTTAACTGCTAGTAGACCAGATATTGCTTTAAGTGTTGATATTTGCATTAGATATCAGTCTAACCCTAAAGAGTCACATCTAACTGTGGTTAAGTGGATTATTCGATATGTCGCAAGTTTTGTAAATTTGGGCTTTTGGTATCCATATAATACTAGTGTTCAGTTGGCTGGGTACACTGATGCTGATTGGGCTGGGAATATCGATGATAGGAAATCAACCAGTGGTGGTTGTTTTTATATTGGAAATTGTTTAGTCTCTTGGTTTAGCAAGAAGCAAAGTTCCGTATCACTCTCAACTACTGAGGCTGAATACATTGCAGTTGGAAATGCATGTGCTTAGCTTGTGCGGATGAAACGTATATTAAGTGATTACAGAATAACACAAGATTCTATGTTCTTATATTGTAATAATTTCAGTGCAATAAATATTTCTAAAAATCCAATACAGTATTCACGTACCAAGCACATTGACATTAGGTATCATTACATTCGTGAATTAGTGGAAGATAAAATAATATCTTTGGAATGCATTCCAACCGAGACTCAACTTGTTGACATTTTCACTAAACTGCTCGACAAAAGCAGGTTTAGTAAATTGAAATTTGATCTTGGTATGTGCAATTTAAACTGAATATTCTTGCATAATTGTATCATAGTGTGTGTGTTTGTATGTATGTATGTATGTATGTATATATATATATATATATATGTGTGTGATAATTTAATGACTTAAATTTCAAGTTTTTATGAAAAATGCTTATTTTTGTCGGTACACGACCAATCGTGTGTATACTCGACCAGTCGTGTCACGACCGATCGAGCACATCCAAGACCCCTCGTAAAACTCGGTGGATCTTTTAAAATTGGGAAAACCCTTTTCTTCTTCATTTCCACTTTTCTCTCCAACAAGCCGACGCCCGACTAGTCATACCCACCTTCATTGTTCTTCAAGGTTAGTGGGTTTTATGCATTTTTCTTGTAAATTCTAGTTAATATTACTTCATTTTCACTCTTGGAATAATCCATTTGATCTTTCATTGCAATTTTGGAGTTTTCTTTTGAAAAATCTGATCTATCAAAACCCCACTTCAAATCTTTTAAATCTATTTGTTTCTTTGAGTCTTGTATTGCAAATGGATGCTAGGGGGAAAATAGAAAACTTCCTATGGTCCATTATCTTCTAGATCAACTTCTATCACTCAACGCCATCTTCGGTCACCTAAAAATGATCCCTCCAATGTACAGGTTTTGCGTATGCGCAAAGTCATTGTTGAATGTCCTGTTGATCTTAACCATATTGCTCATTTTGGTATCTTACCTCTACTTTAATCTGTAAGATGGGTTAACATCTTACATTGGGGTGGACCTGTATACCAATCTATTGCTCAATCCATGTTTACATGTATTTCTTATTTTTCTAGTGAGAATTTATCATTTAAAATTGATGCTAGAGAAGGTCCATTTGATATAGATCGTCATCTAATTGCTAGCCTTATGGACATTCCTGTTAATGATGAGGGTATTCCCATTCATACTTTAGATGAAAAACCCTCAGAATCAGAAAAGTGCATGCTCACTAGAGAACTGTGTAATATGGATGTGCAATGAACTCATAAAGGGAATGCACTCCCCTCAAAGTATTTGTTACCCAGATATAGGGTTCTTCATAAAATCTTTATTTCAAATCTGTACTTGCCTTCTGGTAACAAAACAGAACTAACTTCTTTTATGGTTCGTGTTTTGCATTCTGTTATCTCTGGTGTAAACATCTGTCTGCCTTCTTTAATCTGTCATTCCATCATTCAATTTTATCCCCATCCAGGTCATAATGATATTCCATTTGCCTATCTTATGACTATTTTAGCCGCTCACATGCTCATGGCTATGCCTGTTGGAGAGGCACCTATCCATCATCTTATATTCAACAATACAAATATTAACAAGATGAAATTGGAATTGGCTCCTGGCTAAGTGGATTTTTGTGGTAGTGGTGCTGAAGCAAGGAATGAAGCAGAAGCTGAGAATCTTCCCCCTAACGATGTTAATATGGATGATATTTTTGATGAACTGGGATCAAACTCTGGAAATGATTCGGATTTTTGGCCTTCTGATGTTGATGAGAGGTTGAATTCTCTTAAGGAAGAGATAACTCAATTACGTGTAACACAATCATCTTAATTTGCTTATCTACGCAAGTATATGAGGCGCGTTACTAAGGGTTTACACAAAATTGATCCATCTATTCCTGCTCCTTCTCCTGGATATGACTAAATGTTTTTCTCTGATGGTCTGTAATAACTTCAATACTACTTTGCTCTCTCTCAGTTTGTAAGACTATTTTTATCTATATTTAGATTGAACTGGATTATGACATGTGGATTTTACTTGTGTTTATCTTTTTCTCATATCTTACCTAGTTATTTCATCTATTACTCTCCTATTTATTATTCTTGTCCATTTATTCTTCCTTTGTCATTTTGTGATAAAAAGGGGGAGAAGCTTTTAGTTTGATTGCTTATGGTTATGAAATGGAGATGGATATGGATTAGTAGCAGCATTAGCAAATTTATAATTTTTTTATGTATGCTACTCAGGGGAGTAAGTATTGAGGAGTGCTTCTAGATGAATGTTGTGTGTTAGTTTATGATAACTGGTGCATGATTCTTTAACTAGGCTGTAACTGGTTTTCTGTTATAAGTGGTGCATGATTCTTTGTTAAGTATGTGTTGTGCTTCTCTTATTTTTATTTGAGTGTGTTTTGTCACAAATTTGACAAAGGGGGAGATTGTAAGTGCTATGGTCTCATGCTCCTTTGGTTGTCAAATTCTATTGTTCTAAAACCTCTATATGTGTCTTGTGTAGTTTGTTGTTATATGAATGTTCAAGACACTGCATCAATGCTTTAAGTCAAGTACGGTGATCTACTTCAAGAAATGTAAGGTCATGTACTTCGTCCTCTTTTATAAGCTTCAATATTCAGAACTACATCAATAAGAAGAGTGCTTGTTAAAGTCTAAAGAGGATGTTCAACTCAAAATGAAGTACAACCTAAGAAGACAAATCTAAGCTTTAGAAGATCTCAAGATCAAGCTACATCAAGTAAATATCTCAAGCTTCATAAGGTTTAAAGGTCAACCATCTTCTGATTGAATGAAGTTTCAATTTTCATACTTCATGTCCCAGATATGATAGACCTTAGTTTGACCTTAGGGTAGGTCATTTTGTATACATAATTCAAGTTGAATCTTTTTATATAATTTTGGTCTGTTCTAGGACTAGCCCTAGACCTTGTTCAGCGAATCTTAGCACTGGTTCGACCAGTCCAAGAAATTCCACGACCAGTCTTGGGTCTGCTACGACCGATCGTGGATGGTCTAAGACCAGTCGTGAACATCCTAAGACTAGTCATAGAATGGTTTTTTCAGATAGCACTCAAAATTTCAAAAGGACGTTGGTTCTACGACCAGTCGAAGCGTTTTCAAGACCAGTCGTAGATGAGGTTTTTGCATCTATAAATAGAGCACGAATTTTAGAGATTGATAACTCAATTCAAAAAAATTCATGGCTTCACTATGAGATAAATTTGTATTCATTTTAAGCTACTTTGTGCATATTTAATATTCTCTTTTTGTTAGCTTATGCATTTGATTTTGTTTCTACATTCCAATCTAATTTGAAAGAGGAATTTTTGTATTCCGTCTTCTTGGAATCAAAATCAAATAAAGCTAAGCCCAACTGGTTTAATTTAAAATCAATTAGAACCTAGAACCATTTTAAAGTGAGTATTGGACATTGAACTTCTATATTCGAACTTCTACTGCGATTGGTTCTTCCGGGCTGCTTCAAAGAAAATGAGAAATCCAGGTATTTTACATTATTGTAATTTATATTCTTTTTGGTTTCTTTTAGGATTCGCCAGAAAAATCTCATTGTACTGGTTATCTGAGGAAAGCCAGAAAATTCAAAAAGAGGGGTTTTTGAATTGTGTAAGCCCATTTAAACGACATAATTGTGAAGGTTCTAGGTGAACCTGTGAAACCTATTTTTATAGTGAACGCTGATATCCCTTGTGTGAGGATATTAGGAGTGGAGTAGCTGTGTGGCTATTGTTTAACAGTTGGTTTACACATAGGTGAACCACTATAATTTCTTGTGTCATGTGATTTGAATGTTTTTTTTAATTTTTATATCTTCTGTCATTTAGATTTGGGGAATGTATGTGCGGATGTGAATGTTGTAATATTTACATTTCTAGCATTGTGAGAATGTTGTAATCGTTTAGAATTTATTTCTTGCTATTTCTTTTATTTCCTTTTCAGTTTGAGTTTTTGGTACAAAGAATGTTCTAGAAATAAGGTTGTCCTGCCATAAACCCTTGGTTTTTATGGTGTAAGGTTCTCCTTAGAACAACATTTGTATCAACGTCTCAATACTTGATTATTAAGGCTGCTTTTTATTTCAGCATTGTGAATTGATTTCCTTTATTTGGCTATCATACTCTTTTACTCCGCTGTTATTATTTTAACTTAGCATAGTCCTATTAACCCCCCCCCCCCCCCCCAAGTACATATAGCTAGACCGTTTCAATGGTGACATTACAATGCAAAGCAAGGCAAGTCATAAGGTATGCAAACGAAATAGAACCATGCTTAGGATGCAAACGAAACTGAATAATGATGTAACAAATTAAAGAAGGAAGACAAGCTTAAATACCTGACACAACAGCATGAAGAACTCGAGCCAAAAAAGGGAGTAAGTTTAGACTTATTCCCTGATCTAGGATCAACATTTGATTAGCAGGGAGGGCATTACCCGACTTCCATTCGGCATTGAAGCGAGATAATTTACATGTTATCGCTTTCCTTTCAGTATGGGTCATTTTGTTAGTTAATTTTGCAATAGGAATGACATTTTTCGCAATGGTAATTCCAGTCAATGCCAAAATAGTATAGCAATTAACTGTAAAGGTCCTTTCAATGAATTTAATCGTAAATGTGAGATCTTCAAGGGACACATCACATACAGAAGCATACATTCCTTGTGCAATGAAACGGTAAGTCATTCTACCCCAACAAAAAATGCATCCCAACCAATTTTGGTAAGAACTGAAACAAGATTATCACGGCCCAAACTTGAAAACCGAGCTCACAAAATTCTCGATTACTGAATTCAGCGCCGACAGCCTCCGTAGTACCCCATTCTCGGCTCCCGGCACCCATTTGCCAAATTCTAATCCTAGAATCCTATAAGGAGGATTTTTATCATGATTTTTTTTATATGGGAGCATAACCACAAACATAACCAAGTCACAAAAACATCATCACCACATATCCACTAATAAAATCATTTGAGTACAATACTGAAAGGGAAATACATATATGAAACAAAAATTCTTAAGCTCCAGCACATGCTCCTGTCTCAATGTTGCTACGACCTAACGTCACCTGCACATAATGGTCATGCATAAGCTTACAATAAGCTTAGAAGGTGGTGTATGTGTGTGCAATCCACATGCCAAGCATATAAATATCAGAGTAAGCGAAAATATTGGCAAGTCCATAGTCGTTACAGTATAAGGACATAATAAACGAAAAGTCATATGCTAAGGATGCAATGCAATATACAAATCCTGACGAGTCCACGAATACCATCAGTGTAAGACCCTAACCCAAGTGTGCATGTCTCTCCTTTAGGTCTCACGGTCATATCGGTCAAATTTTGGTGACCATCAATAGTGTTTGCAATAGTCCTCAAGTTCGGTCATGTAGACTCGACTCGGATCAACCTGAAACCTATGCCATTGCGACCGCATCATCGCCACGGTTCCAATGCCGCATCTCGTGCATCCATTCGAGTTCTAGATCATGAGATATGGAGTATACACCATGATGGACCATTTAGTATGATTGTGGGGTCTACCTAGGGTGGTGTGCACATTCCCCAAGGTGGTGGACCACTCTATTGCATGTTTTCCCACTACCTACACCACCTACACTACGTACATCACCTAACTGCCTACACTACCTACACCTAACCTATAGCCACCATCTTCCCCATCATTTGCTAGCTAATGATGAGATTTCTCTAACCAATGGCTCCCTTTTCTAGAGAAAACATCATTTCTTTTCTCTTCCCAAGCCCTCTTGTCATGATGACCTTCCTACAACCACTCCCTTCTCTCCTTTCTCCCTCATTTCTGTCTCTCCATCTCTATTGCAAGAGCTTGGATGTCCACACCTTGCTCTCTCATTCCAACCCTCCTTCCTCCTATTTTCCCTCATCCTTCCATCATAAACTCACCTTGGGCCTTGTATCTTTATGGTTCTTGTTAGGCTGCCTTTTGGGTAATGGAGGTTAAATGTCCCCATTATGCCCACCCCCCCCCCTCCCTCTATGCCCATTTCTTTCTAAGAGTGAATATCCACCTTAGACTTTTGTTGAGCCCATCTTTACCATTTAGGCCCTTAGCATTACCTTTTTAGCCTCGTGGGCTGCCCGAAACTTTTAGGCCCCGACTAGTAATGGGTATCCTTTACATCTTGAGTAACTGTCTAAGTATCTAGACTTAACCTTGTTAGAATAAAAGTACAATATCACCGCATGGTATACTTTGTTATCTTCATGACCTATTCCCATGTCCATCATATGTGTGCTTGGTTGAGATGTAATTGGTCATAGGTTATGCCATTGGGCAGGTCATTATGGGACTCCCAGGGTGATGGAGTTGTCCCCTACTTGGTGAGCTGGATGCGCTACATGATTGATTGGCGTGATTCATGCATTTGGCATTAAATAGCACATTGACATTCGCCGTTGCTCCATTAGGGTTGTTGTTTCCACAGATATATCGTGGATGGCTAGGTTTGGACATCGGAAATGATTCTCTGCATTTGGGGTGCATAGGATGTCCCTGGGCGAAAGCCCCTAAACTTCCATGGTACCAAGGAGACACCTCAATTGTTGAGATCGAGTGGAAACCATGAGTGCGCGAGGGCCTTATACCATTAGGCCGCGACTCCCACTATTGCGAGGTCGGTTGAGATGTGGTTTGGCCTTACCCACCTGAGTGAGAGGGCATAGCTAGGTTGAGTCTTACCAGCTCATGAGTAGGTCCGCTACTGTAAGATCCGTATCCCAGCCCGTACCATCCTGTAGGCTTTCGCGGTCCTTTCGATAGAATTCCAGCGACCCGCGATCTTTTATCGGTATTTGCGCGTGACCCTGATTCACACGCTGTCAACTCGACTCGACTCAACCTAAGATTGTACCATAGCGACCGCGCCGTCGCCGCGGTTCTGTTGCCGTGACTCGCGCGCCAAGGCGATACCCAGGCCAGGAGATGTGGGCCCGCGTTCAGTTCAAGAAAACGACGCGCATTTGTAAAATTTCAGGAGAATCTCTACAACCTTTCAAATCAATCCCATCAATCATGTCAAATGTCAAGTACTCCCATCACCTCACACCCTATCCCCAAGTACAACCACCCCTCCCCTAAAGTCAACACTCTCTTACAACCAAGTACACCTACCCATCACTCACCATCCCTCTCTCCCATCACTCCTCTCCCATCATCTCTCTCATTTTCAAACTCACCTCCTAAGCAACCCAAGAGCACCATCCATCCAAGCCTCTCCCCATTTCTCCCAAGCAACAAGTGTGACCCACTTTCCCACCCCCCTCATCTCCCATCTCAACCATCCAAACCTCATCTCCTCCATTGAAATCGAAGCTAAGGAGCAAAGGAAGCCTAAGGAGCAAGAAGGGGCGGTGGGTATTTTTTTGGGTTTTTGTTTTCATTCATTTGTTTGATTTAAGGGCCACATGTAGTGGGACCCACCTTGATTTAGGCTTTGTACCAAAGAGGGGCCCATAGTGGCGGGGCCCCTCCATCTTTGCGGTGTCCTTTTCTTTCTTTCTCTCTCCCTTTCTATGATTGTGGCCCACCTACTATAATGTTTATCATCCATGCCATTTTCGGTGGACCCCATCCATATGGGACACACCATGATGTTTATGTGCCATCCCAACCATCCATTGGGGGCCCACCTTGAGGTGGCTAATAATGAGAGTGGTTGCTAGTGAAATGTGAACTAACGTAGGCCCACCCAGCCCCTTAGATCAGGTGGCTGACTGAGTGAAAGATACCTTGTTTTAGCACTGGAGGTCATGGTATCGTACCCTGTGGAGGTGGCTAACATGGAGTGTGCACTAACAGTGGGTGTGGACTGGCATGGGGTCCACGAGACCCATCCACATCGTCCACCCTTTTTTACGGGGCCCACCATGGTGTGCGTGCTCCCTTCAAACTGCCCACCACCCAGGACGGTGGGGCCCACATTCGTGTGGGGCCCTCCTTACACACCCAGATACACAGCTCAAATGTCAGACTGAGTGGAGATACCTCATTGCAACACTGAGGTCTTGGCACGATTCCCCAGCAGGGGTGGCCTGAACGTGGGACCCACGTAAGTCTTGGATGCAGTTGGAGCTTGGTCTGACCGTCCATTCAAGTGGGACACCCACGATGGGTGGGCTGGATTTGTGGACCCCATCTCGGTGGGCCTAATAAATGTTTATGAATGTTTTAATGAAGGGTAGCCCTCTCAACTGATGTATCTGGTGTGGCCCACACATGTCACGGATTGACTTGATTTTTGAGACCTATGCCCATGCTAGAATGGTGCATCTGACCGATGGGTTAGATGTTTGGCAAACATCACGGTGGGCCCTAGCTCACGTGGCAGACGGAGTGAAAGATGCCTCATTTCAACACGTGAGGTCTTGGTATCAATCCCTATGGAGGTGGCTAACGTGGAGTGTGTACGGTCATGGGTGTGTGCTGGCTGTGGGGTCCATGGGACCCATCCACGCTGTTCATCCACTTGGAGTAGGCCACACCATCACATAAGTGGGACTCACCCCACGTGTGGGGTAGCACTGTGATGTATGCAACTGTCTAAGCCATCCACGGCCTGGACGTTTGGCATATGATATATATATATATATATATTATATTATATTATATTATATATGATATATTTTATTATATAATATAATATATGTATTATGTATTAAATATGGTATTGTGGTGGGCCCTACGTGGGACCCACCTCTGTTTGTGACAGAGAAGAAAAAGACAAAAGGATGCAGCTTTGCTGCTCATAAAGTAGCACGTGACTCTCTCTCTTTATCTGTCTCTCTCTCTCTGACTCTCTCTCTCTCTCTCAATTTCGGTAGCAAGTTTCGTGGGTCCCACCTTTTCTATCCACACCGTCTACCTATGGGACCCACCATGATGCATGGGTTGCATCCAAACCATCCACCACTCAAGTGGACCCCACCTTAGTATATGTATGGGGCCCATCTTGATTTATTTGGGCCGCCCATTGAGGCCCACCTTGGTATATGTATGAGGCCCATTTTGATTTATTTGTGGCCATCTGTTGAGGCCCACCTTGGTATATATATATAAGGCCCAAATTATTAGGCTCA
Source organism: Magnolia sinica (assembly GCF_029962835.1). Classification (NCBI taxonomy): domain Eukaryota; kingdom Viridiplantae; phylum Streptophyta; class Magnoliopsida; order Magnoliales; family Magnoliaceae; genus Magnolia; species Magnolia sinica. The sequence goes on from NC_080583.1 coordinate 36,916,856, forward strand.
TCTGGTCATATTTATAACTGTTGTTGAGGCCCACCTTGATGTACTTCATGGCCCATCCATCAGGCCCACTTTGATGTATTTTTGTGGCCTAAATGAGGGGGCCCACTTTGATATACATGTGACTCATCAGGATGTATCTTTGACCCATGAGCAAGGCCCACCTATTGTGTGTTTTGAGGCCCAGGTGCAGGGCCCACCTGTTATGTATTTGAGGCCTGTGTGTTGAGGCCCATTGTGATGTATTTGGGGCCCATGGGTCGAGGCCGATTGTGATGTATTAGGGCCCGTGGATTGAGGCCCATTATGGTGTATAAGGGCCCGTGGGTTAAGGCCCATTGTGCTATATTTGGAGCCCATTGTGATGTATTAGGACCCGTGAGTTGAGGCCCATTTGATGTATTTGAGGCCCATGGGTTGAGGCCCAATGGGATGTATACAAGGTCTATTGCATTGTGTGATTCCACCATGGGTTATGTAATGACATTTATGGCGGACCGTGCCTTGGGAGCGATGTTGGTTTGACGTCCACATTGTAAGAATAATGTTGGTTAAATGTCCACATTATAACTCTCCTTAGGGCCCATTGATAGGCCCATACTTGTTATGTGTTGGCCTTCTAGGCCCATTTGCATTGTAAGGATAGTTCATTACCTTACAACATGCTTAGTATAATTTCATGACACATGCCCATACGCATCATCTGCATGTTTGTTATGAGATGTGATTGACCATTACATATGTCATAGGGTAAGTTGTTCATGGGGCTTCCTGATAGGCGGAGTTGCCTAACATGAGAGCATGGCATGTGTAAGATTGATGCATGATTGGACTGTGTGACTCATGCATCTCACATTTGTGTGATGTGACCACCGTACGCCTTAGCGACATCAGGGCCATTGCCTCCACAGTTATTTTGTGGATGGCCAGATGGGACACCGAAAATCTGTTCTACATGGGGTGCTATAGATATCGCTGGGTAAAAGTCCTTAAACCCTCTTGGTTCCAGAGGTTGCTCCACTATCTAGACCGAGTGGATGCATGAGCGTATGAGGGCCATAACTATTAGGCCGCGTCTCTCACTGTGTCGTGGTCTGGTGGAAGGGGGTACGGCCTTACCTGTCCGAGAGGAGGGGGTAATGCTAGGCTGAGTCTAACTAGCTCGAGAAATAGGTTCGTTATCGATGAGCCGGGCTCGATATTGGCAGGCGGATAGTGAGGTCTCTTTCACTCACCTTGTTGCGCGCGATGGGGCGACAATCTGGTTTAGAGTGTAATAGACCCTGGTGCTTTCCCAGAGAGGAACCGTACTGATATGTGGACTTATTGAGTAAGAGTTATATACTCATGCATTCATTTCATTCACTATCCACTCAGGCTGGTGGTACGCAACTAATTGTTGTGTACCTTCGCATGGCCAGGATTTTGGTTGGGCGCGCGACTAACCTGAGATCAGGAGTTTACCACATTGAGTCTGACTATCCAAATTTAGGTATGGGACTAGTTTGGATAGAAGTCCCTTGTGGTGGACCCCGTAGCTTGCGATACTACGTGCTATCATCCTGACTTCACACTCTAGCTTGGTCATTTCATTCGCATCGCATATTGCATTACATCCTCAGCACATAATATTTGGCTTACTATCTCCACTTTGCATAGCTGATCTACATTGCCTCCTCAATATATGATATTGGTTTATTATACTTTTGCATTGTATATCTTAGAAGGCTAATAGTATTTATGGGCCTATCGGCATGTTTTCTCATTATTCTGATATCGTATGATTCATTATCTTGTTAGTATTTTCGCTTATTTCTGACATGTTATGATTATGACATTGCGTCGAATACTTAGCACTTACCTTGTGCACACACTTACACCACCCTCTAAGCTTTCTATAAACTTATGCATGATAGATGCGTACAGGTGATGTTAGGTTGCAGCAGTGTTGAGCTTGGAGCGTGCAGCGATCTTCTGGAGCTTGATTTTCGATTTATGTATTTCCCTTTCAGCATTGTACTCAAATGATTATATTAGTGGATATGTGATGATGATGTTGCCTCTATGATTTAGGTATAATTGTGGTTATGCTTATTTACGAGGTAAATATACACTGAAAAATCCTCCTTGTAGGATCCCAGGATTGAAATCTGGCGTATAGATGTTGGGAACCGAGAATGGGGTACTACGGAGGTTGTCGGCACCGGATTCGGCGATCGGGGTTCTTGTAAGTCCGATTTCCGGGTTTGGGCCGTGACAGCTACCATCGAGCCTCACTGGTGATTGACTATTTATAGGCGGGTAGTGAGGTCTCGTATGCTTGTTTGACTGTACGGGTCTTGCAGAGCGGCAGTCATCCTGCAGTGTACTTGACCCCGGTGGATTCCTTATGATGGATATGTACTTGATATGTGGATTGAATATGAGGACTGACATTACTTTGTATTATATTTGCATCGGCTGTATAAGCCTTATATTGCATCGCCTTGGTATGGCGCCTAGTACTCATGTATTGCATTCATAACTTAGCCTCGGTACAGCTAGAGGTGTTGGTATTATTGATTGGCTCCTCCTGCATCCTCCTCATTCTTTTGAACACTATTGTCACACACACTTACACCACCCTCTAAGCTTTCTATAAGCTTATGCACAATTGATGCGTACAGGTGATTCTAGGTCGGCATAGTAGAGGTTGGGGCATTGGATTGGAGTGTGCTGAGGACCTGTTGTAGACTTTTCTCTTTCTTATCTTACGTATGTCCTTTTGAATCTTATGTACCTGTAAAGCTTAAAATTTCTAGTGGATTTTGCAATGCATTCCTATGTTTACTTTCTGAGATTTACTTGTTATGATATTGGGTTTGCTCAAATGAATCAAATTTATGATATAGAAATCCTCCTTGTAGGATCCCATGATCAGAACCTGTCTTAGGAGCAGAGAATGGGGTACTACGAAGGTTGTTGTGGCCAAAACCGGTTATCGGGTTCCTCGTGAGTCCGGTCACCGAGTCTGGGGTGTGACAATCAGCCTTATCTAGGCCATGTAATGAAGAAGCATAGTAAACCACATGTCATATGCAGAGGAGTAATGCAGTATGCAATGCAAAAGAAATGACAAAGTTGAAGTGTGTAGTCGGGATGATAGTACGTGGTATCGCAAGCTATGAGGTTCATCATAAGGGACTTCTATCCAAACTAATCTCATACCTAAATTTAGATAGCTAGACTTAATGTGGTAAACTCTTGATCTCAGGTTGGTCGCGTACCTAATTAAAGTCATGGCCATTGAGAAGGTACACATAATGATTTAGTTATGCACCAATAACCTAAATGGATAGTTAATGAATGAATGAATGAGTCAAATATTGAGTACATAACTCCTACTCAGTAAGTCCACATATCGGGACCATACATCTCTACGATATCATCAGGGTCTAGTACACTCCACACTAGATTGTCACCCATCGCCAGCAACTAGGTGAGTGGAAGAGACCTCCCTACCTACCTGGCCAGTAGTCTACCAATATCTACCCAGAGTGTCGATAACAGACCCATTTCTGAGCTGGTCAAACTCAGCCTATCTTTACCCCCTACCCTTGGGCGGATAAGGCCACACCCCCTTCTAACCAACCACAACACAGTGGGAGACGCGACCTACTAGTATTCGGCACTCAGGCGCTATGTATCCACTCGGTCTAGATGTTGGAGCATCCCTTGCTATGGGGGTTTAGGGACTTTCACCCACGGACATCCAAAGTGCCCATATGCTAAGTCCTAAACATTTTTGGTGTCTCATCTGGTCATCCACGATATGCCTGTGAAGGCCATAGCCCTGGTGTCGCTAGGGCACCAAGTGATCATGTCACAAAAAAATGTTAGATGCATGAGTCATACCATCCAATCATGTATCAAACCTGTGTGTACCGTGCGATCATGTGGGTAGCTCCGTCTCACAGGGAGTCCTATAAACATCTCAGCCCAATACTATGATCAATCACTCCTCATAACATGCATACAAATGATGCGTATGGGCATGTATCATGATGTTATACTCGGCATGCTCTCATTGTGTCCTACTAGACTAAGTACACTAGCATGATTATCAGATATAGCAGGCAATGATCGGCCTTAACCGATATGTCACTTACAAGAGTAGGGGCTGGATGATACGTCCCACTAGACATATAAAAGTCTATATGGAATAGCCCATGTTACACTATCATAACCTACAAGGTACTAGCATCTCATATATCCTAAGGCAGGGTCCCCTACAAGGATGGTGGATCTAACCCATGATCGAGATAAGCTTCAACAATGGATATACCAAATCCGATACCACATATCCATCCATCTATGACAAGGGGTGATGATGTACTAAACAATGGATAGCTTAGGCGTCATACTTACATCAAGAATGGGCCTCGTGGGTGAGTCTAATGGCTATATAACAAGGTGAGTTGAGTGGGTGAAACTATGTACAACAAGTGGGCTTCCTCACCCTCTATTATCATGCAATGAACTGGGCCTTCCTATGGGGCCCGATCCATATACAAGATAGGCTCCAAGGTTTGGGTAATTCCTATAAGGTATGGTGGAAAGCAATATCATCAATGGGGGCCCAACAGTTTGGGTTAGCCCAATGGGTGTCATTAATATAAGTGGGGACCCAACAGTTTAGGTTAGCCCAATAAGGTAGGGTGGAGGTGGGCTTAACAATGGGCCCTAGGGAAGCTTACAACAGTGGACTTTTAACTACCATTGTCCTATGGTACGACCCATTTGGGATTGGAATCAGAATCATAATGGGGGCCCTAGGCCCTTAAAATCTCTAGAAGGATAGATGGTCTGCGTGTGTATCACATATATCATGGTAGGCCTCACACATACAATGGGCCTCACACATAGGCCTTACACATCTCAATAAGCCTTACACATGGACCTCATACATCACAATGGGCCTCACACATACAATGGGCCTCACACATAGGCCTTACACATCCCAATGGGCCTTACACATGGGCCTCATACATCACAATGGGCCTCATCACATGGGCCTTACACATCACAATTGGCATACAAGTTGGGCCCCACCAAATGGGTAGTGTAGATATAGAATACCTACATCGGGTGAGCCAGCTAGGCATCCAACCAATGGACGGCCAGGATAAAATGCATCATGGTGGGCCACTGCCCTGGACGACATGGATAGAATACATCATGGTGGGCCACTGCCCTAGACGGTGTGGATAGAATACATCATGGTGGCCGCTACCCTAGACGGCGTAGATAAAATACATCATGGTGGGCCTCACCGTCCCACAGATTGACGGTGCGGATACAACACATGTAGGTGGGTCCCACCATCCCAATATGTTGGACGGTGTGGACACCGCACATACATCAGGGTCCCACTGTCCCATTGTTGGACAATGACGATAAAACATATACATCAAGTCGGTCCCACCGTCTGATGCTGGACAATGGACAGTGAGGATAAAATACATATATCAAGGTGGATCCCACACGTACAGCAGGTGGGTCCCACACATGGTAGATGGGTCCCACATGTGCAGCAGATGAGTCCCACACATACAGCACACCGTCCCATGCTAGACGGTGGATAAAATACATATAGTGGGTCCCACGACCAAGCTGATATTAGTGTTTTCTCTTGAAATAGGCCTGTCTAAAATGGACAGGCAGGGTGGGTCGTCTAGACGATCAACCCAACAATAAGTAGGCCCTGCCTACTAGATGGATGGCGTGTATGGGATACATGCATTAAGGTGTGGTCCACGGATGGGGATCAAGCTGATATTTACGTTCTCCCTTCATCCAGGCTCACCCGAAAACAGGCAGCAAGGTGGGTCCATTTGTGGACAGCGGGTTGGCCCGCTAAATGAAAAGTGTGGATAAATTATATACATCATTAAGGTGGGCCATCAACAGGGAAAGAGAGACATAGGGAGAGAGAAACGCGTGGTGGAGGGAGTCCCACCACTATGAGCTCCCTTAAGTCATATTACATTCATCAAGATGGGTCTCAAAACATGTGGGCCCTCAAAAATGGAAATCAAGGTGGGGATGTATCCCTACCACAAACTTAAGGTCTGGATGACCTCTTAATGTTGATCATCAAATAAACATCATGGTGGGGTCCATGGAGAATGGCCCCATCATGGATTTACATACATGAATCATGGTGCGCCATTGGCCACACCTTGGGTCCCAAATAGGATCCATACCATCAACCGGTTGGCCCCACTTGGCCCATCATAAAAACTCAAGATCTAGTCTTATGAACACCCACATATGGTCCTTCTTATTGGCTCCTTGGACCCCTTAGCTCCTGGGGTTTCTCTTTAATAGAGGATGATGAAGGTTGAAGGGTTGGATGGTGAGATTTGGGGTAGGAAAGTGGGTCTTGATATTGGGCTCTTTTCTTTCCTTAGGATTTTCTCTCTTAGTTGCTTGGGATTTGGGTAAAGAAATGAGATAGGATGGAGTGAAAAGAGAGAGGAGTGGTGTAGTGTGTAAAGCCCGTATCCTAGTATGTACTGTTCCTTAGACTCCCGTAGTCCTCCCAGTCGAATTTCGGTGATCTGCGACCCGTAGACAATATTTATGCATGACCCTAAGTTGCATCCCATAGATCTGATTTGACTCGACCCGAGACTTGCACCATAGTGACTGCACCGTCGCCGCGGTTCCAACACTGCATCTTGTGCACCGGTGCGATACCTAGTTCAGGAGTTGTAGGATAGCGTATATTTTGAGAAAACGTCGCGCATTGTGAATCCCAAGAGAATCTCTACTACCTATCACATTAATCAATCAAGTACTAGTTAAGTACATAACCTATGACTCTATCCCATCTCTCTTATACAAGTCATCCCCAAAGTCAACATTGCCCATGCCTTTCATGTCACTCACACCCATCATTCACACCCATCATCACACCCATCACTCTCTTACAACCACCCTCTTCCTCTCATTCTCTACCCATCCCAAGCAACCAAGAGAGTGATTGTCCAAGTTCCAAGGAGAGAAGAGAACCCAAGTGTGTGGCCCACTTCTTACCCCCTAATCTCTCAATCCAACCCTTCAACCTTCATCACCCTCCATCAAAGAAGAAGCCAAGGAGCTAAGGAAGCCATAGAATAAACAAGAAGTGGAATTGGTGTGTGTTTATAGGATTATATTTATGATTTTAATGATAGGCCCAATGGGGCCTACCGATTGATGGTATGGATCTCACTTTGGACCCTAGGTGTGGCTGATGGCCCCCATGATTCATATGTTCATCCCATGACGGGGCCATTCTCTATGGACCCCATCATGATGTTTATTTTCCTATTGTAAAAAGGTCATCTAAACCTTGATCTTGTGGGTGGGAAAGGGATCTCCACCGTTGATTTTTTTTATTTGAGGGCCCACATGTGGTGGGACCCATTTGATGTATGTTTTGTAATCTTAGGAGGGCTCATAGTGGCGGAGCCGTCCATCACACGTTTTCTCTCTCTCCCTCTCTCTCTCACTTTTTCCCTGTTAATGGCCCACCATCATGATGCATGAGTTTTATCTACGATATCCATGATAAGGCCCACCTTGCTGACATCCAGCGGATCCCCCCCCCCCCCCCTGGCCGTCTATTTAGGATAAACCTTGATGAAGGGAGAAAACAAATATCAGCTTTATCCAAAGCTAGTGGGCCACACGTGTGGACCCACCTGATGTACGAGTTGCATCCATATCGTCTAGACTTTGGACAATGGTGGGGCCAACCATGATGTATAGGTCTTATCCTCACCATCTAGCCTGCTAGATGGTGGGACCCACCTCGATGTACGTATTTTACAGCCATGTCGTCCATCCATTTACTGGATGTGGGACCCACCCTACGCATGCTGCACATATGGGGTGGGGCCCACCTTGAGGTGTGTGTTGTATCTGCATTGTCCATCCCCGGACAGTGTGACCCATCTTGATGTATATGTGTATATCCACACCGTCCAGTCCTTGGATGGTGGGGACCCACCATGATGTAAGTGTTGTATTCACACCATCCACGTGGGACATGGGCCCCACGTGATGTACGTGTTTAGTCCAAGTCGTTCGTCCATGGACCCCCACCTATTATAGGTGTTTCATCCACGTCGTCTAGTGGTTGGATGTGGGTTGGACCCCACCATGATTTATGTATTTTATCCACGCTGCCCAGTCCCTAGATGGTGGGATCCGCCATGATGTATGCATTATATATGCATGCTGTCCATCTGGTGGGGCCATCTGGAATGTGTAGGCCCACCTATTGCATGTGTAAGGCCCACTTTAATGTCTATGTTGTACATGCTGCCCATCCATTTTTACTCAACATGGGCTCCCCCATGAGGCCCTTATGATGAGGCCCATTATGACGTATGTGAGGCCGATGTGTGAGGTCCAATGTGATGCATATGAGGCCCATGTGTAAGGCCCAATGTGATGTATATGAGACCCTTGTGTAAGGCCCGATTTGATGTATATGAGGCCCATGTGATGAGGTCGATTGTGATGTATAGGAGGCTCATGTGTGAGGCCTAATGTGATGTATATGAGGCCCTTGTGTAAGGCCCAATGTGATGTATATGAGGCCCATGTGATGAGGCCTATTGTGATGTATAGGAGGCCCTTGTGTGAGGCCCATTGTGATGTATGGCCCATTGTATTGTATATGTGAGGCCTAATCATGATGTGTGAGTCCACCATGATATATGTGATAATGTTTATGATGACCATCCATTTTCTAAATAGTATAAGGACCACGGGCCCCCATCATAGGATATGTTCCAAATGGGCCATGCCTTGGGAGCAATGATGATTAAATGTCCACATTGTAAGGGCAATGGTGGTTAAATGTCCATATTATAATCTCATTAAGGCCCATTGTTAGGCCCATTCTCATCTCCTCTTATTGGTCTTACCCCAAACTGTTGGGCCCCCATTATGGATTATGCTTCCACCATACCTTATAGAACTACCTTGTGCTTATTGGGCCCTTAGGAAGCCCAAATTGCTATGTAATTGAATGGGCAACGAAGCCCACTCCTTGTTCTTAGGTCCATTCATAACATGAGTAGGCCATCTAGGCCCATTCTTATTATGAGGAGAGTACATCCTCACCATAGATTGAAGGATCTGTGGTGTCAGATTTGGTATATCCACCATTGAGGATTGATCGTGATATTTTGGTATATATACATTATCCTTCTGTGGACCCCGTCATATATTTAGGACAATTAATGTGCCTATTTACTTAACCTAGTAGGACAAATTGAGTACGCGCTAACATAACTTCATTATTCATGACCATGCGCATCATATGTATGCTTGATATGAGGAGTGATTGATTATAGCATATGCCATTGGGCGGATTGTTTATGTGACACCCTGATAGGCGGAATTGCCCCACATGAGCACGCAGTACGTGTATAATTGATGACTCATGCATCTTACATTGTGTGACATGATTACTGTATGCCCTAGCGATATCAAGGCTGAGGCCTCCACAGGCATAACGTGGATGGCAGGATTGGATACCGAAAATACTTGGTTCTATCACTGTGGGCACAGGATGTTCTTGGGTGAAAGTCCCAGAACCCTTACGGTACCAGGAGGATGCTCCAACATCAAGATAGAGTGGATACATGAGCGCGTGAGGGCCGTATACCAGTAGGCCGCATCTCCCACTATGTCGTAGTCAGTTGGAAGGGGGTGTGGTCTTATCCGCTCAAGTGAGGGGACTGTAAGCTAGGCTAAGTTTGACTAGCTCATAAGTGGGTCCGCTACCGATGAGCTGGATATATATATTAGCTAACCACTGGCAGGCGGGTAGTGAGGTCTCTTCCACTCACTTAGCTTCACGACTAGGGAGGTGGTAGCCAGTGTGGAGTGTACTAGACCCCAGTGATATCCAGAGATGAGTTGTGTTATTTTGTGGATTCAGATGAGGATTGGTATGCTTGAGTTGTATCTCGCATATGACATTGGCCATATAGGCCTTGCATCGCATAGCCTTGGTATAGATGACATTATTCATGGACTTACCTGTATGTTACCGCATTACTCTGATATTGTATACTTGGCACTTGCCTTGCGCACACACTTACACCACCCTCTAAGCTTTCTATAAGCTTATGTAGGATATTGCGTGAAGGTGACACTAGGACGGCGCAATAACATTGAAATTGGAGCTGCAGTTGTCTTCTGAAGCTTTCGATACTGATATTGTATTTCCCTTATGCATTGTACTTAAAGTTTTTTATTATAGTGGAATGTGATGATGTTGTTGGTTGTTGTTTGTGGGTTATGCTTATGGTTATGCTTCTCATTACAAAATATCTATGTTAAAAATCCTCCTTGTAAGATCTCAAGATTAGAACGTGGAATATGGGTGTCAGGAGCCGAGAATGGGATACTATGGAGGCTGTCAGTGCTGGATTCGACAATCGATAATTTTAAGAGCCCGGTTTTTGAGTTTGAAGCGTGATAGGAGTTTATATCAGATCATAACTTGAGAATAACTAAGAACAACATCACATGTCTACTATGAGCTTAAGACAATTAGGTGTCGAGTGCGTAACCTTCTGGTTTAGTTCCCTAACGTCTGATTCTGAGCCTTCGAGGGTTCTCATGGCTGATAAGCACCTTTGTTCTTTTCTGTAGACCATGCTATTGAGGGTCAAATATTATATATTAGACCCATTTATTACTTGGTTTGATGCACATGATAATGCTTAATCTTATATTTTAATCATGTTTTTGTTGTAAGGCGAATTTAAGAGCTTAGACCAAAAAGGGTGTTAAAGGCATAGATTTGATGCTTGAGAATCACCAAGGCAAGGGACGGATCTTAGGAGACCGAAATTGAAGAATTTACATGCCAAAGATCCGAGGAAACTAAGTGATTGAAGATAAGAAAGCCTTAAAATCGTCCTTAATGCAAGATCACAGGGTTCCCGCCATCTGTTTGGCACTAAACTTTATATCTGGCCTAATGGAAAGATCAGCCACAAAACCACAGATTTGGGGCCCACCTAATCTCTAGATATGCCTCAATTTTTGACTTAACCACGTAAATTAGAAGGGAAAGCTGATGGACAGAATGGATTAATCAAAACATCACTGTGGGCCCCACCTTGAGTGGTATGCGTGTGCACAGCACACGTGCACTCGCAGTGTACCGAAACTAGAAGGTCGGTTAGCATGCGCTGACTCGATCGACCTCTCTCCCTTGTGCACATCAAGTGGAAATCCGTCCACTATGGAGTGGGTGGCCCACCACCGTGGATTAGACGGATGATCTGAACCGTCCAATACGTCTGGACGGTGAGGCCAACCATAACCATGGTGTCCTACAACCACGCACGTACATACACGAAGGCCATGTCAAACGTAGGATTAACAGTAGGAATATTTAATCCCTTGGGCTGCACCAAACTCGGGCAAAACTGTTCATTCTTGACTGAAATTTTTCCATGAATCCAATGGACATCTCAGCGCAATCACGTTCGTAAGCATGCACGTCCGGATGCACCTAGCCACCATAGGTCATTATGCGATCATGGACACAGTCGGATAAGTGATCCGGACAGTCTAGAAGATACAGAGGGTGGTCATGACCCCAACCATGGAGCCAAATCAGGAGCTGGGACAATCAACCATCATGAAACCAATTCAAACGCGGCCGCTTCCGTACTTTCACTGCGCAGTCCAGTTTGTTGTGAATTGCACTATGTAAGTCTCTCCCAACGACTTCTCTCTAGCTGACCTACACCTACTATAAGAAGAGAGAGAGAGAGCGTGGAGTAGAAATCATATTGGGACATGAGACATGAAGAATAAAGAGAGAGAGAGAGAGAGCCGTGGATGGTTGGCAATCAACAGAGTTTTCTTCTTCTTCTCCTTTCATTATTTTCTTTATGCTTTTGTTTAGAGATTTTTAGTTGATCATGTTCATGGTTGGCTAAACCTCTTAGTTAGGGCTAAGAGATGAAGCTTGTAGCATGAAGGGATGTTTTTATGGCTTTGATTCATGTTTAAGATGAATTTCCTTTGATTATAGTTTGATTATAAGGAATACTTTTAGTTTTTAATGGTTTATTGTGGCTTAAATTACAATATATCTGCGATAGCTTAGAGTATGTTCTTTTCATTATCGAGGTTGTGAACGTAGGAACCCCTGTTGTTCACTATCATCCCTTGGGCATGGGTGGATGATGGAATCCTTCCTAACGTTCATAATTCTCTCAGATTGGATGTGGATTGGTTAAATTTTATTGTGAGCCATTGTCTCATGGGCATGGTCTTGTGATGAAATCACTTCTAGTCCTCATACCTATTAGTCATTGAAAACTAGATCAAAAGAAGTTCATATTTGATTTATAATGAAATATCTTCCAATTCGATGAAGATGGGACTCTGATTCCATTTGTGTTCATGAATCGAGCATAGATCTCCCTAATCTCTACAAGTGGATCCTTGGAAACCCTAGTTTCCCACCTTTAAATTTTACAAGTTTTAGTTACATAATTTACAATTATTCTCTTAAATTCTCCTAATTTAAATTACATCTTGTTGGGACACAAAAAAGGTTCAAGGAAAGAGAGGGTAGGTTGTGCAGGATACGACTTGCACAGGATTGAAGTCGCGCGGGACCTGAGTTGCGCAGGTCTGCGCAACTCGCCAGAGTGAACTGGGACGCCCAAGTTTTGGGAGCGAGCGATGCAAGATGGGGCCCATGGCATAGGAATCGAGGGCTCACATGTGCGAATGCCTAAAATACCCCCTCACCCCTTCATTTGGGGGATTGGATGTTCGAAGATCAATCTATTTAGCAGGTATTAAGGGTAGAGAGAAGGAAGGAAGGAAGACCGCGCAACTCAAAGCGAGTTGCACGGGTCCGCGTAACTCCTGTGTGAGGTGCGCGGGTTATCTTTGCAGGCAATTGCTATGCTAAAATTTCTAATAGATGATCAAGTCATTTCAAATATTTTTAAGGGATTCTAGCAGGGGAAACCAGCACAACTCGTCTCCCTTGGAGATTTGATAAAAATGCGCTAGAATGCTGTTAAAATTTACATTTTGATTATATTTGATTTCATGTATTCTTATCTTTATTAAGAGATTTTATCTTGGAATCGAAGGATCAAGAGGATGCAATGAACTCAAAATAAATGAAATTGATGAATATCCCCTTTATTCTATCTTTGTCAATGTTAAATAAGAAAATTTCCCAAATCAAATGCATTTTGTTTCTGGTCGAAACAAAATGGCGACTCCACTGGGGACTTCTTCTCTTATTTATTGCTTGATTTAAAGATAACTCAGGTGATTTTATCACTGTTTAACGTCTTATAAGACGCCAAAATGGCGAGTCTCAGTGGAAACATCCTCCCTTTCATCTCCAAAATAGAATCTATTTATAGATAGTCACCAGCTGAAATTACATATGATCTCTAGCAGGAGCGTACGCGTTCAAATTGCAATAGAAGAATGGGTGACCATTCTCCTCACTACCAAAAAATGGGGCAAAGGCTACGGATAAAAACCGTAGCCATAGAGCTATTGCTTCGGTTTTAGTCTGTAGCACAACTATAGTCATCGGTGCCATAACAATAGGTCTATAATCTATTACTACAGATTTAATCCGTAGCTATAGGTTCCAATAGCTACAGATATAATCCATAGCAACCATTGCTATAACGAAATGTATTTACAGCTACGGATAATATTTGTAGCTAAAAATAGTGCTAGATCCGTAGCAATATGCCAAATTTAATAATAGCTACGGTTGTCAGATTACCAGCTACGGTTAATATCCGTAACTATTCTTTACATTTTAAAAAAATTATAATCATTCATTCATTTTATTACCACATGCATAGTCATTCATTCGATTACAATCATTCATTCATTCAATTACCTTTTGTATGAATATGGAAAGATAGAAAAGAATATGGACAACATGGACATAATTCTAGTACCTGAACAAGCCTTGCATTTCTTCTCTGTCCAAGATGGTCAATTACCTTTTTAACCATTATCATTGTATTTCCCTTTATGCTCATTGTACATATAAAGTTTTTTATCATAGTGAAAATGTGATGGAGTTCTTGGTTGTTGTTTGTTGGTTATGCCTTTGGTTATGCTTATTACAAACTAAACTAATGTTGAAAATCCTCCTCGTAGCATCCCAGGATCGGAACCTAGTGGATGGGCGTTGAGATCCGAGAATGGGGTTCTATGGAGGCTTTCAGCACCAGATTCGGCGATCGGGAGTATTGTGAGCCCGATTTCCAAGTTTGGGGCCTGATAGAGTCTCTACTTCAAGCTCAAGTCATAGGAACAAGCTCAAGTATATTTGATTAAGTCTCAAGACACAAGTTCGAGACAAGTTCAAGAATTCAAGGTCAAGCTTCATGTACTTCAAAGTGACCTATCTTCTGAAGCAACCGATGGTTCAAATTTCAATATTCACATTTAAGGTATACATGACCCTAGAAAGACCTTAGGATTAGGTCATTCACATTACGTGTTTAATTTGGGTCATTGTACTTAATTTAGGCTTTGGTTCGACTAGTCTAGGTACTGGCTCTACCAGTCCAGGGTCTTTCAAGACCAATCTAGGAATTTACTAAAAAAATTGGATAAGGTTGTTTGTTCTTCGACCAGTTGAGTACCCTGCTCGACTGGTCGTGGAATCTGGCTCGACTAGTCGAGCAAGACCTGACTCGAACTCCAGCAACATAATTTTTATTCACTCGACTAGTCGAGCACTCTGCTTGACTAGTCGAGTTGGCCACTTGACCAGTCGAGCGAGCCACTCGACCAGTCGAGGGTCTATTTTATCTGATCGTGCTAGAAAATTTAAAATTTCGTTTGGTTAGGACCAGTTGAGCCGAACCCAGGACTAGTCGAGTAAACCGATTTCCAGCCTATAAATAGTGAACATTTCTCAGAAATTTTCATTCATTCCAAGCTTATTCAAGCCACTACTCTGAGAGATAAGTCCTCACTATTATGAAGCTATTGTGAGGTATTTAAATTTTATTTTTAATAGCTTTTTGGTTATTTAATTTCTTGATTTCTTGATTCCGTTTTATTTGATTTAAAAACGGGATTTTGATTTAACCCTTTGTGAGATCCAAGAAATTGAACTCAAGTAGCTTAATGTTGGATTTAATTTAAAATTCATCTAGACCTAGAACCCCTTCTTCTGTGAGATTGAACATTGAACATTATCATTTACAAAGAGCAGTTCTACCATCTACATCGAAGATCTTTCTTCAAATAGGTATATTTCATTTATTACATTGTGGTTTGTAAGATTACCAAGAAATCTTTCATTTTGGTTTTGAGTGAGATAGCCAGAAAATCTCACTGTGTGGGGTTTTTAATTGTGATAGCCCATTGAAAAAAAAAACAGTTGTAAAGGTTTTAAGGTGAACCTTGGACAACCTTCTTTCTTAGTGAAAGCCAATATTCAGTGGGTGTGTATATTGGGAGTGGAGTAGTTCTATGGCTATTTGCGAACAGTTGGTGTACACACATGAACCACTATAATTTCTGAAGTTATGGTGGATGATTGTATTTGATTATGTGTGCGAATGTTCTAATCTATTTTATACTTTTGTGGTGAATGCTGTAATAGCTATGTTTATTTATTTTGCCTTTATATTGGTTTGAGTTTTGGATACTTGCCGACATTCTAGAAATCAGGTTGTCCTACCATAAGCCATTTGTTTTTAGTGTAAAGTTATCCTTAGAACAACATTTGTATCAACCTCTCAATACTTGTGCATTTGAGGTTATTTTAGATTTCTACTATCTGAGTTATCTTTTCGCATTAATTTTTTTATTTGGCATAGTCCTTTTCACCCCCTCCCCCCTCTAGGACTTGGGGCTCGCCCTTTTCAACTTTAAGTCGAAAACCAGAGGGCTGGTCGAAGATCCTCCTTCGACTAGTCAAACTGACCATTCGACTGGTCAAATTTGCAATAGAAAAATAGTTTTGTTTTGATTTGTACTAGGACTAGCAGAGAAAACTTAGACTAATCGAACCAAACCTTTGGTTGGTCGAATTCAAAGCAAATACAAGCATAAAAATCCAAATTAAATAATTTTTGAAAGCACATAAACCTAAGGACTTTTTAGGATTTATAATACCTAAAATGACTGAACTTCTTTGTCATTAACTTGATTACAGACTTCAACTTTTTTATGGAGATTGATCTTCTACTTAGAACATCAATTGATCTTGACTTCGTTTTATCTTTTGATCTTGATCTTCTACTAGGACATTAGTTGATCTTCACCTTAATCTTCTACTAGATCTTGAGCTTGAACTTTATGTTGAACCAAACTCGAAGATCACTTAACAAGTAGTTTTGATTGAACAAAATTTGACAACTAAAGTGTGTTTTAATCATTATAGCTCTTACATAATTACAAACATATGCGACTTAAATTTAAGTAACTTTAAGGGTAAACTATTAAAAGAAAATGAGGCTATAATCCTCGAAGTTACCTATTAAGCATAAAATGAGGCTCTAATCCTTAGATTTACTTGTATGTTGAAAAATGAGGCATAAATCTTTTGATACTTCTATTTGGCTCACTCAATGAGGCTAAAGTCTTCATATTTATCTATTAAGCCCACTATGACCTTCTAAGGTTACCTATCCGAGGTGTTATGGTCTCCTAATTCTTTAGAGAGGGAAACCATGGTGGAGACCATTAGAACACGTGAGTGTCTAATGTCTTCATCACTAGAAGAGTCTCCAAAATTGGATTATGACACATCCATTTCATCTCATGTTGTTGCCATAGCCTTGCCTTTAGATCTTACTTTGTTAGTACATTTGAAGGCAACATGTCCATAACCCTCACAATTGTAAAATTGGATATATCTAGTTTTTTGAAGGGTTTACGTATGTGCTTCTCAGCCATTTTGTACTTCTTTTCATAACTCTTTCCTCTATTAAAATAGGGGAGTTTCTTAAATTTTCTAGTAATTCCCTCATCCTCATTAAAATCTCCACACTCAGTTTTCTTATGTGAGTGCCTATGTGAAGTTTTTAAGACAGTGAGTTTCTTTTTACTAGAGGGGATATTAAAGTGTAGTTCATATTGTTCGTCGTTGTTTCAACGTTCCTCCTCCTAGCATGGATGACAAGTGCGTGGGCATGCTAAAATTGGGATTGCGGTTCCAATTCAAACCAAACGATAATGACCCCGGTTGTTAAAGTAGGCAGACACTAGGTATGATCGAGATTTGAGGATATCGATCACCTATTCGGCCACTCGCTCAAAGCATAAAAATTAATCAGGCGATGGTCAGAGGGTGGGGTTTGTCCTCTGATGATGGGTTCCTCTTTGCCTTCCATACAAAAGAACTTTCTTAATGCATGGAGAGTGACATATGAGCAATGAAAGTAAATAAATGCAATAAATGATTACTTTAAGGGAAAGGAATTACTTAATAAGAATCTTGATTACACTACATAATGTAATTTCGACATGATAATTGAAAGATAATTGAAGATAATTGGTTTGTTTAGGTTGGTGTGAGACATTTTTTCCTGTTGACATCTTCCTCTTTTTATAGCTTTGATCCAAGCATTTTGGATCATTCTCACGATCTGACGATTATCATAACCATTTTTGCCCATGTCTTACGTCCAGATTCTTCCCACGATCTGGTCTTTATTGAGTCTTTAACCTCCGTTCAACATTCATATTGACTCGACCACTGACCAACTAATTGTTCCGCCGCTTGAATTCGGTCCCTCATTCCATTATAACCTTTAATCGTTAACCCTATACACGTGTAATTCGCACAAAACTGACTGAAAAGGGATCTGGTCGAATAGGGTACAAACATTGTCCCCCTAGTCGTTGTCTTTAAGAAGAAAAGGATTGTGCATTTAAGTAATGACATTAAATATTCACACGTGTCACCATCATGAAGCATGTCGATATCAAATGGTGAATCCATCTTTGACAGACACGTGTCTTTAAAAATAGTCGTTCTATTGGGAAAAGGCGTACTTCTTAATTAATGTCACTTCCCTTATATATATATGAAACCCTACGTTTGAAATTCACACGATTCTCTTTCTTCTTTTTCTCTATTTCTTGCTCTTCTTCAACCATGGCTTCTTTTTTTTTTTCTTTCTTCCATACATATATACTCTTTTTACCTCAAACTCATGGTCTTTGGGCTTTTATTATAAACAACTTAGCTAGGCTCCTTTTTTAAGGGCTTTTATTTAATTTACTTATAATTCTCTTTACTGAATTGGCTTAGCCTGATCCCTGATGACTTCCCACAATGGAGGGAAATACTGCTTCAGAGACCGGCCGTTTATAGGTGTTGGGGTAATATTATCATTTAAATCTTTAAGGAGATATACCTCGACTCTTAAGACTAGCTTGATGGTATATGGTAATTATGGCACCATTTTCCTAATGCTCGGTATTTTTGACTATTAGGAAGAATCATCTACCAAACTGTCTCCTTCCTTGAAAGCTTTTCCTTTAACTCTTTTGTTGTATGCACGATCTATGACTTCTTTGTTGGCCATAATAGAATTCAAGTCTTTAATGCAGACTTCATCTATCCCTTCAAGCTCGACTAACATTGCCTTTGTGAATTCGGTTAGACTTAACTATGATTGATGTACAACTCACATGAAAGGAATCATAACTTTCAATGGCAAAACAACTTCATGCCCGTAAGTCTGCATAAATGGACTCATCCCTGTGCTGGTACGAAATTATACCCTGTAGGTCCACAAGGCTTCAAATAATTTAAGATGACACTCCCTTAGGTTTCCTCGTATCATTTTCCTCATGATATTTTTTTATCACTTTATTACTAGCCTCTGCCTGACCATTAGCCTGAGCATAATACAAAGTTGAATGGGGAATTTTATCCCATATCACTCGGCTATAGCTTTTGTTTCTTTAACTATAAAAGTTTCTCCTCTGTCTATGGTGATGGATTCTGGAATACCAAAACAATTGATTATGTTAGTCTCTTTGAAACTGATAATATCTTCATGGTGGACTTTACACATAGGTCTTGCCTCAACCCATTTGGTAAAGTAGTTGGTAGCCACAATAATAAATGAATCCATCTTCATTGAAGGCGGGTAAATCTGCCCAATCAAGTCTATCATCTATCCTCAAAATGGTCAACGCTTAACAATAGGATTCAATTCAACTGGAGGCATGTGATGAACCGACCCATTCCTCTGACAAGCCTTGCAACCCTTAGAGTATTGAAAACAGTCGGCCATCATCCCAGGCCAAAAATATCAGTAACATCTGAACATGAGTTTAATTTTCCTACCCACTTGGTGAGCCCCACAAACACCTTCATGAACCCCTTTCATGACAGTCATTGCTTCATTTTTTGACAAACACCTGACTAAAACACCATTGGCTCATTTGTGATATAATTCATTATCAATCATAACGTAATTTATAGCCGATTTTCTTGTGTTTCTGTTGGTCCTAATCTGAGGACTTTGCAGGTATCCCATAAGAGGAGTCCTCCAATCATTTTCTCCAGCATTAATCAGACAGACTTCCGCTATGCCTTGCTTTCGAAAAACTGAGGGCAAGGATCTTTTCTGGATTGTGATCGATCAGCCGGCCAATCCCTTTTAAACTTTCAACTCTGCTACTAATTGTGCAATCTCATTGGCTTCTGTATTGAAATTCCAAGTGATGTGTTTTAATTGGACTTCATTAATGTCAAGCCCCAAACTCGGAAACCGGACTCACCAAATTGCCAATCACCGAATTCGGTGCTGACAGCCTCCGTAGTACCCCATTCTCGGCTTCTTGCGTTCGTACGCCAGATTCCGATCCTGGGATGCTACAAGGAGGATTTTTTTATTTTATTTTATTTTATTTTATTTTTATACAATGTACGTTTAATTTGTAATAAGCATAACCACAAGCATACCCAAATCACAAAGGCAACATCGTCATCACATATCCACTAATATAATCACTTGAGTACAATGCTGAAAGAAAAATACATAAATCGAAAATCAGGCCCCAGAAGACCGCTGCACGCTCCAAGCTCAACAATACTGCAACCTAACATCTCCTGCACGCATCTATCGTGCATAAGCTTATAGAAAGCTTAGAGGGTGGTGTAAGTGTGCACAAGATAAGTGCCAAGTATTCTAATACAATGCTATCATCATACAAGACTGGAAATACTAGTGATCCATAAATCGTACAATATCAGAATAAACAGATATACGAACAAGATCGTGAATTATTAGAGTAAGCAGAAATACTTACAAGAGCAGGAATTATCAGAGTAAATAGAAATACCAATAGGAGCAGGAATTATCAGAGTAAACAGAAATACTGACAAAGTTATAAATCACACGATAACAGAGTAAGCGGAAATATTGATAAGTGTATAATTCATACAATATTAAAATACACAATACAAATCAGTATGCAAATGAAGAGTCGTAGAGAGCCAAATATCAAATGCAGAGGATGCAATGCAATATACATTCCTAATAAGTAAAGTGAATAGCGTCAACCATACCATATGTTGCGGATGTAATGCAACATGCAATGCAATGGAATGACCATGCTGGAGTGTGAAGTCGGTATGGTAGTACATAGTATCACAGACTATGGGGTCCATCACAATGGACTTCTATCCAAACTAGTTCCATACCTAATTTGGATGGTCAGACCCAATGTGGTAAACTCCTGATCTCAGGTTAGTCGCGCGCCCCAACCGAAATCCTGGCCATTGCGAAGGTACACGTAACAAATAGTTGCGCACCACCAGCCCGAGTGAATAGTGAATGATGAATGAATGAATGAGTATGCAACTCCTACTCACTAAGTCCACATATCAGTACGGTTCATCTCTAGGATCATCACCGGGGTTTAGTACACTCCAAATGGCACTGTCTCTCTCCCAGCAGCACAGTCCAAGTGAGCGTAAGAAACCTCACTATCCGCCTGGCCAATAGTCTGCCAATACCTATCCGGCACGTCGATAGCGGACCCATTCACGAGCTGGTCAAACTCAGCCTAGTATTGCCCCCTACCCTCGGGCGAGTAAGGCCACACCCCCTCCCAACCGACCACGACACAGTGGGAGACGCGGCCTCCTGGTATTCGGCACTCGGGCGCTCATGTATCCACTCGGTCTCGACGTTGGGGCGTCTCCTGGCCACGGAGGTTTAGGGATTTTCACCCAGGGACATCTATGGCGCCCATATGCTAGAACTAAACATTTTCGGTGTACTATTTGGCCATCCACGATATACCTGAGGCTACGGCCCTGATGTCGCTAGGGCATACAGTAATCATAATGTGAGATGCATGAGTCATACAATCCAGTCATGCATCAGTCCTGCACATGCTCATGTGAGATAATCTCCACCTATCAGGGAGTCTCATAACAACATGCTCAATGACATATGCAATGATCAACCACCACTTATAACAAACATGCAGATGATGCGTATGAGCATGTATCATGATGCTACGCCGCCATATGCTCACAACTGGTATCCACAACCAGCATCGATAATTGACCTCGACCATGTGGACATTTAACCAGCATTGCCCCCAAGGAATGGCCTACATAGAGTCAAACATATAATGGGACCACAGCCTCACACAAGGGCCTAATATACAACACAATGGGTCTTACTCAAGGGTCACATATACACAACAGGTGGTCCCTGCTCATGGGCCTAATACATATCACGATGGGCCTTGCCCATGGGTCATGAATACATCACAATGGGCCTTACCCATGGGCCTCAAATACAGGACATGTGGGCCCTACACATGGGTCTTGAATACATCAAATGGACCATGCATCATAGGCTTAATACATATCACAATGGCCCTCAACTACAGGTCAAATATACATCATATAGGTCTCGACAATCGGTCTCGACAAATCGACACTGATAATCTACATCGATAATTAGTACCGACAATCAGCATCGATAATCAACACCGACGACCAGTCATATAGACAAGACTGGGTCCATAGATGAACATCTGATCAACCATAATATAAAGATCAGCCCTCGGCCGTGGTTATATCAAATCTGGTAGCATGGAGCCATCCGTCCGTGGTAAATGGGGCCCACTTATTTGGGTTAACCCACTAAGAGAATGATGAGAATGGGCCTGATAAGGCCTAAGGAAGGGTCACAATGTGGACATCCAACCATCACTGCCCAGCAAATGTGGATATTTAACCAACATTGCTCCCAAGGAGTGGTCCACATAGAGTCAAACATAAGATGGGCCCAAATATCCAACAAGTGGGCCTCAAACAGTCATCACAGGTGGGCCTTACACATACAGCACGTGGACCTACACATCACGGTGGGTCGATACATTGGGCCGCACCATTGGGCCTAATATACACATCACGGTGGGTCGCATCATTGGGCCACACCAATGGGCCCCAATTCAACAAGTGGGCCGCATCAATGAGCCAGAAATACATCTCAATGGGCCTCATCACAAGAGTAGGAATATTTCACAATGGCCTCACTAAATGGGTCGGAATCACATCTCAATGGGCCACGACGTATGGGCCGAGTATATATCACAATGGGCCACGACCCATGGGCCGCAACCCGTGGGCTTCAAATACAAGTGGGCCACATTAATGGGGCCCATATATAAACCTCAGGTGGGCTCTGCTCATGGGCTTCAAATACATAATATGTGGGCCCTACCCATGGGTCTTATACGCATCAAATGGGTCACGCGTCATGGGCCCAATACATGTCACAATAGGCCTTGCATCAATGGGCCGCCCTAATGGGCCTCGTACACATCAAGTGGGTTGCACCAATTGGCAGCACAATGCACAATAGGTAGGCCCTGTACATGCAACAGATGGGCCCTAATAGATGGTTAGTGTGGATATAGCATGCATACATCTAGTGGGTCACACGTCCCACAGACGGTGTGGATAAAACATACATCGAGGCTAGTCCTCTATGATTTGGACGGTTAGGATGGAATATATGAGGTGGGCTCTGCTCATGGGCTCTAAATACATTTCGATGGGCCTTAACCCAAGGGCCTTGAATACATCTGGGTTGGAAATATACACAATGGGCCTCAACCCATGGGCCTTAATGCATAATGGGTGAGCCTTACACCCGGGTCTAATATACATTATAGATGGGCCCTGCGTAGGGGCCTCATACACAACAAACATGGGCTTATCAATGGGCCCTAGGGAGGGTTATAATGCGGACATTTAACCAACATTATTCTTACAATGTGAACGTCAAACCAACATTGCTTCCAAGGCATGGCCGCCATAAATATCATTACACAAACCATGGTGGAATCACACTCAATGGGCCTCATGTACATCCCATTGGGCCTCGACCTATGGGCCTTAAATACATCAAATGGGCCTCAACCCACAGGCCTTTATACATCATCATGGGCCTAACCCATGGGCCCAAATATATCACAATGGGCGTCAACCCATGGGCCTCAAATATATCACAATGGGCCTTAATCCACGGGCCCTAACACATTACAATGGGCTTTGCTAAATGGGCCCTAATACATCACAATGAGCCTCATAAATATCAAGGTAAGCCCCAGCAACATGCCATAAATACATCAAGATGGGCCTCCTCAAATGGGCCTTATAAATATCAAGGTGGGCCTCAGCAATAGGCCACAAATTCATCAAGGTGGGCCTCCTCAAATGGGCCTTATGAATATCAAGGTGATTTCAGTGGTAGGTATTTCAATGCTCACATTGCCGTGTGGTCCACTTGATACATAGATTGGTCCACTTGATAAATGTATCTGTCTTATTCCGTTTCAAGGCTTAAAATGAGCTTGTCCAAAAAGGTTGGATGGTTTGGGTGCAACACATGCATCATGGTGGGTCCCATATAGGCGGATGGCATGGATGAAACAGGTGGGTCCCATGTAACAGTGGCCAACCAACCACAGTAATTATATAATATATAATATAATATATTATATGTATTATATATACATATATACATGTACGTGTGTGTGTGTGAAGCCATGTAGTGGCAGCGTCCAGCGTCTCTGGACGGCCTGAATGAAAGAAAAAAATAAATTTCATATTAATCTAAAACCCAGGTGAAAACCTCAAATGAGTTCTAATGGCAGACATTCAATCCCACTATTTCTTGCCGTGTGGGCCACCTGAGCCACATATATGGCTGAAATTTGGAGGGAGGCTCACTACCCTAAGCACCTACAAAATGGACGGTGTGGATATGCAAAACACATCATGGTGGGGTCCACAGCTGGGACCCGTGGTCCCAGCCCAGTCCGCCCGTCCGTCAGCGAGCAGCAGCGCTGACAGCAGCAGCTGACGCTGCTCCATTGCTTTGGTTTTTTTTTTTTTTTGATTTATTTAAATTTCATGGTTTTGCATGTATAGAGCCCGTATCTGAAAAATCCAACCCGTCCATTGGATCCTACGGCCCCCGATCAACCAAATGAGACCAATATGGGATGTATTTTTGACGAATAGGAGAGTTAATGTGGATTTTAACGGTAATACTAATATTTCCTATGGTATGGCCCAGTCAATTATCAGATTGGACTCATTTTTCGGCTCAACGCCTAAAATGAGTTGAACAACGGAATAGACGGCGTGGATTATCTACATACATCAAGGTGGGGCCTGCATGAGCGGCCCACCCCAAACTTTAAAAGAAAATTTTCTTTTTTTTTTTGCTGCCAGAAACCGCCCATGTCAGTACACGCACTCTGTGGTAGCCACTCCTGCCGCACGTCCAGCGTCCAGGCATCCTAGTGGGTCCCACGTGTACGTCGGCCAGCATTTCATCAAGGTGGGTCCCACATCAACGTGACCCACTTGATTTGAATCCATCATATACTTCTATATATATATATATTTTTTTTTTTTGCCACCATAAGGTAGAGTCCACATGACTTGGGTGGTTTGGATAAGACATACATCAAGGTGGGGTCCATCCAAGTGGGCCATACATCACACAAAAAAAATGAGACAGAGAGAGAGAAGCACCCACCTCAAGATCTCTTCTTCCTTCTTCCGCCAATGCATGATAGAGCCCCAAAGAAACAATTTCAATGGTGGAGATGATCATTGGATGGTGGAGATGGGAGATAGGGAAGTGGGCCACACTAGCTCTCTCATGGGAGCCATGGACGTGGGTTGCTCCATGGAGGGATTGCTTGGAATGGAGAGAAGTGAAAGAGAGAAATGATGTAAGGGAGTGATGGGAGAGAGGGATGGTGAGGTAATGGGAATTAATGAGTTTGACTTATGGGGAAAAGGGAAGGTAAGGTAGTAGGGTAGGGTGATGTCACCCCTAGGGTGACATCATAGTAATTATTATTATTATTTTTTTCTTAGGGAAGTACAATAATAGGGGTAGGTGGGTCCCACGATCAAGCGATCAACGACTTAGATAATGCACGGGCCGAATCTCATAATCTGAGCATCGCATTGACGCACGAGACGCGTCGTCGAAACCGCGGCGATGGCGTGGTCGCAATGACATAGGTCTCCTTTTGAGTCGGCTTGGGTTTACAGGATGTGACTCAAGAGCATGCGCCAATGTTATCTACGCGTCGCGGGTCGTTGAAATTCGACTGGGAGGACCGCGGAAGTTTATGGAATGGTACAAGCTAGGATACCGGTCTTACAATTAAATTGCTCTAATAATTGGATGGCCACTGCATAATATGGTAATAATAATGGACTAGTGCATTTGAAACAACCGACCATCTAGTTTATCACCAGATGAGAATCTCTGATCATTTCCATTTACCCACATTTCCAACAATATCTCCAGGCTGATTATCATAGCCTCATATTTAGCATGATTATTAGTACACTCAGATTCCAACTGAAACACGTGTTCTTGCTGATTTTCATTGGGAGCAATTAGAACAATGCCGACTCCTGATGCCTCGTGGGTCCTTGACTCGCTAAAAATTAATCTCCAAGGTTCAATTTGTGCAAGACTCACATCCATGACACTGAGATGGATATGTTCCTCTATGTCTGATAGAGAGTTGGCCAGGAATTTTGCTATGGCCCTACCCTTTACCACTTTTTGTAGTATATAGTGCAAATCAAATTCAGACAGTGCCAATGCGGATTTAACATGTATTTGGCTAGATTAGTAATTGAGATTACATTCACCCTTTCAGCCAATAAGTAGTTTCTTAACTTAGTAGCTGCGAAGTATAAAGACAAACGAGTTTTTCCATGACTGAATATCAAGTCTCTGCATCGAGGAAAACTCGGCTTAGGTAAAAAAATTGTTCTCTCTTTTCATGAATCGTCCTCCGGTGCTAATAGGGCTCCAATCGATCCGTCGAATGCAGTTATGCATAGCTTAAGAGGCCGACCTTTGATAGAGGCATGAACATGATGGCTTCATTAAGTACTCCTTAATTTAAACAAAAGCTAGCTGATGTTCTTTCTCCCAAAAGAATTCGGCCACCTACTTTAGTTTCAACAATGGAGAAAAGATGTTAGTCTTACCGGTATAGTGTAAGTGCTATAGTTTATATCCCTGTCTGTTGTCAAATTTGTGGTGCCAAAATCACTGTTATGTTATATATAACTTGCATAAGTGAAGCTCTCTCAAGGATCAACATTCATGAACAAGCTAAGCTCACATCAAGCAAAGCTCACAAGTACAAGAATCAATCTTGAATGAAAGAACTGCTCATAAGACAAGACTCAAGCTGCAAGACTTCAAGAAGAGTACAAGGCAGTTGGTAAAGAACTCAAGACCCTTTCAAGATTGAGCTACATCAAGATTTCAAGATTGAACTCATCAAGACTTCAAGGCTCATACTTCAAGGTCACTTGTTTCGAATGTTTCAATGTCCTTTACTTCATTATTGAGGTTTGATTGACCATAGGTTGACCTTAGAAGTAGGTCATTTCGGATACATAAGTCGAATGTTTATTTTACATGAGTTTGCTCTGTTCTTCGACTAGTCCTAGGTCTTCTTCGACTAGTCCTAGACTTACTTCGACCAGTCTAAGAAATTCCTTGATCAGTCATGAGTTTGTTACAAATTTCGGATGAAATCTGTTATGCTTCGACTAGTCCAGGAAATTGTTCGACCAGTCGTAGGAACAGTGTCAACTGCATCTTCGACCAGTCGAACATCTTCAACTCGAATTCCAGCGAAGTTTTTCAGGACCTACGACCATTCGAAGGAAACCTGCGACCAGTCGTAGGAGAGCTTCGACCAGTCGTAGAACAGTCAAAGCATATCCCGCCAGATTTTTCAAATATCTGTTATTGCTTCGACTAGTCGAAGAGCACTCTAGACCAGTCGAAGACCCAATCTTCTCACTTATAAATAGTGCACGAATCTCAGAAGAAATTATCAAATTAATTAATTTATTCAAGCCAATCTTTGTCAAACTTCTGAGAGATAATTCTGTGCTCCATCTAAGCTAAGTGTGCTTATTTAATATTCTCTTTCCTTAGCTTTATTTTAATTGATTTTGTTTCTGCTATTCCAATCTGATTTGATAAGAGGAATTATTATTCCCTTTCTTTGGAATCAAAATCAATTAAGGCAAGCCCTATTCAGTTTAATTTAAAATCTATTAGAATTAGAACCATTGTAATTGAGTACTGGACATTGAACTTGGACATTCAATCATCTACTCTGATTTGGTTCTACCGGGCTGCTACAACAAAGGAGATAATCAGGTATTTTACATTTAATTGTAAATTCCTTTCTGTTTAGTTTCTTTCAAGATTTCCCAGAAAAATCTTATTGTATTGGTTATCTGAGGAGAGCCAGGAAAACTCAAAAGTGGGGTTTTTTTAATTGTGTAAGCCCACAGACAAAGACACAATTGTAAAGGTTTTGGGTGAACCTGGGAAAACCTATTTTTAGTGAACGCTAATATCCCCTGTGTGAGGATATTAGGAGTGGAGTAGCATTTTGTGTGGCTGTTGTTTAACAGTTGGTGAACACATAGGCGAACCACTATAAACCCTTGTGTTGTGGTTGATTGATTTATTCTTCTAATCTTTAATTATTCTTTTGTGGGATGTATGTATGGTGGTGAATGTTGTAATCATTTAATTCAAGCTTTGTGAGAATGTTGTAATAGTTTAGAATTTATTTTCTGCTATTCCTTTATCAGCTTGATATTTCAATTTCTTTTGAAAGTTGTTCCAGCAAGGTTGCCCTGCCATTTTTATGGTGTATGGCTGTCCCTAGAATAATACATTTGTGATTGCAATTTATTTCAATTCCGTTTGTATTTATTTTTGTATTCCTCTTCGGTTTGAGACTTGATACAAAGATCTTTCTAGAAATAAGGTTGTCCTACCATAAACTCTGGTTTTTGGTGTAAGGTTGTCCTTAGAACAACGTTTGTATCAACCTCTCAAGATCTGAATTTTGAGGTTATTTTACTTTCCTGCATTGTGATTTACTTTGGCTATCATTTTCTTTTTAATTCCGCTGTTATAAGTTTTATTTGGCATTGTCCTATTCACCCCCCCCCCCCCCTCTAGGACATATAGCTTGGCCTTTTCACACAGTTAGATACAAATCAAAGTAAGAAATTGAGGTGGCCTAAGAACTTTTGTAACTCTGCCTTGTTCCTTAGTGGCTCTATATTGATCACGGCTTAAGGTTTATTTTGATCTATTTTAATTCCTCTTTGATGTATAAAGAACCTGAAAAACTTACCGACCGACAACCCGAATGCATATTTCATTGGGTTCATCTTTAATTTATGGACCTACATTCGCTTAAAAGATTTACGAAAATGGATCAAATGATCTTCTACATCGATTGACTTAACTACTACATCATCAATGTATACTTCCATAAATTGGTCAATCATATCATGGAAAATGGCATTCATTAACCTATGATATGTTGACCAAGCATTTTTCAGACCGAAAGGCATAACTACCCACAATAAGTACCCAAGGATCCCAACCACCTAAATTCTATTTTTGGTACGTCATCTAAGTGTATAAATATTTGATTATACCCTAAATGCCCATCAAAATATGATAAAATCCCATGTCCAGCTGCATAATTAATTAACTAGCTGACCATAGGCATAGGATGGCTTTTGAGTGGCCAGATTTAAATTTCTAAAATCTACACACACTCTTATCTTACCAGTCTTCTTTATTATTGGGACCACATTTGACATCCATTTTGCATAGTTGATCGGTCTAATGAACACAACTTTTAAAAGTTGTTCAATTTCTTCTTTGACTTTGAGAGTGACTTTGGTCGTCATTCTCATAGGAGGCTACTTATGCGGCTAATATTCTTCTTTGATTGGTAACCTATGCTCGACCAAAGACCTTTCCAACCCTAGCATAACGTGATGATCTCATGCAAAAAAAAATTGTTAATTCTTACAGTAACTTTATTATTTCGTTCCGTTGGGTGGTCGTAACAAGTTGCTTATATAGGCGGGCCTCGGATCCTGATCCGTCCCCAAGTTTACTTCGTTCAGTGGGTCCTGAACTTGCGGTTGATGTTCTTCCACCTCCTCTAGTAAATCCTTTATATCAAAACTATCTTGCTTAGCCACTTCGTCTAGTTCAACCAAATTTATAAAAATTTCTTCGTTGCTTTGTGAAAGTGCCCTTGTTTATCAATATACGTGAGTGTTGAGTCAGTCAGTCAAAGTGAGACCAGTGATACCTTAGATGAAAACATCAAGACCAAGAATCTGCAAGATAAAGGCCATGATCAAGCTTAAACTAGTAAACTATAGCCTCATCAACCCACAATAAACCCTGACAAGTATATGCCCCCATATAATCCTAACTTACCCTAAAAATGAATTGTTTCAAAAACATCTTCTAGTCAAGTTGGAATAAAAATGCACAGTGAGTATAATGGAAGAAAGAAACAAAATTGGAAAATCGTAAGTCCTTGTCGAGTACATCGAACTGTAATCGAGGGTATCTTCGATAACATCGAACATCGTTCAATGACATTGAACGCACACCCATTCTATCCAACAATAAAATGAAAGATATGCTGGAATCATCGATTACATCAATTATTGTTTGATATCATCGAAACCCATGTTTCGATAACATCGAATGGCCTTTGATTACTTTAACCTTGGACCTCTTCCAAAAAGTCAGAAAATACTCTAAGTGCTGCTCGATGACATTGAACCCTTCTCGATGGCATCGAGAGTAAGTTATCAATGGCATTGAAGTCGATTCGATGGCATTGAAACTAACTCTAGTTTGTCCAACAAGTTTTCAAAGAAAAAACTTATTTTCTTCTAGCTCATCGAAGACCGTTCGATGGTATCGAAGTTCAAATCTTGATTGGTCAAAGGTCTATTCGATGGCATCAAACAGGGGACAAAACTATCCAGTAACTTTGTGTATTTTACAAAAGAAATCTCGATGGCATTGAGTCATCCCTCGATGGAATCGAAGTGCACGTCGATTACATCGAAAGTTGCTCGATGAAAAACGGACAGGAACTATCCTACACCCAAATGAAAATCTTGTGTAGGGAATCATTGCAATTCAAAATAGTTCGATGACATCAAAATTCAAATTTTGATGACATCGAATACCCTTCTATGGCATTGACAATGTCAGATTTTTACTCTTTTTTGACCATTGGGATTTAAACTTTATAAATACACTAGTGTTGCTCTTTGTAAAATGAGTTAGAATCCATAAGAGTTTGAGCCTGTTGCTTTAAGATCTACATACCTTCTTCCTCACTCTCTTTCCCATTTGAATTCATCATTTAATCCTTCACATAAGCACGAACTCATCATCTTCTTTGCTTAGATTGAAAAATGAACTCTAGCATTCACTGAGTTTCCAACCAACTAAGATCCTAAGTGTTAGAACTCTTGAATGCATAGCTCATGGGAACCTTCTCTATGCATTTAAATCATATCATTTGATTAGAGAATAAAAAAACCTTACACCTCACAACCTTCGAGCATTTATCGAAAGATTCAAAAGCGGGTGCGGTTCAAGGGAGCTGAAGACTCTTCGTCATCATTGAAGGTCTTCACATTGTGCAAGAATAAGACTCATCCACTTGTAATTACTCAAAGTCTATTGTGTCTAAAGCCCTTTCCTTATGTAGGATTGGGATTCAGAGTTTGAGTGT
This sequence comes from Magnolia sinica, assembly GCF_029962835.1. Lineage (NCBI taxonomy): Eukaryota > Viridiplantae > Streptophyta > Magnoliopsida > Magnoliales > Magnoliaceae > Magnolia > Magnolia sinica. Next base: position 36,948,101 of record NC_080583.1, read on the forward strand.
CAAAATCCCCAAGTCCTAGTTGTAGCCCTCCGACGGGAGAATACATTGGGTCCTTGTATAGGACGTGTGTCCTGGTGTAGGACTTGTTGCCTTATGTAGGCATGGGATGATGTATGTAGGCTCCTAAGTTGTATCCTTATGTAGGACTTGTTACCTTGTATAGGCACCTAGGGGAACCTCGTGTAGGCCTCCTAGTTAACCTTGTGTAGGTTGTAAAGGTTCATGGTTAACCTGACATTGGATAGTGAAATCTGATACATGCTAGGAGAGAATGCATCCGCTAGGAGTGGAGTAGGCAAGTAGCCGAACCACTATACATGACTGTGTTTGGGATCGCTTTGAGTGCATTTATCTAGTTATGTCTATGTTTATCATATGATCATTATGATGCATGATTTAGTTAATGTATAAGTATTGTTAGAAATCACATCCCACACACCATCACATACACTATCCCTATAGGCTTGCTCCTTATTTGTAAATCTTGTGAAAGCCTATGTGAATTGGACCCTCTCTAGGCATGGAAGCCTTAGAGTTACTTTGCCTTATCCTTTTGATAAAAAGTTAGGCATTATTTGTACTTATTGAAAAATTATTCTTGAAAAGTCCTATTCACCCCCATCTAGGACATTTGGTCATACATCATACTTCAGTACTAGCGGTCACACAACAATTTCACTTTGTTCTAGGCTCTCTTCAAGCCTCTTTACTCTAGCTATGAACTTAGCCAGGCACACCATGCCTTCAATTGCCACGATCATGGCAACTCTTCGATGATGCATCTTGTAGCTGACCAACTGAAGATTAGATCCTTTGGCTGGACTTTATCTTCTTGGACCGTCATAGCTTGAATTATATTACATAGGTTCTTCTTTACAGAGATACCTATGAGTCGCCCATACTTATTTCTCCTAGTAAACTCTCGCCATAATAATAAGCTTTGTTGGCATTCGGCGAAGCCAAAAAGGGTTTATATCGGCCAATACGAGCTTGACCTTGTCCTAATTCCAGAATATGACAAACCGATGAAGATAAGAGGGAATACATGCAAAAGAATGGATTCAATCTCTTCCTAAGAGGACGTTATAGCTTAACGAAGTGCCCACCGTGAAAATTGGTGCCAAAACGGATTTGGTATCTACTGTCAGATCGACCGGTGAAACACTATGTTTGTTAGTGACATGGCCATCAAAATTACTAATCGTTACCTTAGAAGGAATCAAATCAGCCATTGTCTTACCCATTTTGGTCATCATCCGCTTTGGCAATAAGTTAACTACAACTTCATTATCCACTAAAATTTTGGTTGCGGGACATCTGTCTAAATGGGCTTAACTATATAATGGCTTAGGATGTTGCATCATATCAGTAGTGGATTTGCAATATTAATCTGTCAGTATCTCCATCGGTCACCATGGTGACCATAGTGGTGTGCAACATCCTACCCTGTTTGTAAGACCCGTATCCTAGATCGTACTGTTTCATAGACCACTGTCGAATTCTGGTGACCCGTGACCTGTAATCGGCATTTGCATGCAACCCTGAGTCGCATCCTATCAACCTGAGTCGTCTCGACTCGAGACTTGTACCCTTACGACCACGCCGTCACCACGGTTATAATGTCATGTCTCGCGCGCTGATGCAATACTTAAGTTAGGAGTTGTGGGCCTGTGTTTATTTTGAGAAAATGCCATGCATTGTAATCTCGAGAAGAGAATCTCTACAATTTATCAAATCAATCCCATCAATCAATCAAGTACAACACCCATCCCTCTCTCACCCAAAAGTCAACACAACTCATGCCTCTCATGTCACTCTCTTACACAACCCATACCACCCATCACCCATCACTCCATCCATCACCCATCCCTCTCCTTACATATCCTCTCTCTCTCTCTCTCTCACATTCTCTCCACCATTCTTTCCAAGCAAAAAGGGAGTGTGGACGTCCAAGTTTCCCAAGAGAGAGCTAAGAGTGTGGCCCACCTTCCTACCCCCTCATCTTTCATCTTAACCCTTTAATCCTCATCATCCTCCATCAAAATCGAAGCGTAGGATCTAAGGAGTCCAAGGAGCTAAAGAAGAGGATAATTGGTAGGTGTTTATAGGCCTAGATTTGTGATTTTGATGATAGGCCAAGTGGGGCCTACCGATTAATGGTTTGAACCCAATTTGGGATACATTTTGATATATGTATTGTGATCATAGGAGGGCCCATAGTGGCGGGGTCCCTCCATCACCGCCATTTCTCTTTCTTTCTCTCTCCCTCTCCCTTTTTTTGTGATAGGGTGTGGCCCACCTGATCAGCCGCTCGTGGGGCCCACCTTGCTGACGTCCAGCAGGTGGCTGGATGGTCTAACACTACTGACACCGTCCAGCAGACCTAGATGAAGAGAAAACATAGATATCAACTTGATCGCACAACTGCTGGTGGGCCACGTGTATATGGACCCACCCTGATGAAGGTATTTCATCCTCATCGTCCATCCATGGGACGGTGGGGCACGCCTGATGTATGTATTGTATCCACTTCACCTAGTAGTAGACCAAGATGTTGTTAGACAGTAGTGGATTAATGCCTACCATTGAAACCTCATGTTATCCATGCTGTCATTCATTTCCGCAGTCCCTTTAGGTTGACACGTGTGAAAATCCCACACCGTCCATCCTTTATCCAGCAGAGGGAGGTCCAAAGCTCTAATGGATCGCACCATAACAGACGGTGAGGATTGACGTCCACCGATGAAACCTTGGGCCCACCATGATGTTTGTTTGCCACAAATCAGGGGGTTGTGAAACCTACCGTGGTACCTACTTGATGCACATGTGGCATCTCCACCATCCGAACATGGGACGGTGGGACCCACCTTGGTGTATATATTCTATATCCACTATCCATCCATCTGCTTAGGACGGTGGACCCCTCTGTGTTTTATACACTCCGTCCAGCTATCTTGGATGTGGGCCCTGCCCCACAACATGTGGCACGTGTGGGGGTGGGACCCACCTTGATGTTTGTATCATGTATTCATACCATCAATCTCGACGATGCTATTTAAAGACCACCATGATGATTGTTTCATCCAGAATATTCAACATAGGACATCCAGTAATAGTTGCTGCTGGACCGTTTAAAGGGGAGAACGGTGGGTCTCACACATGTGGACCCATCTTTAATGTATGTATTTCGTCCATACCATCCATCCATATAGCAGATCGTGGTGGACCCACCTTGATGTATATATTTTATATCCAATCATCCGTCCATTTGAGGAAGTGGGCCACACCAAGATGTATGTGTTTCTCCACACCGCCCATCTGTTTTAAGGGTGGGTCCACCCCACACGTGTGACACGTGTGGGCAGGTGGGACCCACCTTGATTTATGTATCTTGTATCCACACCGTCCATCTAGACGGTGCGGTATGGGGCGCACCCTGATGTATGTGTTTGTATCCACACCGTCCATTTGGACAGGCCATGTCGAGCCTAGCCGTGATATATGGGTCCTGACCACACCCATCCGTTTGCTGGACAGGTGGGGCCGACCATGAAATATGTATTATATATCCACGCCATCTATCTGGGGCCCATCTTAAGGTATGCGTTGTATTCATTCCGTTTAGCCATTTGCAGAGATCATTTTATGGCATTGCAATGAGAATGAGATAGATCTAAATTTCATGTGGGTCCCACCGATGTACGTGTTATATCTACTCCGTCCGGCCACGTGAGACGTGGGTTCCACCGTGACGTGTGTTTCATGCAGGCCGTTCATTTGCAACGCCCGCCTGCAGTATTCAGGGCCCACTTGCTGTGAGGCCCAATGTGATGTATTGTGGCCCATCTGATAAGGCCCAATGTGATGGATTCATGGCCCATTTGGAATGTGCAGGGTCCACCTTATTGTTATGTATTTAAAGCCTATGTGATATAGCTCACTTGATGTATATGAGGCCCATGTGATGTGGCCCAATGTGATGTATATGAGGCCCACAAGTGAGGCCCAATGTGATGTATGAGAGGCCCATTGGTGTGGCCCATTGTGATGTATTCGAGGCCCATGGTGTCATGCCCCAAACTCGAAAATCAGGCTCACAAAATTCTCGATTGCCGAATTCGGCGTCGATAGCCTTCGTAGTACCCCATTCTCGACTCCCGGCACCCATATACCAGGTTCCGATCTTGGGATCCTATAAGGAGGATTTTCCACTATGAATTTATTCTGTAGCAATTATAATGATAAGCATAACCCACGAACAATAACCAAGACACCATCACAAAATCCACTATGATAAAAAAACTTTAAGGTACAATGCGCATAAAGGGAAATACAATGATAATAATAACAAAAAATCTTGAAGCTCGACTGCACTCTCCTACTCTTGCTAAGCTATAGCTACGTCCTGGCATCACCTGCATGCATCAATCATGCATAAGCTTATAGAAAGCTTAGAGGGCGGTGAAAGTGTGTGGGCAATATAAGCGTGCTCAGAATGTAATATCAGAGTAATGTGGAATGCACTGGTAAGTCCATGAATGCAATCAGCTACACTAAGGCTATGCGATGCAAGGCATGAATGCTATCGGTCACATCAAGGCCATGTGATGCAAGGCATAAATATTATCGACCGCACTAAGGCCATACAATGTAAGGCCTATATAGCCAATGTCATGTGCAAGATGCAATTCAAGCATACCAATACACATATCAATCCAACTCATCTCTGGAGCATCATATATCAATACATTTCTCTCTGGATAATCACCAGAGTCTAATACACTATACACCACATTGCCACCTTACACTAAACGCACAACTGTGTAAGCGGAAGAGACCTCACTATCTGCCTACCCAATATTCAGCCAATATCTATCTTGCACATCGGTAGTGGACCCATTTATGAGCTGGTCATACTCAGCCTAGCAATTACCCCCTCCCCTAGGACGGGTAAGGCCACACCCTCTTCCAACCGACCATAACACAGCGGGAAATGCGACCTCCTGGTATTCGACCCTTGTGCGTTCACGCATCTAGTTGTTCAAGGCATTGGAGCATCTTCCAGTACTGTTAGGTTTAGGGAGTTTCACCCAGGGACATCCTTCACACACAATGTAAAGAGAAGATTTTCGGTGTCCAAACCTGCCATCCACGATATGCTCGTATAGGCTATGGCCCTAATGTCGCTAGGGCATATAACAATCACAACACACAATGTAAGATGTATGAGTCACACAGTCCAATCATACATCAATCCTGTGCATATCGCACGCTCATGCGACACGACTCCACCTATTAGGGAGTCCCATAAACAACTTGCCCTATGACATATGTAATGGTCAATCACATCTCATAACAGTCATACAGATGATGCGTATGGGCATGTATCATGATGCTATGCTATCACATACTCATAATCGGCATCGATAATCGACCTATATGTAAGGCGGGGTCCATATATGAGCCACCGATCTAAACCATAATATAAAGATCGGCCCTCGGCCGTGGATATACCGAATCCAATAATACGGATCCATCCATCTACGGTGATGATGGACTATGCAACATCGATGGGGCCCAATGATTTGGGTTAACCCACTTAGAGAATGATAAGAACGGGCCTAACAAGGCCTAAGAGAAGGTCACAATGTGGACGTTTAACCATCATTACCCATCAATGTGGACATTTAACTAACATTGCTCCCAAGGAGTGGCCCACATAGAGCTAAACATATAGTGGGCCCATGGCCTCACATAAGGGCCTAATACACATCCCATTGGGCCACACATATGGGTCACACATACATCATATCGGGCCTCACTCATGGGCCACGTACACATCGTAATGGGTCTCATCAAATGAGTTGCATATACATCACACTGGTGGCCTGATATGTGGGCCTCAAGTACATCACATGGGCCTCTCACTTGGGCCTCAAATACATCTCATTGGGCCTCATGCCTGGGCCCCCAATTACATCACACTGGGCCTCATCAAATGGGCCTCAAATTCATCACAATGGGCCTCATACCTAGGCCTCAACATCTTAATGGGCCTTACATAAGGGCCTCACTTACATCTCATTGGGCCTCAAACAAGGGCCATTTATGCATCACATTGGGCCTCACCACATGGGCCACATATACATCAAATTGGGCCTCAAACAAAGGTCATATATGCATCATACTGGGCCTCACCACATGGGCCACATATACATCAAATTGGGCCTTAAACAAGGGCCACACACACACACACACATATAGATATATATCAAGGTAGGCCCTATGATCGAGAAGTCTTCATATCCCAGTTGGCTTGACGGTTTGGACATAACGTATACCTCAAGGTGGGCCCCACCGTCAAAAGGGCTGGACGGCTAGAATATAAAACATACATCACATCAGTCCCACCGTGCCTATCTAAACGGTGGACAGCATGGATGAACACATGCATCATGATAGGACCCACTATCCAAATCATGGTGGGCCACGTCCAAAAAGAGAAATGGATGGACGGCTTGGAATAAAACACTTATATCATGGTTGGCCGCATACAGCAATAGATGAACGATGCTGATGAAATACATAAATCATGGTGGGTCGCCACAGCACCGTCAATGTACGGACGATGTGGATACAAAATACTTACATCAAGGTGGGTCCCGCCCGTCTAGAACGAACGGATGGCTGGGATAAAACCCATGCACCACGTGTATCACACCGTCCAAATGGATGGTGTGAATACATAATATATAAATCAAGGAGGGTCCCACCCACACGTGTGGGGTGGGCCACTGAAAAGGCCGATCTAAACGTCCTAAAGCGGGGGGGGAATGCGGAATTGAAAGAATCACAAGTAAATAGCAACCACAAATGTACTAGTCTTGAGAGGTTGATATAAACTTAGTTCTAAGGACAACCTAACACCAAAAACCAAAGGCTTATGGCAGGACAACCTTACTAGAACGTTTGTAAGTATAAAAAACCTAAACTAATAAAGAGGCAAAGAAAATAAACTAAGTTATTACAACATTCACTACAAGTGCATAAAATAAATTACACCATTCACTACAAATGCTCAAAGTAAATTACAACATTTACACACATAAGCACATTCACTCATTCACTATAACTCCAGGAATTATAGTGGTTCATTTGTGTGTACACTAACTGATCGAAAACAGCCACACAACTACTTCACTCCCAATATCCACACCCACGGGATATTGGCTTTCACTATGAAAAAGGTTTTCTAAGGTTCACATTAAAACCTTCACAATTATGTCTTTAGTTGGGCTTACACAATTACAAAAACCCCACACTCTGAGATTTTCTGGATTACCTCAGACAAAACCAAAAATGAGATTTTCCTAGCACAACCTCACAAACCACAAAAGATATACAAAATGTAAATAATACTTATATGAAAATTATCCTTTTGAAGAAGCCCGGTCGAACCAATCTGATGTAGACGAAGATGTTCAATATCTAGTTTCACAAATGAAAAGGTTCTAGTTTTAAATGATTTTTAATTAAATTAACCTGGGCTAGCTGATTTGATTTTGATCTCAAGAAATGGTAAACACAAATCCCTTCTTAAAATAAGATTGTAATAAAGATCACAAAATTAAATTACAAAAGCTAATAAAAAGAATCTAAAATGAACACAATATAACTAAATAATTTCATAAACTTATCTCTCAAAGTAGTGTCTTGATTTTGCTTAGAATGAATGAAAAAACTCTGAAATTCGTGCTTTATTTATAGGTGAAAATACTATTCACTTGACTAGTCTAAGGGTAAGTTGGACTGGTCGAAGGACCAACCAAATTTCAAAATTTCTAACGCGATAAGATAAGATCGTTACTCGATTGGTAGAGTGGCCTGCTCGACTAGTCGAGCAATGCACTCGACTGGTTGAGTGGGACCAAAAAAGCTTGCTGGACTTTGAGTCGAGCATTATTCACTCGACTGTTCGAGCAGTCTCCAGGACTGGTCGAGAGTCCAACAGAAAATTCTAAAAATTTACAACAAACCTTTGACTGGTCGAGAAAACTCTTAGACTGGTCGAGCCATTACTTAAACTAGTCAAACAAGGACTATGACTAGTTGAGAAAATGACCTATAAACTTATGAAATGACCGACATAAAATATGCAATGAATATGACTCAACCTATGGTCAATCTAGGGTCATCCATACCTTGTTTATGAGTTGGAACAAATGAAACATCATTTGCTTCAGAATCTTGATTTCTTGTGATACGTGAAGCTTGAGTTCAATCTCTTGAACTTAACCTTGCATTACGCATGAGTTTTGAGTCTTTAGCTTACAGTATTTGAACTTCAAACTTGAACTTGAGTTCTTGAGCCTTAGTTCTTGAAATCGAGCTTGAAACCATGAACTTCAGCAATCTTCTCTTCAAGTTGAAAGTGTAGGCAAGTTCGACAAAGATGCAGACAACTTTAAAATGCATGAACCCAATCAATTCAACTCAAAGCATGATACAAATTCTAAATGGTTTGGTACAACAAAATTTGACAACTCTTCGGGTGCTAGATTTACACTATAGCATTTACAATCTCCCCATTTGTCAAATTTGTGACAAAAACCAAATAAAGGATCATGCACTAGTTATATGCACAATAACAAATCATGCACCATGTGAGCAACAAGTGATTAACAGGCTCGTCTCCCCCTCATTCCATTACTCCCCCTCAATCTATGAGAGGTGATTTGCAGAACATGTAAAAAAAAAAAAAAATTCCATGCATCCCTACATTCCATATTCCACACTCACACAATCATCTCCACAATTTCTCTCCCTTTTTGTCACAATATGACGAAGGAAAGACATATAAATATAAAAGATGTAAATGAAATAAGAGAGAAAAGAGCATCACCATGACAATCACAATATCAACTTAAGGCATAATATCATGTCCACATAGTAAGAAGTAAAAGTATAAGACCAAGAATTATCCAAACACACAAAGAGTAGAAAGAGTTAATACATGTCTAGAATAAAATAAAAAGCTAGTCAAATCCAGATGATGGAGCAGGTATAGATGGATCTATTTGATGTAGTCCCTTATTAATGCGCCTAAGGTATTTGTGCATGTATTTGAATTGATTTTCTTAGGACACATACAGACCTTCCATGTTTTCCTCTAGGGATCTCAAACGCTCATCAAAATCAGAAGGTTGAAAATCTGGATCAATCGCAGAATCTGAATCTATCTCATCAAACAAGTCATTCATATTAACATCATTAGGAGGCAAAGCATCTTCCTCTCCAGTTTCTTCAACAGCTCCTCCAACACCCCATCAACTTGGCCAGGAGGTAACCTTAGATTCATCTTATTAATGTTTGAATTGTTAAAGGGAAGATGAGATATGAGAGCTTCTCCAACAGGCATAATCACAAGACTATGGGTTGGTAAGGTAGTCATAAGATATATAAAAGTAATATCACTATGACTAGGATGGAGACAAAACTGAATGATAATGTAACAAATAAGAGATGGAAGACATACATGAACACCAGTAACAACTGAATGAAGGACGTGCACCATGAAAGATGTTAACTCAGTTTTGTTAACATACCGAGGATATACATTTGAAATGAATATAAAGTGAAGAACTCTGTATATGGGTAAAATATATTTGGAACTGAGCGCATTCCCAGAATTCCATTCCGCATTCATGTTGCACAACACTCTAGTTAGCATTCATTTTTCTAATTTAGCTGGTTTTGCAACTAACATAGAGATCGGTATACCTTCATCATTTATTGAAATATCCATCAATCCAGATATCAATTGATGGTCTATATCAATAGGACCTTCTCTTATTATCATAGTAAAAGTCAAATTTTCAGTGGAGTAGTCACTTATACAAGCAAACATGGCCTGAGCAATAGACCGGTATGCAAGACCCGCCTTAATTTAATATGTTAGCCCATCCTATATTTTGAAGGAGGGGAACAATGTTGAACGATTCTAAATGATTTGAGTTAACAGTCTGCTCAATAATCACATTACGAAGACGAATATCCCACACGTATTTGGGGTCTTCTTCGAATGAACGAAGATGACGCAGCGTAATTGATGCGGAATGGGAAGAAGATGGACCACGAGAGACTCTCTTCTTATTTCTACCTTTCATAGCACAAAGAATACAAGAAATATAAGTAATGCAAGAAAGGAATGATGGGTTTCAAGTAAATCAGAAATTTTGCTAAAAACCCCAATAAACCATCAAAAACCTTGAAATAAACTATGAAATCAAGGAAATAGAAGTGCAAAGAACCAAATCCATAAGGAAAATGAAAAATATGCACTAACCATGAATGAATCGAAGGTGGGTTCGACCGGTCGTGGTAGGGCTGGTTGGGGAAGATGAAAAAATGGAGGAAAAAGTGTTTTTTGCACATTAAAAAGCTCCAAACCCGAACAACTCGACTGGTCGTGCCACAACTGGTCGAGTGTTTACACGACTAGTCGTGCACCTCATAAATTTTACAATTTTCATATTTTTGATATTTAAAAATTTTTAAAAATAAAAACATGCAATATAGTGTAAATAAATACAAGCAATTTATATCATATTGCACATACCCATATCCAATTTTAATTTAGCTAACTTTTCAAGCGGTTTTGTAAAAATGTTTGCAAGTTAATTTTTAGTCTGAATATAATCCAAAGAAATAATATTATCTTCTACTAATTCACGAATATAATGATATCGAATGTCAATATGCTTAGTTGGTAATTGCTGAATTAGATTTTTAGAAATGTTAATTGCGCTAGAATTGTCGCAATACAACACCATAAAATCTTATGCAAATCCGTAATCACTTAACATCCTCTTCATCCATACAAGCTACGTGCATGCATTACCGGCTGCAATATACTCAGCCTCAGCTGTGGAAAGTGATATGGAACTCTGTTTCTTACTATGTCAAGAAACTAGATAGTTCCCGATATAAAAACATCCACCGCTGGTAGACTTGCGATCATCAATATTACCAGCTCAATCAGCATCCGAATAACCAACTAATTGAACATTAGTATCATGAGGATACTAAAGACCAAGTTTAACCGAACTTGAGACATATCTCACAATACACTTTACAACAATCAGGTGGGACTCTTTAAGGTCCGATTGATATCTAGCATAGATTCCTACGCTGAATGCAATATCAGGTTGGCTCGCAGTTAAATATAATAAACTACTTATCATGCTACGATACAACTTAGGATCTACACTGTTACTTGTCGAATCCTTAGAGAGTTTAAGTGTCGTACTCATGGGAGTATTGAAATTTTTACCGCTCTCAAAACTAAACTTTTCACCAAGTTTAAAGCGTATTTGGTTTGAGAGATAAAGAACCCATCGGCAAGGTGTTTTACTTACAAACCTAAAAAATAGTTCAGTTCTCCAACCATGCTCATTTCAAATTTAGACTTCATTAAATCTGCAAACTCAGCAATCATGTTAGAACAGGTAGATCCATAGATAATTCATCAACATATATCTGTACTATCAGTATGTGATCATTGTGTTTCTTTATAAAAAGTGTCTTATTAACACTCCCCATTATAAAGTTATGACTTAGTAAAAAATTTGTCAATCTTTCGTACCATGCCTTGGGAGCTTGTTTTAATCCATAAAGTACCTTTTTCAGGTGATAAACATGATCAGTATGTTTAGGGTCTTCAAAACCCTTAGGCTGTTCAACATATACTTCCTCATGCAGATCACCGTTCAAGAAAGCACTCTTAACATCCATTTGACAAATTTTGAATTTTTTGTAACAAGCAATGGATATAAACAGTCTGATAGATTCAAGACCAGCTACTAGGGTAAAAGTTTCATTATAATCGATGCCTTCTATCTGAGTGTACCCTTGTACAACTAGTCTAGCCCTGTTTCTTATAATATTACCAAGTTCATCAGACTTATTTTTAAAACTCCATTTAGTTCTAGTAATGTGTTTATCATTAGGTCTAGGAACTAAGTACCATACATCATTCCTTATGAATTGATTAAGTTCTTATTGCATTGCTACTATCCAGTTTTCATCAGCAAGCGCTTCTTTTACATTGGCCGGCTCAATCTGAGATGTGAAGCACACATTTTTACAATTGTTTTCTAATTTTCTACGAGTGTGCACACCAGTGAGAGGTTTCCCAAGAATTTAATAAATTGGATGGTCTTTAAATGACTGCAGTTCAGTGTCATTTTGACTAGATGAAGAGTTTGGTTTATCAAATAAAGAGACTTCATCATCTTCTGAACTTGAGATAAGTGTATTCAAGTGATCATCTATAACCACATTAATAGACTCCTGAATTACACCAGTCCTCTTGTTGAGAACATGATATGCTCGGCTATTTAGCGCATACCCCAAGAATATCCCTTCGTCACTTTTAGTGTCGAATTTTTCCAGATTCTCCCGGTCACGTAGAATATAGCATTTGCTACCAAAAGCTCGAAAGTATTTGATAGTAGGCTTCTTATTTAACCATAGTTCATATGCAGTCTTATTATTAGATTTTCTAGTATAGACACGGTTAATGATATAACAAGCAGTGTTCACTGCTTCAACCCAAAGATTTTTAGGAAGTTTCATGTTGTTTAACATTACATTAGCCATTTCTTGAAGTACTCAATTTTTTCTTTTAACTAACCCATTTTTTTGAGGTGTCTTGGGTGCAAAATACTCATGTGATATTCCATGATTGCTACAGAACTTCTTAAAACTACTATTATCAAGTTCAGAACCATAATCACTACGTATTTTAGAGACATGTGATTCCTTCTCAGGTTGAATACGCTTAAGTATCCTTTTTAATTCATCGAGAGTTTTTGACTTCCCTCTCATGAAAACTACCCATGTATACCTGGTCAAATCATCTACTATTATTAGAATATATTTCTTACCGCCTCGACTCTCCGTTCTAATCAGTCCAATGAGATCCATGTGGAGGAGTTCAAGGGGTTTGGATGTGGCAATGGAGTTCACTTTCTTGTGAGCACTCCTAGTTTGTTTTATAATCTGACATTCGCCACAAATTTTATTTATTTTTTTAACTTGGGTAGACCTCTTATTACTTCACCTTTGCTCAGTCTAAAAAGATTATGGTAATGTACATGTCCTAGGCATTTATGTCATAGTTTGGCCTCATTGGTCTGGACCATGTAACATGATAACTTAGACGAGCTTGAATCACTGACTATATAACAGTTTTCAGATGTTCTGTGACCAGTTAATATCACATAACCATTCTCATTAGAAATTTCACACCTTTGGTTGGTGAATTTTATGCTATGTTTATTATCACAAATTTGAGAAATGCTTAAGAGATTATATTTAAGACCTACAAACAAGAAATTCTCAAATGGAGGAAGATTAAAGAGTTGAATCATACCTTGGCCAATAATCCTGTAGTAACTACCATCACCAAATGTGACTGAGCTATCAACCATATGTTTAAGTGTAACGCCCTGAAATTCGGGGGTCGAGCATAACTCAGCTCCCGAGTTCTAAAACATCACTTATGCAACATATTTAATGATGGATGTATGTTGTCTATATTAGTGCATAAAACATGGAATAGATTAAGCCAAAGCATAGATATAATTCAGGGATAAGTGAATAAAGCAAGAGGAAGACTTATAGAAATATATGTGTACAAGTACAGATCCCTGAAGTACATACACAAACCAGGTCGTAATGAAAGTGTTACTATCAAAATTACAAGTATCAAGTTACATTATTTAGTTTCCAAAAATAATCTCAGAGTCCCGCGCATCAGAACAAGCTCGCTGGAACCCGTCTGAAGACTGCATATAAGAGAAAGCAGCCTCATCATCATCCATCTCCCACTCTGCCTCAGAAGTTGCATCCACATCTGCAACATCAGGACCTAAGACAGAGTCTGGTGGGTGTTTAACACCGCCCCAGAACGTGGGAGTGAGTGATCAACTCAATGGAACAATAAGGCACTGGTTAACAAGTTATCAGTTCAATCAAGCAGTAATGATAAAGCAGAATAAGTAAACAAGTCCTAAGTACTCTTGTTAATGCAAGGATGTATGCAAAATGATGCGTGCCCTCACGCGTACACCCTCAGCGTCTTCATCTTACGTTACGCATGACATCGCCTCAAAGTGTGCCACATCTACAAAGCACATGCAAATACGGTACATGAATATGATTACCAAGTTGTTATTAGTCCTTTTCATACAGCAGGATTGGGAAGCTAAAGTACCTTCCTCATATCACCATCCAAACAGTGATCCATACTAGGGTCGTCAGTCCTAGACATCTCATACGATCATATGGTTTTAGGTCGTTGCAAAGGGCTCGTCACCAATCAATGCACGCCTATCATACCTTCGTTACTACACTAAGGCTCGTCACCTCAATGCGGTATCCAGGTATGCTCGAGGTCACTACAAAGGGCTCGTCACCAATCAATGTAGGCCGACAGCACGAATATAGTGTCCCATACCACCATAATCGGCTCACGAGTTTAGTTGCTCACTGGTCACTACGGGGAGGCTCGTCACCCCAGCGTAGGCTGACAGCTCGACCATGGTATCCCATACCACCATGTCCGGCTCATGAGTCTTAGCAGATCAAGGTACCAAGGTTAATAGGATTTCACTGGTGAGTCTGGTACCCTAGATTCAAGCAGTAGGTCTAATACATGGTGAACATACATCGGACAATCGAGTTACTTGACGAACTCGACTAGCACGAGCGCACGTTGAGTTGAATGACATAGAGTGCGCAAGCATTCTACGTGGCCAAACCACTGCCGACAACTCTAATACTACTCGGGTTCGTCTAATCACGTCCTTTGTGGCGAAAGCGATCTCAGCCACAACCTTAAGGTAGATTACCGATTTCCTGGACTAATGCATAGTCCCACACACATTACACTACAACAGATATTCATATTAAATGTAAAACAGTAATGGAACAACAACTTCAATCATGTGGTACTCAAGCATTTGAAGAATATCAACTTAACATAAATATAAGCATAAGCAAGACTTGAATTTAAATAACAAGGAATGTAACTTACATTAAGGAAATCATATGCATCAATAGGAGTGTTGAGAATCGCTTCTCAACGCCCGCAAATAGTGTAATAAGTTACACTTTAGGTCATTCAGACATTTCTACAAACACTTAGAATACATAGCCCAACATACATGACATATGTTGAAATACACACCTTTGGACAATTCCTCTTACCAAGGAGTTGTCGCACACACATCTAGCATACATACACGACAAATAATCATGACAATCACATGTTCATATTTTATACGCATACGGTACTTTATACATACACACAGAATACACAAATCTCAATATATCACATGCATATCAGGAACGCAACATAAACATAACATTTGGCATGTGAAATCTCATCCATAACAAGAATGAATCATTAACTAGCATTGAAAGCCTTGAAAACTATAACCTATACACTTAAAGTCCGCACCTTAAGCCAAAAAAGAACATCGAACTGATTTCAAACGAGTTGTCTTCGTCAACGGCGATAGAATACCCTAAAGCAAGAATAAAAATGAGATACAACAACACCAAGACTATTCTAAGCTCTAACACAGATTAGGGTTAGGTTAACTTACCCCAAGATGAACTCAGAATCGTCAGAATAACGATTCAAAGTGAAGGTTCAAAGATGTAGAAGAACAGGAAAGAATCCAAGATGATTCACCAACTTCTCTCTCACTATCTCTCTCATTTCCACTCTCTCCAAGCTAGGGTTAGAGAAAATTCGTATGGAAAAGAGAGCTAGGGTTTAAGGACTATAAATAGGCCTCAAATTGATGAAAATAACCCCAGGGATAAGGTATACTTAGGTTATAACCAAAGCAAGCCTCTCTTGATCCAACGAAGCACTTCTGGTGGGCCTATAACCACGAAAGGTCGGACTTAAGCTCTTTGACCATGGATCTAGGTCAAGCTGAGTTTTTGTACCGACCGGCTCTTTAGATCAGCCATGGCGGACCACTCTCAATTCAATGGTCACAGAATCTCGATCAGGTCCACAAGCACAAGGACATGCCTGGGCCACCTTCCCTGATCAGAGGGTGAAATTGGGTCAGAATCCAATGGTCTGATTACTTAAAATTATCGCCCAAGCGACACAACTCAGATTTCATAAAATCTTATTAAATATCCAACCGTTCTCACACTCTTCATTCCGAACTCAAGCAAATCGACTCAGAACAGCACATGGACTTGATTTTCGAAGGGATGGTCAAGCCCAACATGGTGACCGCAACAGCCTAAGATCATCACTATCGGACTTTCGACGCGCGGTCCAGGTCCGATCCAGAACTTCCAAAAATTCCCCAGAACAACTGGATTTAGCGATGGATCCCAGATTTCAGAGTAACATAGCGCTAACTAATCTACACGTTTTGAGTCATGCAGATCGAATTGAAAGGGATTGATGCGAATTTCACAAGCAATCAAGTATAGCGCTAATTACCCCAAAAGCAACTACTTAAGAAAAGATTAGCACAAAATTTTTCGGGTCATTACATTAAGATTGGTGAACAAATCTTTATCACCTGTCATGTGTCTAGAACAACCACTGTCTAGGTACCACTTTCATTGACTCTAAGCCTTGAAAGTGGTGTGGGCAACTAGACAAGCAACCTTAGGGACCCATTTCATTATTGTTTTGGGTTTTGGAGCATAGTTGTTTTTTTATACTTGTAGTTGTTGCACATTCTATCATTCTAGTTAGATTTTAGAAGCTCCTTCAGTAAATCCACAATTTTCTCAGCTAAGGGGTTATGATTCTGATTTCTAGAATTGATATGGTTGCTTTTAGGTTTCATAGCCTGAAAAGTTTTAGGATTTTTGAAACTATTTTGATTCAGTCTTTTCTCTTTTGAGTTAGAGGACTCCCCTTTAACAAACTCAGGTGGAGTAGACTTACTTTTCAGATGTGTATTCTTATCGTAGCCCAGACTAGACCTATCGCCACATTTCCTTGATCTGGTTAGTAGTCTTTCTAGTTTAGGATCACCCTGGGCATACCTCCAAGTATCCTTCAAACTTAAGAGAGAAGACACTTCTATTTTTAATTTTTTTATTTTTTAATTTAAGGTTTTCAACTTGGATGTTTTAAAATTTAAATCACACTTAGCTTTTCCAAAACAATCAAAAGAATACGATTTTTCTAAAACTAAGTTATCAAAATTTTCTTTTAACTTTAAAAACTTTTCTTTTTGAAGTTTTAGTTTTATAGCTATCTTGCAACTTTCCCTAGATAGGGTTCATAGGCATCTTATAAATAGTCATCATTTTCAAAATCACTTCTCAAATTTCATCACAAGTTGAATCACAACTGTCTGAGTAAGTGACTTTAGATAGAGTCATTATGGCTTTAATGTCATTAGTAGACTCGGGTTCAGAACCTTCTAACTCAGAAGAGGCTTCAGAGCAAGACGATTCATCCCATATAGCCAACATACATTTCTTTTAGATTTGTCCCTCTTTGGACATTTGTTTACCAGATGCCCGTATTCATGGCAGTTGAAACATTGGCTGTCTTTAATAGATTTCCAAGTTTTAGATCTAGTCCTTTTCTTTTTCGAAGGTTTTTAAAAATCTATCGTCTTTTTGCTTTTGAAAATTTTATAAAACTTCTTGGCTAATAGTGTCATATCATCTTCAGAATTTTCACAATCAGAATTACAAGCTTTATCATGAGAAATATTTTTAGAAGACTTAAGGGCTATGGACTAACCTTTAGGAGCCTTAAAATTTAACTCGTAGGTTTGTAAAGAACCAAAAATCTCTTCAACCCTCATATTATCCATATCACGAAGTTCTTGAATGGCAGTGACCTTAAAATTGAACCTATCAGGCAATGAGCGCAATATCTTTGCACAAACTTTGCTTTCTCTATACTATCACTAAGACCCCACATAGAGTTGAGTATGTCATTTAACTTAATATAGAAGTCCATGAAAGTTTCACTTTCTTCCATATGTTTCTCCTCAAACCGAGTGGTAAGGATTTGAAGTTTAGATTTCTTGACAATAGTCGTACCCTCGTGTGTCATTTCTAGAATGTCCTAGGCTTGTTTTGCACTATCACAGATATAATTCTTTTGAATTCATCCGGTGATAGTGCGCAAGTGATTGTAACCTTTGCATTGGCACTACTCTCATTTTTTTGAAGTGCGGTCCATGAAAAATAAGGTGTAACTTTAACAGATTTAGTTCCATCAATGCTTAAAACTTCAGTTGTGTGTGGGTTCCATCTAGTTACTATGGCTTGCGACACGTTCTCATCTTTGGTCCTTAAAAAGATCCTCATTCTAGCTTTCCAATAGGCATAATTAGAGCCATCAAAAGGTGGAGGCCTAGTAATTAAGAGGCTATCAAAATTTGACATCTTATAAGCTCAGATCGATTAGCTTAGGAAGTGAATCCAAATAAAAAAAGAGCTATTAGGCTCTGATAGCACTTGAAAAGGCCGAGCTAAACGTCCTAGAGGGGGGGGGGGGGGGGGGGTGAATAGGACTATACAAAATTAAAAATAAATGCAAAATTGAATGATAAATAGGATAATCAAAAAGGAAAGAAACACAAGTAAATAGCAACCTCAAACGTACTAGTCTTAAGAGGTTGATACGAACTTAGTTTTAAGGACAACCTAACACCAAAAACCAAAGGCTTATGGTAGGACAACCTTACTAGAATATTTCTAAGTATAAAAAACACAAACCAATAAAGAAGGAAAGAAAATAAACTTAGTTATTACAACATTCACCACAAGTGCATAAAATAAATTACACCATTTACCATAAATGCTCAAAGTAAATTACAACATTCACACACATAAGCACATTCACTCATCCACCACAACTCCAGTAATTATAGTCGTTCATTTGTGTGTACACCAACTGTCAGAAAATAGCCACACAACTACTCCACTCATAATATCCACACCCACGGGATATTGGCTTTCACTATAAAAAAGGTTTTTCAAAGTTCACCTTAAAACCTTCACAATTGTGTCTTTAGTTGGGCTTACACAATTAACAAAACCTCACACTCTGAGATTTTCTGCATTCCCTCAGACAAAACCAAAAATGAGATTTTCCTGGCACAACCTCACAAACCATAAAAGATATACAAAATGTAAATAGTACTTATCTGGAAATTCTCTTTTTGAAGAAGCCCGGTAGAACCAATCTGATGTAGACGAAGATGTTCGTGGTCAAATCTCACAAATGAAAAGGTTCTAGTTCTAAATGATTTTTAATTAAATCAACCTGAGCTAGCTTGATTTGATTTTGAACTCAAGAAAGGGTAAACACAAATCCCTTCTTAAAATAAGATTGGAATGAAGATCACAAAATCAAATTACAAAAGCTAATAAAAAGAATCTAAAATGAGCACAATATAGCTTAATAAATTCACAAATTTATCTCTCAGATTGGTGTCTTGATTTTATTTAGGATGAATGAATAAACTCTTAAAATTCATGCTCTATTTATAAGTGAAAATACTATTCACTCGACTGGTCTAAGGGACGGTTCGACTGGTCGAAGGACAAACCAAATTTCAAAAATTTTGGTCGAATAAGATAAGATCGTTACTCGACTAGTCGAGTAGCTTGCTTGACTGGTTAAGTGGCTTGCTCGATTGGTCGAGTGGCCTACTCAACTGGTCAAGTAATGCACTTGACTAGTCGAGTGGGACCAAAAAAGCTTGCTGGACTTTGAGTCGAGCACTGCACGACCGGTCAAGCATTGTTCACTCGACTGGTCGAGCAGTCTCTAGTCCAGTAGAAAATTCTTAAAATTTGCAACAAACTTTGAACTGGTCGAGAAAACTCTTAGACTGTTTAAGCCAGTACTTGGACTAGTCGAACAATGACTAAGACTAGTTGAGAAAATGACCTATAAACTTATGAAATGACCCACATAAAATATGCAATGAATATGATTCAACCTATGGTCAATCTAGTGTCATCTATGCCTTATTTGTGAGTTGGAACAATTGAAACATCATTTGCTTCAGAACCTTGATTTCTTGTGATACGTGAAGCTTGAGTTCGATCTCTTGAACTTGAGCTTGTCTTACGCTTGAGTTCTTGAGTCTTTAGCGTACGGTATTTGAACTTCAAACTTGAACTTGAGTTCTTGAGCCTTAGTTCTTGAAATTGAGCTTGAAACCATGAACTTCAATAATCTTCTCTTCAAGTTGAAAATGTAGGCAAGTTTGACGAAGATGCAGACAAATTTAAAATGCATGAACCTGATCAATTCAACTCAAAACATTATACAAATTCTAAATGGTTTGGCACAACAAAATTTGACAACTCTTCGGTTGGTAGATTTACACTATAACATTTACAACCACGTCCTGGACAGACGGTTTTGATATAACATATATCTCATAATGGGGCCGCAGAGCTTGCTGACGTCAAGCATTGGGCCTACCTTTCCCAAACGAACAGATGGTTTGGATGTACAACAGATACATCAAGGTGGGGTCCCACCTGGCCACACATGTCACACGTGCGGGGTGGGCCCCATGCATCCAAACAAATGGTATGGATATAAAACATAGCTCGTGATGGACCCATAGAACTTGCTATGTCAATACAACAGTTTTAGTTATTAGCCGTCTAGAAGATGGACAACCCAGATAGATCACATGCATGGGGGGTGGGTCCACATGTGTGGGACCCACCAGTAGCTTCATACCAAGATGATATTTATGTTTTCTCTTCATCTGGGTCTGTTTAGACGGACAGGCCAGCAGGCCTTCCACTAGATAGTACAGTAAAGTGGGTCCAACGTATGGATGGCATGGATGTAATATATACCTCATGGTGGTGTCCATCAAAGTGGACCATACATATCATCAACACCATAAAAAGAGAGAGAGAGAGAGAGAGAGAGAGAGAGAGAGAGAGAGAGAAACGGCGGAGATGGGAGGAGCTTCGCCACTATGAGCTCCTCCATGCATGCACATGTACATTAGGTGGGCCTTACATAGATGGCCATACATAAAAAATTTTGATGGGGAATTGCTATTTCCTCCACATAAATCAGGGCCTAAGTGGCCATACCCTATTGCATATCATAGAAACTTCATGGTGGGATCCATGGAGGATGGTCCCACCATGGGTAGATACATACATGATGTGATGGACCTTAAGCCACATATAGGGACCAAGATGGGATCCCCACCATTGATTGGTGGGTCCCACTTGTCCCAAGCTAAAGAAAATAAAGATCCATGGAGAATATGAAAGAAATAGGTCCTAGGAAGCACTCACCTTCAAATCTTCTTATCCTTCTTCCACCAATGGCTTCCAATGCTCCAAAGAGTGAGATTCAATGGTTTGGATGAAGTCTTAATGATTGGATTGGGAGGGTTTGGATGGGGAAGTTGCTGAAATGTTTAGGGTTACTTGGAGTCCCAAGCTCTAGCAATGGAGAATGGGGAAGAAAGAGGAAGGGAGAGAGAGATAAGAGAGAGTAGCTAGGTAGGCTCTCTCTCATAAGTAGGTATGATTGGTTTGGGGAAGAGAGGTGGCTAAGAAGTGTGCAAATCAGGATAGGTGGGTCCCACAACTTGTGGTCCACGGCCAAGATCATGCGGGGCCCACATCTCATGATGTAGATGTTGAATTGGCACACGAGAGTGGCGATGGAACGCCGGTGAAGGTGCGGTCGAAATGGCACGGGTCTCGGGTTGAGTCGACTCAGGTTTACAGGATATGATTTAGGGTTGAGCACAAATGCAATTTACGGGTCGCGGGTCACCGAAATTCGACCAGGAGGACCACGGGATCTGATGGAACAGAATGGTTACTAGGACATGGGCCTGATACATGGCATGCAGCCCATTGTGATTTATTCAAGGCCCATGAGTGAGGCCCAATATGATGTATGTGAGGCCCAAAGTGATGTATATGAGGACCAATGTGATGTGTGATTCCACCATGATGTATGTAATGATGTTTATGATAGGTCATGCCTTGGCATAACAAAATTTGACAACTCTTCGGGTGGTATATTTACACTATAGCATTTACAGCCACGTCCTAGATGGACAGTTTTGATATAACATATATCTCATGATGGGGTCGCAGAGCTTGCTGACGTTAAGCATTGGGCCCACCGTTCCCAAACGAATAGACGATTTAGATATACAACAGATACATCAAGGTGGGGTCCCACCTGGCCACACATGTCACACGTGCAGGGTGGGCCCCATGCATCCAAATGGACAGTATGGGTATAAAACATACCTCGTGATAGACCCACGGAACTTGTTGTGTCAATACAGCAGCTTCAGCTACTGGCCGTCTAGTAGATGGATGGCCCAGATAGATCACATGCATTGGGGGTGGGTCTACACCTATGGAACCCACCAGTAGCCTCATACCAAGCTGATATTTATGTTTTCTATTCAACTGGTCCTGTCTAGACAGATAGGCCAGCAGGCCTACCACTGGACAGTCCAGTAAGGTGGGTCCAACATATGGATGGCATGGATGTAATACATACTTCATGGTTGGGTCCATCAAAGTGGGCCATACATATCATCAACACCATAAAAAAGAGAGAGAGAGAGAGAGAGAGAGAGAGAGCGAGAGAGAGAGAGAGAGAGAGACAGAGGCAGAGATGGGAGGAGCTCTGCCACTATGAGCTCCTCCGTGCATGCGCATGTACATTAGGTGGGCTTTACATAGATGGCCATACATAAAAAAATTGATGGGGAAATGCTATTTCCTCCACATAAATCAGGGCCTAAGTGGCCATACCCTATTGCATATCATAGAAATTTCATGGTGGTATCCATGGAGGATGGTCCCACCATGGGCAGATAGATGCATGATGTGATGGACCATAGGCCACATTTAGGGAGCAAGATGGGATCCCCACCATTGATTGGTGGGTCCCACTTGCCCCAAGCTAAAGAAAATAAAGATTCATGGAGAATATGAAAGAAATAGATCCTAGGAAGCACCCACCTCCAAATCTTATTGTCTTCTTCCACCAATGGCTTCCAATACTCCAAGGGGTGAGATTCAATGGTTGAGATGAAGTCTTGATGGTTGGATTGGGAGGGTTTTGGTGGGGAAGTTGTTGAAAATTTTGGGGTTGCTTGGAGTCCCAAGCTCTAGAAATTGAGAATAAGGAAGGAAGAGGGAGGGAGGTAGAGATAAGAGAGAGAGAGAGTAGCTAGGTAGGCTCTCTCTCATAGGTAGGTATGATTGGTTTTGGTAAGAGAGGTGGCTAGGGTAATCATTAGTTATAAGAGATAGGCTATAGGTAGGGTGGCTAAGGAGTAGGATAGTAGGGTAGCTAGGTGTAGGGGTGATGTCATCCTCATAATGACCTAGGGAAGTGTGCAAATCAGGATAGGTGGGTCCCGCAATGTGCTGTTCATGGCCAAGATCATGCACAGCCCACATCTTATGATCTAGACATTGGATTGGCACACAAGACATGGTGTTAGAACCACAGCGACGACGCGGTCGCAATAGCACAGGTCTCGGGCTAAGTCGACTCAGGTTTACAAGATATGATTTAGGGTCGCACACAAATGCAACCTACGGGCTGCGGGTCACCGGAATTCGACCGGGAGGACCACAGGATTTGATGCAACAAAACGGTTATTAGGACATGGACTTGACAACTCTCCCTCCTAATAAAAATTTTATCCTTGAAATTTACTATCATGCAGGACAAAATAAGGGAAGAAGAGAAAACATCATCACATATATATACATACATACATATATATATATATCACAATCAATGCAATACAAAGCATAATACAAGAACAATTAATCTGCAAACAAATGGGGATAACGCTCTCTAATCTCATCCTCTCACTCCCAACAGAATGATGACCCCACTAAACCTTCACCAAAGGATGCGAATCGGCTGCTCAATGTAGGAAGCATCCTTACAGACCACAAGAGGCTGCCAATCAATCACAGGAATGATGTCTGATCCACACTTCTGCAGCATCAAAACATAAAAAATGTTGTGGATGTCAGACAACTCAGAAGGAAAGGTGTACCTATAGGTCACAATGCCAACGTGCCCAATGATCTCGAAAGGTCCAATAAACCTCGGGGCAAGCTTGCCCTTTGCTTTAAATTGAACTACGACCTTTATGGGCGAGACCTTGAGATACACTCGGTCCCTAACGGCGAACTCCAAGGGATGACCCCGACGATGAGCAAAACTCTTTTGTTGGCTCTGAGCTGTGCGCATCTTCTTCCTGATGATATCGATGAACTCTGACGTCTGCCGCACAAGATCGGGGCCTAAGAGATGGTGCTCTCTAACCTCAACCCAACAACTAGGGGATCTACATGGCCTGCCATACAAAGCCTCAAAGCGAGTTAATACCAATAGTCACCCGATAGCTGTTATTATATGCAAACTCAGCCAAGCACAATTCTCATCCCAGCTACCCGAGATGTAGATCATGCAAGCACAGAGCATATCCTCAAGAATATGGTTATCCCTCTCGGTTTGCCCGTCGGTCTGTGGATGATACGTGTGAGGCCCGTATCTTAAACCATACCATTCTGTAGGCTTCTACGGTCCTCCTGGTAGAATTCTGACGACCTGCCATGTGTAGATAGCATTTACATGCATCCCTAAGTCATACCCTATCAATCTAAGTTAGCTCAACTCGAGACTTGCACCCTTATGACCGTGCCGTCACCGTAGTTCCAACGCCGTGTCTCACACTCCGATGAGATGCCCTGGCCAGGAGATGTGGGACCATGTTCAGTTTGAGAAAAATGTCGTGCATTTTCAAATCCTAAGAGAATATCCCATCAATCAATCACCTCACATGTCAAGTATAAGCAACTCCAAAGTCAACTCTCTCTCTCTCTCCCCCCATCCCTTTTTAAGTACACCCATCACTCACTCACCCATCCCTCTCTCTCTCTTACAATCTCTCTCTCATTTCCTCCCATGCAACCATGAGAGACCATCCAAACATCATGAGAGAGAACCCAGTGTGGCCCACTTCCTACCCCAGATCCCCACTATCCAACTGTCCAATCTCCATCATCCTCCATCAAACTTGTAGCTTTGGAGTTAGGGAGTCCAATGATCTAAAGAGGAGGAGCAGTAGCTGGGTGATTTTATGATTTTTCAACTGTTGATTGTGTATTTGAGGACCCACATATGGTGGGACCCATCTTGATGTATGCATTGTATAGGGGGGCCCATAGTAGCGGGGTCCCTCCCCTTCCCACGTCTCTCTCTCTCTCTCTCTCTCTCTCTCTCTCTCTCCTTTTTTTGACTGTTTAATGGCCCACCTAATGCGTGCATGAATGTCATCCATCATGGTGGAGCCCACCTTGGTGTATGTGAGAAATCTACACCGTCCAGCAAACCTGGATGGTGAGACCCACCTAATGTGTTTCATCCAGCCGTCCAGCTGGGACAGTGGAGCTCACTTGATGCATGTATTTTATCCAGTCATCCAGCTGGGATGGTGGACCCCACTGTGATGTATGCCTTCCATCCACACCGTTCACAGAATTTGGACAGTGTCGGGCACCGTTCTGAATGCTGTTGTGGCCCCCACTGTGATGTATGTGCAGCATCCACACCGTCTAGATAGCTGGACGGTGGGCCACACCAAGATGTATGTGTTTTATATTCAGAGTGTCCATCTATTTAGCTGGTGGGCTAGCCGCCAGTAGCCAGCAGCTACGCCTGCTTTGACGTAGCAAGTTCGGTGGGTGTCATCATGAGGTCTGTCTTTCATCCAGACCGTCCGTCCATTTTTCAAATGAGGTGGGGTCCACCTTGATTTATTTATTCTATATCCACACTGTCCAAACCATCTGGATGGTGGTAGACTAGCTTGAACAATGGATCCCCACCATGATGTATGTGAATTATTCATGTTGTCCATTTGTTTAAGAGGGCATGGCCCATCCCGCACGTGTGGGGATGGGGCCCACCTTGATGTATAGATTTTGTATCCACACCGTCCATTGCTGGATGGTGTAGCACATTGAGCCCAACTGTGATGTATGGGTCGTATTCACTCCGTCCAGCAATCTGGACAGGTGGGACGCACCTCTCAAGATGTATGTGTTACATCCAAACCGTTCATCCATTTGGTGAGTTCATCCTAAGGCCTGAGATTAAAAGTTAAATAGATCTAACTATCAAGTGGTCCATACAACAAAAGTAGTAGGGGATTAAACGTATACCATTGAAATCCTTCCTGGGTCACAGAAGTTTTGGATCAATATGATATTTATTTTTCCTCTTGGTTCAGGTCTTTGTGACCTTATGAACAGACTGAATAGAAAATAAATATTATGATGGCCCTCTGAATTTTTTAACAGTGAAAATCACTATCTCTGCTGCTATTTACGATGTGGTCCAGATGATCTTTTGATATGATTCATTTTTTTGGGTAATACTCTAAAATGATCTCTTAAAATAGATGAATGGTGTAGATGGTGCGGCCCATTGACGAGGCCAACCTTGATGTATTTGTAGCCCATCCATGAAGCCCACCTTGATGTATTTGTGGCCCATTCGTGAGGCCCAATATGATGTTTACCTGGCCCATGTGTTGGGGCCCATTGTCATGTATCTGAGGCTTGTGTATTGTGGCCCATTTAATGTATACGAGACCCATTGGTGGGGCCCATGTAATGCGGCCCACTTGATGAATATTGGCCCATTGGTGCGGCCCATGTGATGCGACCCAATTGATGTATATTGGCCCATTGGTGCAGCTCATTGATTCGGCCCACTGGATGTATATGAGGCCCATTGGTACGATCCATGTGATGTGGCCCACTTGATGTATATGAGGCCCAATGTGATGTATAGAAGGACCATGAGTGAGGCCCAATGAGATCTATGTGAGGCCTTTGTGCGAGGACGAATGTGATGTATATGAGGCCCATTGGGTGAAGCCCAATATGATGTATATACGACCCATTTGATAAGGACCATTATGATGTGTATGTGGCCCATGAGTGAGGCCCATAGTGATGTATATTAGGCCCTTGGGTGAGGCCACGGGCCCACTATATGTTAAGCTCTATGTGGGCCACTCCTTAGGAGCAATGTTGGTTAAATGTCCACATTGATGGAGAATGATGGTTAAATGTCCACATTTAGACCTTCCCTTAGGCCCTTTGTTTGGCTGATTATCGATACTGATTATAAGTATGTGACATCATAGCATCATGATACATACCCATACGCATCATCCACATATTTGTTATGAGATGTGATTGACCATTGCATATGCCCTAGGACAGGTTTTTTATGAGACTCTCTGAGAGACGAAGGTGCCCACATGAGCGCACAGTATGCACATGATTGATGCATAATTGGATTGTGTGACTCATGCATCTTGCATTTTTTTATATGACCACCATATGACCTAGCGACACCAGGGTTGTGGCTTCCACAGGCATATCATGGATGACCAGATGAGACACCGAAAATGTTTGGTTCTAGCATATGGGTGCCATAAATGTCCCTGGCTGAAAATCCATAAACCTCCATGGCCAAGAGACACCCCAACTCTAGACTGAGTGGATACATGAGCGCCCGAGTGCCGAATACTAGTAGGTCGCATCTCCTACTGTGTCCTAGACAGTTGGGAAGGGGTTGTGGCCTTACCCGCCTAAGGATAGTGGGCCTAGCTAAACTAAGTTTGACCAGCTTGTAATAGGGTCCGCTATTAATGTGCCGAGTAGATATTGGGTGACTACTGGTCAGGTAGATAGTGAGGTCTCTTCCACTTGCATGGTTACGCGTCCAGTGGGAGGCGATTGCATGTAGAGTGTACTAGACCCAGGTGATGATCCCAAAGATATACAGTACTGATAAATGGACTTATTGAGCAAGAGTTGCATATTCATTCATTCATTCATTCACTATCTACTCAGGCTGGTGGTACGTAACTATTTGTTACATGTACCTTTGCAATGGCTAGGATTTCGGTTGGGGCACATGACTAACCTGAGATTGGGAGTTTACCACATTGAGTCTTACTATCTAAATTTAGGTATGGGACTGGTTTAGATAGAAGTCCCTTGTGGTGAACCCCATAGCCTGTGATACTACGTACTATTATCCCGACTTCACACTCCATCTTAGTCATTTCATTTGCATCGCATATTGCATTGCATCCTCAGCACATAACATTTGGTTTACTGTGCTTTTGTATTGCATAACTTGATTAAAGTTGACAATATTTGTGGACTCGGTATCTGATATTTGGCTTACTATGTCTCTGCATTGCATAGTTGACCTACATTGCTTGTTCAGCATATGATATTGGCCTATTATATTTTTACATCTCATAGCCTGGGTAAGGCCGATGATATTTATGGACTTACCAGCATGTTTCTGCATTACTCTGATATTGTACAATTTATGGATTGCTAATATTTTCGCTTACTCTGATATCTATATGCTTGGCACATGCATCGCACAGACTTTCACCACCCTCTAAGCTTTCTATAAGCTTATGCACGATAGATGCGTGCAGGTGACGTTAGGTTGAAGCCGAGCTGAGACATGAGCATGTGGTTGAGCTTCTGGAGTATTCTTTGATATCTCTATAGTGTATTTCCTTTTCAGCATTATACTCGAATGATTATATTAGTGGATATGTAGTGATGATGTTGGTCTTGTGATTTGGGTATACTTGTGGTTATGCTTCTTACGAGACAAATTCATGTTGAAAATCCTCCTTTTAGGATCCTAGGATCGGAATCTACCATATGGGCACTCCTGTATATGGTGCCCTACTCCACTGCATCTAAAACATGTCCCTACAAACGACCTCTAGGGTGGTGCTGGAGGTGCCACTGGTGCTCGGTGGGTCGTGTGCCTCTGTCAATGTCGACACTCCTACTGGTGGGGGCCATCGGAGGGGGCTGCCTCTTCTGATTTCTCCTCCGATCCCAATTGTTCTATGTACTAGCTTAATCAGCCTTGTAAATCTGAGCCCTCCATACTACCTCCTCGAAGGTCGGGAGCTCATGTCTAATAACACGACCTCAGAGGCCATAACGCAAGGCGTTCTTAAAATGGCGGGCCTTCTGCTCCTCGTCATCAACCAGGTACGGTGCAAACCTCGATAGCACCATGAAATGAGCTGCGTACTAAGCCACAAACATGTCTCCCTACACTAAGGTCTCGAACTCCCATGCTCGCTGCTGATGAATGTGGTCAGGGAAGTACTATTGGTCAAATCGGTCAATGAAGTCCTCCCATGTCCAGATGAAGTTAGCTCCTGTAACACGGGTGACGGAGGTCCACAGGTGCTCAGCCTTGCCATTGAACAAATACGCGGCCAAAGGGACCCACTCCTGGGTCGTGCACCTCATAATCTCAAACATCTTCTCCACTCGGGAACGCCATCTATCGCTACGGTCAGATCGGGCTTTCCCTGGAATCGCGGGGGATCGAGCCGAAGGAACTATCTCAATAAGGCGCTCACGTGCACCTACTTTGTCGGCTCTGGGGTCTCCACGGGGCGCCTAACCTGCCCCTGGAGGTCGGCTGTCACAGCTTGAAGCATCTGCTGTAACTGCTCTGCACCAACTGGTATGGTAGGGGTTGTGCTAGTTTGGGGTGGAGGCATAGGATCTGTAGGAGCCTTAGGCACGGGAACAGGATGCTCTGATGGGAGAACGGGAACAGGATGCTCTGACGGGAGAACGGGAACTACGAGTGGCAGAATAAGAACCTCGGGTGGAGGAACGGGATCCTTAAGTGGTGGAGTAGGAGCTGCTTGGGTTGCTCGGGTGTCTCGTGTGCCTCATGTGTCTCGCGTACCTCATCTAGGCGGCATGGTCTGTAGCAAAGAACAAAGGTGTCCATCAGCCTTGAGAACCCTCGAAGGCTCAGACATCAGGGAACCAATTCATAAAGATAAGCCCTCAGGACTTAACCGCCCTAAGTTCGGTGCAGATATGTGATGTTGTCCTGAATTATTCCCAAGTTATGCTCTGATACCAACACCTGTCACACCCCAAACTTGGAAACTGGGCTTATAAAATTCTCGATTGCCGAATCCGATGCCGACAGCCTCCGTAGTACCCCATTCTCGGCTCCTGACACCCATATACTAGGTTCCAATCCTGGGATCCTACAAGGAGAAATTTTCAGCATGAATTTATTTCATAATAAGCATAACCATAAGCATAACCCATGAATAATAACCAAGACACCATCACAAAATCCACTATGATAAAAAACTTTAAGGTACAATGTGCATAAAGGGAAATACAATGATAATAATAACGAAAACTCCTGAAGCTCGACTGCGCGCTCCTACTCCAGCTAAACTACAACTGCATCCTGGCATCACCTACAGGCATCAATCATGCATAAGCTTATAGAAGAGGGTGGTGAAAGTGTGTGCGTAATACAAGCGTGCTCAAAATACAATATCAGAGTAATGCGGAATGCACTGGTAAGTCCATGAATGCAATCAGTCGTACCAAGGCTATGCGATGCAAGGTATGAATGATATCGGCCACATTAAGGCCATGCAATGCAAGGCATGAATGCTATCGGCCACACCAAGGCCATACAATGCAAGGCCTATATAGCCAATGTCATGTGCAAGATGCAGTTCAAGCATACCAATCCACATATCAATCCAGCTCATCTCTGGAACATCATATATCAATACAGTTCTCTCTGGATAATCACCAGGGTTTAATACATTGTACACCATGTTACTGCTGTACACTAGACGCACAACCATGTAAGAGGAAGAGACTTCACTATCCGCCTGGCCAAAGTCAGCCAATATCTATCCAACACATCGATAGCGGACCCATTTACGAGCTGGTCATACTCAGTCTACCAATTGCCCCCTCCCCACGGGCGGGTCAGGCCACACCCCCCTCCAACTAACCACGACACAACAGGAGACACGGCCTCTTGGTATTCGGCCCTCATGCCCTCATGCATCCACACGGTCTAGGCATTGGAGCATCTTCTGGTACAGTCAGGTTTAGGGACTTTCACCCAAGGACATCCTTCACACCCCATGCAAAGAGAAGATTTATAGTGTTCAAACCTGTCATTCCCGATATGCCTGTGGAGGATATGGCCCTGATGTTACTAGGGAGTACATCAATCACAACCCACAATGCAAGATGCATGAGTCACACAGTCTAATCATACATCAATCCTGCACATATCGTGCGCTCATGTGGGATGACTCCGCCTATCAGGGAATTTCATA
Source organism: Magnolia sinica (assembly GCF_029962835.1). Lineage (NCBI taxonomy): Eukaryota > Viridiplantae > Streptophyta > Magnoliopsida > Magnoliales > Magnoliaceae > Magnolia > Magnolia sinica. Next base: position 36,979,432 of record NC_080583.1, read on the forward strand.
AACAACCTGCCTTATGGCATATGTAATAGTCAATCACATCTCATGACAGTCATGTAGATGATGCGTATGGGCATGTATCATGATGTTATGCTATCATATACTGATAATTGGCATCGATAATCAGCCTATATGCAAGGCAGGGTCCATAGATGAACTGTCGATCTAAACCATAATATAAAGATCAGCCTTCGGCTGTGGATATACCGAATCCAATAGCACAAATCCATCCGTCTATGGTGATGATGGACTATGCAACATCGATGGGGTCCAATGATTTGGGTTAACCCACTCAGAGAATGATGAGAATGGGCCTAACAAGGCCTAAGGGAAGGTCACAATGTGGACATTTAACCATCATTGCCCATCAATATGGACATTTAACCAACATTGCTCCCAAGGAGTGGCCCACATAGAGCCAAACATATAGTGGGCCCATGGCCTCACATAAGGGCCCAATACACATCCCATTGGGTTGCACATATGGGCCACACATACATCATATCGGGCCTCACTCATGGGCCACATACACATCGTAATAAATCTCATCAAATGGGTTGCATATGCATCACACTAGTGACCTGATATCTGGGCCTCAAATATATCATAATGGGCCTCTCACCTGGGCATTAAATACATCTCATTGGGCCTCATGTCAGGGCTCCCAATTACATCACATTGGGCCTCATCAAATGGGCCACTAATACATCATAATGGGCCACATGTCATGGGCCTCAAATTCATCATAATGGGACTCATACCTAGGCCTCAACATCTTAATGGGCCTCACATAAGGGCCTCACTTACATCTCATTCGGCCTCAAACAAGGGTCATATATGCATCACATTAGGCCTCACCACATGGCCCACATATACATCACATTAGGCCTCACCACATGGGCCACGTATGCATCACATTGGGCCTCACCACATGGGCCACATTTACATCAAATTGGGCCTCAAACAAGGGCCATATATATATATATATATATATATATATGTATCAAGGTAGGTCCCATGATTTGGACGGTCTAAATATCCCAGATGGCTCGACAGTTTGGATATAACGTATACCTCAAGGTGGGGCCCACCATCAAAAGGGTCGGGTGGCTAAAATATAACACATACATCACATGGGTTCTACTGTCCATATCTGGACGGTGGACAGCATGGATGAACACATGTATCATGATAGGACCCACTGTCCAAATCATGGTGGGCCACGTCCAAAAAGAGAAATAGATGGACGGCTTGGAATAAAACACATATCATGGCTGGCCGCATATAGTAGCAGATGAATGACGCTGATAAAATACATAAATCATGGTGGGTCCCCACAACACCGTCCATGTACGGAGGTGTGGATACAAAACACTTATGTCAAGGTGGGTCCTACCTGTCTAAAACAGACGAACGGCTAGGATAAAACCCATGCACCACGTGTATGACACCATATAAATGGACGGTGTGACTACGGAATATATACATCAAGGAGGGTCCCACCCACACATGCGGTGGGCCTCGTCCTAGACGGACAGTGTTAATATAACTTATATCTCATGATGGGGCCACAGAGCTTGCTGACGTCAAGCATTGGGCCCACCGTTCCCAAACAGACAGATGGTTTGGATATATAACAAATACATCAAGGTGGGGTCCCACTTGGCCACACATGTCACACGTGTGGGGTGGGCCCCATGTGTCCAAACGGACGGTATGGATATAAAACATACCTCGTGATGGACCCACATAACTTGCTACATTAATACAGCAGTTTCAACTACTGGCCATCCATCTGATAGATCAATGCATGGGGGGTGGGTCCACATGTGTGGGACCCACCAGCAGCTTTATACCAAGCTGATATTTATGTTCTCTTCATTTGGGCCTATCTAGACGGATAGGCCAGCAGCCCTGCCACTGGACAGTCCAGTAAGGTGGGTTCAATGTATGGATGGCATGGATGTAATACATACTTCATGGTGGGGTCCATCAAAGTGGACCATACATATCATCAACACCATAAAGAGAGAGAGAGAGAGAAACGGCGGAGATGGGAGGAGCTCCGCCACTATGAGCTCCTCCATGCATGCACATGTACATTAGGTGGGCCTTGTATAGGTGGCCATACATTAAAAAAATGATGGGGAAATGGTATTTCCTCCACATAAATCAGGGCCAAAGTGGCCATACCCTATTGTATAAATAAAAACTTCATGGTGGGATCCATAAAGGATGGTCCCACCATGGGTAGATACATATATGATGTGATGGACCTTAGGCCACATCAGGGGACAAAGATGGGATTCCCTCCATTGATTGGTGGGTCCCACTTGCCCCAAGCTAAAGAAAATAATGATACATGGAGAATATGAAAGAAATAGGTCCTAGGAAGCACCCACCTTCAAATCTTCTTGTCCTTCTTCCACCAATGGCTTCCAATGCTCCAAGGAGTGAGATTCAATGGTTGAGATGAAGTCTTGATGGTTGGATTGGGAGGGTTTAGATGGGGAAGTTGCTGAAATTTTTGGGGTTGCTTGGAGTCCCAAGCTCTAGCAATGGAGAATGAGGAAGAAAGAGGGAGAGAAAGAGAGAGAGATAACAGAGAGTAGCTACATAGGCTCTCTCATATAAGTAGGTTTGATTGGTTTGGGAAGAGAGGTGGCTAGGAAAGTGTGCAAATCGGGATAGGTGGGTCCGACAACATGCGGTCCACGACCAAGATCATGCGCGGCCCACATCTCATGATGTAGATGTTGGATTGGCACACGAGACGTGGCGATGGAACCCCGGCAAAGGCGCGGTCGCAATGGTATGAGTCTCAGGCTGAGTCAACTTGGGTTTATAAGATATGATTTAGGGTCACGCGCAAATGCAATCTACGGGTCACGGGTCACTGGAATTCAACCGGGAGGACTGCGAGATCCGATGGAATGGAACGGTTACTAGGACATGGGCCTAACACATGGAACGTAGCCCATTGTGATGTATTTAAGGCCCATAAGTGAGGCCCAATGCGATATATGTGAGGCCCTTGTATAAGGCCCAAATTGATGTATATGAGGACCGATGTGATGTGTGATTCCACTATGATGGATGTAATGATGTTTATGATAGGCCATTCCTTGGGAGCAATGATAGTTCGATGTCCACATTGTAAGAGCAATGATGGTTAAATGTCCACATTGTGACTTTCCCTTAGGCCTCATTATGCCGATTCTTGATATGAGTAGGCCATCTAGGCCCATCCTTGATAAGAGGACAATACATCATCATCATATAACATGCTTAGTATAGCTCCATAATCCATGCCCATGCACATCATATGTATTCTTGATATGAGGAGTGTTTGATCATAGCACATGCCATTGGACAGATTATTATGGGACTCCCTGAGAGACGGAGTTACCGTAAATGATTGCACCACACACGCAGGTTTGACGCATGACTCGATGGTATGACTCATGCATCTCGCATTTGTGTGACATGATCAGGGTTGACTAGGGATATCAGGGTTGTGGCCTCCACAGGTTCATCGTGGATGGTCAGATGGGATACAGAAAATATTTGGTTCTAACACTGTGGGCACATAAGATGTCCTTGGGTGAGAGTCCCAGAATCATCTTAGTATTGGAGGATACTCCAACATATAGACTGAGTGGATACATGAGCGCCGGAGAGTCGAATACCAGTAGGCAGTGTCTCCCACTGTGTCATGGTCGATTTGAAGGGGGTGTGGCCTCCACCCAAGTGAGGGAGCTGTAAGCTAGGCAGAGTATGACCAGCTCGTAAATGGGTCCGCTATCGACAAGCTGGGTAGGTATTGGCAGACTACTAGCTAGGCAGATGGTGAGGTCTTTTTAACTCGCTGGTTGTGCGGCTAGGGAGGCGGCAGCCATTGTGGAGTGTACTAAACCCTAGTGATATCCTAGAGATGAGCTATACTGATATGTGGACTTATTGAGTATGAGTTGTGTACTTAACACTTGACTCATTCATTCATTCATTCACTATCACTCGGGCTAGTGGTGTGCAATCAAGTCATTGTGTGTACCTTTGTAATGTCCAGGATTTCGATTGGGGCGTGTGACCAACCTAAGATCAGGAGTTTACCACATTGAGTCTAGCTATCCAAATTTAGGTATGGGACTGGTTTGATAGAAGTTTATTGTATGGACCCCATAGTCTGCGATACTACGTCCTATCATCCCGACTTCACACTCTAGTGTGGTCATTTCATTCGCACCGCATATTGCATTGCATCCTCAGCATATCATATTTGGCTTACTATGTCTCCGCATTGCATAGTTGATCTACGTTGCTTCCTCAGTATATGGTATTGGTTTATTATGTTTCTGCATCGCATAGCCTGGATAAGGTTGATCATATTTATGAACTTACCAGCATGTTTCTGCATTGCTCTAATATCGCACATTTGACACTTACCTTACACGCACACTTACACCACCCTTTAAGCTTTCTATAAGCTTATTCACGATAGATGCATGCTAGTGGCGTTAGGTCGCAGCAGCGTTGATCTTGGAGCATGCAGCTGTCTTATGGAGCTTTGATTTTCAATATATGTGTTCCTTTTCAGCACTATATTTAAATGTTTATATTAGTGGATAGTGATGATGATGTTGCCTTTGTGATTTGAGTAAACTTGTGGTTATGCCTCTTATGAGATAAATGTACATTGAAAAATCCTTCTTGTATGTAACGTCTCTAAAAAATATGTACAAAGACCCGAGTACCACCTCAGGCAGAACTACCCGAGGACCGCATCCTGACATATAATTTAGGAGGAATTTAGTTAAGTACTAAACTAAATAATAAGTGGATTAATCTTGGGCCACCATTTTCACAAATGGAAAGGCCTAAAGCCATTATTACCACTGACCCAGTGTCATCTTAAGACCTAGGAGGAATCCCAAGAGCCTATCGCTCTCGGGAGTACATTGAAACCCCATATCAAACCTATACCGCACGTCGAGGGTCCTATGACAGTGAAACTATGGAAGATGTATGTCCTGCTAGGCTTGACAACCATCGTGGGAATCCAGCCCAAATAGTGTCCAAAAACGCCCAACTTGAGCCATGAGTGAAGTGCATAGGAAACGCAAATATCCTTAGAAAATGAACTGAAACTTAAGTGAATTGGGTCGTTCGCTCTTACACGAAGTTGAGGATTTCTGAGCATTAGTTTGTGACCAAAATTCACCCATGGGGAAAGGAAATTTCCTTGCACATATTCGTATAACCGTGGCCCTGATTAAATGCGTATGACCGTTGATCTGACACCGAATCTCCACGGTCGATCGGCTTATCCGATCGCACCGAAATTGTGTCCTAGCATGGATCCATTGTCAAGGAGTGTGCCTTATGACGTAGATGAGTCATAGGCCTCCCTATGAGCCCTATTTGTCAGAAACAGCCGCCCACTGTGTATAAACTATGTATAAAGTGGCCCCGGGGCCATTTGCATCACTTCTAGGCTTATAAATTGCCCTTATTTCTCTCCCTCACTCCCATATACGAATTTTATAAAAATTGCAAGGGAGAAAAAAGAGGAGAAAAAGAGGAGAAAATGGGAAAGAGATAAGTGAGATTTTCAAAGATTGCTGCAGGAATCCTCTCCCACGAATCCATGCACCAAGTCTCCACCTTGTTGTGTACCCAACCTTTTTGGTTATGATTTTGGGTAATAAATCCTAACCCTAATATCGTTGTAGAATCCAGGATAGTTGTTCGTTAACCTGGCTAACCTGTTTCATCATTTAGGTGCTCGATGTTCTATTTTTGGAAATGTAGGATTTGGACCGAGTCCGAGTCGAGCATCCCGACGAAAGGTGTGGACTATAAATGCTTAGGTTGTAGTTATCAGTGCTTTCATATCAGTTAATAATTTATGTCTGACTTGATTGCTACTGTATTGCCTTAGGTACATCAATTTCGGTGTGATATACACCTATGAACTGTGAAAAGTAAAAGATGCATCCCATGTGTTTGTTGAAATGTTTGAATGAGCATTTGAAAATGACTTGTGCTTACCATGATTACTAATCTAAGAATCATCATTGTCATATGCATGTTGATCTCTCTGTATAAGGAATTGATAAAACATATTTTGTAACTAACCTAGCCTATGTGTTTGATGAATTGTCTGGATGAGAAATTGTTGATGATTTGTATTTATTATGGGTATTAAGACAAGATCCTTTACTGCCTTATACATATGTGTAAATTCCTTCATGTAATCATATTTTCCTCTATGTAATTAATTGATAAAATGCAAGTGTTTGGTAATATGATCGATGTGTTTGATGAAATGCCCAAATGAGGATTCCACTTGGATTGTTTGTTAAATACTGAGATGAATATCACATGTGTTTGTTAGCTGCATATGAGTTGGATTGAGGCTACAAGTAGCCCAGGCAATTGGCAATAGTCCCTGTTCGAGTGGCCAAAATAGTCTCGCCTCATTAGGTATACTCGATGAATCCGGGTCGCACGACGATTATCAACAGTGGTTAGGCCATGAGGGGTGCTTATGCGCTCCATGTTGATTAAGTTAACGTGTGCTCATACCAATCAAGCTTGCCTAACAAACTGATTGACCTATTGTGTGTTTACCATATATGGACGCGACTGCTTGAATCTAAGGTACCCCTCACCAATGTAAGGATCCACTTTAACCATGGTACCACGATCCACTAAGACTCATGAGCCGGACATGGTAGTATGGGACACTGTATTCAAGCTGTCAGCCTTCGTTAGGGTGACGAGCCTCCCCGTAGTGACCTGTGAGTGACTAAGACTTGTGAGCCAAGCATGGTGGCGTGGGACATCGTGTTCATGATGTCGACCTACGTAGGGTGATGAGCCTCCCCATAGTGACTATGAGTATAAATTTCTTGTAACTTGCCTATCTTATGTGTTTAATTAGGCATGACGACCCTACAACTTGCCTATCGTATGCATTTGACTAGGAGTGACGAACCTAGATGGATCCTTCGATTCGGGTCAATGATATAAAGGGACGTACCGTAGTTTCCCAAACTTGTTGTATGAATAAGCTTAATTAATTACTTGGCTAACACGACCAAGCATTGCACCGCATTAGTTAGGATGTGCTTAAAAGGCGATGGAGTTGCACCGTTTTGAGGAAGTGTTGTCATATACGAAATAGGTTATTGGAGTCACTTGTGAGGGATCTTCGATGTGAGGGCATATATCTTTACTTGCACTCCATTCTTACATTAAAAAGAGTAGTTAGGAAGTGATTGTTATGATTGCTTTATCATTACTACTTGATTGACTTGATAACATGTTAACTTTTGCCTTATAGAACCACTAGTTGATCACTCACTCCCACTCTGGGACAATGTTTTAAAACACCAACCAGACTCTAATTTAGATGTAGGTGCAGATGAAGTCTATGCAATGGAGCAGGACTTCTTGGACGAGGAGGAGGAATTATCCTACTTTCAACTCTCAGGCTCGTCGATATATACCTCGGGCTGATATGCAAGGATCACTGGGATATCTGGGCTTAGTTGGACACATTTAAATTTCCATTTTTCTTCATTTTGGAACCATACATGTAAATATTGGCTCATACCCTGGATGAGGTTTTGTGAAACACCTACATGCTTAAATAGATATGTTTTAGACTTTTGCTTTCTTAACTTAATTATCTCCGGAGTCTGATATATTGTTTAGTATAATCCCACGCATGCTTAACTCAGTAACATGGATGAAATCTGAATATCATCATCCATACTGCATAAGTGATGTTCTGAATCTTAAGAATAGAGCTTTACTCGACCTGGGTTATAGGCCACATGACGTATTCTAACGCACTCTGACTTAGGAAGGAGGCGATGGAATTTAAAAATGATATTAAGATTCCAAAGATTCGTCGACGGCGAGACCAAACGCTGTAATTTAGTCTATAATGCGTCTTAGATCACATGAATTGACCTAAGTCACCTCTAGGCCGTCAGTCGATGGGTTTAACTCGTCAGTTGATGAATTTTGAACCTGAGATGGACCCAGGTGGCGCAAATATATGCACGTTAGACCATGAAAAATGGACCCTACGAGCCTAAGGACCCAAATCAAGGAGTTCGACGGGGCCCAAGGGGTCCCACAAACCAAAAACGATCACCTGGGGAGGGGGGTGGCCACTGCGGGCCAAGCTAGCAGGGAGTGACAGCACCGCTGACCAGGCTAGCAGGGCGAGGCGGCGCCACTAGATCGACAGCACACCGCTGACCTGACCAGCAAGGCGCAGTGGAGCCATGGGATCGACGATGCACCGTCGCCGGCCAAACATAGTGGGTCCCTGCCACGTGTGGGGTCCCCCTTTAAACCTCCCTATCACCATTTTTCCCTCATTTCACCCATTTCTAACTCCTCAAACCCCTCCAATCTCCCAAAAACCCTCTCTCTCTCTCTCAAATCTTCATTTCCATACTTCTAATCTCTCATTTTCTTTACACCCTACACCCCTCCACCTCTATTTCTCTAAAACCATCATTTGCATCTCCTAATCTTCCTTGCATTTTTCAATTCTACCCACTCACAATCCCAATCACTTTAATGATTCAAATCCCTCCCTTATTCTCACTCATTTGAGCACAAACCCTCCTTTTTGTGTCTTATAACCTCCATACCTTCAAATCCACTCCATCCTCAAAGTGTTTCCATCTCTATGGTCCTTTTGGAGGTCGTGGCCGCCATCTTCTCTATTTCAATGCTCCTTTCCCTCGTGGGAAAGAAGCGAGCCGCCCCGGACAAGGCCGGGCCAAGCCGTCCGAGACACTCCAAAAAGAGAACAAGTGCCGAGACAAGTGCGAGCGCCGAGTGGTGGTTAAAGCAAGACCCTGACCCTTAAATCTCGGTAGAGAGGTCTTTACCGGCGGGCACTAGACTTGGTAAGTTCCGTAATCGCAAGGTTATTTTTGAAGCTCATGTGGATGAAAAATTATTTGGGATGTATCTAGTGATCGACCACCTCTTGGAGATTGGGTGGGGCCCCATGTTTGAAGAAAAAACACATGCTAGTGAGGGCACCGTACGAGCCTTCTATGCGCACATAAGGGACCCAACTCTTGAGCCTCTCCAGTTTAACATCTCATTAGGGAGAACGGAAACCAGGGTCGATGTGGATATCATGGCCCGTATCATGGGAGTAGAGTGTGGTGTTGTACATGCTAGTGAGACTAATCTCACTAGTGGATGGGAGAGAGGTCGCTGCACTCACTTCCTTTGCGGCCAACTCGTCAATTAGAGGCGAGGCAATAGCCTCCCATCGACACATATAACGAAAGATTACTACCTGCTCCACCATGTATGCACGTACAATGTGTATCCTAGATGGAACAACTGCATAGAATGCACTAGATTTATCGTGGATTTCCTATACCGAGTTGGACAGGAAGAAAAGGTGTACCTGCCTACTCTTACCTTGACCTAGATAATTAATACGGCACGGTCTACTAGGGGGACTCGCCCCTCCCATTCGGCTGACTCATTTGCAAGACCGCCCGTAACAGGCTCGCGTACATGCACTTGCCACCGAAGCATTTGAATTAACGGTTGCAGTACCACTAGCCTTTAAATCACTGCGCACATCCAAGGTACACCAGTATTTCTATTAGTGGACACTGGGTCCACAATTTCAATGATATCATGCTCTACAGTCAAGCAATTAGGGTTGGACACTACCCCTATGGTTGGGGTGAGAGTAATCGTCGAGGCAGGGAACTTCTCAGACACCACTAAGCTTTGTAAGAGTTGCGTGATAGACTTAGGGAGCTGCGTGGTGTGCATTGACCTGATTGTAACCAAGATATATCATTATGACGTCATCCTCGGCATGGATTGGCTCACCGAAATAAAGGCAAAAATCGACTATGAAACCAGATTGGTGATGGCCCATGGGGTCGAGGGCACGACCTTCACCTTCCCAGTTCAAGTCAGTTGTTCCCACCGCATTCGTTGTTACGCTTCCCTATTGGAAAATTGTGATGGTCCGTCACTTGGGGACATGCCAGTAGTCCAAGATTTCACCTACATGTTCAGAACGATCCCTGGACTACCTCCTCAACGCGAGATCAACTTTACTATCAACCTTGTGCCAAGCGCGATGCCTATCTCCTTACCGACATACCACATGTCTCCGTGTGAAATAGAGGAATTGAGGAGGAAACAAATTGATGATTTATTGGACTCAGGCTTTATATGGCCGAGCGTATCTCCTTGGGGACCTCCAATGTTGTTTGTGAAAAAGAAGGATGGATCACTGCAGTTATGTATAGACTATCGCAAACTGAACCACGTTACAGTAAAGAACAAGTATCCTCTACCCAGGATAGATGACCTGTTTGACCAATTGAAGAGAGCTCAGTATTTTTCTAAGATAGACTTACAGTCTGGGTATCATTAGTTGCGCATTAGGAATGAAGACGTGCAGAAAATATCTTTCAGGACTAGCTTTGGGCACTACGAATTCCTCATGATGCCATTTGGACTTACAAATGCACCAGCCGTATCCATAGATATCATGAACCGGGTGTTTCGAATGTATCTTTACTGATTCTTCATCATATTCATAGACAACATTTTGATATACTCAAAGAGTTAGAAAGATCATGAAGAACACCTGCAAGCAGTCCTTGATAGTCTTAGGCAGAATCTGTTGTTTGCACAGTACCGAAAATGCGACTTCTGTAAGGAAGAAGTCAAGTTCTTAGGACACATGAATTCCAAAGAAAGAATCATCGTGGACCCTGCCAAGGTGACCACGGTACAAGACTGGGAGCAGCCCGGCTCAGTTACAGAAGTGAGGAGTTTTCTTAGACTTGCTAGCTATTATTGCCGACTCATTAAAGATTTCTCCAAGATAGCCCGACAGTTGTCTCAACTTATTTGAAAAGATCTTAAGTTTTCTTGGAATCAGAAAGCAGAGGTAACCCTTCAAGAATTAAAGGACAAGCTGACATTTGCGCCCATACTAGTGCTGTCAGGGTAAGGGGTCAAATATAATATTTACACCGATGCCTCTCGAGTCGGTTTGGGGTGTGTACTTATGCAGAATGATAGGGTGATTGCCTATGCCTCACGACAGTTGAAGAAACACGAAGAAAATTACCCCACTCACGATTTGGAGTTGGCAGTAGTCATTTTCACATTAAAGCTTTGGAGACATTACCTCTATAGAGAGGAGTTCAAGCTCTTTTGCAACTATAAAAGCCTCAATTACATCTTTACACAGAGGGACCTGAATATGAGGCAATGCCATTGGATGAAGACTTTGAAAGACTTCAAGTTTGAAGTCTCCTACCATCCTGGCAAGGCTAACCTTGTGGCCAATGCATTAAGCCGCAAGAAAACTGTAGAATTTGTAACCTCGCTATTAGTAAGAGAGTGGAATATGGTGGAGTTCGTGTGAGATTTCGAACAGAGGCTGATAGTGGAGGAGTCATTCGAGAGCGCCGCACACTTCCATGTGCAACCACTTATTGATGACTGAATCATTGTAGCTTAGAAAGAAGATGAACTATTGGTGAAGATGAGAGAGCGTGCAAGAAAAAGTGAAGAATCAGAATGGAGGATTGGCTTAGATGGAGGTTTGCGGTATCGTGGCCGCTTATGCATCCCGAACCTTCACGACTTGAGGAGAGAAGTTCTAGAGGCCGCACACAGTTCAAAGTTGGTGATGCATCCGGGTAGTACAAAGATGTCTTGAGATGTGAAGTGTTTGTACTGGTGGGACAACATGAAGTCCTAAATAGCAGACTTTGTGTCCCGATGCCTTACGTGTCAGCAAGTCAAGGCCGAGCACCACCGACCCCTTGGTTTACTTCAGCCCATGCCCATAGGTAAGTGGAAGTGGGATTTAATATCTATGGATTTCATTTCTTAGTTACCAAATACGAGAAAGGGGCATGACTCCATTTGGGTGATTGTGGACCAGCTGATGAAGTCGACTCATTTCCTCTCGATTAGAGTTTCTACTTCGACAGATGACCTAGCCAAGCTGTACATTAAGGAGATAGTATGATTGCATGGGGTTTCTTTAGAGATTATGTCAGACCGAGACACATGATTCATGTCTATTTTATGGACTCAAATACAAGAGGCGATGGGGATGAAACTAAAATTCAGTATAGCGTTCTACCCTCAGACCGACGGGCAGACGGAGCGGGTGAATCAAATACTCAAGGATATGTTACAAGCATGCATACTTGACTTCAAGGACAGCTGGGATGACTGTCTCCCTTACGCTGAATTTGCCTATAACAAAAGTTTCCAAGCAAGCATTGCCATGGCTCCTTATAAAGCCTAATATGGACGCCCATGTTGGGCTCCGCATTGTTGGGCGAAAGTTGGCGAGAAGAGCTTGGTTGGCCCAGATTTGGTTCGGGCGACCTTTAAAAAGATTGATATTATCAGGCGTCGACTCCTTACAACCCAGAGTAGGTAGAAGAGCTACGCAGATACGAGATGGAGACAATTGGAATTCGAAGTTGGGGATAATGTATTCCTTAAAGTTTTCCCAATGAAAGGAGTACTACGTTTTGGCAGGAAAGGGAAACTCACGCCGAGGTTCATTAGCCCGTTCCAGCTTTTACACCAAGTGGGTGTAGTGGCATACCATCTTGCCTTGCGCACGCCACTCGCAAGCATACACAACATGTTTCATGTGTCAATGCTGAAGAAATATGTTCCCGACCCTACTCATATTATCAAGTGGGAGCAAGTATAGTTAGGAGAAGATACTACCTATGTATTATGACCAACACGTATTCTAGATAATAAAGAGCAAGTATTATGTAGCAAGATTATCCCGCTCGTGAAAGTGTTATGGACACACCACACCGAGGAGGAGGCTACTTGGGAAACGGAAGCCGAAGTCCCTAAGAACTACCCACAAATCCTCGAGGAGTATGAAAAGGCACTAATCTTGGGGATAAAAATTTTCTTTAAGGGGGGTAGATTGTAAAGTCTCGAAAAAATTCGTAAAAAGACCTGAGTACCACCTCAGGCAGAACTACGCGAGGACCGCATCCTGTCATATAATTTAGGCAGAATTTAGTTAAGTACTAAACTAAATAATCTATAGATTAATCTTAGGCCACTATTTTCATAAATGGGAAGGCCTAAAGCCATTAGTACCACTGACCCAATGTCATCTTAAAACCTAGGGGGAATTCCAAGGGCCTGTCGCTCTTGGGAGTACATTGAAACCCCATATCAGGCCTAGACCGCACGTCGAGGGTCCGATGACCATGAAACTATAGGAAGATGTCCATCCTGCTAGGCTTAACAACCATTGCGGGAATCAAGCCCAGATAGTGTCCAGAAATGCCCAACTTGAGCCATGAGTAAAGTGCATGGGAAACACGAATATCCTTAGAAAATGAACTGAAACTTAAGTGAATTGGGCCGTTCACTCTTATGTAAAGTTGAGGATTTTTGACCATTAGTTTGTAACCAAACTTCACCCATGGGGAAAGGAAAATTTCCTACACATATCCGTATAATCGTGGCCCCGATTGAACACATATGACCGTTGATTTGACACCAGCTCTCCACGGTCGATCGCCTTATTGGATCGCATTGAAATCATGTCCTAGCATGGATCCATTGTCAAGGAGTGTACCCTACGACGTAGATGAGTCATGGGCCTCGCTATGAGCCTTATTCGCCAGAAACAGCCGCCCACTGGGTATTAACTATGTATAAAGTGGCCTTGGGCCATTTGCATCAATTCTAGGCTTATAAATAGCCCTTATTTCTCTCCCTCACTCCCATATATGAATTTTGTAAAAACCCTAAGGGGTAGAGAGGAGAAAATGATGAGAAAAAAGGAAAGAGAGAAGTGAGATATTAGGAGATCGCTGCAAGAATCCTCTCTAACGAATCCACGGATCAAATCTCCGCCCCGTTGCGCTACCCAACCTTTTTCAATTATGATTTTGGGTAAGAAATCCTAACCCTAATATCGTTGTAGAGATCCAGGATAGTTGTTCATCAACCTAGCTAACCTGCTTCGTCATTTAGGTGCCTGACGTTCCATTTTCAAAAATGTAGGATTTGGGTCGAGTCCGAGTGGAGCATCCCGACGAAGGTGCAGATTCTAAATGCTTAGGTTATGGTTATCAATGCTTTCATGTCAGTCAATGATTTATTCTTGACTTGATTGCTACCGTATTATCTTAGATACGTCGATTTCGGCATGATATACACCTATAAACTGTGATGAGTAAAAGATGTATCCCATGTGTTTGTTGAAATGTTTGAATAAGCATTTGAAAATGACTTGTGCTTGCCATGTTTACTAATCTAGGAATCATCATTGTCATATGCATGTTGATCTCTCTGTATAAGGAATTGATAAAACATATGTTGTAACTAACCTAGTCTATGTGTTTCATGAATTGTCTGAATGAGAAATTGTTGCTGATTTATATTTATTACGGGTATTAAGATAGGATCCTTTACTGCCTTATACATACGTGTAAATTCCTTCATGTAATCATATTTTCCTCTATGTAATTAATTGATAAAATGCAAGTGTTTGGTAACATGATCGATGTGTCTGATAAAATGCCCAAATGATGAATCCACTTGGACTGTTTGTTAAATACTGAGATGAATATCACATGTGTTTGTTAGCTACATATGAGTAGGATTGAGGCTATAATATAGCCCAGGCAATCGGCAACAGTCCCTGTTCGGGTGGCCGAATTAGTCTCACCACATTGGGTATACTCGATGAATCCGGGTTGCACGACGATTGTCGATAGTGGTTAGGCCACGAGGGGTGCTTATGCGCTCCATGTTGATTAAGTTAGCGTGTGCCCATAACAATCAAGCTTGCCTAACGAACCGATTGACCTATTATGTATTTACCATGTATGGACATGACTGCTTGAATCTAAGGTACCCCTCACTAATGTAAAGATCCACTTTAACCATGGTACCACGATCCACTAAGACTCATGAGCTGGGCATGGTAATATGGGACACCGTGTTCAAGCTGTCAGCCTATGCCGGGATGACGAGCCTTCTCGTAGTGACCTCACTACAAGAAATCTCACTTTTAGCGACGAAAATTTTCGTCCCTAAAAGTCAAATTTTTGTAGCTAAAAAGTTTTAGCGACGAAAGTTTTCGTCGCTAAATTCATCGCTAAAAGACCGATGTCGAAGCGTTTTATCAGCGAAGAATTCGAATCGTCGCTAAATGCAAGCTTTTTAGCGATGAAAATTTTCGTCGCTAAAAAAACTGTACAAGACTTTTACCAGCAAAAATTTTCGATGCTAAAAAATGTTCCACTTTTAACGACAAAAATTTTCGTCGCTAAAAAAACTATACAAAACTTTTTGCAGCGAAAATTTTCGCTTCTAAAAATAAATTACAAAACTTTTGGCTACAAAAATTTTCGCTGCTAAAAATAAATTACAAAACTTTTAGCGACGAAAATTGTCGTCGTTAAAAAAACTGTATAAGACTTTTAGCAGCGAAAATTTTCGCTACTAAAAAATTCGTTCCATAAATTTTCGTCGCGAAAAAACTGTATAAAACTTTTAGCAGCAAAAATTTTCGCTCCTAAAAAATCGTTCCACTTTTATCGACAAAAATTTTCGTCACTAAAAAAACTGTACAAGACTTTTAGCAGCGAAAATTTTCGCTACTAAAAAAATTGTTCTACTTTTCGCGACGAAAATTTTCGTCGCTAAAAAATTGTACAAGACTTTTAGCAGCGAAAATTTTCGCAGCTAAAAATAAATTACAAAACTTTTAGCTACGAAAATTTTCGTCGCTAAAAGTCTCTTTTTAAAAAATTATTCTAGCTCAAAATTCCACACAAAATTCCTGATATACACCTGTTAACAATATATTTCATCATATTCATCCTGATATACACCTGTTATATAATGTATTTCATCATATTCACATTCACATCCATCTAAACCCAAACAAGAAAATCCATCCAAACATAAAAGTACATTCATCCAAACACAAACAATCTTATCTGCATCACACTCATTCATGCATAAATACATATAAGTTTAACATAATAAACAAATATACAAAAAATCATCATCTTCTTCCTATTTCGACAACATCCTTACCACCTACTTTCTAGTCAAGTTCCATAGCCATGTACACTTGTTTCCTTGTCCTTGCATCTTAACATCATCGCCATCTTTCTCTTTTATCTACACCACCCAACATTTGGAAGGATCATACATGTATTCACTGAAGAAGATATGCTCAAAGATTGCAGGGTCATCTAGAGATGGAAGATCATGCTTCTTTCTAGCTTCACACTTCCCTTCTATCATCTCCACTAGCACACTGAGTGTTTCTACACTGTAATACACCTGCCAATTGAACTGAAAATCTTGTAACATCATTTCTACTAGTCACTGGAAACAGTCATATGATTTGTGACTCCATAACATGTCTGTGGGTTCTCTATGAACTCTAATCACAGAGTGATACCCAAAAACCTGACACACTTGGTGGTCAAACTACAACTCAATGCCAACATGGACTGGCACATCAGCCACTTTTGTTGTAATAGGAATTGTTTGATAACCATGATGAAGAAGAATACTTTCCAACAAAGAGCTACCAGTTAACGGCCAAGAAACTCACCTTCATCGTGACGTGGCAAGCCAAAAGTTGATAAGGCATGTACTTATAGCCACTGCAAAAAGAAAAAATGAAAAACTGAGTTGTGGCTTTTGGGTTTTCTCAATGACATCATATCATTTATTCAAGTCACAATACAAAATAAAATTCAAATCTTTCAAGGCCTGATTGAGTTTCATCGACTTAATGCAAAGATAATCTACAAGCTCAAAATAGAGCTAATCACAGGTTCACTAGGCTAGAAATAATCCATTGATCTAAATGCATCTTTTACACTGCATTTTGAAACACACCTAAGTTGGATTGCAATTGTTCAGTTCAATTAGGTGGCAATGATTGAACTGTATCGACGGTTAGTGTTATTCATAATGGAGTACAAATTGCAATTACATTCCTTTCTAGTTGAACTTGGAGTAATGATCACACAATACAAATACTATGATAGTTTCAAATTGGTCATTTCAGCTTCACTGAAATGATTATTGCATTTCTAGATGATAGCATGTCCACACACAACCATTGCCTTGCATATACTCTCACCTTGAACTGTCCTCAAACTATCCATACATATTAACTTTGGAATTCACCTTTAGTCAAAGAAATTGAATGTTAATCTATATGCAAATAGAGATCATCATAGTTCCAACACTTATGTTCCTTGAATGAAAAGAAAAAACCATTGAATATCATTCAAAATATAGAACATGAAAGCAATGAAACACAAGTTCTTCTACAATATTTGGTGGTAATGTCAGTTGTATTAACAACATGCCTGCACTGCAAAAGTTCAATACAAACATTCTACAACAGAAATAACTTTTGTTTTTAAGTTGAGACTATGAGAAACTCTGATATGACTGTGGTACTATCAACATGATCAAGAGATATGGGAGCCAATGGAATTTAAAAGATATACCGTAGTTACTAGAAACCATATCATTAATGAAGTATATAACATAAGTGCTTTTTTTTCACAACAGCAAAACTTCATAAGGTTGTTAACATTACTGAGAACAGAAGTTCTTAAAAGTTTAGGAGAGCTCCAATAAAGAAAACCTCGAAGACATGACAAACTCAATCTTCCTTCAGTGAGCAGATAAGCAACAATTGTGATTCCTTTATCTTAGCGATAGATTGCACCACCGAACTACGAAGAATTATGATAAGATCTACATGTAAGAATTTTTCTTTCTTCCTCTTTCTACAAGAGTGTTTCATAGTGACCATAAGTTTTGGATTAAAACTATATCATTAATGAAGTATATAAGCCACCAAGTTTCAACAGGCTTTAAGCCAGGATTGACTTTACTTCATTGGATATTGCATCTTTACTTCCAAATAAATGAATTCATTGTAATATAAATCAATTGGGCACAAATCAAACCCTGTAGTGATCAAGAATTCCATTGGGTGGCTAGTAGAATTCCACTGGGCACAAATCAAACCTTATAGTCCTTTCCTATCAATTGGGCACAAATCAAACCCTATAAATCAATTGCTCTCCTAGATTACCACCATTACAATTTGTGAGGCAGCAAACTGTCCAAACTTCATTGTTGATTATCCTTTAATTTTTGCGATTGTTCCTTTTAATAGAACAATTTATGGAAAACATTAAGGCCCTTCCAATCTAAACCTCACATCATTTGCATAGAATAAAGGTAATAGATTTCAACCTAAGGAATCTTGCAGGAGTTGCGTAAGTTTGCTGTTTCTGTAAGGTATGTAGGTATTTTTCTGAGCCAAGGCTACAATCACATCTCCCAAACAGGAAAGGGACCGATTGATATGTTGTGCTTATTTTAGCCTATCTCTTGTTACTTTCTGATTTATCCACCCTCTCACTTCCTGCATTTTCTAACCATTTAGTGTCACCATGCTGATAAAGTTCTTCACTAAACAGTAAATTTCACAACAATCATCATCAGGACAGGAACAAAACAAATTCATAGAGAAGTTACTTATTGAAATTACCAACCTTCATAGAGAAGAAGTATGGGAACAATCGTTACAATAACAAATTCATAGAGAAGTTACTTCCGAAGCTCACAATTGCTGTATCAACAAATGCAGATTTCAATATATATAATATAAAGCCTGCACCAAGAATATAAAAAATGAAAAATGTTTCTTACTTTTCAAGAATTTGGTTGCATTAGGAAATGCTTTCAACACCTGGAAAAGAGACCAAATAAAGAAAAAGAAAAAAAGGTAAAAAATAAAAAATAAAAAATCAGCATATAGTGCAATATAATCTACAAAGTTTACAAAATTAAAAATGATAATGGATGACACTTCAAGAAAATAAACATATGTCAAAATATTTATGGAGAGAAATTTAAAATAATAATTTAAAAAAACATAAACACGTCAAGCATTTATGATGCAAAATCCTGCACCAATTGAACTTCATTTATGATTACTGAAAATCAGTCCATGCACAAGTGAATCCAGTGAGAAGTTGTGATATGCATACCAAGGGTATCATATAATGGAGCACAATAAATCCCATGAGCATTGCAGGCCTGCAGAAGTTATGCAACATCAATAAGAAACACAAAAATCTAAAAAGGAGGCTCACATATAGAGTTTAGAGGTGTGTTGAGCATACACATGTATAACCTAGCCCATCTAAATGCCACCACATGTGTCAGCCAGGCACAAAGGTGTGAAATCCTATATATGTGAACATAGGTTCATTCCCAGTTGATCTCATTTTAGCAAAGATAATGACAAGAGCTCCTAAATTCATACATAAAAACAAAAGAAGAGGAAAGGAGTTCCTACCAAGTGAATTTAGAGGTTTTTCCCTTTTATCAATTGGTATTCCTTAATACGTAAATACATACATATATACATGCATAGATAGACATGTACACATGCTCTCTTTCCCCCACCCCATGCATGTGTGGGCACACACACACAAGAAATGTCCACGAGTGAGTTTCAGCTCACAGGGGGAAATGCTTGCTTGTCTCAAAATACACATTTGTTGGTGGAGTCAACAAAAGCACAAAGACTTTCGCAAGAGAAAGAAACACCCGAGGGAAATGCTAGATGGTTCTTTGCAAAAACTTGGAATCTGTGGTAATATAGACAGAAGAAGATGGAAACTATCTTGACTATGCGACAGGGTACAACTGACCTTAGAAATTCGAATATAAAACTTGCATCTAGAAACTTTAAATAAAAAATAAGTATAGGTTTAGGTTATAAGTATAGGTTTAGGTTGGGTTATAAGTTAAGGTTTAGGGATTTGAGTTTAGGTTAAGGTTTAGGTTTAGGTTATAAGTATAGGTTTTGGGATTTGAGAATAGGTTTAGGCTATAAATATAGGTTTAGGTTAGGTTATAGGTTAAGGTTTAGGTTTAAGTTATAAGTATAGGTTTTGGGATTTGAGAATAGGTTTAGGTTATAAGTATAGGTTTAGCTTGGGTTATAGGTTAAGGTTTAGGGATTTGAGTTTAGGTTTAGGTTTAGGTTATAAATATAGATTTTGGGATTTGAGAACAGGTTTAAGTTATAAGTATAGGTTTAGGTTGGGTTATAGGTTAAGGTTTTGGGATTTGAGTTTAAGTTAAGGTTTAGGTTTAGGTTATAAGTATAGGTTTTGGGATTTGAGAATAGGTTTAGGTTATAAGTATAGGTTTAGGTTGGGTTATAGGTTAGGGTTTAGGGATTTGAGTTTAGATTTAGGTTATAAGTATATGTTTTGGGATTTGAGAATAGGTTTAGGTTGGGTTATAGGTTAAGGTTTAGGAATTTGAGTTTAGGTTTAAGTTATAGGTTTAGGTTTAAGTTAAAGTTTAGGGATTCGGGTTCGGGTTCGGGTTTAGGTTATAGGTTTAGGTTAAGGTTTAGGTTTAGGTTATGGGTTTTGGGATTTGAGAATAAGTTTAGGTTATAAGTATAGGTTTAGGTTGGGTTATAGGTTAAGGTTTAGGGATTTGAGTTTAGGTTTGGGTTTGGGTTTACGTTATAAGTATAGGTTTAGGTTGGGTTATAAGTTAAGGTTTAGGGATTTGAGTTTAGGTTAAGGTTTATGTTTAGGTTATAAGTATAGGTTTTGGGATTTGAGAATAGGTTTAAGTTATAAGTATAGGTTTAGGTTGGGTTATAGGTTGGAATGGAAAACAAGTTATTTTAGACTACTAAAGCTAAGATGGACAATCCTGCAAGTGAACCTGTTAGAATTCCTACTCCATCTTCGTGTCCTATATAACAAAATACATAAATGCGGAGAGGCTCCCAATCAGCTCTTCAACTCTCCAGGAAAAATGGTCTTTGTGAAAGCTCAGGAGCATTGGACTATTAGATCTCCTTCAGCCTTTTATGTCCAATGCACCTCACAACTTTCCGTAACCAGCTGTGGTCCTTCATTATGGTGTAGAGAACACACAAAATAGTCACTTAAATACATCCAGACAAATCACAGTAGCACTTCTCTAACATTCAAAATTTTCAAAACCGAATTGGAAAAAAGAGAATCAAAGTAAACTAAATCAGATTTGAAAGTTGGTCAAATCATAAATAGGCGGATTATGGACGGAGACATTGTTTTCATTAATAGGCCACCTAGTACTCATAAACATTCATTACAAGCATTTTCTGTCTATGTGCATGACGACCATACCGTTAAGATCAATCCCCTTATTTGTGCTCCCCTAGGTGTAGATTTTGATGGGGATTGTGTTCATATATTTTATCCAGTCTCTAGCAGCAAAGGCAGAAGTTTTGGAGCTGTTTAGTGTTGAAAAGCAAATTCGTAGTTCTCATAGTGGTAGTATGAATTTACAACCGGTGCATGAATCTTTATTGTCACTTAAACTCATGTTTAAGACTTTTTTCTTGAACAAAGTGACTGCGCAACAGTTGGCTATGTGTGTTTCACCAGTTTACTGGAACTTGCTTTGCTTAAGGCTCACCATACAGGTCCTTTGTGGACTGTTTTGCAAATGGTACAGAGTGCTTTACCTGCATTTTTTGACTGCTTTGGGGAGAGGCATTTGATCAGTAAAAGTGAAATGGTGAGGATTGATTTCAATAGAGATTTACTGCAGTCATCATTCACAGAGATTGTTACTTCTGTTCTTGACAAGAAGGGAACAGAAGAAGCTGTTAAGTTCTTTAATATGTTGCAACCATTGCTGAAGGAGATTCTCTTTTTAGAAGGATATAGTATTGGCCTGAATGATTTTGACATTCCCAAGGCTGTTACTGAAGATATAAAGAAGAAGATTCAGGACATATCACCTTTGTTGCTTCACTTGAGATCAAATTACAATGAACTTGTAAAGTTGTTAGTGGAAAGCTACCTGAAAACTATAAAACTGCCAATCATGACTCGTATTCTAAAGTTATCTGCTTTGGGTAATTTGATAGATTCTAAAAATGATTCAGCTATCAGTAAGGTTGTTCAACAACTTGGCTTTTTGGGGCTTCAACTTTATGACCGAGGGAAGTTTTATTCAAGGCGTTTGGTTGAGGATATGAGTTTCCACTTCCAAAATAAGTATTCTGTTAATGGTGATATGAGTTTCCACTTCTAAAATAAGTATTCTGTTAATGGTGATATGAGTTTCCACTTCCAAAATAAGTATTCTGTTAATGGTGTTGACTATCCTTCTAAGGCATTTGGGTTAGTTAAGAGCTCCTTTTTTCAAGGTCTGACCCCCTATGAAGAGTTGGTCCATTCCATATCATCCAGGGAAGTGTTGATCCGTTCTTCCGGAGACTTCTTCCAGAACTTTGTTTTAAAATCTAATGGCCACACTTAGAGATGTCATTATCTGTTATGATGGGACAGTGAGAAACCTCTGCAGAAATTCTATAATTCAATTTGAGTATGGACAGGTGGACAAAAATAGTCCTGGCAGGTCTCTTGCCGGTGAACTGGTTGGCGTATTAGCTGCTACTGCAATATTAAATCCTGCATATAAAACAGTTCTTGATTCTTCTCAGAGCAACAACTCTTCATGGGAATCGATGAAGGAAATACTTTAGTGCAAAGTTAACTTCAAGAATGATATTATAGATCAGAGAGTTATTCTATATTTGAATGAGTGCTTCTATGGGAAAATGCATTGCAAGGAGAATGCAGCATATTTAGTTCAGAATCGTTTGAAAAAAGTCGCTTTAAAGGCATCGACAAATACCTGAAAGTTCAGAAGCGGATACAGGCCTTGTTGGCCACATTCACCTTGATAAGATGCGCTTGAAAGTACTCGAGCGGAGCATGGATGAGATCCTGCACTCTTATCAAGAGGTTATAAATTGCTTTGGGAGAAAGAAGCACGCTCTTTCACCTTTTTTTAAGAAGATTTATTTGTCTTCCTGCGAATGTTGCACACTTCAGCAATAATGTGATGAGAAGTGGTCTCAGCTGCCATGCCTGCAGTTCTTCTACAAACAGCAGGAACATTCATATCAAACAACACTAAGTAGATTGTCTCTTTCAGTTGTCTTCTAGATGCCTTAGCAGATTCAATATCTGAAGAAAATGAAAAAATAATAATAATAATAAATTGATGGACTGTCTTCTAGATGCCTTAGCAGATTCAGTCTATCCATTACTATTGCCCCTATCAAGGAGAGATGATACCATTACCAGTTAAACTTCTGATTCCCACTGGGACACTATGCTAACTACACTTTAGGCATAACTTCCTCAATTGGGTCGGGACCACATTCTCCTTTTTTTTTCTTTTTTTTTTCTTTTTTTACAAATAAATAACTAACTTTGCATATGCATTCCATGTTAGCACTAATGCCATTAAGATCTTTTTCAATCAAGTGCAGATTTGAGAACTTGATTATGCTCTCGTACCAATAGAAGACTTTATTTATGTCAGATCTCTCCAAATTAGTAGCACTCCACACTTGCTTTGAAATAGCATTTATAATTATAGAGATGATATCCTGTCAGCTGAACGAAGCAAATGGAGCACAACAACAGTAGCAGCAAAAAAAAAAAAAAAACAAAAGTCCATGTACCCTGAGAGTATCCAATTCAGGCCCTCCTAAGGCATCATAGTAGTGATCTATTGGTTAAACATCAATTTCAGCAGTCTGTGTACTGTTAACCTCTGGTTCTCATTTTTTTGGAATTGTATAATCATAAAGCAATGGAAATAATGTGAAATTAGATGATATTTTTTTTTGGAATTGTACCTTCTGATCACGCATAGGCTGCAGATGAAACACATTCCAGAACTTCTTACCTACATCAGTTAAAACAACTTAGAAGCACTTTACAGAAGAAATGGTAAAGAAAAAAAATCAAAGAAGACCAATGATTTCAATGTCCATCTTATGCATTTGAACCAAAATCCCATTCTTTCAAGCATAGAGAGGGAGAGAAGAAATCTAAAAT
Organism: Magnolia sinica; assembly: GCF_029962835.1. Taxonomy (NCBI): domain Eukaryota; kingdom Viridiplantae; phylum Streptophyta; class Magnoliopsida; order Magnoliales; family Magnoliaceae; genus Magnolia; species Magnolia sinica. The sequence goes on from NC_080583.1 coordinate 37,003,476, forward strand.
TGACATCTTAATATATTAGAGCAAACACAAAACGTAAGTTCATAATATAATGGATATAGACTAGAAACAGTGCACTAAAATGTTTTTGGGATCAATATCCATAAAGGTCATTGAACAAGAATTTGTTCAACCTAGCAATCATTGGTAAACGTAAAAAATTGTCCTACTGTTCAGCCTACCCTCAATAGAACATTTCACGGATATGGGCACTATCTCATTTTTCACAACAGAGGAATCATGATCATCAGATATGGGCACTATCTCATTTTTCATTTCAGCATAAGCTACCATGCGATACTTGGAATTTCTCCATCATTACAATTTTCACTGCCCATAAATTTAAAAAGAAAAAAAAAAGTCATCTGTCAGGTCTTGAGCAAGGGGAGTCAAGTGTAAGTTTTGCACCATTTATAAAATGGTGGTGAGACTTTAGACATACACATGGCATGCTTGTATGGCAATCCAGACCATCCAAATCTATGGATGGAGCACAAGTGCAAAATAAAAAATCTTCACTGAGAAGATAACATTAACCATCAGATTTGTCCTTACAAATTTGGACCATTTACTTTTATTTTTAACCATCTATCCATATGATATCCTTTAATTGGATGGTTAGGATTGCTTGATCAGTGTGATTTAGAAATGTCTGATTTTAGAAATGCTCCATCAACAATGAGATCCACAATCTGGATGGTGTGTATAGCTGTAAATCTATCTGATATGTAAGGTGGATGAGTCACTACCAATTTTTAAATGGTGCCAAAAAAAAAAAAAACAAATAGATGCAATAGCTCTATTGAATTTACCATTTTATCCTAGAAAGTGAATTGTCTATCAGTGGAAGGAGAGTAATAAATATGAATTCCCTTTCTATTTTCAAATCAGGTGGAGAAGGAAAATGAAAAAAAAAAAGTTGGGAGAGAAAAGTACAGAAAGAGAAGAGGGGAGTCTAACAACATAGAAAATCTGCTACACAAGAAAGAAATGCATCCACAACAGTCCTTGAAAATTTTGATTCAAGCTAAATTGTTGGATGTAACTCGATGAGGCTGTTACCTGGCTCTGGTTTCTGAACTCCTCTGTTTCTCATTGGCTCTCTCACTCTTGTCACTTTGTTCCATTGGCTAGCACTTGCAAACATGTTCACTAGAAGAACATAATCCCCACTTTGAAAGAAGCGAATCCAACCATCTGCAGATCAAACTATGTATGAAAAAGTTGGACAAAGCAAAAACTTTCGAGGAAAGAAATCAGAAAAGAAAACAAATAGAAGAGAACTGATGTAGTGTACAAACCTCAACTGTTCGAGAGCTAATGTTGACTTTTCACATCTATATAAAGGGTGGGAAATTTTTCAAGGAAATTGTCGATGATGGTGCTTAGAAATTTCTCATGTAGGTGTTCTATTTGGCGTTAATTGTTTGACTTCTTTGGTTAGTCAGAAAGAACCCAGGCAGGTTCATTACAACTCTCCACCATACAGTCGATTGCAACCTGTAAGATGATATAAGTTCATATCCACCTCAATACAACAAAAATGGCCTTGTGGCTAGAAATGATCAATCAACCAAACCATATACAAGAATTCCAGGACATAACAGTGCATTCATATATATTTACAGATTTTAATGCATGGATTGTGACATCTTTGGAAGAATAATAGATAATGAAGCTGTTAAAGCTGAGGTCTTTGCATGGAGAAAGCACAATGATAGATAATGAACCTGTAACAGAAATGTTTTATGTAGCACATTTTGCAGATGAGCATTAGCACATCCAACTATTAATATTTTTCTAGATGCACCAAACAACTCAAATCCAGTGAATGTGCACCAGCTGATGCATACTCAATTTCATTCTCATTCTGGAATACATCTAAACATGCGTTAAAATACAATACATAAATGCAGGGGAGAGTAATGGGATATTAACATACAATTCACAAATGCAAGTAATGGTGCATTTTACTAGATTACAAGCAAAATGTCAAAATCTGCTTATAGTACTTATAGCTAGTTCAGATCCAAATTCTTCTTTTGTGGAAACAAATTCTATCCATGATACAAGACCACAGCAATTTGCAGATGATTTCAGCAAAGATTGAAATTCCTCTAGAATAAACAGATATCATGGAACCATGATAAAATCTCAACAGCAAAAAAAAGAGGGGCAGTTTTAGTACTAACAATGACCTTTGTTCTGTCAACATTGGATCCCATGCCCCTTTGACCACACACAAGGACACGTAAGCTCATGTATATTATTTCTTTTGATCAATAGTAAGCTCACATAAATCAATTCAACCAAATTGGCTAAGAAGGAAACAACAGTAAGCCTTCCAATGCGCAAAATTACCCAACGCCAAATGGCATGAAAATACTCCTAGAGAGTAGAAAAATATTTTTTTCCATTTTCAGCAACATTAAGCCTTCCAAAAAACCACTCAATACTAAATGGCAAGTAACCATCAAACATCCAAATCCAAATCAGACAAAGGCATCCAATATAAGGCATCACCAAAAAAACCACAGAGAGAGAGAGAGAGAGATTTAAGAACACAAAAGATCCTTGACAGAAAAAATACAACACACTTGGTGGAATGTATTTCTACTCTATGATATTTACAACCAGAAAATAAGTGAGGAAGCAAATATAGTATAAGAATATTGTATTGGTATAAGAACCAATAGGTGGTTTTCCAAAGGCACACCTTTGCATTTTCCATTTGTTTTATAATTCCAACAACATCAGTTTTCAGGACCATGCCACGAACAATTGAACAGTTATGCAGACCTCCTCCAAGAAGCTTTACAACACGAACATTATCTACATTAAAGTTCACTGGGTTCTTGGGGCAGACCTGGTTGCATGCCCGTAATATAAAAGAAGTCCAGCTTTTGAAGTTTTCTCATAACCAAGGGACCAAAAATAATATTAATAAATAAACACCAACATCCATGTGCACACATCTGCAAGAAGAGAGCACAAAATATCTTCTTGTACAAACTGCTTGCTGGCCACAACAGCTTTCATTCGGGAAACAACTTCATCCTTGTTCCGCACATCCATTGTTTCCGAGCCCTTTTCAACCAACTCATCTAAAATATCAACCGTCTAGGCATCAATAGAGCAGAAATCAGCATATGCATAATGCCTAATGAGCAAAAGGTTCGGAATATAGTTTGATAGGTCATTCAGCAAAGAAATGAAGGACCTTATTGATCGCTTTTGTGTAGCCACTAATGATTTCACTTGGATGCAATCCCATCCTAATAAGCTCCTCCGCATTTTGGAGAAGCTCCCCAGCAAAAGATATCGTCAGATTAGCTCCATCACCAATTTCTTCCTATTGAGCTTTGCCTGCTTACACGAGAATCTTGGCAGCAGGATGTTGTACCTCAAGTTCATTCACAATAGTTGCAGCATCATTTGTAACAAAGAGTTTGTCCAAATGATTAATGACCATCTTATTCATACCTAAACAGAGCTCCGAGAACCACAGAGAGAGAGAGAGAGAGATAAAGAAACGAACCTTGTCTTCTACTTTCTTCTTTTGCTTCCTCTGCTTGAAGGGCTTGAGAGAGAAAGGGAAAGGAGATCAGGACGAAGAGAGAGAGAGAGAGAGAGAGAGAGTAGAGATCGGGCGAGAGAGAGGGAATAAGGGAACGGAGAAAGGGAGAGATAGATTTAGGTTTTTTGGGCGCGCGCTCAAATTTTGGGCGTGAATTGGGCGGAGACGGATTGGCTACTCACCCGCCACGTGGCTGATGGTCAGTGCTCTGTGGGCCCACCATGATGTATGTGTTTCATCCATTCCGTTCATCCATTTTTACATATCATTTTAGGGATTGTTACAAAAAATGATAGGGATATAAATCTTAGGTGGACCACGCCATAGGAAAACAATAATGATTGGATATCCATCATTAAAATCCTCTTAAGGCCCACTGTACTGTTTATTTGACATCCAATCTGTTGATTAGATCATAAAGACTTAAATGAAGGGAAAAAATAAATATCAGACTGATCCAAAACTTTTATAGTCCCCAAAACGTTTTTAATGGTCAATGTTCATTCTACACTATTTCTTCTAATGTGGTCCACTTGAGATTGAGTTATATCTCATTTTTTCTTGTAATGTTCATTCAACTCTGTTTCTTATAAATTGTAATGGCAGGGCCCATAGAGCACCGACCACCAGCCAATGGCTGGTGGCAGGGAAAGTAGCCAATCCGTTTCTGAATTAGGCACCCATTTTGGGCGTGAATTGGGTATTGGACGGTCCCATTAAAGGCTACGTGGGGCCACCATGATGTATTTAGTTTATCCATGCCGTCCGTACATTTTAATACTCACTTTTATTACGTAATACCAAAAATAAGTTATATTAAAGGGCCAAGTGGACCACATTATAGGGATCACATGTGATTTAATCTCTATTGTTTCCTACCGTGTGGTCCACTTGAGCCTTCAATCTTCCTGATCTATGAAAATAAACAGTCTAATGGGCCTTAGGAGGATTTTAATGGTGGATATCCAATCACTACTATTTTCATGTGTTATTGTCCACATGAGATTTATATCCATCTCATGTTTGGTATCAAGTTATAAAATGATATGTAAAAAATGGATGAACGGAATGGATGAAACACATACATGATGGTGGGGCCCCCAGAGCACTGACCACCAGCCATGGAGCTGGTGGCAGGAGGAGTAGCCAATCCATTTTTGTTAGCTACAGAGGACGAAAGTGGCCTGCGTCCTACCCCCGTCCGGGCCATGATCGGTCCATCAGGGCTCTGTGGGGCCCACCATCATGTAATGACTTTATCCACACTGTTAATCTATTTTATTACATCTATATACAGTGGTATGCAAAAATTGTACATCTAAATACACGGCTCTAGTAAGCCACGCCAAAGGAAGCATCAGTGATAATGATGCACACAATTAAAACCTTTGGAAGGGCCACCATGATGGTTTTTTCAACACACCAACCTATTCATAAGGTCATGTAAACCCGGATGAAGTGAAAACACAAATATCAACTTGATTGGAAACTTCTACAGGTCCAACGAGTTTTTTATGGTGAGCGTTCAATCCCCACTTTGTGGTCAACTTAAGCATTAGTTCTAACTCATTATATTGGGCTTGCCTAAATGTGATTCACATATCCAACCCACTCATTATGTGTGTCCCACTTGGATGAGGGGTCAGACCAAGTTTTAGCCGCATCCAAAACTCATGTGAGCCTCATCAAGTGCTTTTATATTTTTTAAGATGTCTTCATATAGTTTTAAATGGTATGGCCTACTTGAGTTTTGTTTACCGATGATTTTTGAGATATCTCATAACCTAAGGGGACACATCAAATCCACGATATTGATGTTTGACACACATTATGATGGGGCCTACAAAACTTACTAACTTCAATTCTTCGAAGAAAAAGATGCACAAAGAATAGACACGAATTAGGTGGATCCCTGACTCTGGGGCCCACCACGCCCCATAGTCAAGGATCCACCAAAGCCCCATTCACAAAGAATGAGATTTTGTAAAGATCATCAGGTCAAGTCAGTCCTTGAGAAAATCACCAGTAGCTTAAGTAAAAAAATTACATGTACCAGGCAATTAGGGCATCTATGGCCGACCAGACAAAAAATTGTAATCACTGTATGTGTGCTACATTTAAGACAATTAGCCGTTTATGCTGAAGAGAGTTGGGCCCTGGCTTAGCACTTGAGATGAACCATACATGTCTATGCTGGTACTTCAAATTGTGTCCCTCACCAAACTCGGTGATGTGGTGTTTTCAATTCTGATCCCAAACATGAAATGAAAATGTTTGGGAAACCATAATATTTCTAGACATATAATCATTATCCAATAATAATGTTAATTTCCATTAATGCAAATGTAATCATTATATTCCCACTGTTTCATGTGGTATGATCCACTTGAGCTCTGGATTTGCTTCAATTTTGGTCTCAATCATATACATTCATCGTGGGCCAACTAAGTTTACTCGGTACGATAAAAGATCTGATTTCATTGTCAATAAGTTGGATGGTAAATTGGATTGAGTACTGAGTTACTCGGTATGCTCTTATTGCACCGAGTAAACTCAACCGGGCCCACCTTGAATGTATGTGGTCTATCCATGCCCTCCATCCGTTTTTCCATCTAATTTAAGGGGTTAAGCCCAAAATTGGCGCATATACAAAAATGAAGTGGATCATACCACAAGACAATTAGGATAATGATTTCCACTTGTGAAACCTTTCTAGGCCCGACAGTAATGTTTATTTGTCATCCAACTAGTTTATAAGATTATACAAACATATGTGTGGGAAACAAAAATATAAGCTCGATCCAAAACTTACGTGGCCCTAAGAAATTTTCAATAGTATAAGTTCAAGTCCATTGTTTCCTATGGTGTGGTCCATTTGAAAATTATATATGCTTCAATTCCTAAAATTACCTGAGAAAAAACTCCCTAGGCAAACCGCTTCCATTGGATGGCAAATAAATATTTAAGTGGACCCGTGATGTTTTTAATGGTAAGAATTTAGTTGAGATTGTTTCTTGTTGTGTGGCCCACTTAAGATTTGGGTCAGCTTCATTTTTTTGATCATCTCCTAAAATGAGCTTTCAATATGGATGGATGGTGTGGATGTAAGGAAAGTACATCACTGTGGGCCCCACAGTTAGGCATCCGAAACCGCCACACCAAACAGCCCCGTTCCGCACTCACGCAAGAGAACAAAAATGAAGGAGAGGAAAAAATAAAAAAGTAAAAATATGAGAGGGTTAGGGCTTCCCTTGCCAGAGCGGAGAGAGGGAAGGGGACGCTCAGAGAGAGAGAGAGAGAGGGAAGGAGACGCTGAGAGAGAGAGAGAGGGAAGGAGACGCTGAGAGGGAGAGAGATCGAAGGAGACGCTGAGAGAGGGAGAAGGAGACGTTGGGTCAGAGCAGGTAGGTGCACTTCCAATCTTTTAGGTATTTCTATTTGTACTGACTAATTGACAAGACAAAGTGATCAGAGGCTTGTGGGTATTTCGATTCGTCTTCAGCATTACATGATCGGGTTTTTTTTAAATTTAAATTATTGAGCTTACTTCCGCAAAATACTTTCGTGTGTCATTTGGTTTGTCTTGAATTAGGAGACTAAATCATTGAGCTTACTGTTAGATCCATAGTTAAGGAGTTTGGATTTTTTTTTTTCCAGTCTATCACGGATTTGGGGATTTTAGGGCTTACAGATTTGAATGTGGACCTCGAATTGGGGTTTTTCTGATTTTACAAATTAAGGATTTGGGGATTTTAGGATTTTGGGGATCTGAGGATCCAACCAGAATTAGGGACTTCTGATTTTACAAATTAGGGATTTCTGATTTTACAAATTAGGGATTTTAGGGCTTACAGATTTGAATGTGGACCCCGGATTGGGGTTTTTCTGATCCTGCTATTATGTTAACCAAATGATGTTGTATGGAGTTTATTATTTTTAAAACCTTCACACTTTCTTATATTGATGCTACACACCAGGAATGTAAGAAGTCTTGCTATTAAGCTCTATAAACATAAACTTTGGTAAGTCTAGCATGTTAAAAAGACTACAAAAAACAACTTTTTTTTATGGAATTGAATAGTAAAGCTGGTCAAAGGGTTCAAGTAAAAACCATAAATTGAATCCGAATAACATGGTACAAATTTAGTAAGAAAGGTAGTTATACTGCCATTTTCGTTTCCATGTACATCTAAATATTTGTATATTGGCATCATATGGTGCTTCCTTTGGTCAACATATGGATTGAGTTAGACGCCTATACCTTACAACCAACATCCGGATTGCTACATTTTGTTGTCCTTAGACGCATATACATTGTTCACCTCATTACATTCAATTCAAGCAATCCATGTCCTCCAATACGTATATATTTTTGGGAATGTTTTGAAAGTGGGAAAATACTTCCAGAGAAAATACTTCCACAACAATGTTTAGAAATATTTTACTGATCTTTTTGATTATCTACCCCTTACGGCCCTTATTGAGAGTAAGGTTTGAGTTCTAGAATGGTGTGGACTTTTTACTTTAATTTAGCCAATGATCACTTCTGATTAGACATGTCTTATTGCCTGCTTAAGATCTTCTGCTTGCATGGTGGTCTCTCTCCATCCTTGGACATTAGACAATATTCATGCCTTGGACCGTATACAGGAGGTATGTATCACTTGTTACGTTGTTGTTTTGTTTGTTCAACTATTTAGCACCTGATTGCAGTTTTTCTCATTTTGATTGTCTATCTATTTATGCAATGTTATATTATGAAGTTACTATTGTTACACATCCAGTGATGCTGGAAAGCTTAAAATCTAGTCTTTCTTCGTGCTTTTATGGCTATACTAATGCTAGATTTACCGTATCATTTGTTTCTTAAGTGGCTTTCTTCTTCTTCTTCTTCTTCAAATTTATTTAGCATCATTGAAAGTTTTTTGCATATGAACTTATTCCATTGATTACTTTATCGAGCAGCTGTACATTGTAATATAACATTGTAGAAGTAGCTTTAGAAATTTGAATTTTTTTTTTTTTAAATTTCAAAATTTTAAAGGTAGAAATTTGAAACTTGATATCAGTGAATGGGGGACCCAGATCCAGAATTGTTTGGAAGCTTGGTTGAGTACTCAGCTGATTCACTCAAACATTTTTTGTTTTTTGAAATAATACTTTATTTCACTTGGGGTTGTGGATTAGGTGAGTACCTAACTATGGAGCCCACCTTGATGTATGTGTTGTACATCCACTCTGTCCATCAGTTTTTTAGCTCATTTTAAAGCATGGTCCAGAAAATGAAATAGATCTAAATCTGAAGTGGACCACACCATAGGAAACATGAGGGTATCAATATCAGCTTCCCTTGAAATAAATGGAGCAATTCAAACATAGACACCGAGAGATTTAATTACCAAAATCTCCACGAGCAATTGAGATGTTACTCTCATACCTCTTATGGAAGCATGCCTTTGTTGTCTTTGAGATTTCATGCCCTGTCCATCAGTTTATTGACCTTGTTCATCATTCACTATGGGTTTGTTGCTGCGAATTTAAAGATCTGGATGATGGGAAAATAGAAAGATCAGATTGATCCAAAACTTTTTTTTCAACGATAGACTCGCTGATTTTTTTCAAGAGGAAATAATGTGGATAATTGCCCACTAGAACAGGGGCCTTGTTCGGGTGAAGAATCAACAGTAGGAAAAAACTGAACAAGAGAAATGGTTTCATATGCATAATAATTTTGTATTGCTATAAGCCTATAAGATGTATTTCCTCCTCATGGAAGCGGAATTGTACATAATACTGAAGTATTTGAGGTGCTTTGCTTCCATGTTTTGCCTTCTTTGACTGCTTTCTCAGGCTGGTTAGTCTATCTGATTCAGATTTGTTTGGACTTTATCTTTTGAAAGAACATATAGAGTTGCATTAAGATTAGTGAGGCACTTTCTTTGATTAGGGATTTGTTCTCCATACTTTCAACATTGTAGGGATCTAAGCTTTTTGAAGCCTTGTCTAGCTGTTTGTTTAGGTGTTACTTATCATCTACAAAAACAAAGCTGTTTCACTCCACAAAATGTGCAAAACAAACAAACAATGCCTAAGACAAATCATTAATACATAATGACTGAGCCCATGTAAAAGAAAAACATCAGGATGAACTTATGATCCAATTTTTCACTGACACCAAGAACTTCTTGTATATTGCGAGTCATGATTTGGTGGACTTCATAAAGTTCATCATTTAACTTTGCAAGGTTCCTCTGAGTACGAGTGTCCAAGTATAATTTCTTGGTCTTCTGTATGAATGTTTCTTCCTTCTGTCATGCAAAATTTCAGTTACAGATGGAATAAAATGATAATTTACGTTGTTTTTTGCCCATTCTTGTTCCTTAAGTTTTACAGCAGTACAATACTTGATTTATTCTTCAATTTGGTATTGTGCCTTATGTTTAAATTGGCATAAAACTCCCATAAATATCGAGTCAAACCTTTGTTTGGGCATTATTTGGGATTTTGTATGTAACATTCTAGGTTAAATAAATCTCTATAGGCTCCAAGGATCATTTGCCTATTAGGAATTACTTCTATACCTAATGGCTTCTATCAGTTTTTATTTAAGGATCATTTGCCTATTAGGAATGATCTGCTAGGTAAGAAATAGCTTTGCTAGTTTTTACTGATTCAACTGCATGATCTGCATTGCCGTAGTAATATATAGCACATTGTGTAATGAAATCTATTGATGTTTTTGTACTCTGCTATGAATTAAAATATTAATTATCACTTAGATTCTTTTTTCTCTTTATATACTAGACTTTCTTATTTCAAAACTTTGTTAATAACAACAACAAGATGGAGTTGGCTAAATTTGTGGCAACCCAATCTCTTTCATTAATTCACCCGATAAGAAATCGGAGCATGGGCAGTTTCCTAGTTTGGCCCTGAACAATTCTCTCAACGCTGCAAAAATTAAAATGGAAATTTTGAACTGAAACATCGAACATGCAACGAATAATCATGGTAGCTACTTTTTCTTCCTATTTTCTACTTTAATATAATCAGTCCCGTCTTAATTATTATTATTATTATTTAAAAAAAAAAGAAAGAAAGAAAGAAAGAAGAAATAAAGAAAAACAGGGGAAAAAAAGAAAAAAGAAAAAAAAAAGGATTAATAGTGCAATATTCTAGCCGTATGCATTGGCTAGAATTGTGTTTTTCATGGTGGTCCATAATATGGTCGACACTATTCTTCATCCTTGCTACAATCTCTTGATTACCTGCTAATCTTGGATACTTGCAGCCTTCAACGTCTAGTGGAAGTAAGTGCCGCAAAAATATCACACCAGAAAAGATTGAGCCTAAGGTATGAAGATCTAATACCTGATTTAAGAGTATGTTTAGGACTTACTTACCTCTACAAATGCATGTATGACCTAGCTGGCACATGTCTGTGATGACGTATAGCCTACCTTATATATTGTGTGCCCTGGAAATCTGCTGATTCACAGTGTATGTATTCTTAAATCTCTAAACCTATATCTACACCAGAAAAGGGAAAAGCAAGTAAAAAAGGGGCCAATTTGGTCATTATTGCATTTGTATTTTTAGGATGGACCTTTTTGTCATTTCTTTTTCAACTACCCTTCTCTTGTTGTAGAAGGGTGGGTCACATATAAGCAGAACAACCATTTTTAGGCAATGACATGACAAAGACCACCTGATGACTAGCTCACATCTTGCACATTTTGGCATACAGCTTCTAGCATTAGGATTTTGATTTTACTTGCTTTTCCCTTTTCTGGTGCCTACTTTTCTTGCACATGGTTGCAAGTTTCATCATTCTTGAATAGGAAGCAATTACAAGTAAACAAGATATCATAATCATCAAAGAATGCATGAAATGATCCCACACTACACCAAAATCATTTATCAGGAACGGTCAATGCTTTGGTTCAGGTACAATTTTAAACCATTTCTAAGTGAACACGGTTCTAAACCGTTTTTAAGTGCAGGCACATTTTTCAAAATCAGTTTAGAGCTTTTGTTTTTCTACAGTATTTTGAGATATTACTTCAGAAAAAATGTTATTCTGTGATATACCATGCTGTATTTTTTAGTTGCTGTTTAGATAGATTAGGGATATACCATTTGAAGAAGAAAAAGAAAAAACTGGGGAAATATAGGGTGGTGTTTCAATGACTTGAGTCAATTGCTGCTTTGTGAGTCAATCATTTTGAAGCAACCTAATGGTTTTGAATGAGATGTTGGTTTCTGTGTTACAGTTGATCTATTGAAAGGAATCCTAAGAACCCAATGCTTAGTGGGTCAACTATTTTGTGATGGGCTCTGCGTCCCTTCATCATAATTTTATAATCTCCTTTACACCCCCACTATTTCCTGTGGTGTGGTCTAATTGAGCTTTGAATCTGCCTCTTTTTTTTTTTTTTTTACGCATGCCTTAAACTGAGCTGGAAAAATAGATGGCTGACATGGATAAAACACATACATCATGGTAGGGCCCATGAAATCAATAGACTTTTGGGCATGCGTCTCAGTGGGTTGCTAATTATTTTTTTAAAGTAATGGTATTTTCTTTAATCATATTGTACACTCTAGAATTTTGATTATCTGCAAATTTATTCCTTTATTTTGCAAATGCAAAGGATGGCCTAATGCATCACACCCTAATGCATTACACTAGTGGAAAAATATTTTATGTTGTAGGAAACACCTCTAAAATGCATCGTTTGGTTTTGCTATTCACATTTTACAGATGAATGATGAGCTCATAATAGAATAAGCCACTCTCTGTATTTGCTTGAAATTAATGGAGTAGACCCGGATGTGCGTCGGAGCTATCCGGATCTTGAGCGGGGGTCCCTCGAAGATGGGAACCGCTGTTATGACTATGATGAAGCTGTCCATTTCCTATGGATAGCATTGGAAGGGCCTGGCAAATTGGAGACGGCCGTGTTTATATCTGTATTTGCTTGAAATTAATGGAGTAGACCCGGATGTGCATCGGAGCTATCCGGATCTTGAGCAGGGGTCCCTGGAAGATGGGAACCGCTGTTATGACTATGATGAAGCTGTCCATTTCCTATGGACAGCATTGGAAGGGCCTGGCAAATTGGAGACGGCCGTGTTTATATCTGTATTTGCTTGAAATTAATGGAGTAGACCCGGATGTGCGTCGGAGCTATCCGGATCTTGAGCGGGGGTCCCTGGAAGATGGGAACCGCTGTTATGACTATGATGAAGCTGTCCATTTCCTATGGACAGCATTGGAAGGGCCTGGCAAATTGGAGACGGCCGTGTTTATATCTGTTTTTGCAGGGACCACACCCTAAACCTATTCTCAAATCCCAAAACCTAAACCTAAACCTTAATGTATTCTCAAATGCCTAAACCTAAACCTACACCCAATCCTAATCTCAACTCCCTAGCCTAAACCTAAACCTAAACTTGAAAACCCAAACCTAAACCCGGTCCCGAACCCGAACCCGATTTCCTAAACTTAAACCTTGACCTATTCTCAATTCCCTAAAGCTATAACCTATAACCTAACCTAAACCTATACTTATAACCTAAACCTATTCTCAAATCCCAAAACCTATAACTATAACCTAAACCTTAACCAAAAACCTATAACATAACCTAACCTAAACCTATAAACTTCACCTAAACCTAAACCTAAAACCTTAACCTTAACATATAACCTTAACCTAAACCTAAACCTATAACCTAAACTGATTCTCAAATCCGTAAACCTAAACTTAAGCCTATAACCTAAACCTATTCTCAAATCCCTAAACCTAAACCTAAACCTTAATGTATTCTCAAATCCCTAAACCTAAACCTACACCTAATCCTAATCTCAACTCCCTAGCCTAAACCTAAACCAAAACTTGAAAACCCAAACCTAAACCCGATCCCGAACCCAAACCCGATTTCCTAAACCTAAGCCTTGACCTATTCTCAATTCCCTAAAGCTATAACCTATAACCTAAACCTAAACCTATAACCCTAACCTAAACCTATTCTCAAATCCCAAAACCTATAAGTATAACCTAAACCTAAACCTACAACCTAAACCAATTCTCAAATCCCAAAACTTATAACTATAACCTAAACCTAAACCTATAACCTATAACCTAACCTAAACCTAAACCTATAAACTTAACCTAAACCTATAACGTTAACCTTAACATATAACCTCAACCTAAACCTAAACCTATAACCTAAAACTATTCTCAAATCCCAAAACCTAAACCCAAACCTATAACCTATACCTATTCTCAAATCCCAAAACCTAAACCTAAACCTTAATGTATTCTCAAATCCCTAAACCTAAACCTACACCTAATCCTAATCTCAACTCCCTAGCCTAAACCTAAACCTAAACTTGAAAACCCAAAACTAAACCCGGTCCCGAACCCGAACCCGATTTCCTAAACCTAAACCTTGACCTATTCTCAATTCCCTAAAGCTATAACCTATAACCTAACCTAAACCTATACTTATAACCTAAACCTATTCTCAAATCCCAAAACCTACAACTATAACCTAAACCTAAACCAAAAACCTATAACCTAACCTAACCTAAACCTATAAACTTCACCTAAACCAAAACCTAAAACCTTAACCTTAACATATAACCTTAACCTAAACCTAAACCTATAACCTAAACTGATTCTCAAATCCGTAAACCTAAACTTAAGCCTATAACCTAAACCTATTCTCAAATCCCTAAACCTAAACCTAAACCTTAATGTATTCTCAAATCCCTAAACCTAAACCTACACCTAATCCTAATCTCAACTCCCTAGCCTAAACCTAAACCTAAACTTGAAAACCCAAACCTAAACCCGATCCCGAACCCAAACCCGATTTCCTAAACCTAAACCTTGACCTATTCTCAATTCCCTAAAGCTATAACCTATAACCTAACCTAAACCTATACTTATAATCTAAACCTATTCTCAAATCCCAAAACCTATAACTATAACCTAAACCTTAATCAAAAACCTATAACCTATCCTAAACCTAAACCTATAAACTTCACCTAAATCTAAACCTATAACCTTAACCTTAACATATAACCTTAAGCTAAACCAAAACCTATAACCTAAACCTATTCTCAAATCCCTAAACCTAAACCTAAGCCTATAACCTAAGCCTATTCTCAAATCTCTAAACCTAAACCTAAACCGTAATGTATTCTCAAATCCCTAAACCTAAACCTACACCTAATCCTAATCTCAACTCCCTACCCTAAACCTAATCCTAAACTTGAAAACCCAAACCTAAACCCGATCCCGAACCCGAACCCGATTTCCTAAACCTAAACCTTGACCTATTCTCAATTCCCTAAAGTTATAACCTATAACCTAACCTAAACCTATACTTATAACCTAAACCTATTCTCAAATCCCAAAACCTATAACTATAACCTAAACCTTAACCAAAAACCTATAACCTAACCTAAACCTAAACTATAAACTTCACCTAAACCTATAGCCTAAACCTATTCTCAAATCCCTAAACCTAAACCCAAACCTATAACCTAGACCTATTCTCAAATCCCTAAACCTAAACCGAAACCTTAATGTATTCTCAAATCCCTAAACCTAAACCTAAACCTTAATGTATTCTCAAATCCCTAAACCTAAACCTACACCTGATCCTAATCTCAACTCCCTAGCCTAAACCTAAACCTAAACTTGAAAACCCAAACCTAAACTTGATTCCGAACCCGAACACGATTTCCTAAACCTAAACCTTGACCTATTCTCAATTCCCTAAAGCTATAACCTATATCCTAACCTAAACCTATACTTATAACCTAAACCTATTCTAATATCTCAAAACCTATAACTATAACCTAAACCTTAACTAAAAACCTATAACCTAACCTAACCTAAACCTATAAACTTCACCTAAACCTAAACCTACAACCTTAACCGAAACCTAAACCTATAACCTAAACCTATTCTCAAATCCCTAAACCTAAACCTAAACCTATAACCTAAACCTATTCTCAAATCCCTAAACCTAAACCAAAACCTTAATGTATTCTCAAATCCCTAAACCTAAACCTACACCTAATCCTAATCTCAACTCCCTAGCCTAAACCTAAACCTAAACTTGAAAACCCAAACCTAAACCCGATCCCGAACCCGAACCCGATTTCCTAAACCTAAACCTATAACCTAAACTCAATTCCCTAAACCTTAACCTATAACCTAACCTAAACCTATACTTATAACCTAAACCAATTCTCAAATCCCAAAACCTATAACTATAACCTAAACCTTAACCAAAAACCTATAACCTAACCTAAACCTCAACCTATAACCAAAACCAAAACCAAAACCTAAACCCTATAACCTAAACCTAAACCTCAACGTATTCTCAAATCCCTAAACCTAAACCTACACCTAATCCTAATCTCAACTCCCTAGTCTAAACCTAAACCTAAACATGAAAACCCAAACCTAAACCCGATCCCAAACCCGAACCCGATTTCCTAAACCTAAACCTTGACCAATTCTCAATTCCCTAAAGCTATAACCTATAATCTAACCTAAACCTATACTTATAACCTAAACCTATTCTCAAATCCCAAAACATATAACTATAACCTAAACCTTAACCAAAAACCTATAACCTAACCTAAACCTAAACTTATAAACTTCACCTAAACCTATAACCTAAAACTATTCTCAAATCCCTAAACCTAAACCCAAACCTATAACCTAAACCTATTCTCAAATCCCTAAACCTAAACCTAAACCTTAACGTATTCTCAAATCCCTAAACCTAAACCTACACCTAATCCTAATCTCAACTCCCTAGCCTAAACCTAATCCTAAACTTGAAAACCCAAACCTAAACCCGATCCCGAACCCGAACCCGATTTCCTAAACCTAAACCTTGACCTATTCTCAATTCCTTAAAGCTATAACCTATAACCTAACCTAAACCTATACTTATAACCTAAACCTATTCTCAAATCCCAAAACCTATAACTATAACCTAAACCTTAACCAAAAACCTATAACCTAACCTAAACCTAAACCTATAAACTTCACCTAAACCTAAACCTATAACCTTAACCTAAACCTAAACCTATAACCTAAACCTATTCTCAAATCCCTAAACCTAAACCTAAACCTATAACCTAAACCTATTCTCAAATCCCTAAACCTAAACCTAAACCTTAATGTATTCTCAAATCCCTAAACCTAAACCTACACCTAATCCTAATCTCAACTCCCTAGCCTAAACCTAAACCTAAACTTGAAAACCCAAACCTCAACCCAATCCCGAACTAGAACCCGATTTCCTAAGCTTAAACTATGACCTATTCTAAATTCCCTAAAGCTATAACCAATAATCTAACCTAAACCTACTCTCAAATCCCAAAACCTATAACTATAACCTAAACCTTAACCAAAAACATATAACCTAACTTAAACCTAAACCTATAAACTTCACCTAAACCTAAACCTTAACATATAACCTTAATAACCTAAACCTAAACCTATAACCTAAAACTATTCTCAAATCCCAAAACCTAAACCCAAACCTATAACCTATACCTATTCTCAAATCCCAAAACCTAAACCTAAACCTTAATGTATTCTCAAATCCCTAAACCTAAACCTACACCTAATCCTAATCTCAACTCCCTAGCCTAAACCTAAACCTAAACTTGAAAACCCAAACCTAAACCCGATCCCGAACCCGAACCCGATTTCCTAAACCTAAACCTTGACCTATTCTCAATTCCCTAAAGATATAACCTATAACCTAACCTAAACCTATACTTATAACCTAAACCTATTCTCAAATCCCAAAACCTATAACTATAACCTAAACCTTAACCAAAAACCTATAACCTAACCTAACTTAAACCTACAAACTTCACCTAAACCTAAATCTATAACCTTAACCTAAACCTAAACCTATAACCTAAAACTACTCTCAAATCCCTAAACCTAAACCCAAACCTATAACCTAAACCTATTCTCAAATCCCTAAACCTAAACTTAAACCTTAACGTATTCTCAAATCCCTAAACCTAAACCTACACCGAATCCTAATCTCAACTCCTTAGCCTAAACCTAAACCTAAACTTGAAAACCCAAACCTAAACCCAATCCCGAACCCGAACCCGATTTCCTAAACCTAAACCTTGACCTATTCTCAATTCCCTAAAGCTATAACCTATAACCTAACCTAAACCTATACTTATAACCTAAACCTATTCTCAAATCCCAAAACCTATAACTATAACCTAAACCTTAACCAAAAACCTATAACCTAACCTAAACCTAAACCTATAAATTTCACCTAACCTGTAACCTTAACCTTAACCTCAACCTAAACCTATAACCAAAACCTATTCTCAAATCCCTAAGCCTAAACCTAAACCTATAACCTAAACCTATTCTCAAATTCCTAAACCTAAACCTAAACCTTAATGTATTCTCAAATCCCTAAACCTAAACCTACACCTAATCCTAATCTCAACTCCCTACCCTAAACCTAAACCTAAACTTGAAAACCCAAACCTAAACCCGATCCCGAACCCGAACCCGATTTCCTAAACCTAAACCTTGACCTATTCTCAATTCCCTAAAGCTATAACCTATAACCTAACCTAAACCTATACTTATAACCTAAACCTATTCTCAAATCCCAAAACCTATAACTATAACCTAAACCTTAACCAAAACCTATAACCTAACCTAAACCTAAACATATAACCTAAACCTAAACCTAAACCTATAACCTTAACCTTAACATATAACTTTAACCAAAACCTATAACTTAAATCCCTAAACCTAAACCAAAACCTTAATGTATTCTCAAATCCCTAAACCTAAACCAAAACCTTAATGTATTCTCAAATCCCTAAACCTAAACCTACACCTAATCCTAATCTCAACTCCCTAGCCTAAACCTAAACCTAAACTTGAAAACCCAAACCTAAACCCGATCCCGAACCCGAACCCGATTTCCTAAACCTAAACCTTGACCTATTCTCAATTCCCAAAACCTATAACCTATAACCTAACCTAAACCTATACTTATAACATAAACCTATCCTCAAATCCCAAAACCTATAACTATAACCTAAACTTTAACCAAAACCTATAATACCAGAAAACTCAATGACCATAGAACTTCACCTAAAAAACCTAAACCTTAATCTAAGATCAATAACCTAAACCCTAAACCTAAATATATTCTCAAATCCTGAATTCTTAACCCCCTAAACCTAAACCTAAATAAAACCCAAACCTAAACCCATTCTCAAACCCAAACCTAAACCAAACCATGTATTCTCAAATTCCCTAAACCAAAACCTAACCTAACCTAAACCTAACTTTAACCTAAACCTAAACCCAAAACTTAAAACCCAAACCAAAAACCCAAAACCCAAACTCATTTCCCTAAACCTAAACCTTAAACCTATTTCAAATTCCCAAACCTATAACCTAAACCTAACCTAAACCCTAAACCTTAAACCTAAACCAAATTCTCAAATCCCAAAACCTAAACCTAATAACCTAAAACCCTTAACCAAAACCTAACTAAACCTTAAAAAAACCTAAACCTACTAAACCCTTTCCCTAAACCTAAACCTTAAACCTATTTAACCTAAAACTAAAACCTAAACCTAAACCTAAACCCTTATAACCTAAAACCTATTCTCAAATCCCAAAACCTAAACCTAAACCTAAACCTAAACCAAAACCAATCCCTAACCTAAACCTAAACCTTAAACTTAAAACCCAAACCTAAAACCCTTAACCCAACCCAATTTCCTAAACCTAAACCTTAACCCTATTCTCAAATTCCCTAAACCTAAAATAACCAATAACCTAAACCCTAAACCCTAAACCTTAAACCTAAACCTTTATTCTCAAATCCCAAAACCTAAACCTAATAACCTAAACTCAATTAACCAAAACCTAAACCTTAAAACCCAAACCTAAACCCATAAAACCCTTTCCCTAAACCTAAACCTTAAACCTATTCTCAACTTAACCTAAACCTAAACCCCAAACCCTTATAACCTAAACCTATTCTCAAATCCCAAAACCTAAACCTAAACCTTAAATTAAACCCTCAAACCCTTAAACCTAAACCTAAACCTTAAATTCCCTAAATCTAAACCTTACCTTAACCTTAAACCTAAACCTTAAACTTAAAAAACCCAAACCTAAACCCATTCCCAAACCCAAACCCAAACCTAAACCTAAACCTTGCCTATTCTCAAATTCCCTAAACCTAAACCTAAACCTAAACCAAACCCTAAACCTTAAATAACCTAAACCTAATTCTCAAATTCCCAAAACCTAAAAACTTAAAACCCAAACCTTAAACCCTAAAAAATTTTTTAAACCTAAACCTTAACCTAAACCCTAAATTAAACCTTAAAACCTAAACCCTTATAACCTAAAACCTATTCTCAAATCCCAAAACCCTAAACCTAAACCTTAACCCAAAACCTATAACCTCCTAAACCCTAAACCTTAAAACCTAAACCTAAACCTTAAATTATTCTCAAATCCCTAAACCTAAACCCAAACCTTAATCCTAATTCTCAAATCCCTAAACCTAAACCAAACCTTAAACTTAAATTAAACCTAAACCTAAACCTTTATTTAAACCCTAAACCTAAAAACCTATTTCTCAAATCCCAAAACCTAAATAAACCTTAAAACCCAAACCTAAACCTTTAACCCCGATTTCCTAAACCCAAAACCTTAAAACCAATTCCCTAAACCTAAACCATAACCTAATAAACCTAACCTTAAACCTAAACCTATTTAAACTTAAAACCTAAACCTATAACCTTAAACCTTAACCTAAACAACCCATTCAGCCTAACCCTAAACCTTATAAACCTAAAACCTTAAAGCCTAAAACCAAAAACCTAAACCCAAACCTAAACCTTAAAACCTATTCTCAAATCCCTAAACCTAAACCTAAACCTTAATGTATTCTCAAATCCCTAAACCTAAACCTACACCTAATCCTAATCTCAACTCCCTAGCCTAAACCTAAACCTAAACTTAAAAACCCAAACCTAAACCCGGTCCCGAACCCGAACCCGATTTCCTAAACCTAAACCTTGACCTATTTTCAATTCCCAAAAGCTATAACATATAACCTAACCAAAACCTATACATATAACCTAAACCAATTCTCAAATCCCAAAACCTATAACTATAACCTAAACCTTAACCAAAAACCTATAACCTAACCAAAACTTAAACCAAAAACTTCACCTAAACCCAAACCTATAACCTTAACCTAAACCTTAAACCTATAACCTAAAACATTCTCAAATCCCTAAACCTAAACCCAAACCTAATAACCTAAATGTATTCTAAATCCCTAAACCTAAAACCCAAACCTTAACCTATTGATCAAATTTCCCTAAACCTAAACCTTCACCAATTCTCAATACCCTTAACTCCTAACCTAAACCTAAACCTAAACTTAAAACCCAAACCTAAACCCAAATCCCAAAACCCAAACCCATTTCCAAAACCCTAAAACCTTAAACCTAAATTTAAATTCCCTAAACCTATAACCCTTTATAAACCCTAAACCTAAACCCAAACCTTATAACCTAAACCTATTCTCAAATCCCAAAAAACCTAAATCCCATATGTTAAACCCTAAACCTTAAATCAAAAAAAAACTCCCCTACCTAAACCTAAACCTAAATTAAAACCCAAACCTAAAATCCAAAACCTAAATAACCTTAACCTAAACCTTAAACTATAACCTTAACCTAAACCAAAAACCTTATAACCTAAACCTATTCTCAAATCCCAAAACCTAAACCAACCTATAACCTAAACCTAAACCAAAACCTAAACCTAAACCTAAACCTAAACCTTAAAATTCCCTAAACCAAAACCTAAAACCTTAACCTTAACTTAAACCTTCCTAAACCCTAAACCTAAACCTAAACTTGAAAACCCAAAACCTAAACCCATCCCAAACCCCAAACCCAAACCTAAACCTAAACCTTAATTATAACCCAACTCCCTAAATTAAACCTAAACCTAACCTAAACCAACTTATAAACCTAAACCTAAACTTAAAACCCAAAACCTAAACCCATAACCCAAACCCTTTCCAAAACCTAAACCTTAACCTAAACCCTAAACTATAAACCTTATAAACCTAAACCTTAATAACCTAAACCTATTCTCAAATCCCCATTTAAACCTAAACCCAAACCTAAACCTAAACCAATTTCTCCCAAAAATCCCTAAACCTAAACCGAAAAAATTTCTTGTGTTCTCAAATCCTTAAAACCTAAACCTAAACCTTAATTATTCTCAAATCCCAAAACCTAAACCCAAACCTTAAATCCTTATTCTCAAATCCCAAACCTAAACCTAAACCTTAAACCTTAAATTAACCCAAACCTAGGGCGTGAAAGAACCCGAACCCGATTTCCTAAACCCAAACCTTGACCTATTCTCAATTCCCTAAAGTATAACCTATAACCTAACCTAAACCTATACTTATAACCTAAACCTATTTTAAATCCCAAAACCTATAACTATAACCTAAACCTTAACCAAAAACCTATAACCTAACCTAACCTTAAACCTAAAACTTCACCTAAACCTAAACCTATAACCTTAACCAAACCAAAACCTATAACCTAAAACTATTCTCAAATCCCTAAACCTAAAAACCTATAACCCAAACCTATTCTCAAATCCCTAAACCTAAACCAAAACCTTAAGTATTCTCAAATCCCTAAACCTAAACCTACACCAATCCTAATCTCAACTCCCTTAGCCTAAACCTAAACCTAAACTTAAAACCCAAACCTTAAACCCAACCCGAACCCGAACCCGATTTCCTAAACCTAAACCTTGACCTATTCTCAATTCCCAAAAGCTATAACCTTATAACCTAACCAAAACCTATACTTATAACCTAAACCAATTCTCAAATCCCAAAACCTATAACTATAACCTAAACCTTAACCAAAAAAAAACAACTTAAACCTAAACCAAAAACCTAAACCAAAAAACAATTCAAACCTAAACCCAAACCAAAACCTTAACCTAAACCTTTTAAGCAGGAAAAGAAATTAAAAAACCTTAATCCAAATCCCTAAACCCTAAACCTAAACCTACACCTAATCCTAATCTCAACTCCCTACCCTAAACCTAAACCTAAACTTGAAAACCCAAACCTAAACCCGATTCCGAACCCGAACCCAATTTCCTAAACCTAAACCTTACCAATTCAAAATTCCCTAAAGCTATAACCAATAACCTAACCTAAACCTATACTTATAACCTAAACCTATTCTCAAATCCCAAAACCTATAACCTATAACCTAAACCTTAACCAAAACCTTAACCTAACCTAAACCTAAACTTATAAACTTCACCTAAACCTATAACCTAAAACCTATTTCAAATCCCTAAACCTAAACCCCCACCTAATCCTAATTAAAACCTAACTTTATTCTCAAATCCCTAAACCTAAACCTAAACCTTAACGTATTCTCAAATCCCTAAACCTAAACCTACACCTAATCCTAATCTCAACTCCCTAGCCTAAACCTAAACCTAAACTTGAAAACCCAAACCTAAACCCGATTCCGAACCCGAACACGATTTCCTAAACCTAAACCTTGACCTATTCTCAATTCCCTGAAGCTATAACCTATAACCTAACCTAAACCTATACTTATAACCTAAACCTATTCTCAAATCCCAAAACCTATAACTATAACCTAAACCTTAACCAAAAACCTATAACCTAACCTAACCTAAACCTATAAACTTCACCTAAACCTAAACCTATAACCTTAACCTAAACCTAAACCTATAACCTAAACCTATTCTCAAATCCCTAAACCTAAACCTATAACCTAAACCTATTCTCAAATCCCTAAACCTAAACCTAAACCTTAATGTATTCTCAAATCCCTAAACCTAAACCTACACCTAATCCTAATCTCAACTCCCTAGCCTAAACCTAAACCTAAACTTGAAAACCCAAACCTAAAACCCATCCCGAACCAGAACCCGATTTCCTAAACCTAAACCTTGACCTATTCTCAATTCCCAAAGCTATAACCTTATAACCTAAACCAAAACCTATAACCCTTTAACCTAAACCAATTCTCAAATCCCAAAACCTATAATATAACCTAAACCTTAAACCAAAAACCTAAACCCAAAACCTAAACCACAACCCTTAACCCAAAATAACCTTAAACCTAAACCAAACCTATAACCTAAAACCTAAACCCTAAACCTAAATAAACCTTAACCTAAACCTAATTAAACCTTTAAACTTAAACATAAAACCCAAACCTAAACCCCTAAACCCTAAACCCTCTCCCACATGCACCCAAATTCCCAAAACCAAAACCCAAACCTAAACCTTATTATAACCTAAACCTATTCTCAAATCCCAAAAAACCTAAACCTAAACCTTAAAAACCTAAATCCCTAAACCTAAACCTTACCTAAACCCATCCTAATTTCAAATCCCTAAACCTAAACCCAAACCTAAACCTAAACCCATTCCCAAACCCAAACCTAAACCCAAACCTTAACCTATTCTCAAATTCCCTAAACCTAAAAACCCTTAACCCCTAACCTAAACCTAATTAAACTTAAAACCCAAACCTAAACTTTCCAAACCCAAAACCTAAACTTAACCTAAACCTTAAACCAAAAACCTATAACCTAACCTAAACCCTTAAACCTAAAACCTTCAAAACCCAAAACCTAAACAAAAACCCAAACCTAAACCAAAAACCTATAACCTAAAACCTAAACTTTAAATTCCCTAAACCTAAACCCAAACCTATTTAAACCCTAAACCTAAAATTCCTTCCCAAAATCCCTAAACCTAAACCTAAATCTTAATGTATTCTCAAATCCCTAAACCTAAACCTACACCTGATCCTAATCTCAACTCCGTAGCCTAAACATAAACCTAAACTTGAAAACCCAAACCTAAACCTAATTCCGAAACCCGAACCCGATTTCCTAAACCTAAACCTTGACCTATTCTCAATTCCCTAAAGCTATAACCTATAACCTAACCTAAACCTATACTTATAACCTAAACCTATTCTCAAATCCCAAAACCTATAACTGTAACCTAAACATTAACCAAAAACCTATAACCTAACCTAAACCTAAACCTATAACCTTAACCTAAACCTAAACCTATAACCTTAATGTAAACCTGAACCTAAACCTATAACCTAAATCTATTCTCAAATCCCTAAACCTAAACCTACAACCTAAACCTATTCTCAAATCCCTAAACCTACACCTAAACCTTAATGTATTCTCAAATCCCTAAACCTAAACCTACACCTAATCCTAATCGCAACTCCCTAGCCTAAACCTAAACCAAAACTTGAAAACCGAAACCTAAACCCGGTCCTGAACCCGAACCCGATTTCCCAAATCTAAACCTTGACCTATTCTCAATTCCCTAAAGCTGTAACCTATAACCTAACCTAAACCTATACTTATAACCTAAACCAATTCTCAAATCCCAAAACCTATAACTATAACCTAAACCTTAACCAAAAACCAATAACCTAACCTGAACCTAAACTATAAACTTCACCTAAACCTATAACCTAAACCAATTCTTAAATCACTAAACCTAAACCCAAACCTATAACCTAGACCTACTCTTAAATCCCTAAACCTAAACCTAAACCTTACTGTATTCTCAAATCCTTAAACCTAAACCTAAACCTTAATGTATTCTCAAATCCCTAAACCTAAACCTACACCTGATCCTAATCTCAACTCCCTAGCCTAAACCTAAACCTAAACTTGAAAACCCAAACCTAAACCTGATTCCGAACCCGAACCCGATTTCCTAAACCTAAACCTTGACCTATTCTCAATTCCCTAAAGCTATAACCTATATCCTAACCTAAACCTATACTTATAACCTAAACCTATTCTAATATCTCAAAACCTATAACTATAACCTAAACCTTAACTAAAAACCTATAACCTAACCTAACCTAAACCTATAAACTTCACCTAAACCTAAACCTATAACTATAACCAAGACCAAAACCTATAACCTAAATCTATTCTCAAATCCCTAAACCTAAACCTATAACCTGAACCTATTCTCAAATCCCTAAACCTACACCAAAACCTTAATGTATTCTCAAATCCCTAAACCTAAACCTACACCTAATCCTAATCTCAACTCCCTAGCCTAAACCTAAACCTAAACTTCAAAACCCAAACTTAAACCCAGTCCCGAACCCGAACCTGATTTCCTAAGCCTAAACCTTGACCTATTCTCAATTCCCAAAAGCTATAACTTATAACCTAACCAAAACCTATACTTATAACCTAAACCAATTCTCAAATCCCAAAACCTATAACTATAACCTAAACCTTAACCAAAAACCTATAACCTAACAAAAGCTAAACCAATAAACTTCACCTAAACCCAAACCTATAACCTTAACCTAAACTTAAACCTATAACCTAAAACGATTCTCAAATCCCTAAACCTAAACCTAAACCTACACCTAATCCTAATCTCAACTCCCTAGTCTAAACCTAAACCTAAACATGAAAACCCAAACCTAAACCCGATCTCGAACCTGAATCTGATTTCCTAAACCTAAACCTTCACCAATTCTCAATTCCCTAAAGCAATAACCAATAATCTAACCTAAACCTATACTTATAACCTAAACATATTCTCAAATCCCAAAACATATACCTATAACATAAACCTTAACCAAAAACCTCTAACCTAACCTAAACCTAAACTTATAAACTTCACCTAAACCTATAACCTAAAACTATTATCAAATCCCTAAACCTAAACCCAAACCTATAACCTAAACCTATTCTCAAATCCCTAAACCTAAACCTAAACCTTAACGTATTCTCAAATCCCTAAACCTAAACCTACACCTAATCCTAATCTCAACTCCCTAGCCTAAACCTAATCCTAAACTTGAAAACCCAAACCTAAACCCGATCCCGACCCCGAACCCGATTTCCTAAACCTAATCCTTGACCTATTCTCAATTCCTTAAAGCTATAACCTATAACCTAACCTAAACCTATTCTCAAATCCTAAAACCTATAACAAAACCCAAACCATAACCAAAAACCTATAACCTAACCTGAACCTAAACTTTAAACTTCACCTAAACCTATAACCTAAACCTATTCTCAAATCCCTAAACCTAAACCCAAACCTATAACCTATACCTATTCTCAAATCCCTAAACCTAAACCTAAACCTTAATGTATTCTCAAATCCCTAAACCTAAACCTACACCTGATCCTAATCTCAACTCCCTACACCTAATCCTAATCTCAACTCCCTAACCTAAACCTAAACCTAAACTTGAAAACCCGAACCCGATTTCCTAAACCTAAACCTTGACCTATTCTCAATTCCCTAAAGCTATAACCTATAACCTAACCTAAACCTATACTTATAACCTAAACCTATTCTCAAATCCCAAAACCTATAACTATAACCTAAACCTTAACTAAAAACATATAACCTAACCTAACCTAAACCTATAAACTTCACCTAAACCTAAACCTATAACAATAACCAAGACCAAAACCTATAACCTAAATCTATTCTCAAATCCCTAAACCTAAACCTATAACCGAAACCTATTCTCAAATCCCTAAACCTACACCTAAACCTTAATGTATTCTCAAATCCCTAAACCTAAACCTACACCTAATCCTAATCTCAACTCCCTAGCCTAAACCTAAACCTAAACTTGAAAACCCAAACCTAAACCCGATCCTGAACCCGAACCCGATTTCCTAAACCTAAACCTTGACCAATTCTCAAATCCCAAAACCTATAACTATAACCTAAACCTTAATCAAAAACCTATAACCTATCCTAAACCTAAACCTATAAACTTCACCTAAATCTAAACCTATAACCTTAACCTTAACATATAACCTTAAGCTAAACCAAAACCTATAACCTAAACCTATTCTCAAATCCCTAAACCTAAACCTAAGCCTATAACCTTAGCCTATTCTTAAATCCCTAAACCTAAACCTAAACCGTAATGTATTCTCAAATCCCTAAACCTAAACCTACACCTAATCCTAATCTCAACTCCCTAGCCTAAACCTAAACCTAAACTTGAAAACCCAAACCTAAACCCGATCCTGAACCCGAACCCGATTTCCTAAACCTAAACCTTGACCTATTCTCAATTCCCTAAAGCTATAACCTATAACCTAACCTAAACCTATACTTATAACCTAAACCTATTCTCAAATCCCAAAACCTATAACTATAACCTAAACCTTAACTAAAAACCTATAACCTAACCTAACCTAAACCTATAAACTTCACCTAAACCTAAAACTATAACTATAACCAAGACCAAAACCTATAACCTAAATCTATTCTCAAATCCCTAAACCTAAACCTATAACCTAAACCTATTCTCAAATCCCTTAACCTACACCTAAACCTTAATGTATTCTCAAATCCCTAAACCTAAACCTACACCTAATCCTAATATCAACTCCCTAGCCTAAACCTAAACCTAAACTTGAAAACCCAAACCTAAACCCGGTCCCAAACCCGAACCTGATTTCCTAAACCTAAATTTTGACCTATTCTAAATTCCCTAAAGCTATAACCTATAACCTAACCAAAGCCTATACTTATAACCTAAACCTATTCTCAAATCCGAAAACCTATAACTATAACCTAAACCTTAACCAAAAACCTATAACCTAACCTAACCTAAACCAATAAACCTAAACCCAAACCTATAACCTTAACCTAAACCTAAACCTATAACCCTTTAAACCTAAACCTTAAACCTATAACCTAAAAATTAACCTAACCCTAAACCCAAAAACCTAAATCCCTAAACCTAAACCTACACCTAATCCTAATCTTAACTCCCTAGCCTAAACCTATTCCTAAACTTGAAAACCCAAACCTAAACCCGATCCCGAACCTGAGCCCGATTTCCTAAACCTAAACCTTGACCTATTCTCAATTCCCTAAAGCTATAACCTATACCCTAACCTAAACCTATACTTATAACCTAAACCTATTCTCAAATCCCAAAACCTATAACTATAACCTAAACCTTAACCAAAAACCTATAACCAAACCTGAACCTAAACTATAAACTTCACATAAACCTATAACCTAAACCTATTCTCAAATCCCTAAACCTAAACCCAAACTTATAACCTATACCTATTCTCAAATCCCTAAACCTAAACCTAAACCTTAATGTATTCTCAAATCCCTAAACCTAAACCTACACCTGATCCTAATCTCAACTCTCAAACCTAAACCTAAACCTAAACTTGAAAACCCAAACCTAAATTATGAAGGATGTATGTTGACTGTATTAGTGCATAAAACATGGAATAGATTAAGCCAAAACACAGATATGATTCAGGGATAAGTGAATAAAGCAAGCGGAAGACTTATAGCAAAATATGTGTACAAGTGTAAATCCCTGAATTACATATACAAGCCAGATCATATGAAAGTGCTATTTAACAAAATTATAAGTATCAAGTTACATCATTTAGGTTCCCAAAAATAATCCCAAAGATCCCGCGCATCAGATCGAGGCTCACTAGAACCCGTCTGAAAACTGCATATAGGAGAAGGCAGCCTCGTCGTCATCCAGCTCCCGTTCTGCCTCAGACGTCGCATCCACATCTGCAACATTAGAGCCTAAGACAGAGTCTGGTGGGTGTGTAACACCGCCCCAGAAACGTGGGAGTGAGTGATCAACTCAGTGGAACAATAAGGCACTGGTTAACATGTTATCAGTTCAATCAAACAGTAATGATAAAACAGAACAATTAAATAAATCCTAAGTACTCTTGTTAATGCAAGAATGAATGCAATATGATGTGTGCCCTCACGCGTACACCCTCAGCGTCTTCATCTTACGTTACGCATGACATCGCCTCAAAGTGCGCCACATCTACAAAGCACATGCAAATGCGGTGCATGGATATGATTACCAAGTTGTTATTAGTCCATTTCACACAACAGGATTGGGAAGCTAAGATACCTTCCTCATATCGCCATCCAAACAGTGATCCATACTAGGGTCGTCAATCCTAGACATCTCATACGATCATATAGTTGAGGTCGTAGCAAAGGGCTCGTCACCCATCAATGCACGTCTTTCATGCCCTTACTACCACAATTCGACTCGTCACCTCCTTGCGGTATCCAGGTATGCTCGAGGTCACTATAAAGGGCTCGTCACCAATCAATGTAGGCCGACAGCACGAATATAGTATCCCATACCACCATAATCAGTTCACGAGTTTAGTTGCTCACTGGTCACTACGGGGAGGCTCGTCACCCCAGCGTAGGCCGACAGCTCGACCACGGTGTCCCATACCACCATGTCCGGCTCATGAGTCTTGGCGGATCAAGTACCATAGTTAATAGGATTTCACTGGTAAGTTCGGTACCCTAGATTTAAGCAATAGCGTCCATACATGGTAAACATACATCGGACAATCGGGTTACTTGACGAACTTGACTAGCACGAGCGCACGTTGAATTGAACGACATAGAGTGTGCAAACACTCCGGGTGGCCAAACCACTGCCGCTAACTCTAATAGGCTCGGGTTCGTCTCATACGTCCTACATGGCGAAAGCAATCTCAGCCACGAACATAGGGTCAATTACCGATTTCCTGGACTAAGGCATAGTCCCAAACACCTTACGCTACTACAGATACTCATATGGAATGTAAAACAGTAATAGAACAACAACTCAAATCATGGTACATACACATCTGAAGAATATCAACTTAACATAAATGTAAGCATAGGAGATGCTTGAATTTAAATAACATGGAATGTAACTGCATAAAGGAAATCATGCGCATCAATAGGAGTATTGAGAATCACTTCTCAACGCCCACAATTAGTGTAATAAGTTACACTTAGATCATTCATGCATTTCTACAAACACTTAGCATACATGGAATAACATACATGGCGTATGTTGGAATACATGCACTTAGACAATTCCTTTTACCAAGGAGTTGTCATACATGCATCTAGCACACATACATGACAAATAATCATGGCAAACATAAGTGCATATTTTATATGCATACGGTACTTTATAAATACACATAGAATACACAAATCTCAATATAGCACATGCATATCAGGAAAGCAACGTAAACACAACATTTGGCATGTGAAATCTCATCCATAACAAGAATAAATCACTAACTGGGATTGAAAGCCTTGAAAACCATAACCTATACACTTAAAGTCCGCACCTTAAGCGAAGAAAGAACCACCGAACTGATTTAGACGAGTTGTCTTCGTCAACGGCGATAGAATACCCTAAAATAAGGATAGAAATGAGATACAACAACATCAAAACTAATCTAAGCAACACAGGTTAGGGTTAGGTTAACTTACCCCAAAAGAACTCAGAATCGTCAGAAGAACGATTCAAAGTGAAGGTTCAAAGATGAAGAAGAACAAAGAAGAATCCAAGATGATTCACCAATTTATCTCTCTCACTTTCTCTCTCCTTTCCACTCTCTTTCCAAGCTAGGGTTAGAGAAAATCGTATGGAAAAGAGAGCTAGGGTTTAAGGACTATAAATAGGCCTATTTTTAATGAAAATAACCCCAGGGTCAAGGTATACTTAGGTTATAACCAAAGTAAGCCTTTCTCGATCCAACGAAGCACTTCTGGTGGGCCTATAACCACAAAAGGTCGGACTTAAGCTCCTTGACCATGGATCTAGGTCAAGCTGAGTTTTCATACCGACCGGCTCTTCACATCAATTCAACGGTCACGGAATCTCGATCGGGTCCACAAGCACGCGAGATTCGAACTATCCTGATCAGAGGATGAAATTGGGTCAGAATCCAATGGTCAGATAGCTTAAAATCGTCGCACAAGCGACACGACTCAGATTTCATAAAAAGCTTAATAAATTCCAACCGTTCTCACACTCTTGAGCTCCGAGCTCAAACAAATCGACCCAGAACATCACATGGACTTGATTTTCGAGGTGATAGTCAAGCCCAACTCGGTGACCGCAACAGCCTAAGATCATCGCCATCGGAGATCTTCCAAAAAATCCCCAGAACAACTGGATTTAGCGATGGATCCCAGATTTCAGAGTAACGTAGCGCTCACTAATCTACACGTTTAGAGGCATGCAGATACAATTTAAAGTGATTGATGCAAATTTCACAAGCAATCGAGTAAAGTGCTAATTACCCCAAAAATAACTACTTAAGGAAAGCTTAGCACAGAAAAATCCAAGGTCGTTACACCTGATCCTAATCTCAACTCCCTAGCCTAAACCTAAACCTAAACTTGAAAACCCAAACCTAAACCTGATTCCGAACCCGAACCCGATTTCCTAAACCTAAACCTTGACCTATTCTCAATTCCCTAAAGCTATAACCTATAACCTAACCTAAACCTATACTTATAACCTAAACCTATTCTCAAATCCCAAAACCTATAACTATAACCTAAACCTTAACTAAAAACATATAACCTAACCTAACCTAAACCTATAAACTTCACCTAAACCTAAACCTATAACTATAACCAAGACCAAAACCTATAACCTAAATCTATTCTCAAATCCCTAAACCTAAACCTATAACCGAAACCTATTCTCAAATCCCTAAACCTACACCTAAACCTTAATGTATTCTCAAATCCCTAAACCTAAACCTACACCTAATCCTAATCTCAACTCCCTAGCCTAAACCTAAACCTAAACTTGAAAACCCAAACCTAAAGCCGGTCCAGAACCCGAACCCGATTTCATTTCGGATACATAAGTCGAATGTTATTTTACATGTGATTGGTCTGTTCTTCGACCAGTCTTAGGTCTGCTTCGACTAGTCCTAGACTTGCTTCGACCAGTCTAAGAAAATCCTCGACCAGTCGTAAGTTTGTTACATATTCCGGATAAAATCTGTTAGCCTTCGACTAGTCTAGGAATCTGTTCGACCAGTCGTAGGAACAGTGTCGACTGATCTTCGACCAGTCGTAGAATCTACGACTCGAAGTCCAGCGAACTTTTGCAGGACCTACGACCAGTCGAAGGAAACCTACGACCAGTCGTAGGTGACCTACGACCAGTCGTAGGAGGGCTACGACCAGTCGTAGAACGGTCTGCGCTTATCCCGCCTAATCTTTTAAATATCTGTTATGGCTTCGACTAGTCGAAGAGCACTCTAGACCAGTCGAAGACCCGATCTTCTCACCTATAAATAGAGCACGAATCTCAGAAGAAATCATCGATTTAATTATAGTATTCAAGCCAATCTTCGTCGAACTTCTGAGAGATAATTCTGTGCTCCATCTAAGCTAAGTGTGCTTATTTAATATCTTCTTTCCTTAGCTTTATTTTAATTGATTTTGTTTCTGCTATTCCAATCTGATTTGAAAAGAGGAATTGTTATTCCCTTTCTTTGGAATCAAAATCAATTAAGGCAAGCCCTATTTGGTTTAATTTAAAATCTATTAGAACTAGAACCATTGTAATCGAGTACTGGACATTGAACTTGGACATTCAATCATCTACTTTGATTTGGTTCTACCGGGCTGCTACAACGAAGAAGATATTCAGGTATTTTACATATTGTAAATTCCTTTCTATTATTTTGGTTTCTTTCAAGATTTTCCAGAAAAATCTTGTTATTTTGGTTATCTGAGGAGAGCCAGGAAAACTCAGAAGTGGGGGTTTTTTAATTGTGTAAGCCCACATACAAAGACACAATTGTAAGGGTTTTGGGTGAACATAGGAAAACCTATTTTTAGTGAACGCTAATATCCCCTGTGTGAGGATATTAGGAGTGGAGTAGCTTTTTGTGTGGCTGTTGGATAACAGTTGGTGAACACACAGGCGAACCACTATAAATTCTTTGAGTTGTGGTTGATTGATTTATTCTTTTAATTTTTTATTTATTCTTTTTGTGGGATGTATGTATGGTGGTGAATGTTGTAATTATTTCAAGCTTTGTGAGAATGTTGTAATAGCTTAGAATTTACTTTCTGCTATTCCTTTATAAGCTTGATTTTCAATTTCATTTTGAAAGTTGTTCCAGAAAGGTTGCCCTGCCATTTTTATGGTGTATGGCTGTCCCTAGAACAATATCTTTAATTACAAGTTATTTCAATTCAGTTTGTATTTCTTTTTATATTCCTCTTCGATTTGAGACTTGATACAAAGACCTTTCTAGAAATAAGGTTGTCCTACCATAAACTCTGTTTTGGTGTAAGGTTGTCCTTAGAATAACGTTTGTATCAACCTCTCAAGATCTGAATTTTGAGGTTGTTTATCTTTCTTGCATTATTATTTAATTTGGCTATCATTTTCTTTATTATTCCGCTGTTATAAGTTTTTATTTGGCATTGTCCTATTCACCCCCTCTAGGACATATAGCTTGGCCTTTTCAAGTGGTATCGAGCCTAATAGCTCCTTTTAATTCTTGGATTTAATTCTGAGCTAACGATTTAAGCTATTTGATGTCAAATTTTGATAACCTTTCTCACTAGGCCTCCACCCTTTGATGGCTCCAACTATGCTTATTGGAAAGCCGAATGAGGATCTTCCTCAAATCAATGGATGAAAATGTGTGGCAAGCCACGGTGGTGAATGGAATCCTCCTATCATGGAAGTTCCTGGGGTGATGGTTCCAAATCTATGAAAACCACACCATATTACCAATGGACCACCCTTGAGAAAAGTGAGAGTAGTGCAAATGCTAAAGCACTAAATGAAATTACTTGCACTATCACAGGATGAGTTCAAAAGAATCATTCTGGATACTTTAAAGCAAGCTTGGGATATATTAGAAATGACACACGAGGGTACTACAATTGTCAAAAATCTAAAGTCCAACTCCTCACAAGATTTGAAGAAATTCATATGGAGAAAAATGAGATGTTTATGGACTTTTACACTAGATTGAATGACATTGTAAACTCAATGTGGGGTCTTGGCGATAAAATCCCAGAAAGTAAAGTATGTGCAAAAATATTATGCTCACTTCCTGAACGGTTCAATTGTAACCGCAATCCAGGAACTTCGTGATACGGATAATATGAGGGTTGAAGAACTAGTTGGTTCTTTACAAACCTACGAGTTAAACTTTAAAGCTCCTAAAGGTAAATCTATCGCTCTAAAATCTTCTAAATGTAGTTCAGAAGAAAATTTTGATTCAGAAGATGACATGGCTCTTTTAGCTAAAAAATTTTACAAAATTTTCAAAAGCAAGAAAAGAGTTGATTTTCAAAAATCAAATGACAAAAAGAAGTTTAGACCCAAATCTCGAAAATCTTTGAAAGATAGTCAATGTTACAACTGTCTAGAATATGGGCACTTAGCAAATAGATGTCCTAAAAGGGACAAACCCAAGAAGAAGGGTATGTTGGCTACATGGGATGAATCATCTGATTCTGAAGGTTCTTCTGAATCAGAAGATTCTGAAACTGAGTCGGGCAGAGGTCAAAGCTCTTATGACTCTATCCAAATTCACATTTTCAGATAATGACTCTACAAGTGAAGAAAATCTGAATAGTGAATGTGAAAATGAAGATGATCTTCAAGACGCTTACAATGCCCTATATAAGGAAAGTTGTAAAATTACTGTCAAACTTAAACTTCAAAAAGAAAAGTTTTCTAAACTCAAAAATTGTTTTGATTCACTTGTCTTAGAAAAATCACAAATTTCACATAGTTTTGAAAAATCAAAATGTGATTTGGAATTCAAAAACTCACTAATTGTTGATTTAAAATCTGAAATTGAGAATCTTAAAACTGAAGTATCCTCTCTTCTGAGTTTAAAGGACACATGGAAATATGCCCAAGGTGATCCAAAGTTAGAAAAATTGTTATCCGGATCAAGAAAATGTGGCGATCGATCCGGGTTGGGCTATGATAAAAATCAACCTCCTAAACAAAAGTATACTCCTCCTATGTTTGTTAAAGGAGAGTCCTCAAACTCAAAAGGGAAAAGTACTTATCAAGATTTTTCTAAAAATTCAAAAACTTTTCAAAAACCTAGAAACAACCATGTCAACTTTAATCAGAATCGAAATCCACTAGCTGAAAAGATAGTTGATTTACTCAAGGAGCTATTAAAATCTAACTCTATAGGTCATTCCTACAAATACACACAAAAGAAGACCAACTATGTTCCTAAACCCAAAACAGTTATGAAATGGGTTCCTAAAGTCACCTGCTTGGTTGCTCACACTGCTTTCAAAGCAACAAGTCATTCAAAGTGGTACCTAGACAGTGGATGCTCCAGGCATATGACAGGTGACAAAGCCTTATTCACCGATCTGAAAGATATGACTGATGGTTCAGTCACATTTGGTGATGGTAGCAACTGCAAGATTATAGGCCAAGGTACGGTTCAACTTTTTAATCTTCCGGTGTTTAAAAATGTTTTATACGTTGAAGGCCTAAAGCACAACTTGCTTAGTATATCACAAATATGTGATAATAACCATAATGTTCGGTTTTCTAATCAAATCTGTGAGATATTAAATAATAAGGGTTCTGTAATATTAACTGGACGTAGAACGTCTGAAAATTGCTATATTATTAGTGAATCCAGCTCATCTAATCAAACATGTTACATGGTCCATACAGACGAGACTGATTTATGGCACAAACGTCTTGGACATGTACATTATCGAAATTTATATCGATTGAGCAAACGAGAACTTGTAAGAGGTTTACCCAAACTTCAGAAATTAGATAAAATATGTGGTGAATGCCAGATAGGCAAACAAACAAAGAACTCACAAAAAAAGGTGAATTCAAATACCACATCAAGACCACTCGAACTTCTCCACATGGACTTGATAGGACCTACCAGAACAGAAAGTCGAGGTGGGAAAAAGTACATCTTGGTAATAGTTGATGACTTTACCAGATTCACTTGGGTAGTCTTCTTAAGGGATAAATCTGAAACCCTTGAAGAAGTAAGAAAAGTTCTCAAAAGGATTCAAACTGAAAAATCCTCTCAAATCAGTAAAATTCGTAGTGATCATGGATCTGAATTTGAGAATAGCAATTTTGAGAAGATCTGTACTGACCAAGGAATATTACATGAATTCTCTGCTCCCAAAACTCCACAATAAAATGGAATTGTAGAAAGGAAGAATAGGGTGCTTTAAGAAATGGCTAATGTCATGTTGAATAGCATGAAGCTCTCTAAAAATCTTTGGGTTAAAGCAGAACACAGCTTGCTATATTATTAACCGAGTCTACACAAAAAAAGATAATAATAAGACGGCTTACGAATTGTGGTTCAATAAAAAGCCTACTGTAAATACTTTTGAGTTTTTGGCAGCAAGTGCTATATTTTACGTGATCGTGAAAATTTGGGAAAGTTCGATACGAAGAGTGATGAAGGTATTTTTCTATGATACTCTTTAAACAGTCGAGCTTATAGGGTCCTGAACAAAAGGACTGGTGTGATTCAAGAATCCATTAATGTTGTCATTGATGATCATTTAAACACACCAACTTCTAATTCAGATAATGATGAAGTACTAATCATTGATAAACTTGATACTTCATCGAATCAGACTAATTCTGAGTTAAGGACTGTTAAAGATCATCCAACCTCTTGGAAACCCTCTCACCGGTGTTCGCACCCGTAGACAACTTGAGGATATATGTAATTATGTATGTTTTACATCCCAAATTGAACCATCTAACGTAAAAGAAGCTCTCGCTGATGAACTGGATTGTTGCGATGCAAGATGAACTCAACCAATTCATAAGAAATGATGTTTGATATCTCGTACCAAGACCTAAAGATAAACACATCATTGGAACAAAATGGATTTTTAAAAATAAGTCTGATAAATGTGGAAATATAATTAGAAACAAGGCTAGACTGGTGGTACAAGGTTATACTCAAATTGAAGGGATTGATTTCGATGAAACCTTTGCACCGATAGCACGTCTTGAATCTATCAGACTATTTATATCCATTGCATGTTTTAAAAAGATAAAGATCTATCAGATGGATGTAAAAAGTGCTTTTCTAAATGGCGATTTACATGAAGAAGTCTATGTTGAACAGCCAATGGGATTTGAAGATTCCAAAAATACTGATCATGTATATCGGCTTAAAAGGCACTTTATGGATTAAAACAAGCACCTAGGGCATGGTATGAGAAACTAACGAAATTTCTTTTAACTCATAATTTTCAAATGGGATCATTGATAAAACTCTGTTTGTTAAAAAACATAAATGATCATATCTTAATGGTACGATTTATGTTGATGATATCATTTATGGATCAACTTGTCCTGACTTGACTACCGAGTTTGCAGATTTGATGAAATCACGAGTTTGAAATGAGCATGGTTGGGGAATTGACTTATTTCCTTGGATTGCAAGTAAAGCAACAATCGAAGGAATATTCATTTCTCAATCTAAGTATGCCTTGAATCTAATCAAGAGATTTGGATTTGAGAATGGCAAGAATTTCGATACTCCTATGAGTACTACCTGAAACTATCAAAAGACTCTAATGGTAAAAATGTTGACTCAAAACTTTATCGGAGTATGATTGGTAGTTTGTTATATCTAACTGCTAGTAGACCCGATATTTCTCTAAGTGTTGGTATTTGCGCAAGATATCAATCGATCCAAAAGAATCTCACTTGATTCGTTGTCAAGCGAATTATTAGATATGTCGCAAATATTGTAAATCTCGGTCTCTGGTATCCTCATGAAACCAATGTTCAATTAGTTGGGTACTTGCTGACTTGGCTGGTAATCTAGATGATAGAAAATCAACCGGTGGTGGTTGTTTTTATTGGAAATTGTCTAGTTTCTGGTTTAGTAAGAAACAAAATTCTATATCACTTTCAACAACTGATATTATTGCTGGTAATGCATGTACACACTTGTTTGGATGCAACGAATGCTAAGTGATTATGGAATTAAACAGATTCTATGTTATTACATTGTGATAATTCCAGTGCGATAAATATTTCAAAAAATCCTATTCAACATTCTCGTACTAAGCACATTGACATTAGATTTCATTATATAAGGGAATTAGTAGAAGAAAAAGTTATATCTCTAGAATATATTCCTACCGAAGATCAACGTGCTGATATTTTCACAAAACCTCTTGATAAAAGCAGGTTCAAAAAGATGAAATTTGATCTTGGCATGTGCATTTTAAATTGATAATTTATGCCTTCTTGTATATTATTGTATATATTTGCTAGATTAAATTTCAATTTTTGTATATATTGCAAGATATTGAATTTTTGGGGTTTGTACGACCAGTCGTGAGTATACACGACCAGTCGTATACACGACCAGTCGTACTACGACCGGTCGTGGAGCACGGATTTCACTTCATATTGGGGATTTTTCACTTTCTTCCTCATTTCTTCTTTCTTCTCCTTGGAGCCGAACTTCGACTCGTCGAACCCATCCTTCAAGTTCTTCAAGGTTAGTGTTCCAAATCCGTTTTTCTTGCATATTTGTGTCAAGATTGCTTCCTTTTCTCTCTTGAAGCTTTCTATCTTGAAAATCATTGAGATTTGGGGTTGAGATTTTGAAAAATCTGTTTTGAGCAAACCCTCTTCTCAATCCTTTGCAACTTCTTTATTCCTTTAAATCCTTGTTGCAAATGGCTTCTAGAGGTAAGAAAACTACTTCACGTGGTCCTTCTTCTTCCTCCAGATCTACCCCTATATCTAAACGTCATCTTCTTGTTCCCAATGATGATCCATCATTTGTTAAGGACATTAGATCTCGTAAGGTTATCGTTGAACATCCTGTTGATGTCAATCATATTGCTCCATTTGACATCCTTCCTATGCTTGAAGCTGTAGGTTGGACTAACTTATTGCATTGGGGTGGGCCTACATACCGGTCCATTGCCCAATCCATGTTTTCATGTATTAGTGCATTTTCACAGGATAATTTAACTTTTCAAATTTCTACTAGAGAAGGGCCATTTGACGTTGATCGTCATTTAATTTCAGCCCTAATGGAAATTCCTGTGAATGATGAGGGTATTCCAATTCATAATTTAACTGATAAACCCTCAATGGCTGAAAAATGCATGCTCACTAGAGACTTGTGTAATATGGATGTTCAATGGACTCAAAAAGGGAATGCGCTCCCCGCAAGGTATTTGTTACCCAAATACGAAATTCCCCAGAATCTTTGTGTCTAATCGTATCCTCGATCGGGTAATAAATCGATTTAACTTCATTTATGGTTCGTGTTATCCATGCTATCTCAAATGGTACTCAGATTTGTTTACCTTCCTTAATCTGTCATTTCATTCTTCAGTTTCGACTCCATCCTGGTCATAGTGACATTCCATTTGCATACTTTATGACTGTATTGGCTACTCATATGTTAGTCGATATGCCTGTTGATGAAGCACATATCCATCATCTGATCTTCAACAATTCAAATATTAATAAGATGAAGTTAGATCTGCTTCCTGAACAAGGTGGTGGTGGTGGTGGTCCTGAAGAAGCTGGTGTTGATATTAATATGGATGATATTTTTGAGGAACGACTCAGCTAATGATCCAGATTTTATACCATCTGATATTGATGCACGTCTGAGTGCATTAGAAGGTAGAGTTGAGAATATTAATGTTAAGTTGGAGAACATGTCTGTTGCTCATGATTTGCAATTCAAGTATATGCGCAAATATCTTAGGCGCTTGAACAAAGGCATGCACCAACTTGATCCTTCTATTCCTGCTCCATCTTCAAGTTCTAATTCTGACTAGTTTCTATGAGACTTTTGGTATGTAATAACTTTATTACTTTGCTCTTGTTTGATTGAGTTTGAGTTAGATTCTATGCTGGATATTTGTTTTTCATGTAAAATTTATGCTGGATATCTGTGATGATATCTTGAGTATCTCTATGACTCTTTTGCTATACTCTATTTCCTCCTCATGTTTACTCTCATTCCTTTATTTAGTTCTCCTTTGTCATATTGTGACAAAAAGGGGGAGAATGGTTTGTTGTTAATGTGATTGTGAGAGTGTTAATGTGATTGTGAGAGGAGTAGCATTGGTTATGTTACTCAGGGGGAGTGGGGTGTCAAGAAGAATATATGTTTGATCTTGTTTCTTGTTAAATGTTGAAACTGGTTGAATGTTAAATGTTGATTATTGATTTGCATGTATTAACCAGTTGTTTTACTTTATGTTTATCTTGGTTATGTGTTTTGTCACTAATTTGACAAAGGGGAGATTGTAAGTGCTATAGTTTATATCACGTAAGTTGTCAAATTTGTGGTGACAAAATCTCTGTTATGTTATATATAACTGCTAAAGTGAAGCTCTCTCAAGGCATCAGAGCATCACATGAACAAGACTCAAGCTCAATCAAGCAAAGCTACAAGGCAAGACTCAAGACTTGAACTCAAGACTCAAGCGAAACTCAAGAAAGTACAAGGCAAGACTCAAGAACTCAAGACTCAAGCTGAAACTCAAGCCACTTTCATGATTGAGCTACTTCAAGGTTTAGTCTACATCAAGACTTCAAGGCTCATTCTTCATGGTCTCTTATTTCAATGTCCATACTTCATGATTGAGGTTTATTTGACCATAGGATGACCTTAGAAGTAGGTCATTTCGGATACATAAGTCGAATGTTATTTTACATGTGATTGGTCTGTTCTTCGACCAGTCTTAGGTCTTCTTCGACTAGTCCTAGACTTGCTTCGACCGATCTAAGAAATTCCTCGACCAATCGTAAGTTTGTTACATATTCCGGATAAAATCATTAGCCTTCGACTAGTCCAGAAATCTGTTCGACCAATCGTAGGCACAGTATCGATCGACCAGTCGTAGAATCTACGACTCGAAGTCCGGCGAACCTTTGGACCTACGACCCGTCGAAGGAAACCTACGACCGGTCGTAGGTGACCTACGACCGGTCGTAGGGGGCTACGACCAGTCGTAGAACGGTCTGCGCTTATCCCGCCTAATCTTTTAAATATCTGTTATGGCTTCGACTAGTCGAAGAGCACTCTAGACCAGTCGAAGACCCGATCTTCTCACCTATAAATAGAGCACGAATCTCAGAAGAAATCATCGATTTAATTATAGTATTCAAGCCAATCTTCGTCGAACTTCTGAGAGATAATTCTGTGCTCCATCTAAGCTAAGTGTGCTTATTTAATATCTTCTTTCCTTAGCTTTATTTTAATTGATTTTGTTTCTGTTATTCCAATTTGATTTGAAAAGAGGAATTGTTATTCCCTTTCTTTGGAATCAAAATCAATTAAGGCAAGCCCTATTTGGTTTAATTTAAAATCTATTAGAACTAGAACCATTGTAATCGAGTACTGGACATTGAACTTGGACATTCAATCATCTACTTTGATTTGGTTCTACCGGGCTGCTACAACGAAGAAGATATTCAGGTATTTTACATATTGTAAATTCCTTTCTATTATTTTGGTTTCTTTCAAGATTTTCCAGAAAAATCTTGTTATTTTGGTTATCTGAGGAGAGCCAGGAAAACTCAGAAGTGGGGGTTTTTTAATTGTGTAAGCCCACATACAAAGACACAATTGTAAGGGTTTTGGGTGAACCTGGGAAAACCTATTTTTAGTGAACGCTAATATCCCCTGTGTGAGGATATTAGGAGTGGAGTAGCTTTTTGTGTGGCTGCTGGATAACAGTTGGTGAACACACAGGCGAACCACTATAAATCCTTTGAGTTGTGGTTGATTGATTTATTCTTTTAATTTTTTTTATTTATTCTTTTTGTGGGATGTATGTATGGTGGTGAATGTTGTAATTATTTCAAGCTTTGTGAGAATGTTGTAATAGCTTAGAATTTACTTTCTGCTATTCCTTTATAAGCTTGATTTTCAATTTCATTTTGAAAGTTGTTCCAGCAAGGTTGCCCTGCCATTTTTATGGTGTATGGCTGTCCCTAGAACAATACATCTTTAATTACAAGTTATTTCAATTCAGTTTGTATTTCTTTTTATATTCCTCTTCGATTTGAGACTTGATACAAAGACCTTTCTAGAAATAAGGTTGTCCTACCATAAACTCTGTTTTTGGTGTAAGGTTGTCCTTAGAATAACGTTTGTATCAACCTCTCAAGATCTGAATTTTGAGGTTGTTTTTCTTTCCTGCATTATTATTTAATTTGGCTATCATTTTCTTTATAATTCCGTTGTTATAAGTTTTTATTTGGCATTGTCC
This sequence comes from Magnolia sinica, assembly GCF_029962835.1. Taxonomy (NCBI): domain Eukaryota; kingdom Viridiplantae; phylum Streptophyta; class Magnoliopsida; order Magnoliales; family Magnoliaceae; genus Magnolia; species Magnolia sinica. The sequence continues at coordinate 37,046,371 of NC_080583.1, forward strand.
TATTCACCCCCCCTCTAGGACATATAGCTTGGCCTTTTCAAACCTAAACCTATTCTCAAATCCCTAAACCTAAACCCAAACCTATAACCTATACCTATTCTCAAATCCCTAAACCTAAACCTAAACCTTAATGTATTCTCAAATCCCTAAACCTAAACCTACACCTGATCCTAATCTCAACTCCCTAGCCTAAACCTAAACCTAAACCCGATCCCGAACCCGAACCCGATTTCCTAAACCTAAACCTTGACCTATTCTCAATTCCCTAAAGCTATAACCTATAACCTAACCTAAACCTATACTTATAACCTAAACCTACTCTCAAATCCCAAAAACTATAACTATAACCTAAACCTTAACTAAAAACATATAACCTAACCTAACCTAAACCTATAAACTTCACCTAAACCTAAACCTATAACTATAACCAAGACCAAAACCTATAACCTAAATCAATTCTCAAATCCCAAAACCTAAACCGATAATCAAAACCTATTCTCAAATCCCTAAACCTACACCTAAACCTTAATGTATTCTCAAATCCCTAAACCTAAACCTACACCTAATCCTAAACTCAACTCCCTAGCCTAAACCTAAACCTAAACTTGAAAACTCAAACCTAAACCCGGACCTGAACCCGAACCCGATTTCCTAAACCTAAACCTTGACCTATGCTTAATTCCCTAAAGCTATAACCTATAACCTAAGCTAAACCTATTCTCAAATCCTAAAACATATAACTATAACCTAAACGTTAACCAAAAACCTATAACCTAACCTAACCTAAACCAATAAACTTCACCTAAACCCAAACCTATAACCTTAACCTAAACCTAAACCTATAACCTAAAACTATTCTCAAATCCCTAAACCTAAACCTAAACCTATTCTCAAATCCCTAAACCTAAACCTAAACCTTAACGTATTCTCAAATCCCTAAACCTAAACCTACACCTAATCCTAATCTCAACTCCCTAGCCAAAACCTAAACCTAAACTTGAAAACCCAAACCTAAACCTGATCCCGAACCCGAACCCGATTTCCTAAACCTAAACCTTGACCTATTCTCAATTCCCTAAAGCTATAACCTATAACCTAACCTAAACCTATACTTATAACCTAAACCAATTCTTAAATCCCAAATCCTATAACTATAACCTAAACCTTAACCAAAAACCTATAACCTAACCTAAACCTAAACTATAAACTTCACCTAAACCTAAAACCTAAACCTATTCTCAATTCCCTAAACCTAAACCCAAACCTATAACCTATGCCTTCTCTCAAATACCTAAACCTAAACCTAAACCTTAATGTATTCTCAAATCCCTAAACCTAAACCTACACCTGATCCTAATCTCAACTCCCTAGCCTAAACCTAAACCTAAACTTGAAAACCCAAACATAAACCTGATTTCGAAACCGAACCCGAATTCCTAAACCTAAACCTTGACCTATTCTCAATTCCCTAAAGCTATAACCTATAACCTAACCTAAACCTATACTTATAACCTAAACCTATTCTCAAATCCCAAAACCTATAACTATAACCTAAACCTTAACTAAAAACATATAACCTAACCAAACCTAAACCTATAAACTTCACCTAAACCTAAACCTGTAACTAAAACCAAGACCAAAACCTATAACCTAAATCTATTCTCAAATCCCTAAACCTAGACCTATATCCTAAACCTATTCTCAAATCCCTAAACCTAAACCCAAACCTATAACCTATACCTATTCTCAAATCGCTAAACCTAACTTAAACCTTAATGTTTTCACAAATCCCTGAACCTAAACCTACACCAGATCCTAATCTCAACTCCCTAGCTTAAACCTAAACCTAAACCCGATCCCGAACCCGAACCCGATTTCCTAAACCTAAACCTTGACCTATTCACAATTCCCTAAAGCTATAACCTACAACCTAACCTAAACCTATACTTATAACCTAAACCTATTCTCAAATCCCAAATCCTATAACTATAACCTAAACCTTAACTAAAAACATATAACCTAACCTAACCTAAACCTATAAACTTCACCAAAACCTAAACCAATAACTATAACCAAGACCAAAACCTATAACCTAAATCAATTCTCAAATCCCTAAACCTAAACCTATAACCGAAACCTATTCTCAAATCCCTAAACTTACACCTAAACCTTAATGTATTCTCAAATCCCTAAACCTAAACCTACACCTAATCCTAATCTCAAGTCCCTAGCCTAAACCTAAACTTAAACTTGAAAACCCAAACCTAAACCCGGTCCTGAACCCGAACCCGATTTCCTAAACCTAAACCTTGACCTATTCTCAATTCCCTAAAGCTATAACCTATAACCTAACCTCAACCTATTCTCAAATCCCAAAACCTATAACTATAACCTTAAAGTTAACCAAAAACCTATAACCTAACCTAACCTAAACCAATAAACTTCACCTAAACCCAAACCTATAACCTTAAACTAAACCTAAACGTATAACCTAAAACTATTCTCAAATCCCTAAACCTAAACCTAAACCTTAACGTATTCTCAAATCCTTAAACCTAAACCTACACCTGATCCTAATCACAACTCCCTAGCCTAAACCTAAACCTAAACTTGAAAAACCAAACCTAAACCTGATTCCGAAACCGAACCCGAATTCCTAAACCGAAACCTTGACCTATTCTCAATTCCCTAAAGCTATAACCTATAACCTAACCTCAACCTATTCTCAAATCCCAAAACCTATAACTATAACCTAAAAGTTAACCAAAAACCTATAACCTAACCTAACTTAAACCAATAAACTTCACCTAAATCCAAACCTATAACCTTAACCTAAGCCTAAACCTATAACCTAAAACTATTCTCAAATCCCTATACCTAAACCTAAACCTATTCTCAAATCCCTAAACCTAAACCTAAACCTTAACGTATTCTCAAATCCCTAAACCTAAACCTACACCTAATCCTAATCTCAACTCCCTAGCCAAAACCTAAACCTAAACTTGAAAACCTAAACCTAAACCCGATCCCGAACCCGAACCCGATTTCCTAAACCTAAACCTTGACCTATTCTCAATTCCCTAAAGCTATAACCTATAAACTAACCTAAACCTATACTTATAACCTAAAACTATTCTCAAATCCCAAAACCTATAACTATAACCTAAACCTTAACCAAAAACCTATAACCTAACCTAAACCTAAACTATAAACTTCACCTAAACCTATAACCTAAACCTATTCTCAATTCCCTAAACCTAAACCCAAACCTATAACCTATACCTATTCTCAAATCCCTAAACCTAAACCTAAACGTTAATGTATTCTCAAATCCCTAAACCTAAACCTACACCTGATCCTAATCTCAACTCCCTAGCCTAAACCTAAACCTAAACTTTAAAAACCAAACCTAAACCTGATTCCGAAACCGAACCTGAATTCCTAAACCTAAACCTTGACCTATTCTCAATTCCCTAAAGCTATAACCAATAACCTAACCTAAACCTATACTTACAACCTAAACTTATTCTCAAATCCCAAAACCTATAACTATAACCTAAACCTTAACTAAAAACATATAACTTAACCAAACCTAAACCTATAAACTTCACCTAAACCTAAACCTATAACTATAACCAAGACCAAAACCTATAACCTGAATCTATTCTCAAATCCCTAAACCTAAACCTATAACCTAAACCTATTCTCAAATCCCTAAACCAAAACCTAAACCTTAACGTATTCTCAAATCCCTAAACCTAAACCTACACCTAATCCTAATCTCAACCTCCTAGCCAAAACCTAAACCTAAACTTGAAAACCCAAACCTAAACCCGAACCCGAACCCGAACCCGATTTCCTAAACCTAAACCTTGACCTATTCTCAATTCCCTAAAGCTATAACCTATAACCTAACCTAAACCTATACTTATAACCTAAACCCATTCTCAAATCCCAAAACCTATAACTATAACATAAACCTTAACCAAAAACCTATAACCTAACGTAAACCTAAACTATAAACTTAACCTAAACCAATAACCTAAACCTATTCTCAAATCCCTAAACCTAAACCCAAACCTATAACCTATACCTACTCTCAAATCCCTAAACCTAAACCTAAACCTTAATGTATTCTCAAATCCCTAAACCTAAACCTACAACTGATCCTAATCTCAACTCCCTAGCCTAAACCTAAACCTAAACTTGAAAACCCAAACATAAACCTGATTCCGAACCCGAACCCGATTTCCTAAACCTTAACCTTAACCTATTCTCAATTCCCAAAAGCTATAACTATAACCTGATCTAAACCTATACTTATAACCTAAACCTATTCTCAAATCCATAAACCTATAACTATAACCTAAACCTTAACTAAAAACATATAACCTAACCTAACCTAAACCGATAAACTTCACCTAAACCGAAACCTACAACTATAACCAAGATCAAAACCTACAACCTAAACCTATTCTCAAATCCCTAAACCTAAACATAAACCGTAATGTATTCTCAAATCCCTAAACCTAAACCTACACCTAATCCTAATCTCAACTCCCTAGCCTAAACCTAAACCTAAACTTGAAAACCCAAACCTAAACCGGGTCCTGAACCCGAACCTGATTTCCTAAACCTAAACCTTAACCTATTTTCAATTCCCTAAAGCTATAACCTGTAACCTAACTTAGGCTTATACTTATAACCTAAACCTATTCTCAAATCCCAAAACCTATAACTATAACCTAAACATTAACCAAAAACCTATAACCTAACCTAACCTAAACCAATAAACTTCACCTAAACCCAAACATATAACCTTAACCTAAACCTAAACCTATAACCTAAAACTATTCTCAAATCCCTAAACCTAAACCTAATCCTATAACCTAAACCTATTCTCAAATCCCTAAACCTAAACCTAAACCTTAACGTATTCTCAAATCCCTAAACCAAAACCTACACCTAATCCTAATCTCAACTCCCTAGCCAAAACCTAAACCTAAACTTGAAAACCCAAACCTAAACCCGATCCCGAACCCGAACCCGATTTCCTAAACCTAAACCTTGACCTATTCTCAATTCCCTAAAGCTATAACCTATAACCTAACCTAAACCTATACTTATAACCTAAACCTATTCTCAAATCCCAAAACCTATAACTATAACCTAAACCTTAACCAAAAACCTATAACCTAACCTAAACCTAAACTATAAACTTCACCTAAACCTATAACCTAAACCTATTCTCAATTCCCTAAACCTAAACCCAAACCTATAACCTATACCTATTCTCAAATCCCTAAACCTAAACCTAAACCTTAATGTATTCTCAAATCCCTAAACCTAAACCTACACCTGATCCTAATCTCAACTCCCTAGCCTAAACCTAAACCTAAACTTGAAAACCCAAACCTAAACCCGATTTCCTAAACCTAAACCTTAACCTTAACCTTGACTTATTCTCAATTCCCTAAAGCTATAACCTATAACCTAACCTAAACCTATACTTATAACCTAAACCTATTCTCAAATCCCAAAACCTATAACTATAACCTAAACCTTAACTAAAAACATATAACCTAACCTAACCTAAACCTATAAACTTCACCTAAACCTAAACCTACAACTATAACCAAGACCAAAACCTATAACCTAAATCTATTATCAAATCCCTAAACCTAAACATATAACCTAAACCTATTCTCAAATCCCTAAACCTACAACTAAACCTTAATGTATTCTCAAATCCCTAAACCTAAACCTACACCTAATCCTAATCTCAACTCCCTAGCCTAAACCTAAACCTAAACTTGAAAACCCAAACCTAAACCGGGTCCTGAACCCGAACCCGTTTTCCAAAACCTAAACCTTAACCTATTTTCAATTCCCTAAAGCTATAACCTGTAACCTAACCTAGGCTTTAACTTATAACCTAAACCTATTCTCAAATCCCAAAACCTATAACTATAACCTAAACTTAACCAAAAGCCTATAACCTAACCTAACCTAAACCAATAAACTTCACCTAAACCCAAACCTATAACCTTAACCTAAACCTAAACCTATAACCTAAAACTATTCTCAAATCCCTAAACCTAAACCTAATCCTATAACCTAAACCTATTCTCAAATCCCTAAACCTAAACCTAAACCTTAACGTATTCTCAAATCCCTAAACCAAAACCTACACCTAATCCTAATCTCAACTCCCTAGCCAAAACCTAAACCTAAACTTGAAAACCCAAACCTAAACCCGATCCCGAACCCGAACCCGATTTCCTAAACCTAAACCTTGACAAATTCTCAATTCCCTAAAGCTATAACCTATAACCTAACCTAAACCTATACTTATAACCTAAACCTATTCTCAAATCCCAAAACCTATAACTATAACCTAAACCTTAACCAAAAACCTATAACCTAACCTAAACCTAAACTATAAACTTCACCTAAACCTATAACCTAAACCTATTCTCAATTCCCTAAACCTAAACCCAAACCTATAACCTAGACCTACTCTCAAATCCCTAAACCTAAACCTAAACCTTAATGTATTCTCAAATCCCTAAACCTAAACCTACACCTGATCCTAATCTCAACTCCCTAGCCTAAACCTAAACCTAAACTTGAAAACTCAAACCTAAACCTGAATCCGAACCCGAACCCGATTTCTTAAACCTAAACCTTGACCTATTCCCAATTCCCTAAAGCTATAACCTAACCTAAACCTATACTTATAACCTAAACCTATTCTCAAATCCCAAAACCTATAACTATATCCTAAACCTTAACTAAAAACATATAACCTAACCTAACCTAAACCTATAAACTTCACCTAAACCTAAACCTATAACTATAACCAAGACCAAAACCTATAACCTAAATCTATTCTCAAACCCCTAAACCTAAACCTATAACCTAAACCTATTCTCAAATCCCTAAACCTACACCTAAACCTCAATGTATTCTCAAATCCCTAAACCTAAACCTACGCCTAGTCCTAATCTCAACTCCCTAGGCTAAACCTAAACCTAAACTTGAAAACCCAAACCGAAACCCGGTCCTGAACCCAAACCCGATTTCCTAATCCTAAACCTTGACCTATTCTCAATTCCCTAAAGCTATAACCTATAACCTAACCTAAACCTATACTTATAACCTAAACCTATTCTCAAATCCCAAAACCTATAACTATAACCTAAACGTTAACCAAAAACCTATAACCTAACCTAACCTAAACCAATAAACTTCACCTAAACCCAAACCTATAACCTTAACCTAAACCTAAACCTATAACCTAAAACTATTCTCAAATCCCTAAACCTAAACCTAAACCTATAACCTAAACCTATTCTCAAATCCCTAAACCTAAACCTAAACCTTAACGTTTTCTCAAATCCCTAAACCTAAACCTACACCTAATCCTAATCTCAACTACCAAGCCAAAACCTAAACCTAAACCTGAAAACCCAAACCTAAAACCGATCCCGAACCCGAACCCGATTTCCTAAACCTAAACCTTGACCTATTTTCAATTCCCTAAAGGTATAACCTATAATCTAACCTAAACCTATACTTATAACCAAAACCTATTCTCAAATCCCAAAACATATAACTATAACCTAAACCTTAACCAAAACCCTATAACCTAACCTAAACATAAACCTATAAACTTCACCTAAACCAATAACCTAAAACTATTCTCAAATCCCTAAACCTAAACCCAAACCTATAACCTAAACCTATTCTCAAATCCCTAAACCTAAACCTAAACCTTAATGTATTCTCAGTTCCCTAAACCTAAACCTACACCTAATCCTAATCTCAACTCCCTAGCCTAAACCTAAACCTAAACTTGAAAACCCAAACCTAAACCTAATTTCGAACCCGAACCCGATTTCCTAAACCTAAACCTTGACCTATTCTCAATTCCCTAAATCTATAACCTATAACCTAACCTAAACCTATACTTATAACCTAAACCTATTCTCAAATCCCAAAACCTATAACTATAACCTAAACCTTAACCAAAAACCTATAACCTAACCTAACTTAAACCTATAAACTTCACCTAAACCTAAACCTAAACCAATAACCTAAACCAATTCTCAAATCCCTAAACCAAAACCTAGACCTATAACCTAAACCTATTCTCAAATCCCTAAACCTAAACCCAAACCTATAACCTAAACCTATTCTCAAATCCCTAAACCTAAACCTAAACCTTAATGTATTCTCAAATACCTAAACCTAAACCTACACTTAAATTTAAAAACCCAAACCTAAACCCGATCCCGAACTTGAACCCGATTTCCTAAACCTAAACCTTGACCTATTCTCAATTCCCTAAAGCAATGACCTATAACCTAACCTAAACCTATTTTTAAATCCCAAAACCTATAACTATAACCTAAACCTTAACCAAAAACTTATAACCTAACCTAAACCTAAACCTATGAACTTCACCTAAACCTAAACCTAAAACCTTAACCTTAACATATAACCTTAACCTAAACCTAAACCTATAACCTAAACTGATTCTCAAATCCGTAAACCTACACTTAAGCCTATAACCTAAACCTATTCTCAAATCCCTAAACCTAAACCAAAACCTTAATGTATTCTCAAATCCCTAAACCTAAACCAACACCTAATCCTAATCTCAACTCCCTAGCCTAAACCTAAACCTAAACTTGAAAACCCAAACCTAAACCCGATCATGAACCCAAACCCGATTTCCTAAACCTAAGCCTTGACCTATTCTCAATTCCCTAAAGCTATAACCTATAACCTAAACCTAAACCTATAACCCTAACCTAAACCTATTCTCAAATCCCAAAACCTATAACTATAACCTAAACCTATTCTTAAATCCCAAAACCTATAACTATAACAAAAACCTAAACCTATAACCTATAACCAAACCTAAACATAAACCTACAAACTTAACCTAAACCTATAACCTTAACCTTAACATATAACCTTAAACTAAACCTAAAACTATAACCTAAAATTATTCTCAAATCCCTAAACCTAAACCCAAACCTATAACCTATACCTATTCTCAAATCCCAAAACATAAACCTAAACCTTAATGTATTCTCAAATCCCTGAACTTAAACCTACACCTGATCCTAATCTCAACTCCCTAGCCTAAACCTAAACCTAAACTTGAAAACCCAAACCTAAACCCGATCACGAACCCGAACCCGATTTCCTAAGCCTAAACCTTGACCTATTCTCAATTCCCTAAAGCTATAACCTATAACCTAACCTAAACCTATTCTCAAAACCCAAAACCTATAACTATAACCTAAACCTTAACCAAAAACCTATAACCTAACCTAACTTAAACCTATAAACTTCACCTAAACCTAAACCTATATCGTTAACCTAAACCTAAACCTATAACCTAAAACTATTCTCAAATCCCTAAACCTAAACCCAATCCTATAACCTAAACCTATTCTCAAATCCCTAAACCAAAACCTAAACCTTAACGTATTCTCAAATCCCTAAACCTAAACCTACACCTAATCCTAATCACAACTCCCTAGCCTAAACCTAAACCTAAACTTGAAAACCCAAACCTAAACCCGATCCTGAACCCGAACCCGATTTCCTAAACCTAAACCTTGACCTATTCTCAATTCCCTAAATTTATAACCTAAAACCTAACCTAAACCTATACTTATAACCTAAACCTATTCTCAAATCCCAAAACCTATAACTATAACCTAAACCTTAACCAAAAACCTATAACCTAACCTAACCTAAACCTAAACCTATAACCTTAACCTAAACCCAAACCTATAACCTAAACCAATTCCCAAATCCCAAAACCAAAACCTAAACCTATTCTCAAATCCCTAAACCTAAACCTAAACCTTAATGTATTCTCAAATACCTAAACCTAAACCTACACCTAATCCTAATCTCAATTCCCTAGCCTAAACCTAAACTTAAACTTGAAAACCCAAACCTAAACCCGATCCCGAACCCGAACCTGATTTCCTAAACCTAAACCTTGACCTATTCTCAATTCCCTAAAGCTATAACCTATAACCTAACCTAAACCTATACTTATAACCTAAACCTATTCTCAAATCCCAAAACCTATAACTATAACCTAAATCTTAACCTAAAACCTAGAACCTAACCTAAACCTAAACCTACAAACTTCACCTAAATCTAAACCTATAACCTTAACCTTAACATATAACCTTAACCTAAATCAACACCTATAACCTAAACCTATTCTCAAATCCCTAAACCTAAACCTAAGCCTATAACCTAAACCTATTCTCAAATCCCTAAACCTAAACATAAACCGTAATGTATTCTTAAATCCCTAAACCTAAACCAGCACCTAATCCTAATCTCAACTCCCTAGCCTAAACCTAAACCTAAACTTGAAAACCAAAACATAAACCCGATCCCGAGCCCGAACCCGATTTCCTAAACCTAAACCTTGACCTATTCTAAATTCCCTAAAGCTATAACCTATAACCTAACCTAAACCTATACTTATAACCAAAACCTATTCTCAATCCCAAAACCTATAACTATAACCTAAACCTTAACCAAAAACCTATAACCTAACCTAAACCTAAACCTATAAACTTCACCTAAACCTAAACCTATAACCTAAAACTTAACATATAACCTTAACCTTAAAACTAAACCTATAACCTAAACCTATTCTCGAATCCCTAAACCTAAACCCAAACTTATAACCTAAACCTATTCTCAAATCCCTAAACCTAAACCTAAACATTAATGTATTCTCAAATCCCTAAACCTAAACCTACACCTGATCCTAATCTCAACTCCCTAGCCTAAACCTAAACCTACACCTGATCCTAATCTCAACTCCCTAGCCTAAACCTAAATCTAAACTTGAAAACCCAAACCTAAACCCGAACCCGATTTCCTAAACCTAAACCTTGACCTATTCTCAATTCGCTAAACCTATAACTTATAACCTAACCTAAACCTATACTTATAAATTAAACCTACTCTAAAATCCCAAAACCTATAACCATAACCTAAATCTTAACCAAAAACATATAACCTAACCTAAGCTAAACCTAAACCTATAACCTTAACCTAAACCTAAACCTACTCTCAAATCCCTAAACCAAAACCTAGACCTATAACCCAAACCTACTCTCAAATCCCTAAACCTAAACCTAAACCTACACCTAATCCTAATCTCAACTCCCTAGCCTAAACCTAAACTTAAATTTGAAAACCCAAACCTAAACCCGATCCCGAACCTGAACCCGATTTCCTAAACCTAAACCTTGACCTATTCTCAATTCCCTAAAGCTATAACCTATAACCTAACCTAAACCTATTTTCAAATCCCAAAACCTATAACTATAACCTAAACCTTAACCAAAAATCTATAACCTAACCTAAACCTAAACCTACAAACTTCACCTAAACCTAAACCTAAAACCTTAACCTTAACATATAACCTTAACCTAAACCAAAACCTATAACCTAAACTGATTCTCAAATCCGTAAACCTAAACTTAAGCCTATAACCTAAACCTATTCTCAAATCCCTAAACCTGAACCTAAACCTTAATGTATTCTCAAATCCCTAAACCTAAACCTACACCTAATCCTAATCTCAACTCCCTAGCCTAAACCTAAACTTAAACTTGAAAACCCAAACCTAAACCCGATCCCGAACCCAAACTAGATTTTCAAAACCTAAACCTTGACCTATTCTCAATTTCCTAAAGCTATAACCTATAACCTAACCTAAACCTATACTTATAACCTAAACCTACTCTCAAATCCCAAAACCTATAACTATAATCTAAACCTTAACCAAAAACCTATAACCTAACCTAATCTAAACCTATAATCACTACGGGCCCGAACCCAAACCATAACCTAAACCTAAACCTATAACCTAAACCTATTCTCAAATCCCTAAACTAAAACCTAAACCTATAACCTAAACCTATTCTCAAATCCCTAAACCTAAACCTAAACCTTAATGTATTCTCAAATACCTAAACCTAAACCTACACCTAATCCTAATCTCAATTCCCTAGTCTAAACCTAAACTTAAACTTGAAAACCCAAACCTAAACCCGATTCCGAACCCGAACCCAATTTCCTAAACCTAAACGTTGACCGATTCTCAATTCCCTAAAGCTATAACCTATAACCTAACCTAAACCTATACTTGTAACCTAAACCTATTCTCAAATCCCAAAACCTATAACTATAACCTAAACCTTAACCAAAAACCTATAACCTAACCTAAACCTAAACCTATAAACTTCACCTAAATCTAAACCTATAACCTTAACCTTAACATATAACCTTAACCTAAACCAAAACCTATAACCTAAACCTATTCTCAAATCCCTAAACCTAAACCTAAGCCTATAACCTAAACCTATTCTCAATTCCCTAAACCTAAACCTAAATCGTAATGTATTCTCAAATCCGTGAACCTAAACCTACACCTAATCCTAATCTCAACTCCCTAGCCTAAACCTAAACCTAAACTTGAAAACCCAAAACTAAACCCGATCCCGAATCCGAACCCGATTTCCTAAACCTAAACCTTGACCTATTCTCAATTCCCTAAAGCTATAACCTATAACCTATAACCTAAACTTTAACCTATAACTTATAACCTATAACCTAAACTTATAACCTATAACCTAACCTTAGCCTAAACCTAAACTTATAAACTAAACATATAAACTAATAAACAAGGTTAACCTAAACCTAAACCTAAAACCTAAATGTAATCTCAAATCCCTAAACCTAAACCTAAACCTAATCCTAATCTCAACTCCTTAGCCTAAACATAAACTTGAAAACCCAAACCTAAACCCGAACCTGAACCTGATTTCCTAAACCTAAACCTTAACCTTTTCTCAATTCCCTAAACCTTAACCTATAACCTAACTTAAACCTAAACCTATAACCTACACTTATAACCTAAAACCTAAATGTATTCTCAAATCCCTAAACCTAAACCTACACCTAATCCTAATCTTACCTACTTAACCTACACTTATACTTGAAAACCCAAACCTAAACCCAATCCCGAACCCGAACCCGATTTCCTAAACCTAAACTTTAACCTATTCTCAATTCCTTAAAGCTATAGCCTATAACCATAACCTATAACCTAAACCTAATGAAAACCTATAACCTAAATCTATAACCTTAACTTAAACCTAAAACCTAAACATAAACCTAAACCAAAACCTATTATAACCTTAACCTAAACCAAAACCTATAACCTAAACCTTAACCCATAACATATAACCCATAACCTAAACCTAAAACCAAAACCTAAAACTATAACCTAAACCTATAAACTAAAACTTAAACCTAAACCTAAACATAAAACATAAATGTATTCTCAAATCCCTAAACCTAAACCTACACCTAATCCTAATCTCAACTCCCTAACCTAAACCTAAACCTAAGTTTGAAAACCCAAACCTAAACCTTAACCTATTCTCAATTCCCTAAAGCTATAACCTATAACCTATAACCTAAACCTAAACATGAACCTTAACCAAAACCTATAACCTAAATGTTAACCTATAACCTAAACCTAAACCTAAACCTATAACCTATAACCTAAACCTAAACCTATACCTAAAACCTAAACCTTAACCTAAACCTAAAACCTAAAACCTAAACTTAATCCTATAACCTAAACCTATAAACTAAAACCTAAAACCTAAACTTAATCCTATAACCTAAACCTATAAACTAAAACCTAAAACCTAAACTTAATCCTATAACCTAAACCTATAAACTAAAACCTAAACTTAATCCTATAACCTAAACCTATAAACTAAAACCTAAAACCTAAATGTATTTTCAAATCCCTAAACGTAAACCTATACCTAATCCTAATCTCAGCTCCCTAACCTAAACCTAAACCTAAACTTGAAAACCCAACCTAAACCCGATCCCGAACCCCAACCCGATGTCCTAAACCTAAACCTTAACCTCTTCTCAATTTCCTAAAGCTACAACCTATAACCTATAACCTATAACCTAAACCTAAACCTATAACTTAAACCTATAACCTTAACCTAAACCTAAGTGTAGGTTATAGGATTAGGTTTAGGTTAAGGCTGAAGGTTGTTTTTCTTTTTATTTGTCTAGATCACTTCTCATATGTTCTCTCTTTTCATTTGTCTGGATCACCTCTCACATGTTTTCTCTTTTCATTTGTTTTTTTCCATAAGATTGTTTGTGTTTAGATGGATGCAGATTATGTTTGAATGAATGTAGTTTATCTCTGGATGAATTTACGTAGTTTGGGTTTAGATGGATGTGAATGTGAATATGATGAAATATATTATATAACAGGTGTATATCAGGAATATGATGAATTATAATCTAACAGGTTCAGGAAATTTGAGATGGAATATTTTTTTTTTTAAAAGAGACTTTTACCTCCGAAATATTTCGTAGGTAAAAGTGTTTTTAGCGACGCATATTTTCATCGCTATAAGTCATATACAGGTTTTTAGCTACGAACATTTTCGTAGCTAAAAGTAATCCATTAGATTTCTAAAGCCATTAGCGACGAAAATATTCGTCGCTAAAAGTATGATCTAAGATTTTTAGCTACGAAAATATTCGTAGCTAAAAGTAATCTATTACAATTATTTAAAAATAAGTTTGCAGCCTTTAGAGATGAAAATAATCATCGCTAAAAGTCTCATCCAGGAGTTTTAGCTACGAAAATGTTCGTAGCTAAAAGTAATCCATACCAGTAGGGGGAAATGTTGTTTGTAGTCTTTGGTGACGAAAATTTTCGTCGCCAAAAGTATCATCACTGATTTTTAGCTACGACACTTTTCGTAGCTAAAAGCATTCTTGTAAAATTCGTTTGTTACCTTTGGCGATGAAAATATTCGTCGCTAAAAGTCTCATCCAGGGTTTTTAGCTACGAAAATTTTTGTAGCTAAAAGTAATCCATTCAAAATTGTGAAAAAATTGTTTATAGCCTTTAGCGACGAAAATTTTCGTCGCGAAAAGTGACAATCACAATTTATAGCTATGAAAATATTCATCGCTAAAAGTGTCGATGCTAAAAGTTTACTTTTGGCGACGAAAATTTATTTCGTCGCTAAAAATCCTCTTTCTTGTAGTGCCTGTGAGCAACTAATACTCATAAGTCAGGTATGGTGGTATGGGACACCATGTTCATGCTGTCAACCCATGCTGGGGTGACAAGCCTCCCCGTAGTGACCGTGAGTATAAATTTCTTGTAACTTGCCTATTGTATGTGTTAAATTAGGAGTGACGACCCTACAACTTACCTATCGTATGTGTTTGACTAGGAGTGATGAACCTAGATGGATCCTTTGATTCAGGTCAATGATATAAAGGGAGGTACCCTAGCTTCCCAAACTTGTTGTATGAATAAGCTTAATTAATTACTTGGCTAACACGACTATGCATTGCACGGCATTAGTTAGGATGTGCTTAAAAGGTAATGGAGTTGCATCGTTTTGAGGAAGTATTGTCATATGCGAAATAGGTTGTCAGAGTCGCTTGTGAGGAAGCTTCGATGCGAGGGCATACATCATTACTTGCACTCCATTCCTTCATTAAAAAGAGTTGTTATGAAGTGATTGTTATAATTGCTTTATCATTACTGCTTGATTGACTTGATAACATGTTAACTTTTACCTTATAGAACCACTAAGTTGATCACTCACTCCCACTCTAAGATGGTGTTTTAAAACACCAACCAGACTTGATTTAGATGCAGGTGCAGATGAATTCTATGCAAAGGAGTAGGACTTCTTGGATGAGGAGGAATTCTCCTATTTTCAACTCTCGGGCGAGTCGATGTATACCTTGGGCCGATACGCAGGGATTACTGGGATATCTAGGCTTAGTTGGACACATTTACATTTCCATTTTTGTACATTTTGGAACCATACATGTATATATTAGACTCGGTTATATACTCATACTCTGGATGAGGTTTTGTGAAACACCTACATGCTTAAATAGATTTGTTTTAGACTTCCACTTGCTTAACTTGATTATATCCAAAGTATGATATGTTGTTTAGTATAACCCCACGCATGCTTAACTTAGTTACATGGATGAAATCTGAATATCATCATCCATACTGCATAAGTGATGTTCTAAATCTCAGGAGTAGAGTTTTGCTCGACCCTCGAAATTCAGGGCATTAAATTATAGGATCCCAGGATCAGAATCTGTCGTATGGCTGCTGGGAGCTGAGAATGGGGTACTACGGAGGTTGTCGGCACCAGATTCGGCGATCAGAAATTTTGTGAGCATGATAAAAGTTGCTATCAGAGCATAACTTGGGAATACCTGAGGATAACATCACATATCTGCTGATAGCTACCCTACCCTCTATGATTGTTTAAAATTTAGAACGACTAGTTCCCCGAATTCAAATGGCTTAGAAACTTTCTAATAAAGCTCCCTACCATTGAGATTGTGAGGCTGCATAGTATTCCAGTCTCGATCATTTTTTACTGGGATTCGAGGATCAATGGGGTCATCAGAGTGTAGATGAGGCGTCTTGGGAGCAAGAGTCTGAGATTCGCAAGCACTATTTGATTTTATTTGTTTCCAATATATATATATATAATGCTATGATTTCTCCTCTCTTTCCTTATGAGTTAGGTCTAGTTGCGATGTCAGTAAATTTTAAGGATGAAATTTTTATTAGGAGGGAAGAGCTGTAAGAACCGTATCCTAGACTATACCATTTCATAGACTCCAGCGATCCTCCCTGTCGAATTCTGGTAACCCGCGACCTGTAATCGGCATTTGCACGCAACCCTAAGTCATACCCTATCAACCCGAGTCGTCTCGACCCGAGACTTGTCCCCTTATGACCACGCCATCGCCGCGTCTCGTGCCCCAATGCGATACCCAAGCCAGGAATTGTGGGCCCACATTTATTTTGAGAAAATGCCGCGTATTACAATCCTGAGAAGAGAATCTCTACAATCTATCAAATCAATCCCATCAATCAATTAAGTACAACACCCATCCATCTCTCACCCAAAAGTTAACACAACCCATGCCTCCACTCTCTTACACAACCCATACCACCCATCACCCATCACTCCATCCATCACCCATCCCTCTCTCCTTACATCACCTCTCTCCCTCTCATTCTCTCCATCATTCTTTCAAAGCAACAAGGGAGTGTGGACGTCTAAGCTTCCCAAGAGAGAGCTAAGAGTGTGTCGCACCATTCTACCCCCTCATCTTTCATCCTGGCCCTTCAGTCCTCATCATCCTCTATCAAAATCGAAGCCTACGACCTAAGGAGTCCAAGGAGCTAAAGAAGAGGACAATCGGTGGGTGTTTATAGGCCTGGATTTATGATTTTTATGATGAGCCAAGTGGGGCCTACCGATTAATGGTATGGATCCTATTTGGGATCCATTTTGATGTATGTATTGTGATCATAGGAGGGCCCATAGTGGCGGGGTCCCTTCATCACCACTGTTTCTCTTTCTCTCTCTCTTTCTCCCTCTCCCTTTTTTTGTGATGGTGTGTGGCCAACCTGATCAGTCGCCCGTGAGGCCCACCTTGCTGATGTCCAGTAGGTGGCTGGACGGTCCAGTGCTGCTGGCACCGTCCAGCAGACCTGGATGAAGAGAAAACAGAAATATCAGCTTGATCGCACAACTGCTGGTGGGCCACGTGTACATGGACCCACCTTGATGAAAGTATTTCATCCTCACCATCCATCCAAGGGAAATGCCTGATGTATGTATTGTATCCACATCATCCAACAACAGACCAAGACACTGCTAGACAGCAGTGGATTAACGCCTACTGTTGAAACCTCATGCTATCCATGCTACCATCCATTTTTACAACCCCTTTAGGTTGGCATGTGTGAAAATCCCACATCGTCCATCCTTTATCCAGCAGAGGGAGGTCCAAAGCTCGAATGGATCACACCATAGTAGACACTGAGGATTGACATCTACTGATGAAACCTTGGGCCCACCATGATGTTTGTTTACCACCAACCAGGGGGTTGTGAGACCCACCGTGGTACCCACATGATGCACGTGTGGCATCTCCATCGTCCGCACATAGATGGTGGGACCCACCTTGGTGTATATATTCTATATCCACTGTCTGTCCATCTGCTTTGGATGATGGACCCCTCTTTGAAGTATGTGTTTTATACATTTCGTCCATCTGTCTTGGACGTGGGGCCTGCCCCACACGTGTGGCACATGTGAGTCTGGGACCCACCTTGATGTTTGTATCCTATATTCACACCGTCCATCTAGACAGTGCTGTTTGGAGACCACCATGATGTATTGTTTCAACTAGACTGTGCAATCATAGGACGTCCAGCAACAGTTGTTGTTAGACTGTTGGAAGGGGAGAACGGTGGGTCCCACATGTGTGGACCTACCTTTAATGTATGTATTTCGACCATACCATCCATCCATACAGCAGCTCACGGAGCCCACCCACACGTGTTGCACATGTGGGATCGGACCCACCTAATGTATTTATTCTATATCTAATCGTCCATCCGTTTGAGGACGTGGGCCACACCAAGATGAATGTGTTTCTCCACACCGTCCATCTGTTTTAAGGGTGGGGCCACCCCAAACGTGTGGCTAGGTGGGACCCACCTTGATTTATGTATCTTGTATCCACACCGTCCATCTAAACGGTGTGGAATGGGGTGCACCCTGATGTATGTTTTTGTATCCACACTGTCCATCTGGACGAGCCGGGTGTAACCCAGCCCTAATGTTGGGTCCTGACCACACCCATCCGTTTGCTAGATGGGTGGGATTGACCTTGAAATATATATTGTATATCCACATCATCCGTCCCTATATGGTGAATTGGGGCCTATCTTAAGGTATGGATTGTATCCATACCGTTTAGTCATTTGTAGAGATCGTTTTATGTCATTGCAACGAGAATGAGATAGATCTAAATTTCAAGTGGGTCCCACCGATGTACGTGTTGTATCTACTCCGTCCGACCACATGAAACATGGGGACCGCTGTGATGTATGTGTTTCATGCGGGCCGTTCATCTATAGGGCCCGCCTGCAGCATCCAGGGCCCACCTGCTGTGAGGCCCAACATGATGTATTGTGGCCCATCTGATGAGGCCCAATGTGATGTATTTGTGGTCCATTTGGAATGTGCAGGGCCCATGTTAACGTGATGTATTTATAGCCCATTATGATGAATATTTGGCTCATGTGATGTAGCCCACTTGATGTATATGAGGCCCATGAGTGAGGCCTATTGTAATGTATTTGAAGCCCATGTGATGCAGCCCACTTGATGTATATCAGGCCCATGTGATGTGGCCCAATGTGATGTATATGAGGCCCATGAGTGAGGCCCGATCTGACGTATGAGAGGGCCGTGGGTGTGGCCCATTGTGATGTATTCAAGGCCCATGGAATGCAGCCCATTTTAATGTATTCAAGGCCCATGAGTGAGGCGCAATGCAATGTATGATGTGAGGCCCTTGTGTGAGGCCCAAAGCAATATATATGAGGACCGATGTGATGTGTAATTCCACCATGATGTATGTAATGATGATGTTTATGATAGGCTATGCCTTGGGAGAATGATGGTTTAAAGTCCACATTATAAGAGCAATGATGGTTAAATGTCCCCAATGTGACCTTCCCTTAGGCCTCGCTAGGCCGATTCTTGATATAAGTAGGCTATCTGGGCCCATCCTTGATATAAGGAGAGTACATCATCATTATATAAGAAGCTTAGTATAGCTCCACGATCCATGCCCATGCGCATCATATGTATGCTTGATAAGATGAGTGTTTGATCATATCACATGCCATTAGGCGGATTATTATGGGACTCTCTGAGAGACGGAGTTGCCCCACATGATCGCATGGCATAGTTTAATGCATGATTGGATGGTATAACTTATGCATCTCACATTTGTGTGACATGATCACTTGGCGCCCTAACGAAATCAGGGTTGTGGCCTCCACAGGTTCATAGTGGATGGCTAGATGGGATACCGAAAATATTTGGTTCTAGCATTGTGGGCACATAGGATGTCCTTAGGTGAGAGTCCCAGAATCCTCTTAGTACTGGAAGATACTCCAATATCTAAACCAAGTGGATACATAAGCGCCCGAGTACCGAATACCATTAGGCGAGGTCTCTCATTGTGTCGTGGTCGATTAGGAGGGGGTGTGGCCTTATTCACCCGAGTGAGGGAGCTGTAAGCTATGCAGAGTATGACCCATTCATAAATGGGTCCACTATCGATGAGTCGGGTAGGTATTGGCAAACTCCTGGCTAGGCGGATAATGGAGTCTTTTCCACTCGTTGGTTGTGCAGCTAGGGATGCGGCAGCCATTGTGGAGTGTACTAGACCTCTGTGATATCTCAGAGATGAGCTATATTGATATGTGGACTTACCGAGTATAAGTTGCGTACTCAGCACTTGACTCATTCATTCATTCATTCACTATCCACTCGGGCTGGTGGTACGCAATCAAGTCATCGCGTGTACCTTTGCAGTGGCCAGAATTTCGGTTGGAGCACGCGACCAACTTGAGATCGGGAGTTCACCACATTAAGTCTGGCTATCTAAATTTAGGTATGGGATTGGTTTGTATAGAAGTCCCTTGCGATGGACCCTATAGTCTACGATACTACGTGATATCATCCCGACCTCACACTCCAGTTTAGTCATTTCATTCGCACCACATATTGCATTGCATCCTCAGCATATGATATTTGGCTTACTATGTCTCCGCATTGCATAGTTGATTTATGTTGCCTCCTCAGTATATGGCACTGGTTTATTATGTTCCTGCATCGCATAACCTGGATAAGGCCGATGATATTTATGGACTTACCAGCATGTTTCTGCATTGCTCTGATATTGCATATTTGACACTTACCTTGCGCACACACTTACGCCACCCTCTAAGCTTTCTATAAGCTTATGCACGATAGATGCGTGTAGGTGATGTTTGGTCACAGCAGCATTGATCTTAGAGCATGCAACTATCTTATGGAGCTTTGATTTTCAATATATGTATTCCCTTTCAGCACTGTATTCAAATGTTTATATTAGTGGATATGGGATGATGATGCTGCCTTTGTGATTTGGGTAAACTTGTGGTTATACTTCTTAGGAGATAAATGTACGTTGAAAAACCCTCCTTGTAAGATCCTAGGATCGAAATCTGACGTATGGGTGCTGGGAGCCGAGAATGGGGTACTACGGAGGCTATTAGCACTGGATTCGGCGATCGAGAATTTTGTGAGCCTGGTTTCTGAGTTTAGGGTGTGACATTGTTTCCTTTCTTCATAAGGGAAAGACGCATGCTGAATAATAACTAGGGCAGCATGTTCCTCCACACCACACAGTATTGTGTTTGGTTAAACAATTTTTTCTTGAAAATTGGACGACAAAGTAAGAACCATGTTATAATTAAATACCATCAGTGATAATGTACCAAATACAATACTATTACTAAAACCTTACCCCCCTAGTGTATTAGACTTGATTTCATCGGTTTGATTAGAGGTTATGTTTTTTGAGAGATCAATTGGTAAATCGGTCACCACAACCTCTTGCTTATCCACGGGAGATGTGAATTTACAAGGCAACCATTCTTCCATTGGGAAACAATCCTCATTAAAGTAATCCAACAAATTATCAGTATTGTCCTCTTCTTTAGACTTGCCGGATGATTCGACATCTTTAAGGTAGCTCCACTCTCTTGATTGGTAGGAAGAATGATTGCTTCAACCACATTTACTGTTATCTACTCTTTTGACGAAGGGACTCACCAAAATGGTTGTGGCAACTTAGGTTCTGGCCAAAGATGAACGTCATTTTCTTCTTTTTTCCTTCCCAATCCGGCCCTTTTCCTCTGCTAACGATGCTTCTTCGTCCTGGTCATATTTTCATAACCATAGGGAATTTTGGATGCATAAGTTACTTCCATACCACCTCTCGTGTATCAGGCAGTTTGACCATTCGCATCAAAAATAATCTCCGATGTTGTTGTCGGTCAGGTGTCAGTCACTCCAGCCGCATCTCTCAGGACAATCTTTAACATGCCAAGGAATTTTCCTTGCATAGCGATCGCATATTGAGGCATCTAATGCTGTTTAGGAATGTACCAACTGCTTGTTCTATGCAAACTTCCTGAACCGATCTCTACTTTTGGTTGAGGTCGATCCCTCATGTTAGTTGTGATCGTATTTATTTCCATGCTAGCTGGAAATGGATCAGTATCGATCAACTTGGCCTCTTTTTCTTTTTCAGGGAATTTTAACAATCTTCGATTGATGTATTTCGAAATCAGATTCCTGAAAATGACACACATGTTAGTAGAATGGGAACAAGACCCATGCCATTTACAATTGTCAACCTTTTTGAGTTCCTCGGCTGAAAGCACTTTGTGATAAACAGGAACCTTAATAAACTTTGTTTCTAACATGAAGTCAAAAATTTCCTTAACTCGAGTAATATCAAAGGTTTATAATTTCTAAGTTTTTTAGGTCGTTGGGGCGGCTGATTCTGCTTTAACCAATGATGTACGGTTTCTTAGCCACCACCTCGACGATTGCAATTTCGTAATTAGGATCGTTATAATGCATTCCAATTGACGAGTTTGCCAACCTCACCCCTTCTTGAAGCTACTCTTCATATCGAGAGGCCTTCTAAGTGAGGTCATATAAATCAACAAACTCCGTGCTTACAATTTTTTTACGGAGTTTGTATTCTAAACCATCTTGTGCGAGTTGCACAAATTCAGCTTTGGTCATGACCACTTTATAGCGGCTCTTTGCCCGTTTAAATCGCATGATATAACTTTCGCACAATTTACCAAGCAACTACTAGAACTATGTGAGATCGGCCACGGTGATGTCTCTATTCTTAGACAAGAATTGTGCATGAAACCTTTTTTTTAACTCTTGCTAGCTATGTATTGAATCTAACAGCAAATTAGAATACCATGTGAAGGTTGCAGAAATTTGTGAATGACCGAATAACTGCAATTTATAATAATCATTATTGGCTAGTTCACCACATTGCATGGTGAATCGGCCAACATGTTCGATAGTCGATTAACCATGCTACCTTGAAAATAGGGAGAAGTCTGGTCGATAATTCCTTGGCAAGGGATTTTGCCAATATACCCGTTCTAGGTAAGGTTTATGATAAACTGGAATAGCATTATGGCCCAACACCTGGCCTACAACTTCTTACACCAGTTGCAATATCTAGTTGCGATCGGTCCACGAGAGTTACATAGTTGGCAAATGATCTGGGCCAAATCTATTAACATTCTCTTGAAATGTAGGACCTTACAGGGGTAGAATCCTATTGGCGGTCATTGATTTATATTATCATAATTTCTAGCTTCCTACTCTGGTCGTCTGACCTCTACAGGAGGCGGGGGAATCCTCACCTCCTGAGGAACAGGTGGTCTATTACGCTGCAATAATGGTGTTGGCGAGAAATGAATAGCATTATTGACCAAACTACCATTATTTTGTTGTGTAAGCTGCGTTTGCTCCATCACAATGGCTAAAAATCGTTGCATACCTCGGTTTGACTGGGCATATAACGATTAGTGCTTTCAGCTTGTTGATAGAGTTGTTTCGCCTAAATCCTTGCATTTTTCCTGCACCAACTTGATGTTGGCATGGACATCCCTGAGCACCAATGATACCTCATCCGGAATAATAGGGTGAGCCATTGATATCCCTGCTTGATTTTCGGTAGGATTAACATTCAAGTTAATTTCACTTGAAGGTGCCTGAGCCTCTACGTCATCCACCAGGGGTTGTGCAGTCAGTGTTATAGGTTTGTTCCCGGCCATCCTACAACTCCTCCATTGCATTATGGCAATAATCGAATCGATGACCTATAATAAAATACCTCCCACTGGGCGTACCGAAAAATTGTTTACTGTTGTTTCGACGTTCCTCTTCCTAGGACGAGTGACAAGTGTGTGGGCGTGCCAAAATTAGGATTGCGGTTCTAATTCAAACTGAACAATAATGACCCCCAAGCGCTAAAGTAGGCAGACACTGGGTATGACCAAGATTTGAGGAGATTGATCACTTATTCGGCCACTCACTCAAAGCGTAAAAATTGACCAGGCGATAGTTAGAGGGTGGGGTTTGTCCTCTGATGAAGGGTTACTCTTTTCCTTTTGAAAAGACTTTCTTAATGCATAGAGAGTGGAATATGAAGTGATAATCGAAAGTTTGAGCGCTAAAGAGCTATCAACTACTGGATTTATGCTACGGATTATGCTAAGGAAAGCAAGTAAATGCAATAAGTAAATGATTACTCTAAGGGAAAGGAATTACTTGATAAGAGCTGCGATTATATTATGGAATGTAAATTCGACATGATAATTGAAAGATAATTGAAGATAATTGGTTTGTTCGAGTTGGTGTGAGACATTTTTTCTGTGGACATCTTCCTCTTTCTTATAGCTTTGATCCAAGCATTCTAAACCCTTCTCACGATCTAACAGTTATCATAGCCATTTTTTCCCATGTCCTGCTTCTAAATTCTTCCCACGATTTGGTGTTTCTTGGGTCTTTAACCTCCGTTCAGCATTCGTAGTGACTCGACTACTAACAAACTAATTGTTCGATCGCTTGAATTCGGTCGCTCATTCCATTATAACCTTTAACCATTAACCCTATACACGTGTAATCCATATAAAACCAACCAAAGAGGGATCCGGTAGAATAGGGTATAAACACATATATTTGTAGAGAACCTAAGTTTTTCTACTTTCATCTCATCTTTGTTTCTACATTCTCCTATAAAGGTTACTTAGGAGTAAACTTATTTGCAAGGGGATTAAGTATTTTCTTCCATATATTCTTCTCTAGGAGTTTCTCACCCAAACTCCACATGAAGTTACAAATATCATTCAGTTTAGTGTAGAACTCCATGAAAGTTTTAGACTCCATAAAAGTTACAGACTCTTCTATTTTAATATTTTCAAATTGGATGGTGAAGAGTTAAAGCTTCAATCATTTTTCTATGCTACTTCCCTCATGGGTAGTTTTCAATATGTCACACACCTCCTTACCTATTTCACATGTGCATATGCATATAAATTCATTGGGGAATACCACATAGTAAATCACATTGAGAGCTTTGGCATCATAAGTATACTGATCTCTCTCATCAACAATCCATTTGCATTGATCTTTGGCAGTACTAATGGTTCTACCATCAACCACGACTTGTTCAATGGGGATAGTCCATCCTTATTAAACAATTGCCCAAACCATAAGGTCAAGGGATCTAAAGAATACCATCATTCTAGCCTTCCAATAGGTACAATTAGACTCATCAAAATATGGTGGTTGTGTGACGGCACTCCCTCCATGTGTAGACATAATTCTAAAGCTCTTATGGATCTTACTCTAAATGATTAGTTCCTTGAAGAACAACCTGCTTTGATACTAATTGAAATTACATTTATTGTTTACCACGGCGTGTGTGGAAGCTTATTGGAGTTAGAATTACAGCTTAGTCCTGGAGGTGTTGAAAATGACCACTTTAAAATTCTTTATCTAATTAACTAATTTACAATTCAAATCAATAACGTAACTAACACTTGGGCTTCTAAGTGTTAGTTTTTCAATCACATAGACTAAAAATGAAAAACAATAAGTAACTAAATGGATATGTTTATAAAGAGATAGTGAGTTTGTGTGTGACAATGCTTAAATAGTGCATATTTACCCCCTCATAAGCATTATTTTTTCATGCATTTAAGTGCTCAATCAATCTAAATGGATATGTCTTCTACATGTAAGGTGATTTTGGATATAAAGTTGAATACGTGCTTAAATGGATGATTTCATGCTCAAAGGAAATCATGATAAGGAATTAGAGAATTGAAAATAGAAGTTGAAGATTTCAAGTACTAAAGATCCAAGAAAACAAAGTACCAAAGGATGAAAAGTGAAGATTAAATGTGAAGAAGATCAGCAACTACAAATAAGTCCTTCAAAACCATCGATTGGAGTAAAATGCCATTGAGCACATATCGAGGAATTTCATATTTTCCTTATTGGTTGTTGGATTGTTCCTTTAATCCAATCGAAGACTACTTCCATCTAATCGAACAACTCTAAGATTTTAAAAGTTAATTGCTAGACATTCCATTTTTCTACTCAATCCATTGATAACATCTTCAATATCATTGACTGACGTTCGATATGTCTTGATCTTATCGAAGCACCTATCAAAGAAGGTGGTGACTACGTAAGTTTTACAAATTTTCTAAGTAGGTACAAAAGTTAAAGCCTTCTATCTATATGAGTAGTTTTAGACGTTCTTAGTCATCTTCTAGGGTTTGGAGAGAGAGAGAGAGAGAGAGAGAGAGGGTTTGGGTGGAGTGCCAACAACGCCATCCCTTAATTTTCTTTTAGGTTCTAGTAGATTCTTTATTTTTCTGTTTTAGAGTTAGTTATGTCTAGATAATCAATTAGTTAAGGCTAAGGGGTGAAGCTTGTAATTAATTATAATGTTTTAGTTCATTTTGATTCATACAATGAATTTCATGATGATATTAATTGAATTAGGTTGGAATTTACTTTAAATCTTTTAGAATGTTTATTTCTGAATTTATTGTGAACTCTAGGTACATCGAATACTTTGAAGTACAATTGCGTAGCTTATTTAGAGAAGGAATCAATATGTAAAATTCCTTAATCTATTATAAACTCTTGAGCACAGTAGACGTGTAAGACCTATAACCTTGTGAGAACGACCGTACACTTCGTTTTCATGACCGACATGATCCTGGTTGACCAAATCATCAAGTTTTGATCGTGACCCTATTTTAGTACACAACACCCTAAGATGTATACCTTAGTGACTATGCGGGCACTACGATTCCAATGACGCGTGACACGCCCCATTGTGATCCCCGGATTAGAAATTGCAGTTTTGGTACAATTCGAGGTGGGCCACGTGTGTGCACCAATCCTAATGTTATCAAAACAATCAATCCATCCATCAACCAATTAATCCATCAATCAAGCCATTATTTCTCTCTCCCCATTAGTCAAAGTACCCATGCCTCCCATCATGTAACCCATGCATTGCACATGCATAGTCATTCCTCTCTCCTTCTTTCTCTCCCCATTCTACTCCTCCATCTTCTTTTAATTCCCTCTCTATCTTAAAATTTCTACCACAAAATTTCCTATCTCCCTCTCATTTCTACCATTTGCTCGTAAGAGAGTAGAAAGAGATTAAGAGAAAGAACATGATTAAAGAGAATTAAGGAGAGATTAATAGAGAAAGAGAGAAGAGAGAGAGATTATGGAGATGGTTTAATAGAAAAGAGAGAGCTTGAGAGAGGATTAGGAGAGATCAAGAAGTTACGAAGAAGAGAAAAGATAAAAAAAGAGATTTAAGGAGATTATGGGTGGAGACGAGCTTAGTGGACCATCCGATCACTGATCTGATCCGATCCAACTGTTCATCCATTATTGTGAGTGCAAGGGAGGATCAAAACCCTCCCTTTATTGGTGATATTGTTGAGGGTCAAATATTACATATTAGACCCCAGTTATTACCTGATTTTATGAACATGATATTGTTTAACATCCTATTTTAATCATGTTTGTATTGCAAGGTGAATTTAAGAGCCTGGACTAAAAAATGGTACTAAAAGTATGGATTTAACACTTAAAAATCACCAAGGAAAGGAACGGATCCCAGGAGATAAAGATCGAAGAATTTGCATGCCAGAGATCCGAGAAAATCAAGCAATTAAAATCCAAGACGCCTGAAAGTCATCCTAAATGCTAGATCACAGGGTTCCCACCATCTGTTTGGCTCAAAATTTTATATCTAGTCCGATGATCATAAAGAAACTGTACACATGAAATTTCAGCCATTGGATCAATGTGGAAGTGGTCCAATGGACAGATCAGCCACTAAATCAAAGGTTTGAGGCCCACCTGATATCTGGATATGCTTCAATTTTAGTCTCAACCCCTTAAATTAGATGAGAAAGTGGATGGATGAAATGGATTTCTTGAAACATCAAGGTGGGACCCACTTTACATGGTGTGTGTGTGCACAGCACACGTGCACTAGATGTGCACCGAACCGGTGAAATCGGTCAATAGACCTTTGACCGACAAGTTTAAAAGGAATTTGAATTCCATCTTCTTTCCACCGCGCATTGCAAAATAGGGACTTGTGTTTGATTTTAGATGGGTCGTCATCCCAGCCTAAACGATTAATCCGGACCGTCCATTAGATTCCAATGGTCCGGCTAATTAGGACCTAGAAGAAATCCTGCAAAGAAACGGCGAGAACTGCTCCTAAAGCCACCACAGGGATGATAAATGGTAACAAGAAAGAGCCCGTGGGCCACACTAAATCTGAGCCAAAACAGTCCATTCCCGACTGGTTTTTCGAGAGGAATCCGGTGAACGGCGTGGATTTCTCAAATGACAGGTGAAGTGGGCCCCACCAAGAACCAGCGCAAGAACATTTCGCAGCCCGTGCACGCCCGAGAAAATCGGTCGCTATAGGCCGATTGTGTGATCTTAGCCATGATCGGATGCATGATCTGGATTGTCCAAAAGGTCAAGAAGAGGGCCACGACCATAGCTACAAAGACAAACAAAAGCTAAGACATTCAGCTGTACCAAAAACAAGATCAAACGCAAGATGGTTTTTGTGTTTTCACTGCAAAAGGAGTTGGCTGCGTAAGCTTACGCACTCCACTGCCTTAGGCATTCTCCCAGCCGACTGACTACAATAGCTATAAAAGGAAGAAGCATGGGACTTGAGAGGGATATCAGATCAGCCGTGGAGGTAGTCGTGGAGCAATTCTTGGTTGTGAGAAGCATAGAGAGAGACGTGGAGTGCGGCTGGCTTCATCAATCCTCTTCTCCTTCTTCCTTCTTCTAGTTTTTCTTCTCTTTTTATGCTTTCCTTCAAATTTAGCTTGATCATGTCTGGCTAAACCTCTTAGCTAGGGCTAAGAGGTGAAGATTGTAATGTGATGGGAGATTTTTCTTTATGCCTTTTAATTCAAGTTTAAACTGAACTGATTTTCATTCTAGTTTGATTATAAGGAATGCCTCTAGTTTTTAATGGTTTGTTGTGACTTAAATTGTAATGGATCAGTGATAGCTTTGGGTATGTTCTTTGCATTAGTGAGATCGTGAAGATGGGAAGCCCTGTT
Organism: Magnolia sinica; assembly: GCF_029962835.1. Taxonomy (NCBI): domain Eukaryota; kingdom Viridiplantae; phylum Streptophyta; class Magnoliopsida; order Magnoliales; family Magnoliaceae; genus Magnolia; species Magnolia sinica. The sequence continues at coordinate 37,075,652 of NC_080583.1, forward strand.
GTTCACCATCGTCTCACGGGCATGGTTGGATGATGGAACCTTTCCCTACATTCATTACTCTTCCAGATTGGTTATAGATTGGTTAAATTTTGTTGTTTACTTTATCTTATGGGCATGGTTTTGTGATGGAATCAATTCTAATTCTCATACCTATCATCTTTTGAAATCTGGATTAAATAAAGTTCAGATTTGGTTTTTAAGGTTATATCTTCCAACTGGATGAAGATGGGACTCTAAATCTAGTTGTGTTCTTGAATCAAGCATAGATCTCATTTATCTCTACAAGTGGATCCTTGACACCCTAGTTTCCCACCTTTGAATTCTATAAGTTTTAGATTCGTTCAAAAGTATTCTCTTAAATATTCCAGATTTAGATTTCATCTTTTTATAGTTCTATTTCTAGTTACTTTCAGAAGGCACACGAGATTAGTCCCTGTGGATTCGACCTCGGTCTTACCAAGATTATTAATACATCGCAGCCCTACACTTGGGGTTGTGAACAGATATTCTATTTTTAGTGGGACCACAAGGGTGGGACCCACCTTAATCATGTATGAAGTGTATGGTGGACCCCATAGTGGCGGGGACCACCCTGATGGCCAGATCTCTTTCTTGTGCTTCTTCTTTCCATTTCCTTCCTTTTCTTTTTTCATTTAAAACTTTAATAGTGTTGTGAGGCCCAAAAGTGGGCCACGCTATTAGAGAGCATGTCCCGCATGCTATGTTTAATTTCCATTTAAACCTACTGATTTAAGCAAGCACATTTGGATGGTGGAAATATACCAAAATTGATTTGATCCAAAGCTCATTGGCCTACAGTGACCCAGCTAATATGATGGATGGAGTTGATTTGTTTAGGTGCACCCCACCACCCCTAAAATTGAACCACGAGAGTGAGAGGAGTAGCAGTCGTGGCTGCTGGATGTAAACAACATCTAGGGATCCTACTGCCTAGAAGCATGCTCACCTTTGAAGCGCCACCATGTGGGCTTCACTCGTGGGCCCCACCATGATGTAAATGTTTCAACCATATCATTCATCTGATTCTACCTCTCATTGGACCGTTGAGCCCAAAAATAAAGCCAATCCGTATCTCAAGTGGGCCATACCACAAGTATCAAGGGGTTGGGAGGAACCCCCCACCTCTGCCCCCCCCCCCCCGGCGCATCAATAACCCTTTGCATGGGAGGTTTGGAGTTCATGGGACCCATCTTGGTGCATTTCTTAAATCCACACCGTCCATCTGTTTTCTGGCTAGTTATAGCCATTGAAACCAAAAATCAGGCTAATCCAACCATCAAGTGGACCACACTGCAATGAATGGTGGGGTTGGGGAATGCCCCCCACATCAAATGCATGCGACGTGTGTGGAGGTGTCTCCAACTTGTGGACCCCACCATGATGTATATGTTCAATTCGAGCCATCCACCTACTTCTCGACATCATTTTAGGCCATGGGCCAAAAATTGAGGTAAATTCAAAATTCAGGTGGGCCGCATGGAGGGGAATTAACACCTATTGTTGGAATCTTTCAAGCCCACCATGGGGTCCCTATTCATCGAAACAAATCCCGATCAGAGCCCATTAGACCTTGCTCAAGCTGGCCAATGTGGTGAGTGGGTCAATAATCTAAGTAAGGCACACCTTGTAAGTGTAATAAAAGTAATAATAATAAAAAAATAAAAGTTGAAGCGGCTAGCAGTGCTAACACTGCAGTGCCTAGGTGGACGAATGCCTACCATGGGGCGTGGAAGTGGGGCCCACACGTGGGACCCTCCATGATCTTTGTGCCTTATCCACTTCACTCATTTATTTGGCCATATCATTTTAAGCCAAGAGACTAAAAATCAGGAGCATTTGAATCTTAAGTGGACCGCAACGAGGGGAATGATGGGTTGTTTCATGTTGCCCATTTTGACAGCAAATGGGGCCCACTCATGGGACCCACCTAGATTTTTATATGTCATCCACGCTATTCATTCTCTTCTTCAGGCCATGTTAGTCCATGGGCCCAAGTTTTAAGCCAATCCTAATCTTAAGTGGGTCGCACCACAGGGAATTGTAGGGGTGGAAACCCCTTGGACTTGGAATCCCCTAGATATGGAGTCCCTTAGACTTGGGAATCCTTGAATGTGGAATCCCTTGGATTTAGGGCTCTCTTGGAGTTGAAACTCCTAGACTTCTGGAATCCCTTGGCTATGTTCGGCACCCTGGATTCAAATCCCTATAATCCTAAGGTAATATGCAAAATATGTTTTCAAGGGTTTAAATTTAATTATTTAATTAATTTTTTATATTTCTAATTAGTGTGTATATGTAATGTCGACACTATGGTTGTATTAAATCTATTGAGGCATATACTTTGTCAGAAATGATGAAATCCCAAAACACAAATGAGCCACAAACACAGAATCACATCGTAGTTACTAACCAGCGATTTATAACCGTCGATTACATCGTCAATGTTCAAATAGTGCATATCATCCTATTGATGCCAGTGATAATTTGATCGTTTTGGGATATCATCAGTGAGCCACATGCCCAATAAATTAATAGCCTAGTGGTACACATGTTACACATGTGGGTGTCCATCTGGGTCATTTCTAGCAGACCCTGTGTAGCATATGTATCTTATCCATGCCTTAAATCCAGTTACTTGATTTATATGTGTGGGCTACATGAGGAGCTAATGTTAGTCTAATGTGGGCCACATGACATAGACCTTTATATTTCTAGTGGGGCCTGTCGTTCGAGTCCCACTCTCTATATATGTTGTGCAAATTAAGGCTAATTATCACATGATATGTCTGATAACATGCTAGTATGCTTATCCTGATAGACACAATAATAACGTGATTAGTGTAATGGATATCATGCCCATTTGTATGCCCATATGCATCATTTGTATGCATGTTGTGAATAAATATTGATAATAGAATACACCTTTCAGCTTGAGATACTTAGGGGACCCCATATGAGATAGGGTTGCCCCACATGATCGCGCTATATGTGCAGCTTTGGTGCATGACTTGGATAGTATGACTCATGCATTCTGTATGTCATGATCACTTTTACGCCCTAACGACATTGGGGTTGTGGGTTCGCTGAATTGCATACCGAAAATATTTGTTCTAACATTAGGACATTATGGATGGCCTTGAGTAAAAGTCCCTAAACCCTTATGGTACTAGTAGGATGCTTCAATGTCGAGACTGAGTGGATAACATGAGTGCCCGAGTGCCAAATACTAGTAGGTTGTTTCTCCTACTATGTTGTGGTTAGTTGAAAATGGGTGTGACCTTATCCCCCCGAGGGTAGGGGGTTGTAAGCTAGGTCGAGTTTAACCAACTCATAAATGGATGTGTTATCAATGAGTCGGGTGGGCATTGACATATCACTGACGAGGCGGATAGTTAGATCTTTTCCACTCACTTAGTCGTGTGCATCATGGGCGGCGGTCAGTGTTGGAGTGTACTTGACCCCGTTGATGTTTCCAGCGATGAACTGTTTTGATATGTGGACTAGTTGATGATCAACATGTTTGTGTTGCATCTCTAACATATGACACTCGGCCATGTAGGCCTTGCATTGCATAGCCTTAGTATGGCTAATAGCATTCATGGACTTGGTAGCTTAGCCCTTCATCATCTTCCGCATACTCTGATATCTTTATTATTGTCATATGCATTGTGCACGCACACATGCACCCTAATGAGCTTCGAAGGAAGCTTATGCGTGTTTGTTTATACTACAGGTGATATTATGGCGTATTAACAGCATTGAGTATGGAGCATGAGCCTGTTCTTCTAAGTTTTGATTATATCTTATATTTCCTTTCCAACACTATACTCAAAGATTTTATTAGTGGGTATGTGATGATAATGTTTTGTGACTTGGGTATACTTGTGCTTATGCTCCTTTACAAAAAAAAAAAAAATATCACTCTGAAATTCCTCATTATAGGATCCAAGGATTGGAGCCTGGTGTATAGGAGCTGGGAGCCAAGAATGGGGTACTATGGCGGATGTCGGCACTGGATTCGGGGCTAAGAATTTTGGTAGTATGGTTCCTGAGTTTCGCGCATAACAAGATGCTTTGAATTCCCTCCGATTGATGTTTGAGTGCCTCTGAGAGAATCGTTCAAATTGAAATCATACCGTGTTGGATGCTTGAGTTGGTTTAATTGTTTGATCCTTTCATTAAAATGGATTGGAATCCAATTCTAGTTAAGTTATAGAAGATGAATTAATGAATTATACATTGGAATTGCTAGAAATGGATCCTTAGATACTTACTATTTCTTAATTACTATTTTAACCCTACCTTATTCACTGGATTTTATAAGTCTTAAACCTTTACTTATGACTAGTTCTACTTGTGTTCTCACATTCCTTGTGGATTGACCTTGGTCTCACCGAGAATATAGTACTTCACAGTCCTATACTTGGGATTGTTTAAAAAGTTTTTGGCGCCATTACTAGGGAATGACAATGAACACAATAGGTTTATGTTTTTTTTATATATAAAATAATTCTAGGTTTAATTCCTTTTTTAGGTATGGATTTGATTTTCTTTAATTTTGTAACCCAGGGTTTGTTTTTTTAGGGTTTTTAATTTTTAAATTTTTAGGGTTTTTTTATTTCATATTTTCTAATAGTACTAACATTTTTTCATATCTTTGTAGGAATTTCCTTAATTCTAGTTTCTCCCATCCAGTAACATCTTCTCATCACCTCTTTCAATTACTTTCCACTTCATTAATTTATCAATTTATCATAGGATTTTTTCTTTTAGGTTTATGTTCTTAAATTAGGATTTTACAATGTTCATGCCTGAGTGGACACAATATTACTCTAAACAACTTTTCAGAGACAGGATATTAATTAAAGGGTTGTCAAATCACCTATGTTAGGAAACACCCTATGTATTATAAATTTATTAGAACTATGACTGAGAATCAATATATTTATGATGGGAATGAGGTATATGATTTTCCACATGCATGATTATTTTATAGGTGATTACACGTATCAAAACCATTAAGTGCTCCTACATATAATACATATGATCTTAACTGGGGAAGCCATTAGAATTTCGGTTGGAGAAATGGACCAACCATTAATGTTAACTATCCCCGAGGACCTCTACCTATGAGCCTCCACCATCAAACATTTAAAGCACTTATGCATGGGCAATTACAAATTAATCAAAGCATTGCGTAGGCCATGTAAGACTTGACAACATTGGTTGAGAAATTTAAGTCAAGCCTCAGTAGTAAGGAATGGACTTTTCAAGCCCATCCTTAGCCTAACCAAGAAGCACAATGCAAGTCGAGTGATCTCAATTCTCCCAACACACTTGTTGAGCATAATGAATCTATCACCACCCTCAGAAGTGGTAAGGTGATCAATGGAGAGTCTCCAAAGAAGGTTGTAAAACATAAGGAACTTACAAAATCTAAGGGTGATGATGAGATTAGTAATGTTCCGCATGATGAAGAGACGGAGTGTGAATATGAGCATGTGGTCCATTTTCCCTAAAATTTGATCTCATCTAAGCCTCCAATTAATGATCAAGATATATAGTAAATTTTCAAACAAGGTGATGTTGATACAATCCACTAACTTGATATGCTTGATTCAATTATGGAGAGTGAGTTCCTTTTACTTGAATGTTCTGACTCTCTAAAAGTTTGCTTGGCACACTTTAAGAATTATAATGATGATATGATTAAGGAAATAGTGAATGCTTTACAAGACCCTACCCTGATACCTAACACTGATTGGGAATTTTTTTTTTTTAATTGCTTCCTTCCACCAATCTTGAATGTTTACCATTAAGAGTGGAGGAACTAAAATTTGAACCGAAGTCTAAAACTTTAGAAATTATTAAGACTACACTGATAAAAAAAAATAATGTTTACAATTAATTGTAGTCTCTTATTTACTATGGTATACCGACATTGAAAATTCTTCTGCCGCAGGTGAATTTTATACACTTTCGACACCTCAAAATAATACAAGAAGACTTTTTACTGAGGTTTATAAATTTCTCTGAATGTTTATGCTCCAGGATGTCCAAGCCTACTACAAAATCAACATTTGGATGATCTTGTTAAGAACCTTACTGAGAAATTTATTACTTTCTTAGGATTAGTTTGTTTTTATTTTCAAACATTTATCAATAATGAGTAGTTTTTCCCTTTTATTTTCTAAAGTATTTTAATTGCTTTCTTAAGATTAGTTTGCTTTTATTAGTTCGAAGTTTCTGTTTTACTCACACCAATTTAGAGATTTCAAGTGCTTTCATATATTCATTGTCTCAGGTACTCTCTACCCTATACATGATTATAATTTAATTGTTCTCATGTTGTTTTATTGAATACATTTTTAACATTGAGGACAACATATCATTAAGGTTGGGGTTGGAGTTTCCTTTAGAAAATTCTTCAATTTTGTTAAAAATTGTTGTTTTTAGGCTACAAAAAATTGGAAGTTAAATTATATATATTTGAATGATTTGAAAGTAATATGCATATTAGAATGAAATGTACTTAGTTTGAGAAGTTTTTTAAGCCTAGAATCTAGTTACGTGTTAGATTTCAAAATTAAGTTCGCTTTGTTAATTTTCTGATTAGAAAGTTTTAAACATTGATTGAGTCATATCACATCTAGCTTAAACTTTCAAAAATAAAGTTTGATATTGTAGTGTTGATAATTATTCAGTTGAAGAATTAAGTTATATGGAATTTTTTAGGTGAAGAAGTAATTATTTAAACTCAATTAAGTTATTTGCTAAGTGCTAGACTCTAGGTGGATAACGGATTCAGAAACTTGTGTGCCTTAGAACTCTAATATTTGGATTGCCTTAAAAATTATAAGAATTTGCATAATGAACTCTTCTAAAATTATTTTTTTTTGGATTAAAAAAATCGCACGTTTTGCTCAAGACTAGCAAAATGCTAGTTGGGTTAGGATAATGCCTAAATATTACATATTTAGCCTCTTATAAGCAATAGTTTTATATGTATTTAAGTGCTCAATCAATCTAATTATATATGTTTTCTACATACAATGTGATTTTGAATTTAAAGTTAAATATGTACTTAAATAGACAATTTTAAGCTCAAAAGAAATCATGATGAAGATTTGGAGAATTAAATATAAAAGTTAAAGAACTTAAGTGCTAAAAATCCAAGGAAATAAAGCACCAAAGGATGAAAGTGAAGATCATGTGTAAATAAGAAATTTGAAGAAGATCAGCAGCCATAGATAGGTCCTTCGATCCCATTGACAGACCAGTGATTGGAGTTCGCTGCCATCGAGCCACATATCGAGGAATTTTAGATTTTTTTTATTACTTCCTGGATTGTTCCTTCGATCCCATCAAACAACTCTGGGATTTTAAAAGCTTATTGTTGTTTAGGGTAAAATATTACATATTATCCCCCACTTATATCTTAGTTTTATGAACATAATAATGCTTAATGTTAGATTTTATACATGCTTGTGTTGCAACATGAATCTGAGAGCTCAAATTGGAAAGAATGCTAAAAGCATGAATTTAATGCTCATGAATCACCAAGGCAAAGGAGGGATCTTAGGAGACCAAGAACGGAGATTTCTCATGCCAAAGATCTTAGGAAACCAAGTATAAAGGGTGGAGAAAAGATTAGCAAAAGCACAAGTTAAATAGCAGAAAAATAGGACAGTTCGGTGCTACCTAAGCCAGCTTCGGTAGCTACCTATAGTGCACAAAATAGTCCAACATGAAAACAGCTTAATTCGGTGCTACCTAAGCTTAATTTGATACGATTAAAATTATTTTCAGTTCTACTTAAACTAATTTCGGTAGCTACCTAAGCACTCTGTACATACAATTTCAGATGCAATAAATTTAAGATACGACTTCGGTGCTACTAAAATCGCGTAGAGTTGTAACGCAGGGCCGACGCGGATTACATAATTTGAGGCGATTTACAAAAATTCCAAGTCAATGCGTAAGAGGGGGGTACACAACTATAAATAGGAGTCCCTAGGACATTCTAGTGTCACGCCCCAGACTCGGTGACCGGACTCACAAGGAACCCGATGGCCGGTTCTGGCCGCAACAGCCTCCGTAGTACCCCATTCTCAGCTCCTGAGGTAGGTTCCGATCCTGGGATCCTACAAGGAGAATTTTCATAACAGTATAATCATTTCCAATGCGAGCATACCCAAGATCACAGCAAGTACATCTGAGAATAACAAAGGCACACATCACAAAATTCACTAAAAATTTGAACTTTTACAATCATCCAAAAGGTCCAAAAGGACATACATGAGAATAAAAGGAAAAGAGAGAGAAATCAGCAACACTGGAGTCCTCACTGCTCAACTCTACTCCACGCTCTGCTGCTACGGCGCCTACCTAGAGTCTCCTGCACGTATCAATCGTGCATAAGCTTATAGAAGCTTAGAGGGTAGTGTAAGTGTGTGACAATGGTGCACAGAAGAATAGTAGGAGGTATAAGGAGAGAAGCATAATCAATGAACATATCACTAGTCTTACCAAGGCTTATCATGAATGCGATGCAATAAGTAATGGGTGTCATACCAAGGTAATGTATGAAAGAGGGGGATTGTATAGCCAATGCTAATGCGATGTAAGTAATGTCAGTGCTCATATCCAAACCATAAGTCAAATACATTTTCAATCATAAGGAAATCACCGGGGTCCATTACACTGCCGAATGACTACCGCTCTGCAGACCTCGCACAGTCAAACGAGTGTAAGAGACCTCACTACCCGCCTGTGGACAACCAATCACCAACAAGGCCTGAAGGTAGCGGACCCATTTACGAGCTGGTCAGACTCAGCCTAGCAATGCCTCCTCACACCAGGCAGGTAAGGCCACACCCCTATCCAACCGACTACACGACAGTGGGAGTTGCGGCCTAACGGTATAAAGCCCGCGTTAGAGCAGATCCTTGGTACCATGGAAGTTTTAGGAATCTCACCCATGGGCATCCTATGCACCCAGTATGCTCAAGTAATATTTTCGGTGTCTACACATGCGGCCATCCATAAATGTCCCTGTGGAGGCAAGGCCCTGATGAAGCAAGGGCGGTATCCTCATGAAATGCGATGTCAATGCATGAGTCGCACACACAGATCATGCACAAGTTTCAGGCACTCAATGTGTAAAAGGGGAGAAACTCCATCCCTGAATGACCACTATACAATGCAATCAATTCATACAGATGATGCATATGGGTCGCAACGATGTAAGTGTGCTACCTGAGGAATATGAAATCGTCTGTCCCAAGGAGGGTCAAGATCTAGGCACATCGACAGGTATTCTAAGAAGAAGAGAAGTCCTCTAGTGGGAGCCCAGTACTTTGGGATGACCCATAAACTAAGAGAGTCAAAATCCTAAGGAGGAACAGTCCTAGTCAGGCCCAAGGTGGGCCTTTAACCACCTACAAGGGCCTCTATGGGCCTACCTTAGGGCCACCAAGGAGGACATCCAACCTCAACTGGGTCCCAAAAGGTAGCCTACTACATATGCAAAGAAAGGTCCAAGGCACAATCAACCCATGGCCTAGTGGGCCATACACTAAGCCCAAAAACAAAGGCAACCTGGTGGGCCCTTAAGCAAGGTTAGGGCCCAACCATAAGGGTCATAGGTTCATTCATTGTGGTGGGCCTAATGGGCAGCCCATTATCCCAACATATGGGAAATTCTTAAATTTTTAACACATGTAAGTTGGGCCTCACATCTCGGCCCAAGTATGGATTTATTATAGTGGGCAAACAAGGGCCCAACTACTTGAGTATTTGGCCCATAAGGCCCATCACAATGACATGGTAAATATAGGACCCAAGGGTTCAATGGGCCTATCAAAAGTTCCAGCCCAACCAAGGCTATAAGGCCCATACTTAACTAAGAGACTAGCCTAAGAAGAATCCTATTTGGGATGGGCCTTTAATTATACACTAATTAAGCCCAAAAAAAAAATTAAGATGATAAGATACTGACATAAATCCTCCTCAAATCTAGTGGGCCATATTGCCCCAAAGAACATCTATAGGCAACAGTTATTGGGCTCAATGCCAAATTCCAGCCCACCCAAATTTCTGGTTTGGTTGGAGTTCAACATTAGAAGTATTTCTTAGTATAATTAATTCTGGATGGCTCACACACATCACTGTGGACCCCACCAGATGAGAGATGATATACAATACATATATGAAATGGGCCAGACCGTTAGAATGCAAGCCCAGCAGTAGCCTAAGGCAGGGATGTCCCATGTGTAGGCAGCCCTATGGGCCTGGGGTATCTGGCCCAAAAATTCACCTAATGTGTTCTAATTGAATAAAAAGGGAGCAAGTATGATCGATCCCCTAAGGACCCTACATGGATGGGTGGTGGGACATTCAACATATCAAGGTGGGCCCACGAAGCAGGCTAGATGCCCCAGCCTGGGCGTCCCTGCCTAGCAGATCACTTCCAGCCATACCACGGGCAACTCAAATGTATTTTGGGTCTAAAAATTTATAGAGTGATACTTCCATAGGTGACCTACACCCCCACAAAATTTCAAGATTTTTGGACACTTAGAAATATTTTAATTTATTTAAATAAAATAGACTGTCCAGAAAATCGGACTGACCTGGATGTCCCAACGTGGTGGGCTAGTCCAGCGCTTGTCACGGTGTACACAGAGGTCCATTAGCCTTGAAATTTGGTAAGTGGGTCCTAGAATAGGTGGAACATATCTCTACAAAATTTCAGAATTTTTAGACATATATAAATATTTTAATTTATTTAAAGAAATCAATCTATCCTAAAAATCGGACTGATCTGGACACCGTATTGTAATGGGCCATTCCAACCACCACCATGGTGTGTAAAGGTGTCCATTGGCCCCAAAATTTTGTAGGTGGGTCCTAGCATAAGTGAACCACCTCTCTGCAAAATTTTATGATTTTTGAATACTCATAAATATTTTAATTAAATTAGGAATTTCAATCTATCCAGGAAGAGATGTTGCTGTCCATGCATTGTTTACCCAATAAGGTGGGCCCAACCTTCATCCAAGAGGGGGAAAATGGAGGTTTAGTATTTTCTTCATAAAATAAAGTAAGGTGGGGTCCATAAAAGTGTCCCATACCTCAAAGAAACAAAGCTGAAGTGTATATTTTCCCTCCATGCATGTGGGCTGGACAGCCCAACAAGGTGGACCGCCCACCCCTATGGGCCTCCTTTTTGGGTACCATTTCATGGGCCAACTGAGGTATGACCCATCACACCTCATGGTGGGGTCCACACCTTCTCATTACACCCCATAATTATAAAGAAAATAATGGCAATCATGATCCAAAAATCCATGTCAAAGATTGAACATGACAATCCATGCAACAGTCCAGGTTTTTGAACAGCAATACATGGCTGGACACATCAGCCTATATCTCAATAATCTCAGCCATAAAAAGGGTGTGTGGCCTTCCACAGTGGGCCCCACATAAGTCCAGATCACATGCTAGAACTAGGACACTTGCATGCATTGATTAAGGTGTCTGATGATCATGGAGTTAGGTGATAAGAGCATCCCACCTTGCTGGATTTTTATTTTTATTTATTTTGGGACATCCAAGGCCCACTATAAATGGGCCACACACATACTATCATCCATACATCAGAGAAAAGAGAAGAAGGAAAGAGAGTAATCCGGCCATGGGGGTAGGGCCCCGCCACTAGTGGGCCCTCCCAAGAGTGAATCATACCCATACAACTACATTGATTGTACATGCAACATAAAATCACTACATGCATGATATATAATTGCTATGGATGGTTGGGATGCCATCCCAACATGATCCTTAGGATCTAGATGACCTTAAGATGGAGTGGATCATTAAATACATCATGATGGGGTCCATGGAGAATGGCCCCATCATGGATCATGACATGCATGTAGGATGGGCCAAAGGGCCACATCCATGGGATCAAATGGGATCCCCACCATGGATTGGTGGGTCCCATATGATCCATCTAAAAAGAAAAATAAGATCAAAGGGTAGAAAAGAATATCAACAATTATAATCACCCACCTTGAATCTTCAAGCTACCACCAACACTAGGTACTCCAAGCTCCAAGCTTAAAGGTTCAATGGTCAAGATGAGTTTGAGGTGGCTAGATGGAGGAAGAAAGGAAGGGGAAGTTGCTGGAAAATGGGAGAGGGAGGGCTGGAAATTCTACCATGGAGAGGAAAATGAGAGAATGAAGGAGGAGAGAGAGGAAGGGAAGATTGTAGGAGAGTCATCATTGCTCTCCCTCCTTGGTTAGAGAAAGAAATCATGACCTATGGTGATACAAACAATGCTTGCTAGGATAGGTTAGGTGTGGGTAGTTTTATTCCATGGAAATTGTAGTGTGTGTGGGTGGTGTGCATGGGAACTTGTGCCTGAGAGTGGTCCATATGCTTTTGTACAAAAAGTGAGCCACATGATGAAATGCTCACAACTTTTGATCTATAAGTCGGATGAATGCACAAGACGCGTCGTTGGAATCGCAACGACGATACGAACGAGATAGCATAGGTCTCGGGCTGATCCGAGTCGGGTCAATGTGACCAGACTCAAGGATGACCGCAAACGCTACCCAAAGGTCGCAGGTTGCCGAAATTTGACCGGTAGGACCGCGGGACCAAAAAGAACAAAATGCATACTCACACACACACACACATGCACACAAGCGAACTCGGGTCGGATCTCATACCTAGGTATCTTCTAGGGTTTAATGAGTAGAAGAAAAGGATTGATCTGTCGTTCAAGCGCTTTCTTATTCTTCCTTAGTTGGTTTTATGCTTTATTTAAGAGACTTTAGTTCAATCATGTCTATGGTTGGCTAAATCTCTTGGCTAGGGCTAAGAGGTGAAGCATATAACGTGATTAGGATGTTTGCTTTGATTCATATTTTGTTGAACTCTTTTGGATTTTAGTTTGATTATAAGGAATATTTTTAATTTTTAATGGTTTGTTGTGACAAATTACAATAGATTTACGATGGCTTTGGATAACTTCTTTTCCTATTTAAGATTGTGGGATTGGTTAATCTTGTTGTTCACCATCGTCCCTTGGGCATGGTAGGGTGATTGAATTCCTCCCATAATTCTCCTCTATTAATGCTGAGATCCATGAGAAGTTCAGAGATTCAATCATCTCTCTCTTTCTCCAATTGGATAAGATAGGACTTTAATTCTAATTGGATTTCCTGAATCAAATAAGGTAGCATATTGATTGCTACAAGTAGATCCTTGGCACCCTAGTTACCACCTTTAAATTGATTGTTTAACCTTATTCACAATTACTCTCTTCAATTATTCAGATTTAGTTTTAGTTCTTCATCTAGTTCTAGTTCTAGTTAAATTCAAAAGACACAAGTTCAGTCCCTGTGGATTCGACCTTGGTCTCACCGAGATTATTACTACATCGCGACCCTACACTTGTGTTTGTGAATAGTTGCTGGGCATATTCTATTTTTCTACTTGATCCATTGATAGAATCTTTGATGCTATTGACAAACATTTGATAGGTCTCTAACCTATTAAAGCACTTATCGAAGAAGACGGTAGTTACATAAGTTTTACAAAATTTCCAAGTCTATGTGAAAGTTCAGGCCTCTTATTTATATAAGGAGTAGTTTTAGACACTCTTAAGCATCTTTTTAGGTTTAGAGAGAGAGAGAGAGAAGGCTTAGGTGGAGCACTGACAATGCCATCCCACCTCAATTTTCTTCTGGGTTCTAGTATATTCTTTAATTTTCTTTTATTTTAGAGTTAGCTATGTCTAACTAATATCTTAGCTAAGGCTAGGGGGTGAAGCTTGTCGTTAATTATAATATTTTAGTTCGTTTTGATTCTTACACTAAATTTCATGATGATATATTAATTGAATTAGGTTGGAATTTACTTTAAAGCTTTTGAATAGTTTATTTTTGAATTTGTTGTGACTTTGGGTACATCGGATGCTTTGAAATGCCACTACTTAGTTTGTTTAGAGAAGGAATCAATCTGTTAAATTTATTTATTTATAGAAGACTCCGGATACGGTAGATGCTTTGAATTCCCTGTGATTGATTTTCAAGTGCCTCATGAGAGAATCGTTCAATTGAAATCATAACTTGTTGGATATTTGAGATTAGTTTAACTATTTGATCTTCCAGTTCTAATTGAGTTATAGAAGATGAATCGATAAATTATACATTGTAATTGCTAGAAGTGGATCCCTGGATCCTTGGTGTTTCTTAGTTAGTATTTTTGCCCTACCTTATTCACTGGATCTTATAAATCTTAGACCTTTACATTAGAATAGTTCTAGTTATGTTATCACTTTCCCTGTGGAACGACCTTGGTCTCACCGAGAATATATTACTATATAGTCCTACACTTGGGATTGTCTAACAGTGTGTGCTTATAACTTCCTAACATACAATCCAATTCAAGCATTTATATGTTTTAACTTAATCAAACACATAAGCATTAAAAGAATCGTGCTCAAATGATAATCATGAATACGGGCATATATAGTGGTTCAGTTTCCTAGTCCACTTTCGGTGGATGCATCTTCCTCGAGTGTAGCAATATTCACTATATTAAGAGTTTCTAATAGGCTCACCCCTAACCTTTATAATGGTTTCCCCTAAGCTAACACTAAATTACATGTACACTCATATATTGGCGGAACACAATTTCACTCATGTCAGTGGCTTCAACAAGAGACTTGTTGGTTTTTTATCAACTAACTAACAACCACTAGCGATCCTAATCCAAGGCCCTACGTACACTCCCACTGGAAGCTCCCCATGGAGACTAATATGTACACACTCATGTTCGGTGAATTCGGCCCTACATAGGAGCTTAAGTCCTACATAAGAACCTATTTGAGTTTGGGTCACAAACTATACACTGAATCATATACAAGGAACAAGTGTGAATAAACTCTACAATGACAACTTACTTGTCACATTAAGGGGATTTATAGCACCTTCTTGATATACTTCTTTAATACTCTCCCGTACTTGAATCAACTTCTCAATTACTCCCACATTCTTTGATATCGCTGGTTCAGATCCATGAATAAACACCTTACATACGAATTATCAATGAGGTGACCAAGGTGATGAGAGGATGGTTAAAATTTCTATAACTAATTATTTTATTTTATTCCTATTAGGGATTCACCTAGATGAGTATTCTAGAGGGTTTAGACAAGGATATACCTATAAGCTTAATTTTTAATCTTTAAAAAAATGGTGGAGATTGAGTTTATCTTCAACATGGAGGTTGGAATCCTCATTATAGAGATAAAACTCAAGAAGATTATTTAGATCCCATTCGTTTAGAGTCTTAGGATGAGGGATATTATTCACAACCCCAAGTATAGGGTCGTGATGTAGTAATAATCTCGGTAAGATCAAGGTCGAATCCACATGGACTAATCTCATGTGTATTCTGAAAGTAACTAGAATAAAAAATATTTAAATATAAATTGGGATTAAAATGAAGTAATTATGAGGTATTTAATTAGAAACTTGAGAATTCAAAGGTGGGAACTAAGGTTTCCAAGGATCCACTTGCAGTTATTAGGATGTTTCCTTATTTGATTCAAGGAACACAATTGAAATTAGAGTCCTATCTTATCCAATTGGAAGGTATATCAATAAGATTAGATTTGAACTTTCATTGACCTAATTCTCAACGGATGAGAGTTGTGAGGATTGGAAGTGAGTCCATCATCAAACCATGCCCTAGAGATAATGTCAAACAATAGGATGTACCAATCTCACAACCAAACATAGAAGAATTGTGAAAGCTAGAAGAGATTTCAACACCCAACCATGTCCAAGAGACGATGGTGAACAACGGGATCTACTAACTTCATAATCTCAAATTATAATAAGAAGATACTTGAAGCTATTGCAGATCTATTGTAATTTGAGTCACAACAAACCATTAAAAACTAAAAGTATTCCTTAAATATAAAATTAGAATCAAATAAGTTCAACAAGAACAAGAACCATATAAGAAAAACATTTCAATCATGCTACAAGCTTCACCCCTTAGCCCTAGCTAAGGGATTTAGCCAACCATAGACATGATTGGATCTAAAATCCTCAAAGAAAGCATTAAAAACTAAGAAGAAGAGAAGAATGAACTCTTGGATGATGGCTCCACTCTTTTGCTTTGCTCCTCCAAGCCTTAGATATCCTAAAAAGTGCTTAGGGAACCCATATTTATATCTCATGCTCCATAAGTTCACAAAATCATTACAATTTACGCAGTCCACGTAACTCTGCATAACGCCTTCAATGTCATTGAACAACCTTTGAATCTGGAAGTCGTGCCTTTTCTCCTCTCGCACTACGTAAGTCTTTGTGTCATCGAACCTTCCTTCAATGTCATCGAGCGAAGCTTCGATTCATCGAAGAAGTCCTCGAGTAATCGAAAAAGTGTCCAAAACAATCCAGTGAGTTGCTTCAATTTCTTCGATAAATTTGATGCCATCGAATAGTCTTCTATGCCATTGAGCATCTTCTTCGAGTCATCGAACATGTCTTCCATTCGTCTAGAATTGCATCCAATATGTCCAGCAACCAACTTGATTTCATGTGAAAATTCGATGTCATTGATCTGTGTTCGATGTCATCAAACGCTAGCTATGATGTCATTGAACAGTGATCGATGACACGAAGAGTGAATTGAATTTCAATACTCTGTTCTTTCGACTTCCTTCCTTCTCCACTTGGTTTTCATGGATATTGGGATCTTGAAATCTTCAATCTTGGTCTCCAAAGATCCGTTCAATTCTTGAGCCCTAAATCCATGCTTTTAGCATTCTTTTCAATCCAAGCTCTTAAACTCACCTTGTAACATAAACATGTATAAAATATACCGTTAAGCATTATCATGTTCATAAAACCAAGATATACATGGGGAAAATATACAATATTTGAGTCTCAACAGATATGAGTGGGGAATCACCTAGGCTTCTACTGCACCAAAATCTCATCTCCATTCTCAAGAACCGAATGCCCATTTTATATAAATCGTATTGCAATTGTTATAAAATAGATAGTTAACTATTCTTTTAATAGGATTGAAAGGCCATTCGATAAGATTAGATCAAATGTCCTTCGATAGGATCGTTCTCTCCCTCAATCCCATCAAGAAACTCCATGATTTTTCTGTTTAGTTGTTGTATTATTTTTTTGATCGCATCAAGCTGCTCTTTGATTCTATCAAGACCTATTGACAGCCTGTCGATAAGATCGAGAACTACTTGAAAACTGTTGTTTTGGGTAGTATGATTTATAATAGCTTTGCAACCTTTTAACCTATCTTATGTTCCAATTGAGCTCCTAAGGCTAAAAGATGATCAAATAAGAGTTTACTGATTAAGGTTAGGATCATTTAGTGGTTATATTGTTTTGGGTATAAGTTTAGATTTACCAAGGCACCTCAATTTACTTATTCTTCACTCATGGATGCTTCATGTTCTCTTGTGTCTTCGGTCTTCAGCTTCCAAAGGCTCAACTGACTCACTAACACATGGACTCACATGATTGATAAATAAGTGTACAAATAAGTGCATTAATATATTTTGACATGATTATAAGCAAATCATAAGAAGGCCACATATACTAAAACTATAAAACAAAGGAGATATATCCTAGCTAAAACTTAATAAAATAGTAAGTTTTACCTAAAACTGCATTTTTAGATTGGAATGAAGCATTTTCTTAATGGTGTGATATAACCAACTTATGGGGGTTAGTTGGACTCGAATGGCCTGTTTCAATCAAAATGCATAACTTGTGCATTCAGTAATGATACCCGGATAAAAAGTTATGGCGAGTCTATGGTTCACACTTCGAACGACAATTTATTCGGAATGAATTTATTTAATCAGACACACCTTGTGCCTAATTATGTCATGCCCTACATAGGATTGGGCTTGTATCTAACAAAGTAGTTTGGACTTTTTTCAATCCATATGTGCAAGAATAAGTCTATGGCCCGCTCTACATCACCATTTCTAGCACTCACTTAAGAGAATTGCAAAGAAGGTGAGCTCAGGGCATCTACACTATGGAGGCGTGGACCAGTGATCAAAGGCATTATCATCAAATTTGAGTGCCCAAAAATGTGTCATGCATCAATGGTTAATCGCGGCTAAATGTGTGTTTGATTTTTATTCTAATTCATGATTCTCTAGCTGGTAATTTTGGGTATATATGCATTTCACAGTCATATGATTGAAAATAATAACAGTCAAATTTTTTATTTTTTTATTTTAAGTTGACTTTGTTAGCCTTTGTGAGATTCTCATTCCACGTCTAGTTGTGATCTTGCTTCCTTTTATGGGAGAATTTGAGCCGACCCTAATTGAAGTAAGCTCAGCCCGACCAGTTGAGTGGCTGCGCCAAGGCACGAGGGGCGGCAGAGCTAGACAAGCCGACCCACAACCCAGTATTAGCTCGTCTACTCTGACTAAGTCCAGATGATCAGTGTCCTGCTACTAAGTTCTTTTGTAGATCTTTCATATCAGCTTGGAACCCAGAAGAAGCCATTACACACTCTATTCGTTGACTCCAACCTGACCCTCGTCGACAAGCGACCGGGCTCGGCCCGCTTATGGGTTCAGATTGTCATAGGAAAGACCCAAACTATAGGGTCAGCTCAGATGAAAATATGATCTACAATCACGCTCAAGGATCAACTCTAGTAACACACATATGGAGTAACATCCGGCGCACGATCTCATGGTAACTGCCAACATCAGTGCATGCATTGTTCCCACTTAATGGTAGAAATCATGTCGAGAATGATGGACATGTTCACTTCAAGTAAAAAGTATAAATAGGAGACATGTCCACAAGAATATGTACGCAAAATCTCTCACCCGAAACCCATTTACACTACCTAGACCCAGATTCCTAGCCTGACTTTAGCATCAGAGGATCCCCTACTCTAGTCAAGGTCTCCTTTTCTTCATCCTGTGCAGCCTTACAGGGCTCGGTACCAGTGCTCGGAGGGGGTGAGCCAGATTTCTACATTAACATTTTGGCGCCATCTGTGGAAAATCGGATAAACCACTCTTACTTTACCAAGGAGAGATGGCAAAAAGGAAGAAGAAAATCCATACACTAAGTGTTGCGGCTAATCCAGAGCTGTCTAGGGCACGAAATTCAACTTCTGGGCTGTAGATAGAGGCTACACCTACGGAGCCTACTCAGTGATCTAGGAATCGAGGAGGCAAGTACCAAGCATTACAGAACCAAATGGAAATGCTAGTCAATGAGGTCAGTCAGATGAGACAGTAAATTAATAGACAACATCCACATCTTGATCAGGAGGTAAATGCTCCGATGGCTGTAGAACATCCAGCCCCTACAACGTCCCAAGGCACCTCGCACGGTGAATCTGGTGGATCCTGACGCGAGCTCGGGAGCCATCGAATCGAGCCCCGACTCATGTCTCTAAGACATCGGCACTAGCTCCAACCGATCTCCACCATGAACTAAAGTAGAGGAGACACAGAAGGACTCTTGAGCTTGATCATGCTCTGGAAACTGTGGCCGATAACAGAGATCCCTGGGAGACTCAGCACGAAGAACTGCGAGGGCAGATCGACACGATGCGCTAAACATATTAAACTCAGGCCTCGACCACTGTAGGAGGAGACGGAACCCCCATTCACTAGCAAGATAATAAGTACGGTAATGACTCTGAGGTTCTGGATGCCCCCTATTATGCCCTACTCGGGTTCTGGGCATCCTACCGAGCACATGGAGTCCTATTGTTCATGGATGGAGCTTCAGTCAGCCTCCGAACCAATCATGTGCCGAGCATTTTCAATAATGCTTACTAGAGCCGCACGAGGTTGGTATCGATAGCTGAAGCCAAAGTCGATTGGTTTGTTTACCAAACTTAGTAAAGCGTTTCTCACACAGTTCGTCGTGGGAAAGCAGCGCAGGAAACCCTCTGCACACCTACACACCATCAAATAGAAGGACGAGGAAGCATTAAAGGTCTACATCCTTTGATTCAATGGGGAAGCGATACAGGTCGACGACTACTCCTATAATATGGCTCCAGCTGCTATAATCTTCGTGCTCAACGAGGGGAAGTTCCTATTCTCAATAAGGAAAAACCTTTTGACCATGTTGGGAGAATTCATGAATCAAGTCCAAAAGTACTCAAATGTCAAGCACTTCTTCAGCTCTCAAAAGGGGGCTCAACACGCGAAAAACTCCTCCCAAGATAAAAAGTGCAAAGATGCTCCATACCAGCCAAGCATGAGCAGAAAGAGGTCAGATGAGGATGGATCCCGCTGCCAAAGGCGAAGCAGAAAGCTTAAAAGCTGATTCAGCTCATACACCCCTCTCAATACATCTCCAAAGCAAATCCTCTTGGAGATCAGAGATAAGAAACTATTGATGTGGCCAAGCTGTATAAAAACGGATCCAGGCCAGTGAGATAAGTGCAAATACTGCTGCTTTCATCGCAACCATGGGTACAACACCAGTTACTGTGTCGACCTAAAAGAAGAGATCGAGACTCTTATTTGTAAGGGACACTTGTGTCTGTACGTAAATGAAGAAAAATAGGCTCGAAAGGATGAGTAATCGAGCAGAGCAATGGACGACGGCACCGAGATCCAGACATTATACGGGGGACCATTCGGAGACGGGGACTCAAACCAAGCCCGAAAGGCTTATGCTCGGAGTATTTATCCCGAGCACTACATCCACTTAGTTGATGGGCTGAGCAAGGAACCTCGAATGAGTCCGTGCAGCCTGACGTTCATAGAGGATGATGGATGCGGAATTCAGCATCCTCATGACGATGCCCTGGTGGTCAACATGGCGATAGCCAATCAGAAGGTATATCGCATCCCGGTCGACACGGGAAGCTCGGCCGACATCTTATAATCTGAGGCGTTCGACAAGATGGGTATCGACAGGTCACACCTCCGACCCGTTCGGATCCCGTTGTATAGCTTCACGGGTGATAAAATCATTTAAGAAAGAGAGATATCTCTTCTAGTCATGGCAGGGGAAGGACAGAATCAAGTCACCTTCTTAGTGGTGAACACACCATCAACATACAACGTCATCCTCGAACGACCATCGCTTAACTCCATGAGGGCCGTGGTATCTACATACCACCTAATAATGATGTTTCCCGCTGTTGGAGGAGTTGGTTATCTCTGAGGAGATCAACGGGAACTCGGTGGTGCTATTTAATAGCTGTTAGGAAGGGCACATCGAAGCAGGCCCTTACAGTCAATGTGCTCGACCCCAGGGAGGAAACCGTGGAGAGAAGTTCTCCTATGGAAAATCTCTTGACTATCCTGCTCAACGATGCCAACCCAAGCAAAACAGTTCATCCGGGTCATCAATGGCCACAGACCAACAAACATAGATGATAGAGTTCCTACGTCAACACAGAGACGTCTTCACATGGTCCCATCAGGACATGCCCGACATTGCCCATGAAAGTGATGGTCCATGGGTTAAATGTGGATATAGAGGACAAGCCAGTCAAGCAGAAGAGGAGGGCTTTTGAGCCCGAGAGGTAAGTGGCGATTGTCAAGGAGGTGGATAAGTTGCTCGAGGCAGGTTTCATTAAAGAAATCCATTATCAAGACTAGATCGGCAACGTTGTGCTCGTAAAAAAGGCCAATGGGAAATGGTGAGTCGTGTATATTACTCTAACCTGAATAAAGCCTGCTCTAAGGACAGCTTCCCCCTCCCCAAGATCGATCAACTGGTCGACAACATGGCCGGGATGACCTCCTCATGTTCATGGATGCATACTCTGGCTACAATCAGATAGCTATGCACCCCTCGGATAAGTAGAAGATGACATTCGTTACAAATAAAGGGCTCTATAACTACCGAGTCATGCCCTTTGGCCTTAAGAACATCGGAGCAACTTGTCAACGACTAGTAAACAAAATATTTGCTCATCAGATCGGCTAGACCATGGTGGTCTACGTCGACAACATTCTGGTAAAGAGCATCAAAGAAGTTGACCACATATCAGACCTCACCAAGGCTTTCTCCATTCTGTGAAAATACCAGATGATGTTGAACCCAACCAAGTGTACATTTGGCATGGGCTCGGGAAATTCCTCGGCTTTCAGGTCAGCCAGAGGGGGATCGAGGTGAACCCAGACAAGGTCAATGCTATCCTAAACACGAGCTCTCCTCAGACCTTGAAAGAGATCCAATGCCTCACCGGAAGGGTAGCTGCCCTCAATTAGTTCATCTCCAGAGCAACCGACAAGTGCCTCCCCTTCTTCCACTAGTTGAAGGGAAATAAGAAGGCTGAGTAGACTTCAGTCTATGAACAAGCGTTCCAACAACTAAAGTAGTATCTGGGGTCACCTCCATTGCTATCATAGCTAGAGAAAGGGGAGCCACTGCTCCTCTACTTGGTGGTCTAATCCTCGGCCATAAGTTCGGCTCTCATCAAAGAATCTCAACGAAAGCAGCTTCCACTTTATTACATCAACAAAGTCATGGTCCTAGCCGAAATGAGATATTCGAGCTTAGAGAAACTTGCTCTAGCATTGATAGTCTCTACCTGATAACTCCACCCATATTTTCAAGCACACTCCATAATCGTCCTCACCGACCAACCCTTTTGTCAGGTGCTCTAAAAGCCAGAGGTATTCGGGCGCTTGACCAAATGGGTGGTTGAGCTCGACAAGTTCGACATCGAATATCACCCTCGGACTGCTATCAAGGGCCAAGCAGTGGCCAACTTCATAGCGGAGTTCACCGCTCAGAATAGTGAAGCTAAGACGTTTAACCTAGGTGCATCTGCCAGACAGATAGAAACCTTATGATCCTCCAAAACTCTCTGTCTATTGAGGGCATCGAAGCAAAGAAAGATATTGTGGGGAAGTGGACACTATTCATAGACGACTCCTTGAACTCGAAATGAGGAGCAGGAATTATGCTTGTAGCACCAGACTTAAGAACTATCCAGTACACGATAAGACTATGATTTCGATCCTCAAATAATGAAGCAGAGTATGAGGCTCTACTAGCCGAACTCAAGCTGGCGATTGCCCTGGGAGTCTGAGCTCTGAATGTCCGATACAATTCTCAGCTCATCGTAAATTAGATATCAGAAGAATATGAGGTTAAGGAAGCTAGGATGGTGGCCTATCTTGGCCAAGCTTGGAAGCTCATGAATAAATTCCAGAAATGCGAGATCAATAAAATACCAAGGGTCTAGAATTCTTGGGATAACGCTTTAGCGAAGTTATCCTCGGCCACTGAAGGGAGTATTCAAAGGATCGTCTCGATGGAATTCCTCAGTGAGCCGAGCATTGATCGTCTTGTCCATGAGGTCTTTCTACCTATCCAAATGGCCTTAAGCTGGATGGATCCGATAGTTGAATACATCAAGGATGGCAAGACCCCTAAGGATAAGCTGGAGGCTCAGTGTCTGAGGCTCAAAGCAGCGCGATATGTAATCATAGAAGATACATTATACAAGAAAGGCTTTTCCTTGCCATATCTGAGATGTCTCTGGCTAGACAAGGCAGAGTATGTGATCCGAGAGACTCATGAAGGGATCTACAGGAATCATTCTGGTGGCCGAGCTTTAGCTCAGAAGATTATATACCAAGGACACTTCTGGACGGCTATTCGAGAAGATTCTAAAGACTTCACCTGAAAATGTGACAAATGCCAAAGGTTTACGACTGTCCCAAGGCAACCGGCAGAGAACTTGATTCCCATGAGTGGGCCATGGACATTTTCCTAGTGGGGGATTGATATAATCGGACCACTGCCTCAGGGTAAAGGACAAACTACATATGCAATCGTAGCAGTCAACTATTTTACCAAATGGACTGAAGTCGAGCCTGTTGCCAGGATCACTGATAAAAAAGTGACAGACTTTGTTTAGAAGAATATCGTCTACCGGTTCGACATTCCTCACACCATTGTATTAGAGAATGGGAAGCAGTTTGACAATGATAGGTTCAAGGGCATGTGTCAAGGGCTCGACATCAGAAATGCATACTCATCACCTCCACATCCTCGATCCAACGGTCAAGTGGTGTTCACCACCCCAAATAACCTAATTCTGAAACTAGTTAATCTCAGAAAAATGTAACCGTCAATCCCCGGCAACGGTGCCAAAAACTTGTTCAGACCCTAAGTATAGGGTTGTGATGTAGTAATAATCTCAATAAGATCGAGGTTAAATCCACAAGGATTGAACCTTGTACGTATTCTAAAAGTAACTAGAACTATAACTAAAAGAAGATGTAATTTAAATCAAAGAATTTAAGAGAATAATGGTGAAAAGCTTGTAAAATTCAAAGGTGGGAAACTAGGGTTTCCGAGGCTCCACTGGTAGAGATTAGGGAGATCTATGCTTGATTCATAAACACAATTGGAATCAGAGTCCCATCTTCATCCAATTGGAAGATATGCATTAAAATTCAATTTTGAACTTCCTTTGATCTGGTTTTCATTGAATGATAGGTATGAGAACTAGAAGTGATTCCATCACAAGACCATCCCCATGAGACAAAGCAAACAACATAATTTAACCAATCCTTAACCAATCTAAGAGAATTATGAATGTTAGGAAGGATTCCATCATCCAACCATGTCCTTGAGATGGTGGTGAACAACAGGGTTCCCATGTTCATAATCTCTAAAATGAAAAGAACATATCCAAAGCTATCGCAGATCTATTGTAATTTAAGTCACAACAAACCATTAAAAACTATGAATATTCTTTATAATCAAACCAAAATCAAGGAGAGTATAGTTTAACATGAATCAAAGCCATAGAAATGATCCCATCATGCTACAAGCTTCACCTCTTAGCCTTAGCTAAGAGGTTTATCCAATAATAGACATGATTGAATTTAAAAAAATCAAAGGAAGAAACAACTAAGGAAGAAGGAAAAGGAAAGCTCTTGGCCGACAGCTCCACACACCTTCTCTCTCTCTTGCTCCTCATGTCCACGCTCCATGGCTGCCTGATGCCTTCTTTTATAATAGTAAGGAGGTTGGTCGAGTGGAGAACCGACTCCCTTTTGTAGTAAGAGACGGTGCTCCTTACTCACTCCTTGCGCAGCTTCACGTGAAAACCCGGCAACACAGATTCCCAGATCCTCCTAGCTTCCTTTAAAGATGATGTCCCTTTGGACGGTTTTGGATGGTCGACAAGGTGGACAGCCTGGATTTCCCAATCGTTCTTGTTTGGTGGGCCACAACAACTTCAAACCAGCGTGGTTTGCGAAAGCCACCGATTTCCTTTTTCTGTTGAGGTCAGTGAGGTCCAGTTCGGCTGACCTTATAGAGCATCAATCCCTTCTTCGGGCCTCTGCATTAGTCCCTGATCACGGGCCCAAGTTTGGAGTGAATCCATGTTTTGGATGGGTCACACCATTAATCAACGTAGTAATGTACTCCTTGTAGGTGTGAACTTGGATGCGTGCTTGGAGGCATATGAATAACAAGGTTTTGGTAGAAATCTCGGTTTGCACACGATGGACGACTCGGATCATCCAAATGGATGATGATGATGGGCCACTAATGATTCAGTGGACGGACGTGCGAACATCCTATGAGGGGAAGGTAGAAGGAAACTCCTTCATTCGGTCAAAGACGGTTTGACCGTTCTTGCTGTCACAGTACACAACGGGTGTACAGTTGCTGTGTACTCCAACCATGTAAAGTGGGTCCCACCTTGATGTTTTGAGAAATCCATTCCATCCATCTGCTTTTCCCTCTAATTTAAGTGGTTGAGTCCAAAATTGAGGCATGTCTAGAGATCAAGTGGGCCCCAAATCAATGATTTATGGTTGATCTTCTGTTGGGCCACTTTCACAAAGATCCAATGGCTGAAATTTTATGTGTACGATTACTTTATGATCCTCAGGCCAGATATAAAGTTTTGAGCTAAATAGATGGTGTGAACCCTGTGATCTTACATTCAGGATGATTTTTAGGCCTCTTTAACTTTAATCACTTAGTTTTCTCGGATCTTTGGCATGTGAATTCTTCAATCTCGCTCTTATAAGATCCGTCCCTTGCCTTGGTGATTTGTGAGCATTAAATCCATGCCTATAGTATCCTTTTTCAATCCAAGCTCTTAAATTCACCTTGCAACAAAAACGTGATTAAAATAGAACGTTAAACATTATCATGTTCACAAAACCAAGCAATAAATGTGGTCTAATATGCAATATTTGACCCTTAACAAGTGAAAGCCATGAATAAGATCATAAAGAGTCATCTCAAGACCAAGCTAGAAAGGGTAAAAGGTGTTTGGGCCAAGGAGCTCTAGTTTGTGCTATGGACATATCGGACTACAGCCCGGTCAGCAACAGGAGAAACTCCGTTCTCCCTTTCTTATGGTGTTGAGGCGGTTGTCCCCGTCGAGATAGGACTCCCCACCTCATGAGTACGATCCTATCAGGATGGAGAAAATGCCGAGCAAATGACGGTGAGCCTCGACTTACTTGAGGAATTGAAGAATACTGTTGAGTTATGGATTGCGGCTCATCATCAACAGGTCGCTCGTTTCTACAACTCTAGGGTTAAGATGAGGCAGTTCCGAAGGGGAGACCTCATCCTTCACCTTGTGTTCCAAAACACCGCTAAACCTGGAGTAGGGTCCCTGGGACCAAATTGGGAGGGACCCTATCGAGTAGTCAGCTCGACCAGACCTAGTTCCTATCATCTCGAGGACTTGGAAGGGCACCCACTGCCGCACTCATGGAATGCCGAGCATATGAAGATCTACTATTCTTAAAGAAATTAATGTAAAGGTCGGCACTACTAAGGATGAATCTACACTTCAAATAAAAAATGCATTTTTTCTACACGTCTCTATATATTTTACATGGGACCCCAAGTTTGAGTGAAGTCTCGTGGATAAGTCAAGCACCTAAGAAGTGTTGGCCTTGTCACCCAGCCGTGCTACGAAGGACCATCTCTCATGTGCAGAAAAGGAATACTTTAATGAGATGGCTCTTAAAGAAGAAGTAGGCTCGTCATTCGAAAAATGTTGTAAACAATAAATAAATCAACAAAAAGTATATTAATCAAGATGGCATCGGAGAGCCGTAACATCCATTTGCAAAAAAAAGATTGTCACAGATCAATCGATGTAAGGGGGAGGGGCATCTACATTAGGAGGCTAGTCAGTAGGAGGAGCACCAGTACTAGGGGGCGGGTCGGCAGGTGCGTTTACAACATCCTCGACAACTAGAGTATCAAAGTCGTGGTCTAGATAGAGGTCTTTAACATCATCCAGACAGACATTATAGCCATAGAAGTAGACCTTATCGACCTCAGTGGCCCTCTCTGCCGAAGACTTGAACTCCTTAACAGTGGCAGCAGCTCTCGAAACGGCTAAAGCATCATGCTCAGCTTGCTGCACAGCTAGGGCTTCCTTTATAGCCGCCTTTAACTCAACAATAGCACCAAGCTTGGCCTGTCGTAGTTCACCAGCCACGTGAGCATTGTCATCCTCCACCCTTCCAAGATGGGCCTTCGTGTCCGCCAGCTCGGATTCAGCCAAGTCCAAGCGGGACTGGACCTCATTGACCTCTCCTTGGATCATCATCTCCTTCAATTGGCCCTCTGCAACCAAGCCCTTTAGCTTATCATGTTCCTTGATTGAGGCCTTCAGAAGCATTTCTAGCTCGGCCTTCTCCACCTCCATCTAGTTTATCACCTGTAACCTGTCCCGGACTGACACAAACATCGGCAGCACCTGAAATATGGATAAGAGTTAGAAATAATGCAAAGTCAAAATGAATAAATCGGATAAGCCTAAGAGTCTACCATGTAATAAACTGAAACGAAGTCTGTAATGAACGACTCAGGATGGCGTGATAGGGTGTTGGTGATCCCCTCGAGCACGTGCTTCACTACCCAGTCGACTAGGAGAGACATGTGGTAGCCGAGTGGAAATTCCCCCAACCTCACAAGGGGAACTGACCCAGCGACTCTGCCAATGCCATTGGCGGCAGAGGCCTGAGGCTCAGCTTCAGGTGCATCACGACCCCTAGGTAGAGATTGGGTTCTGCTAACCAGATACTGGACTTCAGTTGGCATGAGCACGACACCCTCAGCCTCTGCCATTATCTCTCCTCTTAGCCTAGTGCGGGAGGGGCTTAGAGAAATGGGCATTGGAGATCTCCCCCCCCCCCAAAAAAAAAAAAAATCTGGGTGGATGAGAAGGAACAACAGGAGGGAGTTCGGGAGCAGAGGTGGGAGTCGTGGAGGGTTCGGCCACGACATGAAGAACTTTCTTCTTTTACTACGTCGTGATCTTCACGCGGGGCTCAACGAGCATTATCACGCTGAGATCTTGAAGCATTGGCCATACCTGTACAAAACAACTCAGCTTATGGGAACATCTACAGCGAAGATTTATGTTACATTCAAAACTACATACAAGTTACCTAGAGCGTGAAAATTGAAAGGCTTGAATCTACAAATGTCGGACCGAAGAAGGTCGTCCGAATTGATGACGTGGTGCCAAATGCATAGCTCTTCCTTCAATACTCTGGCCCTGGCGACTTGGGCTTGGAAGAGGGAAGAGAGTTCAGGAGGACCCTTTAGGTACCCTGCAAAAAGGTAACAAGGGTTAGATCAAAAAAGATTTGAGTTAAAAGTCAAAGGTGAAGAGTACATCTCAAGAGATTCAACCTGGGGGTGGAGAATTTGGTAAGCACTCTGACCCATAGACCACCAACCTCGGACGCTAGTACTTCCCACTCTCTCAAAGCCCAGAAGTACTTGTTCTTCCACTCTTTGTTGGAAGATGGAAGCCTAGTAACGAGACCTAGGCCGTGATGAGTCCTCTCTGAAAAGTAATGCCAACATGGTTCGAAGGAATCATGCTTGACTTGATATATGGACATGAGTTTGCCTGGCGTCAGCTCTTAGTTTTTTAGTTGACGTCAGATAATGTAAGAGGCCATCAAGGTCCTCCAAGCGTTGGGGACGAGCTGACCTG
Source organism: Magnolia sinica (assembly GCF_029962835.1). Taxonomy (NCBI): domain Eukaryota; kingdom Viridiplantae; phylum Streptophyta; class Magnoliopsida; order Magnoliales; family Magnoliaceae; genus Magnolia; species Magnolia sinica. The sequence continues at coordinate 37,104,719 of NC_080583.1, forward strand.
GGGCCAACTTCAAATGTGCGATCATCTTATGCATGAGGGGTGGAGCGAGAATTGTAGCCTGCATTGAAGGGCGTAGATGAAGATCGCGATATCCCCATCAGTTGGGTCCCCTGGGGCATCATGAGGGGTTGGAGCACGGATATGAACAAAATTGAAAATCTGGTACTTAGCTCGGATCCCAGCCATCTGAGACTCGACAAGAACCGAGTCCCCAAGGACAAGCTCGGTGGATCGACCACCCAAAGGCCCAGCCCTGGCCCTCCCAACCGAGTCTCGAGGTATCCTCTTTGTCCCTTTGGGGTGAGCCATAGCTTTTGCGCCTGTGGTCATTTTAGTACAGGGTTAGAGGGGTATTGTTTCTAATGGACCCTCTGAGTCTCTGCGCCTAGAGTCGAATCTCTCCTACTTGGAGTCACTCTAAAACTATTGAACTTCGCGAACTTCGTCCGACCTGTTCAACATGGTAAAGCAAAAAGAAAAACTAAAAGAAGACGGGAAGGAGAGTAGAGACTCACCAGAAATCGCTTACTCTGAGAGCCAATTTGCAGTGCAAACACCTTCAAGGAGTAATGAAGAGGAGAATTCAAATGAAGGGGGGAAACCAGTTTTTTAAACCCCAGTCAACCATCTGCAATCATGACAGACAGCTGTCTCCGAAGCAAGAGTGTCATAAAGCTGAGCTCTACGATATATGTGGCAGCACACCATTAGTCTGGGTTTACATCTTCCTAGCCACACACTGCCCACATTAAATGGTGATTAATGCATAGGCGTCCCTGTTGAGGGTTAAATATTGCATATTGGACCCTAATTATTACCCGATTTTATGAACATGATACTATTTAACACCCGATTTTAATCGTGTTTATGATGCAAGGTGAATTTAGGAGCCTGGACTGAAAAAAAGGGTATTAAAAGCATGGATTTAACACTCAGAAGTCACCAAGGTAAGGGATGAACCCCAGGGGACCGAGATCGAAGAATTTACACACCAGAGATCCGAGAAAATCAAGTCATTCATACTAAAGAGGCCTCAAAATCATCCAAAATGAAAGATCATAGGGTTCCCACCATCCGTTCGGCTCGAGACTTTATATCTGGCCTGAGGACCATAAATTAACCGCACACGTCAAATTAAAGCCATTGGATCCTTGTGAAAGTGGCCCAACAGACAGATCAGACCATAAATCATCAATCTGAGGCCCACCGGATATCTGGATATGCTTCAATTTTGATCTCAACCCCTTAAATGGGGTGACAAAATGGATGGATGGAGCGGATCTCTCATCTACATCACGATGGACCCCACATGAAGGGGCGAGTGTGCACAGCCGGTGCACACCCGTGCCACACTAGACCAATCGGTCTGGTCAACCCTCAGTTAATCCGTCTTATCTACGTAAACTGGCAGGGGGCGAACATTGACTGTTGCATGATGCACAGTGGGCCCCACCCATCTCCCATATATTGATCTGGACCATCCATTACGTCCAGAGGGGGTGTCATGCCCCAAACTCGGAAACCGGGCTCACGGAATTCCCAATCACTGAATCTAGTGCCGACAGCCTCCGTAGTACCCCATTCTCGGCTCCCAGCGCTCATACGCCAGATTTCGATCCTGGGATCCTACAAAGAGGATTTTTCAACATACATTTAACTCGTAATAATCATAACTACAAGTTTACCCAAATCACAAAGGTAACATCATCATCACATATCCACTAATATAAACATTTGAATACAATGCTAAAAGGGAAATACATATATCGAAAATCAAAGCTCCAGAAGACGACTGCATGCTCTAAGCTCAACGCTTCTGCGACCTAACGCAACCTGCACGCATCTATCGTGCATAAGCTTATAGAAAGCTTAGAGGGTGGTGAAAGTGTGCACAGGGTAAGTGCCAAGTGTGCAATACAATGCGATAAATCATACAATATCGGAATAAGTGAAAATACTGACAAGATCATGAATCATGTAATATCAGAGTAAGCAAAATTATACTAGTAAGTCCATGAGTGCCATCAGCCAAACTAAGGCTAGACGATGCAAGGCATGAATGCTAACGGCCATATCGATGCAAAAACATGGCAACCCAAAATGCTAAATGCTATGGATGTAATGCAATATGCAGTGCAAATGAAATTACCAAGCTGGAGTGAAGTCGGGATGATAGTACATAGTATCGCAGGCTATGAGGTCTGTCACAAGGGACTTCTATCCAAACCAGTCCCATACCTAAATTTGGATAGCCAGACTCAATGTAGTAGACTCCTGATCTCAGGTTAGTCGCGCGCCCTAACCAAAATCCATTCCATTATGAAGGTACACAACTCGTACCACCAGCCCGAGTGGATATTGAATGAATGAATGAATGAGTATGTAACTCCTACTTAATAAGTCCACATATTAGTGCGGTTCCTCTTTGGGAAATCACCGGGGTCTAATACACTCCAAACCAGATTGCCGCCCCATCGCGTGTAACAAGGTGAGTGGAAGAGACCTCACTATCTTCCTGCCAATATCAGGCCCGGCTCGTCGATAGCGGACCCATTCGTCGAGCTGGTCAAACTCAGCCTAGCTTTGCCCCCTCCTCTTAGGCAGGTATGGTCATACCCCCTTCCAACCGACCACGACACAGTGGGAGACACAGCCTAATGATATATGGCCCTCATGCTCTCATGCATCCACTTGGTATAGACATTGGATTAACCTCTGGAACCAAGTGGGTTCTGAGACTTTCACTCAAAGATATCTATAGCACCCCATGTAGAAAGATTCTTGATATCCCATCTGGCCATCCACGATATGCCTGTGGAGGCTATGGCCCTAATGTCGCTAGGGCATACGATAATCATAATCAAATAATGTGAGATGCATGAGTCACACAGTCCAATCATGCATCAATCCTGTGCATACCATGCGCTCATGTGGGGCAACTTCACCTATCAGGGAGTCCATTGAACAAACTATCCTATAGTATATGCAATGGTCATCCACATCTCATAACAAACATATAAATGATGCGTATAGGTCTGTATCATGATGCTATGTTGTCACATACTCATAATCAGTATCGATAATCGGCTTATCAAAGGGCCTAAGGAAAGGTCACAACGAGGACATTTAACCATCATTGCTCCCAGGAGTGGCCCATGTAGAGCCAAACATATAGTGGGCCCATGGCCTCACACAAGGGCCTAATATACATCACACTGGGCCATAATTACATCACAATGGGTCCCATACAATCACAATGGGCCACATACAATCACAATAGGCCACATTCAAGCTCAATGGGCCTTACACAAGGGTCTCATACATCAAGAGGGCCACATCAATAGCCACACTAATGGCCTCATATACAATGAATGGGTCGTATTAATGGGCTGCACTAATGGGCCTCATATACAACAAGTGGGCCGCATCACATGGGCCTAACACATCACTATGGACCACTCACATGGGCCTACTACACATCACTATGGGCCGCATCACAGGGGCCTAATACACATCACTATGGGCCGCTCACATGGGCCAAATACATATCACTATGGGCCTTGCCCATAGGCCACGAATACATCACGATGGGCCTTACCCATGGGCCTCGAATACATTACAATGGGTTTTGCCCATGGGCCACAAATTCAAGTAGGTGAGCCCTACCATATGGGCCTTAAACACAAGGTAGGTGGGCCCTATCACATGCGCCTCATGGATGGGATGCACCAATGGGCCTTAAGTGGGCTTGGACCACATTAAAAATCATTTCAATAGTTGTAGGTCTAACATGTGTATCACTGTACACAATCATTCCATGGGGCACATGACACTTTAATGATGATCAACATTGTCCAAACATTGTCTACGTAAATCAGCACTGTCCAAACATTGGACAACACCGTCCAAACACTGTTCATGCAAATCTACACCGTCCAAACATTGGACAGCACCGTCCAAACTTTGTCCAGCACCGTCTAGGCATGTGGATGGTGTGGATGAAATACATACAACATGGTGGGGTTCCACAAAACCTGCTGATGTCAACTGACCAGCCATACAGCTGGTGTGAGGTTCCCAGCCAAACCGCATCCACCATCCATGGGTTGGACAGTGAGATGCAATGCATTAATCAAGGTGGGGTCCATGGACAGTTTGGATTTAACACATACATCACATGGACCCCCATAGAGATGGACGACATAGATAAAGCACATACTTCATGGTGGGGTCCACACGTGTGGCCCACCAGACGAAATAGACATATGGTTTGGATTTCCCACGTCTAGGGTAGAGGCCCCTAATGGACAGTATGTATACAACACATACTTCTGGTGGTGTCCATGTGCATGTACTGGACACAGCACACTACATCATGGTGATTTCCACCATCCAGATCACTAGACGGTGGAGATTAAAACACATATATCCTAGCAGGTTTGGCCCACTGTCCCACGTGGACGATAGGGATGAAACACATAATTAAAGGGTGGGTCCACACATGTGGGACCCACCAGCTATAATATTTTATTAATATATTATATATATATATACATATATATATATATACAAATGCCTGGCTCTGGACGTCCATTGTTGGACGATATGGATTTCACATAGATGTCATGTGTGTAAGTGCTATAGTTTATATCCCTGTCTATTGTCAAATTTGTGGTGCCAAAATCACTGTTATGTTATATATAACTTGCATAAGTGAAGCTTTCTCAAGGATCAACATTCATGAACAAGCTAAGCTCACAAGACAAGACTCAAGCTGCAAGACTTCAAGAACAGTACAAGGCAGTTGGTAAAGAACTCAAGACCCTTTCAAGATTAAGCTACATCAAGATTTCAAGATTGATCTACATCAAGATTTCAAGATTGATCTACATCAAGACTTCAAGGCTCATTCTTCAAGGTCACTTGTTCCTAATGTTTCAATGTCCTTTACTTCATGATTGAGGTTTGACTGACCATAGGATGACCTTAGAAGTAGGTCATTTCGGATACATAAACCGAATATTTATTTTACATGTGATTGGTATGTTCTTTGACTAGTCCTAGGCCTTCTTCAACTAGTCCTAGAGTTGCTTCGACCAGTCTAAGAAATTCCTCGATCAGTCGTGAGTTTGTTACAAATTCTGGATGAAATCTGTTAGGCTTTGACTAGTCCAGGAATCTGTTCGACCAGTCGTAGGAACAGTGTCGACTGCATCTACGACCGGTCGACAATCTTCGACTCGAAATCCAGCGAAGCTTTTCAGGACCTACGACTAGTCGAAGGAGACCTACGACCAGTCGTAGGAGACCTTCGACCAGTCGTAGAATGGTCAAAGCATATCCCGTCAGATTTTTCAAATATCTGTTATTGCTTCGACTAGTCGAAGAGCTCTCTTGACCAGTCAAAAACATGATCTGCTCACCTATAAATAGTGCACGAATCTCAAAAGAAATCATCTAATTAATTAATCCATTCAAGCCAATCTTCGTCGAACTTCTGAGAGATAATTCTGTGCTCCGTCTAAGCTAAGTGTGCTTATTTAATATTCTCTTTCCTTAGCTTTATTTAATTGATTTTGTTTCTGCTATTCCAATCTGATTTTATAAGAGGAATTGTTATTCCCTTTCTTTAGAATCAAAATCAATTAAAGCAAGCCCTATTTGGTTTAATTTAAAATCTATTAGAATTAGAACCATTGTAATTGAGTACTGAACATTGAACTTGGACATTCAATCATCTACTCTGATTTGGTTCTACCGGGCTGCTACATCGAAGGAGATAATCAGGTATTTTACATTTAATTGTAAATTCCTTTTTGTTTTGGTTTCTTTCAAGATTTGCTAGAAAAATCTTGTTATATTGGTTATCTGAGGAGAGCCAGGAAAACTCAGAAGTGGGGTTTTTTAATTGTGTAAGCCCACAGACAAAGACACAATTGTAAAGGTTTTGGGTGAACCTGGGAAAACCTATTTTGTTAGTGAACGCTAATATCCCCTGTGTGAGGATATTAGGAGTGGAGTAGCATTTTGTGTGGCTGTTGTTTAACAGTTGGTGAACACACAGGCGAACCACTATAATCCCTTGTGTTGTGGTTGAATGGTTTATACTTCTAATCTTTAATTATTCTTTTGTGGGATGTATGTATGGTGGTGAATGTTGTAATCATTTAATTCAAGCATTGTGAGAATGTTGTAATAGTTTAGAATTTATTTTCTGCTATTCCTTTATCAGCTTGATATTTAATTTCTTTTGAAAGTTGTTCCAGCAAGGTTGCCCTGCCATTTTTATGGTGTATGGCTGTCCCTAGAACAATACATTTGTGATTGCAATTTATTTCAATTCCGTTTGTATTTATTTTTGTATTCCTCTTCGATTTGAGATTTGATACAAAGATCTTTCTAGAAATAAGGTTGTCCTACCATAAACTCTGGTTTTTGGTGTAAGGTTGTCCTTAGAACAACGTTTGTATCAACCTCTCAAGATCTGAATTTTTGAGGTTATTTTACTTTCCTGCATTGTGATTTACTTTGGCTATCATTTTCTATTTAATTCTGCTGTTATAAGTTTTATTTGGCATTGTCCTATTCACCCCCCCTCTAGGACATATAGCTTGGCCTTTTCAAGTAGTATCAGAGCCTAATAGCTTTTTTTTTAATTCTTAGATTTAATTCCTGAGCTAACGATTTAAGCTATTTAAGATGCCAAATTTTGATAGCCTTTCAGTCACTAGGCCTCCACCCTTTGATGGCTCCAACTATGCCTATTGGAAAGCCAGAATGAGGATCTTCCTCAAATCAATGGATGAAAATGTGTGGCAAACCATAGTGACTGAATGGAATCCTCCTATCATGGAAGTTACTGGGGTTGATGGTTCAAAATCTATGAAAGTCACACCATATTACCAATGGACCACTCTTCAGAAAAGTGAGAGTAGTGCAAATGCTAAAGCACTAAATGCAATTACTTACGCATTATCACCGGATGAGTTCAAAAGAATCATTTCCTGTGATACTGCAAAGCAAGCTTGAGATATATTAGAAATGACACACGAGGGTACTACAATTGTCAAAAAATCTAAAGTCTAACTCCTCACAACCAGATTTGAAGAAATTCATATGGAGGAAAATGAAATGTTTATGGACTTTTACACTAGATTAAATGACATTGTAAACTCAATGTGGGGTCTTGGCGATAAAATCCCAGAAAGTAAAGTGTGTGCAAAAATATTACGCTCACTTCCTGAACGGTTCAATTCTAAAGTAACCGCGATCCAAGAACTTCGTGATACGGATAATATGAGGGTAGAAGAACTAGTTGGTTCTCTACAAACCTACGAGTTAAACTTTAAAGCTCCTAAAGGTAAATCTATCGCACTAAAATCTTCTAAATGTAATTCAGAAGAAAATTCTGATTCGGAAGATGATATGGCTCTCTTAGCTAAAAAATTTTACAAGATTTTCAAAAGCAAGAAAAGGGTTGATTTTCAAAAATCAAATGATAAAAAGAAGTTTAGACCCAAATCTCAAAAATCTTTGAAAGATAGTCAATGTTACAACTGTCAAGAATATGGGCACTTAGCAAATAGATGTCCTAAAAGGGACAAACCCAAGAAGAAGGGTATGTTGGCTACATGGGATGAATCATCTGATTCTGAAGGTTCTTCTGAATCAGAAGATTCTGAAACTGAGTCGGGCAATGAGGTTAAAGCTCTTATGACTCTAGCCAAATTCACATTTTCAGATAATGACTCTACAAGTGAAGAAAATCTGAATAGTGAATGTGAAAATGAAGATGATCTTCAAGACGCTTACAATGCCCTATATAAGGAAAGTTGTAAAATTGTTGTCAAACTTAAACTTCAAAAAGAAAAGTTTTCTAAACTCAAATTTTGTTTTGAATCACATGTCTTAGAAAAATCACAAATTTCAGATGGTTTTGAAAAATCAAAATGCGATTTGGAATTCAAAAACTCCCTAATTATTGATTTAAAATCTGAAATTGAGAAACTTAAAACTGAAGTATCTTCTCTTCTGAGTTTAAAGGACACATGGAAATATGCCCAAGGTGATCCAAAGTTAGAAAAACTTTTATCCGGATCAAGAAAATGTGGCGATCGATCCGGGTTGGGCTATGATAAAAATCTACCTCCTAAACAAAAGTATACTCCTCCTATGTTTGTTAAAGGAGAGTCCTCAAACTTAAAAGGGAAAAGTACTTATCAAGATTTTTCTAGAAATTCAAACACTTTTCAAAAACCTAGAAGCAGCCATGTCAACTTTAATCAGAAACGAAATCCACTAGCTGAAAAGATAGTTGATTTACTCAAGGAGCTCTTAAAATCTAACTCTATAGGTCATTCTTACAAATATACACAAAAGAAGACCAACTATGTTCCTAAACCCAAAACAGTTATGAAATGGGTTCCTAAAGTTACCTGCTTGGTTGCTCACACTGCTTTCAAAGCATCAAGTCATTCAAAGTGGTACCTAGACAGTGGATGCTCCAGGCATATGACAGGTGACAAAGCTTTATTCACGGATCTGAAAGATATGACTAATGGTTCAGTCACATTTGGTGATGGTAGCAACTGCAAGATTATAGGCCAAGGTACGTTTCAACTCTTTAATCTTCAAGTGTTTAAAAATATTTTATACGTTGAAGGCTTAAAACATAACTTGCTTAGTATATCTCAAATATGTGATAATAACCATAACGTTCGGTTTTCTAATCAAAGCTGTGAGATTCTAAACAATAAGGGTTCTGTAATATTAACTGGACGTAGAACGTCTGAAAATTGCTATATTATTAGCGAATCCAGCTCATCTAATAAAAAATGTTACATGGTCCATACAGACGAGACTAATTTATGGCACAAACGTCTTGGACATGTACATTATCGAAATTTATATAGATTGAGCAAACGAGAACTTGTAAGAGGTTTACCCAAACTTCAGAAATTAGATAAAATATGTGGTGAGTGCCAGATAGGCAAACAAACAAAGAACTCACACAAAAAGGTGAATTCAAATACCACATCAAGATCACTCAAACTTCTCCACATGGATCTGATAGGACCTACCAGAATAGAAAGTCGTGGTGGGAAAAAGTATATCCTGGTAATAGTTGATGACTTTACCAGATACACTTGGGTAGTCTTCTTGAGGGATAAATCTGAAACCCTTGAAGAAGTAAGAAAAGTTCTAAAAGGATTCAAACTGAAAAATCTTCTCAAATCAGTAAAATTCGTAGTGATCATGGATCTGAATTTGAGAATAGCAATTTTGAGAAGTTCTGTACCGACCAAGGAATATTATATGAATTCTCTGCTCCCAAAACTCCACAACAAAATAGAATTGTTGAAAGAAAGAATAGGGTGCTTCAAGAAATGGCTAATGTCATGTTGAATAGCATGAAGCTCTCTAAAAATCTTTGGGCTGAAGCAGTCAACACAGCTTGCTATATTATTAACCGAGTCTACACTAACAAAGATAATAATAAAACGGCTTACGAATTGTGGTTCAATAAAAAGCCTACTGTTAAATACTTTCGAGTTTTTTGCAGTAAGTGTTATATTTTACGTGATCGTGAAAATTTGGAAAAATTCGATACGAAGAGTGATGAAGGAATTTTTTTAGGATATTCCTTAAACAGTCGAGCTTATAGGGTTCTAAACAAAAGGACTGGTGTGATTCAAGAATCCATTAATGTTGTCATTGATGATCACTTAAACACGCCAATTCCTAATTCAGATAATGATGAAGTACTAATCATTGACAAACCCGATACTTCATCGAATCAGACTGATTCTGAGTTGAGGGCTGTTAAAGATCATCCAACCACACAAATTCTTGGAAACCCTCTCACCGGTGTTCGCACCCGTAGACAACTTGAGGATATATATAATTATGTATGTTTTACATCCCAAATTGAATAATCTAACGTAAAAGAAGCTCTTGCTGATGAGAACTGGATTGTTGCGATGCAAGAAGAACTCAACCAATTCGTAAGAAATGATGTTTGGTATCTCGTACCAAGACCTAAAGATAAACACATCATTGGAACAAAATGGATTTTCAAAAATAAGTATGACGAGTGTGGAAATATAATTAGAAACAAGGCTAGACTAGTGGTACAAGGTTATACTCAAATTGAAGGGATTGATTTTGATGAAACCTTTACACCAGTGGCATGTCTTGAATCTATCAGACTATTTATATCCATTGCATATTTTAAAAAGATAAAGATCTATCAGATGGATGTGAAAAGTGCTTTTCTAAATGACGATTTACATGAAGAAGTCTATGTTGAACAGCCAATTAGTTTTGAAGATTCCAAAAATACTGATCATGTATATCGGCTTAAAAAGGCACTTTATGGATTAAAACAAGCACCTAGGGCATGGTATGAGAAACTAACGAAATTTCTTTTAAGTCATAATTTTCAAATGGGATCTGTCGATAAAACTCTGTTTGTTAAAAAACATAATGATCATATCTTAATGGTACAGATTTATGTTGATGATATCATTTATGGATCAACTTGTACTGACTTGACTACTGAGTTTGCAGATTTGATGAAATCACAGTTCAAAATGAGCATGGTTGGGGAATTGACTTATTTCCTTGGATTGCAAGTAAAGCAACAACCTAAAGGAATATTCATTTCTCAATCTAAGTATGCTTTGAATCTAATCAAGAGATTTGGATTTGAGAATGGCAAGAATTTCGATACTCCTATGAGTACTACCCTGAAACTATCAAAAGACTCTAATGGTAAAAATGTTGACTCAAAACTTTATTGGAGTATGATTGGTAGTCTGTTATATTTAACTGCTAGTAGACCTGATATTTCTCTAAGTGTTGGTATTTGCCCAAGATATCAATCTGATCCAAAAGAATCTCACTTGATTGCTGTCAAGCAAATTATTAGATATGTCGCAAGTACTGTAAATCTCAGTCTCTGGTATCCTCATGAAACCAATGTTCAATTAGCTGGGTACTCGGATGCTGACTGGGCTGGTAATCTAGATGATAGAAAATCAACCAGTGGTGGTTGTTTTTACATTGGAAATTATCTAGTTTCCTAGTTTAGTAAGAAACAAAATTCTATATCACTTTCTACAGCTGAAGCTGAGTATATCGCAGCTGGTAATGCATGTACACAGCTTGTTTGGATGCAACGAATGCTAAGTGATTATGGAATTAAACAGGATTCTTTGTTATTACATTGTGATAATTCCAGTGCGATAAATATTTTAAAAAATCCTATTCAGCATTCTCGTACTAAGCACATTGACATTAGATTTCATTATATAAGAGAATTAGTAGAAGAAAAAGTTATATCTCTAGAATATATTCCTACTGAAGATCAACGTGCTGACATTTTCACAAAACCCCTCAATAAAAGCAGGTTCAAAAAGATGAAATTTGATCTTGGCATGTGCATTTTAAATTGATTATTTATGCCTACTTGTATTATAGTGTATATATTTACTAGATTGAATTCCAATTTTTGTAAAATTTGCAAGATATTTGAATTTTTGGGGCCTCTTCGGCCAGTCGTGAGTATACACGACCAGTCATCCTATGACCGGTCGTAGATACCCACGACCAGTCGTAGAACTCAGGTTTCTCTTATAATTGGGAATTTTTACTTTCTTCCTCATTTCATCTTTCTTCTCCTTGGAGCCGAGCTTCGACTTGTCGAACCCATCTATCTTGTTCTTCAAGGTTAGTGTTTCAAATCCCGTTTTTCTTACAGATTTGTGTCTAGATTGTTTCATTTTCAAGCTTGAAGCTTTCTATTTTGGATTTCATTGAGATTTGGGGTTTGGATTTTGAAAAATCTGTTTTGAGAAAACCCACTTCTCAATCCTTTGCAACTTCTTTATTCCTTGAAATCATTGTTGTAAATGGCTTCTAGATGTAGAAAAAGTACTTCCCGTGGTCCTTCTTCTTCCTCCAGATCGACCGCTATCTCTAAATGTCATCTTCTTGTTCCTAATGATGATCCATCATATGTTAGGGACATTAGATCACGTAATGTCATTATTGAACATTCTGTTGATGTTAATCATATTACACCTTTTGACATCCTTCCTCTGCTTGAAGCTGTAGGTTGGGTTAACTTATTATATTGGGGTGGGCTTGCATACCGGTCCATTGCCCAATCCATGTTTACATGTATTAGTGCTTTCTCACAGGATAATTTAACTTTTCAAATTTCTACTAGAGAAGGGCCTTTTGACGTTGATCGTCATTTAATTTCAGCCCTTATGGACATTCCTATGAATGATGAGGGTATACCTATCCATAACTTAACTGATAAACCCTCAATGGCTGAAAAACGTATGCTCACTAGAGATTTGTGCAACATGGATGTTCAATGGACTCAAAAAGGGAATGCGCTTCCCGCAAGGTATTTGTTACCCACGTACAGAATTCTCCACAGAATCTTTGTGTCTATTCTATATCCTCGTTCGGGTAATAAATCTGACTTAACTTCGTTTATGGTTCGTGTTATCCATGCTATTTCCAATGGTACTCAGATTTGTTTACCATCCTTAATCTGTCATTTCATTCTTCAGTTTCGACTCCATCCTCGTCATAGTGACATTCCTTTTGCCTATTTAATGACTGTATTAGCTTCACATATGTTAGTCAATATACCAGTTGATGAGGCACCTATCCATCATCTGATCTTCAACAATACTAATATCAATAAGATGAAGTTGGATCTGCTTCCTGAACAAGGTGGTGGTGGTGGTGGTGGTGGTCATGAAGAAGCTGGTGTTGACATTAATATGGATGACATTTTTGAGGAACTGGATTCTGACTCAGTAAATGATCCAGATTTTGTACCATCTGATGTTGATGCTCGTCTGAGAGCATTAGAGGATAAAGTTGAGAATATAAATGTAAAGATGGAAAGCATGTTTGTTGCTCATGATTTGCAATTCAAGTACATGCGCAAATATCTTAGGCGCTTGAACAAAGGCATGCACCAACTTGATCCCTTTATTCCTACTCCGTCATCAAGTTCTGGTTCTGAATAGTTTTTATGAGACTTCTGGTCTGTAATAACTTTATAACTTAGCACTTGGTTGACTGATTTTGAGTTGGATTCTATTTATGTTTTATGCTGGATATTTATTCTATGTGATGCTATGCTGAATATCTCTATCACTCTTTTGTTATACTCTCTTACCTCCTCATGTTTACTCTCATGAATTCCTTTATTTAGTTCTCCTTTGTCATATTGTGACAAAAGGGGGAGAATGGTTTATTCTTAATGTGATTGTGAGAGGAGTAGCATTGGTTATGTTACTTAGGGGGAGTCGGGGAGAGTATGTTTGATCTTGTTAAGTATGTTTGAGCTTGTTGAATAAAATTGGTTGAATGTTGAATATTGAATATTGATTTGCAGGTATTAACTATTAACCAGTTGTTTTACTTTTGTTTATCTTGGTTATGTGTTTTGTCACTAATTTGACAAAGGGGGAGATTGTAAGTGCTATAGTTTATATCCCTGTCTGTTGTCAAATTTGTGGTGCTAAAATCACTGTTATGTTATATATAACTTGCATAAGTGAAGCTCTCTCAAGGATCAACATTCATGAACAAGCTTAAGCTCACAACAAGCAAAGCTCACAAGACAAGACTCAAGCTGTAAGACTTCAAGAAGAGTACAAGGCAGTTGGTAAAGAACTCAAGACCCTTTCAAGATTGAGCTACATCAAGATTTCAAGATTGATCTACATCAAGACTTCAAGGCTCATTCTTCAAGGTCACTTGTTCCTAATGTTTCAATGTCCTTTACTTCATGATTGAGGTTTGACTGACCATAGGTTGACCTTAGAAGTAGGTCATTTCGGATACATAAACCGAATGTTTATTTTACATGTGATTGGTCTGTTCTTCGACTAGTCCTAGGCCTTCTTCGACTAGTCCTAGAGTTGCTTCGACCAGTCTAAGAAATTCCTCGATCAGTCGTGAGTTTGTTACAAATTCCGGATGAAATCTGTTAGGCTTCGACTAGTCCAGGAATCTATTCGACCAGTCGTAGGAACAGTGTCGACTGCATCTACGACCAGTCGACAATCTTCGACTCAAAATCCAGCGAAGCTTTTCAGGACCTACGACCAGTCGAAGGAGACCTACGACCAATCGTAGGTGACCTACGACCAGTCGTAGGAGACCTTCGACCAGTCGTAGAACGGTCAAAGCATATCCCGCCGAATTTTTCAAATATCTGTTATTGCTTTGACTAGTCGAAGAGCTCTCTAGACCAGTCGAAAACATGATCTGCTCACCTATAAATAGTGTACGAATCTCAGAAGAAATCATCGAATTAATTAATCCATTCAAGCCAATCTTCGTCGAACTTCTGAGAGATAATTCTGTGCTCCGTCTAAGCTAAGTGTGCTTATTTAATATTCTCTTTCCTTAGCTTTATTTAATTGATTTTTTTTCTGCTATTCCAATCTGATTTAATAAGAGGAATTGTTATTCCCTTTCTTTGGAATCAAAATCAATTAAAGCAAGCCCTATTTGGTTTAATTTAAAATCTATTAGAATTAGAACCATTGTAATTGAGTACTGGACATTGAACTTGGACATTCAATCATCTACTCTGATTTGGTTCTACCGGGCTGCTACATCGAAGGAGATAATCAGGTATTTTACATTTAATTGTAAATTCCTTTTTGTTTTGGTTTCTTTCAAGATTTGCCAGAAAAATCTTGTTATATTGGTTATCTGAGGAGAGCCAGGAAAACTCAGAAGTGGGATTTTTTAATTGTGTAAGCCCACAGATAAAGACACAATTGTAAAGGTTTTGGGTGAACCTGGGAAAACCTATTTTGTTAGTGAACGCTAATATCCCTTGTGTGAGGATATTAGGAGTAGAGTAGCATTTTGTGTGCTGTTGTTTAACAGTTGGTGAACACACAGGCGAACCACTATAATCCCTTGTGTTGTGGTTGAATGGTTTATACTTCTAATCTTTAATTATTCTTTTGTGGGATGTATGTATGGTAGTGAATGTTGTAATCATTTAATTCAAGCATTATGAGAATGTTGTAATAGTTTAGAATTTATTTTCTGCTATTCTTTTATTAGCTTGATATTTAATTTCTTTTGAAAGTTGTTCCAGCAAGGTTGCCCTGCCATTTTTATGGTGTATGGCTGTCCCTAGAACAATACATTTGTGATTGCAATTTATTTCAATTTCGTTTGTATTTATTTTTGTATTCCTCTTCGATTTGAGATTTGATACAAAGATCTTTCTAGAAATAAGGTTGTCCTACCATAAACTCTGGTTTTTGGTGTAAGGTTGTCCTTAGAACAACGTTTGTATCAACCTCTCAAGATCTGAATTTTTGAGGTTATTTTACTTTCCTGCATTGTGATTTACTTTGGCTATCATTTTCTTTTTAATTCCGCTGTTATAAGTTTTATTTGGCATTGTCCTATTCACCCCCTTCTAGGACATATAGCTTGGCCTTTTCAATGTGGGACCCACCATTTAGATGGACGGTGTGTGTGAAACACATATATTCAACATGGTGGGGTCCCACTGCATGGTTGGTGCAGATAAAACCCATAAATCATGGTGGGCCCTGCACGCTATAAGTGAACGACCTGCACGAAACACATGCACCACAGTGGCCTGGCACCGTCTAAGCTAGTCCAGCAGATGGACATCTGGATACACACATACCTTGGGGTGGCTCCTCATGGCTGTACGGCGTGGATCAAGTGGACCACACCCATTATTATCTTTACCATTAAAGAAAAGGGAGTGAGAGAAAGAGGGAGAACGGTGAAAATGGGAGGGACCCTGCCACTATGGACCCCTCCTAGATACAAAACATACATCAAGATGGGTCCCTCCATAAGTGGGTCCTAAATTCATTAAAATGAAAAGCTATGAACACCACCATTTTCATTTTTTCTTGGTCCAATGAAATCCCTAGCTCCTCGGCTTCCACTTTAACGGAGGATGATAGAGATTGGACGGTTGGATGGTGGAGATGGGAGGTAGGAAGTGGGCCACACAAAGCTCTCTCATGGAGCTTGGACATTAAAGTTTTCTACTCTCCTTGGGGTTACTTGAAAATGGAGAGAGAATGAAAGAGAGAGGGAGAGAGAGAGGAGATGGAAGAGGTGTGATGGGAGAGAGGGATGGGTGAAAGGTGATGGAGTGATGGGTGTACTTGACATGTATGGGTTATGTAAGAGAGAGAGTTGACTTTGGGGTTGCTTGGGGATGGGGTGTGAGGTGATGTGTACTTGACATGAAATGTGATTGATGGGATTGATTTGAAAGCTCTCTCTTACATCAATCAGCAATTGGGCCTTGTAAAACACATGCTTCTGGTGGGCCTGAAAATTGATGGACAACAAGGATAAAACGTATATCATGGTGGATCGCAGCCCATGAACGGCATGCACACAAAACATACCTCGGTGGGTCCCATCCCAACTAGACGGTGTCGATAAAATACACACACCACGGTAGGGCCCACCATCCTTTAGATGGTATAGATAAAACACATACATCATATTGTGGCCCGACAGATGGGTGGCATGGATATACAATGTATACATTAACGTGGGCCCCACAACACCTTGGATAGATGGTTAGAGTGTATATAGAATAAATACACCAAGGTGGGGTCCACGTTCCCAAATGGATGGACGTTGAGGATATAACACATACCTCATATTTGGGCCCCACATAGACTTGCTGACGTCATTTAATGGGACCCGAATAGCTTGGTGGATGGACGGGGATGATAAAACACATATGTCAAGGCGTGGCCCACCGTCCAGCAATCTGGACGGTGGGTATAACACATATTATAGTGGCCCCACACATCCCGCACAAGTGTTGGGGCCCACTTCAAATGGACGGTGTGGGTGAAACCCACTTGTCTGGTGCATCCCATGCAAGGCCCACCATAATATATAATTATATATATATATAACATATATTTATTTATTTATTAATATTTTATATATATACTTTTTTAAATCAAGTTGCTACTTATATGAATAGATGGATGGTGTGGATTAAACCCATACGTCGATGTGAAATAGGCCCCTCCAAACTAGTTGACGTCCTTACATCAGATATAAAGTTAGTGCTCCCCACCGTGTTGAATGGTATGGATGTAACATGTATATATCACGGTGGGCTCCATCCAAATGGACGGATGGCGTGGATGGAATCCATGCATTAGGTGGGTCCCATAGAATCTACTGACGTCCTTACCAGATACACAGCTGGTGTGAGACATATCAGCCACTCAGCTTCCATTCTAAGTGGGTCCCACGTAGGGCCCACCATCAAATGTAAATAAAATTATTATATATATATATATATATATTTTAATTCAACCCAGCATCCAAGTAGGCCTGTGGCCTTCCCAATTTGGACGGACGGACAGATAGATACATCACGGTGCATCCTACCATCACCGTCCAGGTATGGACAGTGTGTGTATCACACGCGGTGGGTCCACGTGGTATGGCCCACCTGTTTTAAATCAAACTGATATTTGTTATTCACTTCATGCAGGCCTGTCCAAATGGACGACAGGGAGGTCAACAAGGTCAGCCCATTCGGACAGCCGTGTGGTCAACATGGTGGACGGCATGGATAAAAAAATACATCATGGTGGGCCACAAGATGGGAAAGAGAGATAGAGAGAGAAAGAGAGACCTTGAAAGCTGAGGTGACGAGCCTCTCCGTAGCGACCTAGAGTTAGCAGCCGTCATCTTTACATTAAAGATCTGGAGACATTACCTCTACGGAGAGAAGTTCGACCTCTTTTACGACCATAAGAGCCTCAGGTACATATTCACACAAAGAGACTTGAATATGAGGTAACGACGATGGATGGAGACCTTGAATGACTTTTGAGGTCTCATACCAACCTGGTAAGTCCAACCTTGTAACAGACGTGTTGAGCTGCAAGAAGATGATAACATTTTCAGTTTCACTGTGATAAAGGAATGAAATATGGTAGAATTTATGCGAGACTTCGAACAGAAGCTTACAAAAGAGGAGTCGTTCGAGAGCGTCACACATATTCATGTACAGCCACTTATCGACGACCGAATCATTGTGGCTCAGAAGGAAGATGCAGGGTTGGCAGAGTTGAGAAAGCGAGCTAGTGACAATGAAGACTCAGAATGGAGAGTTGGTCCGGATGGGGGTTTACGTTATCATGGCCGGCTATGCGTCCCAAATCTTCATGACTTGAGAAAGAAAGTTCTCGAAGCTACTCACAATTCGAAGATGGTGATGCACCCTGGTAGTATAAAGATGTATTGAGATATGAAGCGTTCATACTGGTGGGACAACTTGAAGGCCCACATAGCAGACTATATATCCTGTTGTCTCATGTGCCAGCAGGTCAAGGCCGAACATTGCCGACCTCCTAGTTTACTTCAGTCCATGCCCATAGCTGAATGGAAATGGGATTTCATCTCTATGGATTTCATTTTAGGGTTACCGAAGACGAGGAAGGGACATGACTCCATTTGGGTGATTGTGGACCGATTGATGAAATCAGCTCATTTCCTCTCGATTAGAGTCTCAAACTCAGCAGACGATTTGGCCAAGCTGTACATCAAGGAAATAGTACGTCTGCATGGAGTTCATATGGAGATCATGTCAGACCGAGACACGTGATTCACATTTATCTTCTGGACTCATATCCAGGAAGCAATGAGTGTGAAACTGAAGTTCAGTACCGCGTTCCACCCACTGACTGACGGGCAGATGGAACGGGTAAATTAGGTATTGGAAGACATGTTGCGGGCATATGTGCTCGATTTCAAAAATAGCTGGGATGATTGTCTTCCCTATGCTGAGTTCTTTTATAACAACAGTTTTTAAGCGAGTATTGGCATGGCTCCCTACGAGGCTTTGTAAGAGGGCCCATGTCGAGCACCACATTGCGGGCAGAGGTTAGTGAGAAGAGTTTAATTGGCGCAGAGTTAATGCAGGCAACCTCAGAGAAGATTGACATTATCAGCCATCGACTTCTGACAGCACAGAGCAGACAGAAGAGCTACGCCGATACGAGATGGCGACTGCTAGAGTTTGAGGTTGGGGATCATGTATTTCTTAAGGTTTTTCCAATGAAGGGAGTCCTCCGGTTTGGTAAGAAAAGAAAACTCACTCCGAGATTCATTGGCCCATTCCAGATACTAGATCGAGTGGGTATGGTAGTGTACTGCCTTGCTTTGCCCACACCACTCGTAGGCGTGCACAACGTATTTCATGTATCGATGCTAAAGAAATACATTCCTGACCCTTCCCACATTATCAAATGGGAGCTTGTACAATTAAGTGAAGATGCTACTTATGTACTGCAATCGACACATATCCTAAACAAGAAGAAATAGGTGTTGCGCAGTAAAGTTATTCCACTTGTGAAGGTACTGTGGGCACATCACACTGAGGAAGAGACTACTTGGGAAACAGAAGCTGAAGTTCGTAAGAACTACCCTCAGATTCTCAAGGAGTATGAAAAGGTACTAATTTCGAGGATGAAATTTTCTTTAAGAGGGGTAGATTATAATGTCTCAAAAAAATCCATACAAAGACCTGAGTACCACCTCAGGCAGAAATCGCTAAGGATCAAATTATGTAGAAATTAGACGAAAATTAATTTAGTACTAAACTGAATTAATTAGTATATTAGGTTGAACTACTTTCTATACGAGCTGCAGACCTAAAACTAGTAGAATCGCTAACTCTACATTACCTAGAAACTTAGGATCAATCTCAAAACCCAGTTGCTCTCGGGAGCACACTGAAACTCCGTATCGAACCTGGACCACACGTCGAAAGTCCAATTACCGTTAAACTATACGATTATGACCGCCTTACTGGGCTTGACAACCATCTCAGGAATCAAGTCCAAATAGTATCCAGAAACGCACAACTTGAGCCTAGAGCGAAGTGTGTGAGAAACGCGAATATCTTTATAAAATAAACTCAAACTTAAATGAATTGGGTCGTTCGCTAGCAGGCCAAATTTAAGGTTTGAGACCGTCAGATTCTGACTTAACTACACCCTTGGATCAGGGAAATTTCTCAACACATGTCAGTGTACTTGTGGCCCTGATCGAGTGATGATGGTCGTTAAACTGAAGCTGGTCCTCCGCAGTTAATCGACAAATCCGATTGGACTGAAATCTTAACGAGACATAGATCCATTATTAGGGAACTCTCTCCAGACTGTATGCATGAAATAGACCTCCAAATGAGCTCCGTTGGCCCGAAACAGACGACTTTTGGCTATAACCTAAGTATACCATAGCCCTGGGGCCATTGACATCAGTTCTGGGCGTATATAAGGGCCTTAACCCACCCCTCTCTCATTCCATATAAATTTCCTAAACCCTAGGAGAGAGAAGAGAGAAAATAGGAGGAAAGAGTGAGGACAAGAGAGAGAGAGTGAGAGATAGTTGTTGGGATTCATTCCCACCACTCCACGTGCCGAATCATCTCTCCCGTGTCGCTACGCCGTCGAATCCAAATCCATTTTTGGGTAAGAAATCCTAACCCTAATCTGTTTTAGGGACCCAGATAGAGAAACTAATTTCTATGTTTAGGTAATCGTTGTATCATAGACAAGGACGTGGTGTACGAACCGAGTTCATAACGAGCATACCGAAGAAAGGTGCGGACTATAAAGGTTTAGGTTATAGTTTTCAAGGCTTTCAATATCAGTTAATGATTTATGACTGACTTGATTGTTGTCACATGTATTTAGATGCGATGTTTCCCGTATATTACACATATATATGAACTATATTGAATATAATGCATTCCATGTGTTTGTTGAAATGTTTGAATGAAAATGGAATCATGATTTGATAAAGGGAACCCAATGACCATATTCTTCTCCAATTTGGGTTTTGCTCAAGTCTCAAATGAATTTAAGGACATATTCGAAGAAATTTTAACCGTAGGTTGCAATGGTTTGTGGATTTCGAACAGCTAATGACTAGATCTGAAGAATCTTTCTTGCTTCCACAATTACATAGAATTTTTTGATTGTTCATTCATGTGCTTACCATGATTATTGATTGAGAATACATGATTGTTGTATGTATGGCAGCTCCTTGTGAAAGGATTTATTATAATATATGTATAACAAATTTATTACATGTATGTTGATATGTGTAGTCTAAGTGTTTAATAAAATGCCTAAATGAGAAAATGCTTGTTAAAATGTACTTAATGAGGATGTTGAGATAGGATTCTCAATTACCTTATTTATAATTACAGTTTCCTTCATGTAACCTATCTTGCTACTACGTGCGTTATAGATGAATGCCTATATATGACAACATGTGTACTATGTATTTGTTAAAATGCTAAAATGAGATTTATATTTGAATTGATTGTCACACGTTATTTGACTATCAAATATGAATGCCTATTGTGTTTGAGTATGATTGGGACTAATACGTAGTCTAGGCAATTGGTAACGGTTTACAATCACTAGCCGAACTAGTTCGCCATAATGGATACGTTCGATGAATCCCAGTTGTACGTTGATTATCGACAGTGATTAGGCCATGAGGAATGCATATGCGCTCCATGTCGATTAATTTAACGTACGCTCATACTAGTCAAGCTTGTCAAGTAACCCGATTAGCCTTATGTATGTTCACCATGTATGGACGCTACTACTTGAATCTAAGGTACCACTTACTATTGAAAAACCCGTTTAACCCTGGTACCATGATCTGTTAAGACTCATGAGATGGGCATGGTGGTATGGGACACCATGGTCAAGCTGTCAGCCTACACTGGGGTGACAAGCCTCCTCGTAGTGTCCATTGAGCAACCCAAACTCATGAGCCGAATACGGTAGTATGGGACACTGTATTCGAGCTGTCGGCCTATGCTAAGGTGACGAGCCTTTCGGTAGTGACCTCGAGTATAAACTAGGCTTACACTGAGGTGACAAGCCTCTCCGTAGCGACCTGAACTTGCATATCCACTACTTTCCAAATCAGGGGTGATGTTGCCCTATAACTTGCCTATCGTATGTGATTAACTAGGATTGACGACCCTAGATGGATCATCGTTTGGGTAAATGATATAAAGGGAGGTACCTTAGCTTTCCAAATCTGTTGTATGAATAAGCGTAATTAAATATTGGCTAACATGATCATGCACCGCATTGCGTGTGCTCCGGTGAGGAAGTGCATGTGTCCGGAGTGGTGCATGCGGGATCGTGAGATGATGCCACTGAGGGAGTGCAGGCGAGGGCATGTATCATTATCGCATACCATTCTTGCATTAACAAGAATACTTAGGACATGACTGCTATATTGCTTTAACATTACTGCTTGACTAAATTGATAACATGTTAACATTAGTCTTATATCTCCACTGAGTTGATCACTCACTCCCACTCTAGGACGGTGTTTTAAAACACCAACCAGACTCTATTGTAACTACAGGTGAGAGCGATGCTTACAAGGCGGAGCCTAATTTTTATGATGACGAGGAGGAGTTCTCCTACATACAACTCTCTGGCGGGTCTATATAGACCTGGAGTTGCATCGCCGGGGCTACAGGGATACGGATTAGATGCCATTACATTGTATCATTTTGTAAATTTTAGAATTATACATGTAATTATTTAACCTAGTGACATGTTCATACTCTAGGGACTTACAACCACTTATATGCCTTACATATTTATCACAGTCTTCCGCTTGCATAATCTAATTGTCTCTAGAGTATGATATGCTGATTTAGTGTAATCTCACTCATGTTTAATGTACTAATATGGACAACATTTAATCATCATTACCTATGTTGCATAAGTGATGCGTTGGAACTCGGGAATTGAGCTCTTGCTCGACCCCCGATTTTCGAGGCGTTACATCTGGTGGGTCTCATGCAAGGCCCACCATAATATATATAATTATATATATATGTAATATAACATATATATTTATTTATTTATATTATATATATATATATATATATATATATTTAAAAAATCAAGTTGTTGCTTGTATAAAAGATGGATGGTGTGGATTAAACCCATAAGTCAACGTGGGATAGGCCCCACCGGACTAGCTGACGTCCTTACATCAGATATAAAGAAGGTGGTCCCCACCTTGATGAACGGTATGGATTAACATGTATATATCACGGTGGGCTCCATCCAAATGGACAAACGGCATGTATGGAATCCACGCATCAGGTGGGTCCCACAGAATCTGCTGGTGTCCTCAGCAGATACACAACTAGTGTGAGACATATCAGCCACTCAGCTTCCATTCTAGGTGGGTCCCACATAGGGCCCACCATCTAATGTAAAATAACATTATATATATATATATATATATATATATTTGATTTCAACCTAGTGTCCAGGCAGGCCTGTGGCCTTCCCAATCTGGATTGACGGACGGATAGATACATCACGATGCGTCCTACCATCACCGTCCAGGTATGGACGGTGTGTATCACACGTGGTGGGTCCACATAGTATAGCCCACCTATTTTACATCAAACTAATATTTGTCATTCCCTTCACCTAGGCCTGTCCAAACGGACTGTAGGGAGGTCCGCAAGGTGGGCCCATTTGGACAGCGGTGTGGTCCACATGGTGGACGGCATAGATAAAAAAATATATCATGGTGGGCCACAAGATGGGAAAGAGAGATAGAGAGAGAAAGAGAGAGAGAGAGAGATCGGAATAACAGAGGGACCCCGCCATTATGGGCCCCTCTTTGATACAAATCATACAGCATGATGGGTCCCACCACAAGTGGGCCCTCAAATCACAAAATCAAATAATAAAATCACCCACCTTTGATCTTTTAAGACTCTTCCTCATCTTTAGCTTCAAAGGAACAAGGTTTAAGGGTTGAGATATAGCTTGGATGGTGGAGATGGGAGGTAGGAAGGTGGGCCACATAAGTTCTTTCCCATGGAGCTTGGACGTGGGTTGCTTGGGAGAATGAGAGAGAGATGAGAGACAGAGAGAGATAGGTGAGTGATGGGTGAGTGATGGGTGTACTTGATAGGTAAAGGTGGAAAGAGGGGGAGTTGACTTTAGGTGTTGCTTTTGGGGATGAGACATGTACTTGATTGATGGGATTGATGGGACATGTTCTCTTGGATTTTGCAAATGTGTGGCATTTTCCTCAAACTAAACGCGGATTCACATCTCTTAGCCTGGGTATCGCATCAGTGTGCGAGACGCGGTGTCGGAACCTTGGCAATGGCGCGGTAGTAAGGATACAAGTCTCGAGTCGAGCTGACTCTGAAATATGGGATACGACTGAAGGTCGTGCACAACTGCTATATATATGTCGCGGGTCACCAAAATTTGACCGGGAGGACCGCAGAAGCCTACAAAATGGTACGGTCTAGGATACAGGCCTGACACCGTCTATCTTCCACTTGAACGGTTGAAATCAGATCCTCGTTGTTTCTTGGAAAATTTTCACCTAGGCCTTGGTCAGTGGGCCACTGGGATTCTAATGGACGGTCCGATTAGACCGTTGAATCATGATGGTGGCCCACAAGAAAGGGCAGCAAGTCCTTATTCTTGAGTTCGCAACAAATTTTGAAATCAGTGAAAATTTGTGGTCAAACACAATTTGATTGCTTTTGTTGGCTAGGTGCACTATGACTGCACAACTGGTGTGCACTCCTATTCATGTAAAGTGGGTCCCACCTTGATGCGTGTGAGAAATCTGCTCCGTCCATCCATTTCAGCGGAAAGAAGGAAGGAGCTTCCTTCTAATTTTCAGGCGTGAGATGTCTCACAGTTCATGAGATCTGTTAGTGCAGCGGTTCAACCTTCAAATCTGGTGGGGCCCATTCACGGTGTCCTCCTGGTAATCCATCTCGTTCATTATTTTCACAAGGTCTTAATCGGTTATGGCCGCAAGTATGGGATATATCCTCTGATCAGGTAGCCCACAATTAAAGTAGGAAGATGGGGTAAAACCATCTTTAAATTCGGGTTTTGTCGCCCGCTGTCGCAACATGCGGAAGGACACTGTTTAGATGTTTTGTTCAAAAAATAGGTGAGGCCCACTTCTGATGACATTCTCAGAGATCTACTCCACTCATCATCTTCTTAGTAACGTGTATGTCCATGGGTCAAAGTATGAATTAAATTTGAACTCTATGAGGGCCACACCATCCACCTGTGATGAGGCACTGCCCACCGTTGAAGCAAACTTCTGTTCTCACTTACGTGCATTCATATGAAGTTTTGTTTATTTACAAATTTGTCACTCTCCCTTCTAGGAACTTCTGTCGTTCATTCCTGCCTACTGCACTGTCCAAAAGAAGTGAAAATTTACCACAAATCCTCATTTCTCAAGATCTTTGAACCAGTTAAATTTGGCCTCAATCTGCCAAGGATGGACGAGATGGTCCTTTAGTGGCTAATACAATCCATTGGACCACTTTTATAAAGATCCGAGGACTACAATTCGATGTGTACGGTTAATTTATGCTCCTCAGGCCAGATTTAAAGTTTCAAGCCGAACGGATGGTGGGAACCCTGTGATCTTGCATTCTGGACGAGTTTCGGGCCCGTTTAAACCCAATCACTTGATTTTCTCAGATCTTTGATGTATAAAATCTTCGATCTCGGTCCCCTGGGGTCCATGTGCTTTGTTACAACCATTTTTTGGACAAATAAAATGTTGAAAACCGAAATGTACGGCTTCCAGCCGAACAACCGGAGGGCTTCTAGCAATGATAGTTGAACTAACCAGATGGGCCACCCAAAACGTCCCTTGCCTTGGTGATTCTAGAGCGTCAAATCCATGCATTTAACACCCTTTTTCAGTCCAAGCTCATGAATTCACCTTGCAACATAAACACGATTAAAATAAGCAGTTAAACAGTATCATGTTCGTAAAATTAGGTAATAACTGGGGTCTAATATGTAATATTTAACCCTCAACAATGCTTTGTTTAATTATCAATGTTATTATGAAAATTGACAATTGGACTCTTAATAATGATAAGCCGAGATTACACTATTGTAACGCCCCGACTTTTCAGGACCCGAGTATATGACTCGTATCCCAAAAACCTGAGTGTTAACCTGGAAGGATGGTCAAATTCAAGTACATATATATTTTTTTCTTTATTAGAGTAAGCAGATGAGCGGAGAACGGACAATTCAACATAAGAAAAATTTTCAATTACATTTAGAATATACAAGATAGTGCCCATAATGACTTATACAAACCAATGTCTCCACATTAACAATTACTAGATTTACATGCATGAGAAATATAAAATAAATATATAACGAAAGCCGCAAGGTCGCGCAGCTTCCTTGACAAGTACAACCACATATCATCGATCATCATAATGACTCATCATCAGTCTGAACCTGTATATCGCTTAAGCCACCTATAATACCTATACGGTTGTATATTTAATGGATGAGTGGCCAACTCAGTGTTAACTCTCAAGATTACACACCGTCGCATTAGGTAAGCATAGTTGTAAAAAATATGATAAGGCATACAAAACAATACATGATGTAGTCTTATTAAATGCATCGATGCGTGAATACATCATCGACCTTGGGATGCACATCCCGCTGTCGAAATAAAGGGTCGTCCTAAGAGAACTAGTCCTTGGAAAAATACACAAAGGTAAGCCCAAGGAGAACTAGCTATCCGGAAAAGGCCATAATATATAGATCGCCTAAGGAGAATTTAATCGCCCAGAAAAGACCATAATACATAAATTGCCCAAGGAGAATTTAATCACCCGAAAAAGACCATAATACATAAATTGCCCAAGAAGAATTTAATCACCCGGAAAAGACCATAATATGTAGATCGCCCAAGGAGAATTTAATCACTCGAAAAAGACCATAATATATGAAAATGCATGATTAGTCCAACCATTATTATTCAATTTTACAACTAGCTAGTTTAATAAAGCTCAAAGGTCACTACGGGGGGGTTCGTCACCTAACGTAGGCCGATGGCTCCGGCATATGTCCCATACCACCATCCTCGGCTCATGAGGCTACCACCTTAGGATGTTTAATGAAACCTATCGACTAGTGGCCAATCATATTTCAGTATATGGGGCTTACCATCGCATAGTTGCATGGTATAAAACATCGAACCCATATAGGGAAAATACCAAACCAAAGCCACATAAGGCGATATTGAAATAAGCCACTTATGGCAGAATTAAAATAAGCCACATAGGGCAAGTATCAAAACCATGTGATAAAGACCATCCTTAAAAATCACTTAAACACAACCCCTGGATGATAGGCCCACATCAATATTCAAATCACCCCACCATTCAATAACCACTAAGTCAAAGATTCGTTACAACCAAAATCAAGTTACATCTCGAGTATGGGTGTTCATTTATAAGTGGGGGTTTCCCATTAGTGGGGGTTTTCCATTAACGTACTAGTTTAAATCCCAGAAGAAACCCACAAGTAATCTAATAGCATGAATTAAATATACAGGATAAACATCAAGCATGTAATGTAGCAATTCAATTCCAACAATTTAACATATGTGACTTTGAAATAGAGATATCAATTATAACTTAAAATAATGACCATAACTTAAGCTAATAGGAAAGTGGAAAGCTCAAGGGGAAGAAATCATCACCTTATAGTTTACATCGCCTACTAGCATTGTTAGGGTATGCGCGTTCCCTTAAAATCGAATCCAATGTTGACTCGGTTCTGAACCGAGTTGACTCGGTAGCTTGACTCAGCAATTTGACTCGATGGGTCGACTCGGTTGGAGTCGATCAAGTCGATCCTCCTTCCTTCTTCTCTTTCTTTCCATTTCTCTGCTTCCTTTCAAACCAGCAACATCCAACAACTTGCTGGAAATGAAGGGACCTAACTTGGTTTGTCCCAAGCTCGAACCGAGTCAACGACTCGGTTGGCTGAACAGGAACGTGGTGCACACGCACCACCCCAACTCTCTCTCCATTTCTCTTCCTCTCCCTCTTTTCTATTTCTTTTCTTCCTATCTTCCCCCTTGCTTCTCTTCCTGATTTAGTTGGAAAACCCTAGAAAAAATTGGACTGAGCCAGGGCTGATATTCACCACTCGACCCAACTGACTCGGCTCAGTTTGGGTAGCTGCCACAATGGCGGACGCTCCCTCTCTCTCTCTCTCTCTCTCTCTCTCTTTCCTTTCTGTTTCTTCTCCCTTCTCTTCTTTTCTTTTCTTCTTCTTATTTTTCCTTCCTCCTTTTTCTTTTGGAACCGCATAGAGCTTGGACTCGGTCCAGCAGCACCATTTCATGGTCGAAAGATTGTCGGGGAAAAAGGTGCAGCTTTAATGGCGGATCAAAATCTGGTGGGTCTTTCTTCATTCTACCTATCGTGGACTGATCTAATGGACCCCAACAAGCTTGGAGGATAGAATAAATGAAGGTCAAATGAGCTTTTCTCGGTGGGTTCTGAGATAAAATGAAAATGGCCGTTCTCCTCTAATAGCCGCAAGCAACGAAAGGAGGGGCACTATTATTAGATTTATTCCCCTTCCCAAGGTTGCCCTAACAGACCCTATACTATTGGATGGAGAACAGATGGTCGGATAAGACTTAGGGCTTCCAACCTTTCTCTCTCTCTCTCTCTTTATTGGAGATATTAGACTGCTCAACTGGATAGCCGGTAACATTGCACGCCCCTCACAATGGTCATGATTTACTCTCCACGGACGGTTAAGATGCAAGGAGGGAGAGCTTACGCGGATCGTGACAGAATGCTTTCCATTTTTGGAAAGAATGGTTTTGTAGGGCCTGTTGTCAGCAAGATTCATGCACATTCACGTGAGCTCCTAGGCATTCGACTAGGTGGGGTTTGATCAGAATTCGTGTCCACTCCAGATGGACGGTTTAAATCCTCCTTTTGGATGATGAAGGTGGGCCACGTGTGTCACAAATGGACGGCATTTGTCTGCTGTGAAAAACAAAGGGAGAGAGAAATCATTTCTCTTTTAGGGAAAGGCGGGTCAGTGCTGGTTAGACTAGCGCTGGATATGGTTGTGGTGCACTCGCACCGAGTGTAGGGTTCACCGTGATTTTTGAGATAGATCCACTCCATCCATTATGATTTATGGCTTAATTGGGCCATCTAGACGGAGATGAGATAGATTCAATGCTTAGGTGGGTCGTATTAATTAAACAATGATTTATAAGTGTCTCTAGTGACGATCTGATGGCCAGATCTTCCCGAGATCGAACATTAACTGTTAAAAGGGTCCTATTGGCTGTTCGTATGTCTTTTGTATTGAGTGACTACCCAGAGACTAATATTAATACAATTATTATTATTTTTGTATATTACTTATAATTACAATATTTAAAATCTCATTCACACACACACACACACACACACACACACACACACACATATATATATATTTAACATTAACATATTACTAATTACATACTACTGTTCACACATTCATTAATATACAATATCATATTATACGTAGAAATGAATTGAAGATTATACAATATCATATTTAATTAAAACTATATTTGTATTTGATAATATTGTTAAATAATATACAATTCCATTAAATTATCTGATGACTTTTGTATACATACGGACATTTTAAAAAAAAAATTCAATGCTACATTATTATTTAAATTTTAATTTTATATTGTGAAATTATTATTCATTATATTTATTTAATATAATATTATTTTCATAATGTCTTATATACATTAAATACATATGTATCATTTTAGCATGAAATTTTAAATCTTTACAAAGTATATTCATCTCATAGTGTATATATTTAGGTTGCATTATATATATATATATATATATATATATATATATATATATATATATTTGTATTTATATTAAATTAACCTACATGGTAACACTCGAGTACTGGAAAGTACGGGGTGTTACAAGTATACACCCATGGAACTCAATGTTTAGAATTGTTCTAATTGATGGGTTAATACGTTGAACTTGACTATGAAGTCTACCTTGCACTTAAGTTTAGGAGAAAGTCATGCTCAACATTAATGCATCTTAAAATTCTATTAATTGGATTGTTTTTCAAAAAGCACTCGAGTTTATAAAAATTTATCTTGTAATTGTCAACTTATTTTTCTCATACTTTGCTTGAGAGTAGCAAAATGCTGGTTGGGGATTGTCTTGAGGGTCAAATATTGCATATTAGACCCTAGTTATTACCTAATTTTATGAACATGATACTGTTTAATGCCTGATTTTAATCGTGTTTATGATGTAAGGTGAATTTAGGAGCCTGGACTGAAAAAGGGTACTAAAAGCATGAATTTAACGCTCAGAAGTCACCAAGGTAAGATACGGACCCCAGGGGACCAAGATAGAAGAATTTACATGTCAAAGATCTGAGAAAATCAAGTCATTCATGCTAAAGAGGCCTAAAAATTGTCCAAAATGCAAGATCACAGGGTTCCCACCATCCGTTCGGATTAAGACTTTATATCTGGCCTGAGGACCATAAATTAACTATACACATCAAATTTCAGCCATTGGATCCTTGTGGAAGTATCCTAACAGACATATCAGACCATAAATCATCAATATGGGGCTCACCGGATATCTAGATATGCTTCAATTTTGGTCTCAACCCCTTAAACGGGGTGACAAAACGGATGGATGGAGCGGATCTCTCATCTACATTATGATGGACCCCACATGAAGGGGCGAGTGTGCACAGCCGGTGCACACTTGCACCACACTAGACCAGCTTGTCCGGTCATTCCTCAGCTGACCTATCTTCTCTGCATAAACTGGTAGCGTACGGACGTTGTCCGCTGCATGATGCGTAGTGGGCCCCACACATCTCCCATATGGATGATCTGGACCATCCATTGCATTCAGAGGGGGGGCACGACCCTCACCATGGTGGCCTTTTGGCCCCATGCACACGTACACATGTGGATCACCAGAAAACGTAGGATGAACGGCGAGTTGAATTGATACAGTGGACCATACCAAAATTCGACCAAAACCACCCATTCCCGACTGGTTTTTCGTTAGGAATCCAATGAACGGGGTGGATTTTCTAAAAAATGTCACCGTGGGGCCCACCGAACACGTCAGCGCAATAGAATTCACAGGTTACGCACGTCCAATTTTTTCAGATGTTACGGGGAGTTGTGGGCCACTGTTTGTGGTCAGATGGGTCATCCAAACCATTCAGAACCTTCAAAGGGTGGTTTTTACCCCAACCATGGAGCTAAAATAGGTTTCTTGGCCGTGTACCATCCCGAAACTCGATCCAAACGCAGGTCTATCACGTTTTTGTGACTCCCAGCTACGTAAAGAGATTCCACTAACTTTCAGCCGCCCCTGGGGCCTATAAAAGAGAGGGAGAAGAACGTGGGAAGGCATCTTGAGACGTGAAGACGCAAGGAAGAAAGAGAGAGAGCATGGAGCACCAGCCGACTGAGTTTTCTTCTTCCCCTTCTTCAGTTTTCCTTGTTTTCTTTAATATTTTTCTGAGTTTTAGTTTGGTCATGACTATAATAGGCTAAACTAGGGGTGCACATGGGTCGGTTTGGTACGGTTCTAGGGTGAAACCGGAATCCAACCGTTCCTAACGGTTCTAGGATTTTCGGAACCGGAACCGAATTGTTAGCACCCTAGAATCGAACCAGAACCGGACCGTGAAAACCGGTTCGGTTCCAGATCTATTCCACGGTTCTAGGCATTATGGTAAAACCCACCATATAATCTACTGACACAAAAAAAAATGAGCGCCATTGTGAAGGGTTAAGAATGATAAATATTTATTAAAAACTTTTTCACAAATGGAGTCACACCCTACAGTGTGTTTAAAAGTTGTTTCAGAAATATCCCCAGCTTGACCTCTCCTTGCATTTTTGAGTTGATCATCATGCTTTCCATGGCCATATATTTAGTTCTTCTTCTTTTTTTTTCAGGAGACATTTGACAAAGGGAGAAAACTATAGTTTTAAGGCTTATCTACCTATAACGCCCGAAAAATCGGGGGTTGAGCAGAAGCTCAACTCCCGAGTTCCAACGCATCACTTATGCAACATAGATAATGATGATTAAATGTTGTCTGTATTAGTGCATTAAACATTAGTGGGATTGTACCAAATCAGCATATCATACTCCAGAGACAGTTAAATTATGCAAGTGGAAGACTGTGATAAATTTATAGAGCATATAAGTGATTGTAAATTCCCAGAGTATGAATGTCACCAGGTTAAATAGTTACATGTATAATTCCAAAATTTACAAAATGATAAAGCGTAATGTCATCTAATCCATATCCCTGTAGCCCCGGTGGTGCAACTCCAGGTCTACATAGACCCGTCAGAGAGTTGCAAGTAGGAGAACTCCTGCTCGTCGTCGTAGAAATCAGGATCCGCCTCGTAAGCCTCGACATCACCTAAAACTACAACAGAGTCTAGTTAGTGTTTTAAAACACCGTCCCAGAGTGGGAGTGAGTGATCAACTCAGTGGAGCTATAAGGCAAAGGTTAACACGTTATCAAATTAGTCAAGCAGTAATGATAAAGCAATACGACAAACATTCCCAAGTACTCTGGTTAATGCAAGGATGGTATGTATTATGATGTATGCCCTCGCCTGCACTCCCTCAGCAACATAATCTCACGATCGTGGCATGCAACACTCCCACTGTGCTCAACTCCAACGCCAAAGGCACATGCAATGTGGTGTATATGCATGATTAGCCAAGTTCTTAATTTGAACTATTCTTACAACAGGATTGGGAAGCTAAGGTACCTCCCTTTATATCATTGGCCCAAACAATGATCCATCTAGGGTTGTCAATCCTAATTAGTTGCATACGATGGCAGTTCCATGTCGCTACAGAGAGGCTGATCACCTCAGCGCAGGACTAGTTTATACTCGAAGTTACTACGAAAAGGCTCATCACCTTAGCGTAGTCCTAGTGTATCTCGAGGTCACTACGAGAGGCTCGTCACCTGATCGTAGGCTGACAGCTCGAATACAGTGTCCCATACCACCATATTTGGCTCACGAGTTTAGTTTGCTCATTGGTCATTA
This sequence comes from Magnolia sinica, assembly GCF_029962835.1. Taxonomy (NCBI): domain Eukaryota; kingdom Viridiplantae; phylum Streptophyta; class Magnoliopsida; order Magnoliales; family Magnoliaceae; genus Magnolia; species Magnolia sinica. Next base: position 37,137,830 of record NC_080583.1, read on the forward strand.
CAGGGAGTCTCATTACCCCAGCGTAGGCCGACAGCTCGACCACGGTGTCCCATACCACCATGCCCGGCTCATGAGTCTTGGTGGATCGCGGTACCAAGGTTAAACGGGCTTTTCACTGGTAAATAGGTACCTTAGTTTCAACCAGTAGCGTCCATACATGGTGAACATACATTAGGTCAATCGGGTTACTTGACAAGTCTGATTGGTACGAGCATAAGTTGAATTAATTGACATAGACCGCACACACACTCCTCATGGCCTAACCACTGCCAATAATCACCGTATGACTCGGATTTATCAAACGTATCCGTCGTGGGTAAAACAGTTCGGCCTCCAATCATAAACCATTACCGATTGCCTGGACTACATCATAGCCCCAATCACATTCCAAAGCAGTAGCATTCCCATGTGATAGTCAAAGACAACATGTGACAACCAATCCAAATATAAATCTCATTTAAGCATTTTAACAAACACATAGTGTACATGTTATCATGCATATGCATTTCGACTATAAAGCATGTAGTAGCGATATAAGTTACATGAAGGAAACTGTAATTATAAATAAGGGAATTGAGAATCATATCTCAACACCCTTAGTAAATACATTGCAACAAGCATTTTCTCATTAAAGCATTTTATCAAACATTTAGACTTCACATATCACATATATGTAATAAATTAGTTAAAACATATATTATAGCAAATCCTTTCATAAGGGCATTGTCAAACGTACACCAATCATGTATTCCCAAACAACAATCATGTCATGCACAAATCATAATTTCATATTCATACAAACATATCAACAAACACATGGAATGCATTAATTTCAACATATTTCATATATATATATATATGTAATACACGGAAAACATCGCATCTAAGTATATGTGATAGCAATCAAGTCAGTCATAAATCAATAACTGACATTGAAAGCCTTGAAAACCATAACCTAAATGTTTATAGTCCGCACCTTCCGTCGGTAAACTCGTATCCAGTTCGAGCACTTTGCCTTCATCTACGGCACAACGACAACCTGAATCATGAAATAGGTCAGCTATTTCGTCGATTCATCTACTTAGACACCTAAAACAGATTAAGGTTTAGATTTCTTACCTAAAAATGGAATCGAAATCGCTGGTATAGTGATGCAGGCAGGATGATTTGGCATGTGGAGCGGTTAGATCGAATCCCAGCAACTATCTCTCACTCTCTCTCACTTCTCCTCACTTTCTCCTTCTCTTTTTCTCTCTTTTCTCTCTTAAGGTTTGGAAATTTGTATGGAATGAGAGAGGGGTGGGTTAAGGCCCTTATATAGGCCCAAAACTGATGTCAATGGCCCCAGGGCCATGGTATACTTAAGATATAGCCAAAGGGTGGTTGTTTCGGGCCAACAGAGCTCATCTGAAGGTAACTTTCCTCTATACAGTCTGGAGAAAGTTCCTTGGCAATGGATCTATGTCAAGTTAAAGTTTTGATCCAATTGGATTTGTAGATCGATCGCGGAGGATCAATTTTAGTTCAACGGTCATCGTTACTCGATCGGGGCCACAAGTGCACTGACATATGTAGGGAAATTTCCTTGATCCAAGGGTGTAGTTGGGTCAAAATCTGACGGTCTGAAACCTTAAATTTAGCTTTCAAGCGAGCATTTCAATTCACTTAAGTTTGAGTCTATTTTCTAATGATATTCACGTTTCTCACACACTTCGCTCCAGGCTTAAGTTGTGCATTTCTGGATACTATTTGGACTTGATTTCTGAGATGGTTGTCAAGCCCAGTAAGGTGGTCATAACCATATAATTTCGTGATAATCGGACTTTCGACGTGCGGTACAAGTCCAATACGGAGTTTTAAGATGCTCCCGAGAGTAAATGGGTTTTGAGATTAACCCTAGGTTTTTAGGTAATGTAGAGTTAGCGATTCTACTGGTTTTGGGTCTTACAGTTCGTATAGAAAGTGATTTGAACTAATTCATCAATTAACTTAGTTTAGTACTTAGTTAATTTTCATCTAATTTTCAAATGATTTGGTCCTTAGTGATTTCTTCCTGAGGTGGTACTCGGGTCTTTGTACTGATTTTTTTGATATGTTACAGTCTACCCTCCTTAAAGAAAAATTTTATCCTCGAAATTAGTACCTTTTCGTACTCTTTGAGAATCTGAGGGTAGTTCTTGCGGACCTTGGCTTCTGTTTCCCAAGTAGCCTCTTCCCCCGTGTAATGTGTTCACAACACCTTAACAAGCGGGATAACGTTACTACGCAACACATGTTCCTTCCGGTCTAGAATACATGTTGGTCGCAGTACATAAGTAGCATCTTCACTCAACTGTACCTGCTCTCATTTGATAATATGGAAAGGATCAGAAACGTATTTCTTCAGCATAGATACGTGAAATACGTTGTGCACGCTAGCGAGTGGTGTGGGCAAAGCAAGGCGGTACACTACCACACCCACTCTATCTAGTATCTGGAATGGGCCTATGAATCTCGGCGTGAGCTTCCCTTTCTTTCCAAACTGAAGGACTCCCTTCATGAGGGAGACCTTCAAAAATACATGGTCCCCGACCTCAAACTCTAGTGGTCGTTATCTCGTATTAGCGTAACTCTTTTGTCTGCTCTGTGCCACCAGGAGTCAACGCCTGATAATGTCGATATTCTCTGAGGTTGCTTGTACTAACTCTGGCCAATCAAACTCTTCTCACCAACCTCTGCCCAGCAATGTGGTGCTCTACAGGGACACCTATACAACACTTCGTAGGGGGCCATGCCAATACTCGCTTGGAAGCTGTTGTTATAAGCAAACTCAGCATAAGGAAGACAATCATCCCAACTGTCCTTAAAATCAAGCACACAAGCTCGTAGCATATCTTTCAACACCTGATTCACCCATTCCGTCTGCCCATCCGTTTGTGGGTGGAATACGGTACTGAACTTCAGTTTCACACCCATGGCTTCCTGGATACGAGTCCAGACGATAGATGTGAATCATGTGTCTCTGTCTAACATGATCTCCACAGGCACTCCATGTAGACGTACTATCTCCTTGATATATAGCCTGACCAACTCGTCTGCAGAATTTGAGACTCTAATAGGGAGGAAATGAGCCGATTTTGTCAACCGGTCCACGATCACCGAAATGGAGTCATGCCCCTCCCTCGTCTTCGGCAACCCCAAAATGAAGTCCATAGAAATGAAATCTCATTTCCATTCTACTATGGGCATGGGCTGAAGCAAACCAAGACGTTAGCGTGTTCGGCCTTGATCTGCTGGCACGTGAGACAATGGGACACATAATCTGCTATGTGGGCCTTCTTGTTGTCCCACCAGTACGAGCGCTTCATGTCTCGATACATCTTCATACTACCAGGATGCATCGCCATCTTTGAATTGTGAGCAGCTTCAAGAACTTCCCTTCTCAAGTCATGAAGATTTGGGACGTATACGCGGCCACGATAATGTAAACCCCCATCCATACCAACTCTCCATTCCGAGTCTTCACTGTCGCTCACCTACTCTCTCATCTTTGCTAATAGTTCATCGTCTTTCTGAGCTGCAATAATCCCATCATCAATGAGTAGCTGCACATGAACGTATGCAACGCTCTTGAACGGCTCCTCTACCGTAAGCTTTTGCTCAAAGTTTCACAAAAACTCGACCATTCTATTCATCGATCATCAACGGAGCCGTAAATGATATAGTCTTCTTGTGGCTCAATGCATCTGCTATAAGGTTGGCCTTGCCAGGATGGTAGGAGACCTCGAACTTGAAGTCCTTCAAGGTTTCCATCCATCATCGTTGCCTCATATTCAGGTCCCTCTGCGTAAATATGTACCTGAGGCTCTTGTGGTTGCAAAAGAGCTCGAACTCTTCTCCATAGAGGTAATGTCTCCAGAGCTTCAATGCAAAGATGATGGCCGCTAACTCCATGTCGTGTGTAGGATAATTTTCCTTGTGTTTCCTCAGCTATTGCGACACATAGGCAATAACCCTATCCTTCTGCATCAGAACACAGCCCAAACCAACACGAGACGCATCGGTGTATATCATATACTTGACCCCTTGCTCTGGCAATACTAGCATAGGGGCGAACGTCAACTTATCCTTCAGTTCCTAAAAAGCTGCTTCTGCCTCCTCGTTCCAGGCAAACTTAAGGTCCTTCCAAGTTAGCAGAGACAACGATCTAGCTATCTTGGAAAAGTCCCTAATAAATCAATGGTAATAACCTGTCAGGCTAAGAAAACTCCTCACTTCAGTAATCAAACTAGGATGCTCCCAGTCCTGAACTGTAGTCACCTTAGCAAGGTCCACAGCTATTCCTTCCTTGGACACCACATGTCCCAGGAACTTGACCACTTCCTTCCAGAAGTCTCACTTCTTGTATTGCGCAAACAACTGGTTCTTCCCAAGAGTATCAAAGACTGCTCACAGGTGTTCCTTGTGATCCTCCCTACTCTTGGAGTATATCAGGATGTTATCTATAAATACGATGATGAATCGATATAGGTACGACCGAAACACCCGGTTCATCAGATCCATGAACACGGCCAGTGCATTCGTGAGTCCAAACGACATCACAAGGAACTCATAGTGCCTAAAACTGGTTCTAAATGCTGTCTTCTGCATGTCCTCATCCCTGACGTGCAACTGGTGATACCCTGACTATAAGTCAATCTTCGAGAAATACTTTGCCTCTTTCAATTGGTCGAACAGATCATCTATCCTACGCAAAGGATACTTATTCTTCACTATCACCTAGTTCAACCTGCGATAATCAATACACAATCGCAGCGAACCATCTTTCTTCTTTACAAACAACACAGGTGCTCCCCAAGGAGACACACTCGATCGTATAAAGCCCACCTCTAACAGATCATCGATCTGTCTCCTCAATTCCTCCATCTCACATGGAAGCATGCGATAAGTCGGTAGTGAAATGGGAGTAGCACCAGGCACAAGATCAATGGTAAAATCGATCTTGTGCTGAGGAGGTAATCTAAGTATCTTCTTGAACATGTCCAAAAAATCCTGAACTACTGGCATGTTCCCAAGTGTTGGACCATCAACATTCTCTAGCAAGGAAGAGTAACAACTCATGCAGTAGGGCAAACTGACCTGAACTGGAAAAGTAAAGGTTGTGCCCTCTAGTGCACGGACTGTCACCACTCTAGTATCACAATCAATCTCTGCCTTCATCTGATAAGCCAATCTATACCGAGGATAACGTCATAATGGTATAGTGGGGCAACGATTAGGTCAACAAGTATCGTCTTGCTTCCTAAGTCTATCGCACAATCCTTACAAATCTTGGTAACGTCCAAAAAGGTCCCGGTGGTGGTAAGGATTCTCACTCCCTTCATAGGAGCTGTTTATAACCCTAGTCGCTTGACCGTCGCACGTGATATGATAGAGATAGTGGACCCGATGTCCACCAATAAAAAGATGGGTATACTGTGGATATGTGCCGTGACTTCGAAAGCCATCGGTGCTGTAACTGCTGTCTTGGATGCCTCAGCTGTAAGTGAGTGCACACGAGCCTGTTGAGAACGGTTCGGCTGTTGTAACGCCCTGAAATTCGGGGGTCGAGCATAACTCAGCTACCGAGTTTCAAAACATCACTTATGCAACGCAACATATTTAATGATGGATGTATGTTGTCTGTAAGAGTACATAAAACATGGAATAGATTAAGCCAAACTGCAAACATAATTCAGGGATAAGTGAAAGACGCAAGCGGAAGACTTAAAGAAACATATGTGTACATGTGCAAGTCCCTGAAATACATATACATGCCAGGTCATACTTACAAGTGTTGCTTTCAAAAATACAAGAATCAAAATGAAATTATCTATTCCAAAAGAAAACTCAGAATCCCCGCACATCAGGACATGACTCACATGAACCCGCCTGAGAACTGCATAAAAGAAAACGCGGCCTCATCATCCTCGAACTCCTGCTCTATATCAGGGGTCGCATCAACATCTGCATCTAAGACAGAGTCTGGTTGGTGTTGAAACACCACCCCAGAATGTGGGAGTGAGTGATCAACTCAGTGGAACAATACCGCAAAAGTTAACATGATATCAAATCAATCAAGCAGTAATGATAAGGCAATACAAATAAACAAGTCTAAAGTACTCTTGTTAATGCAAGGATGTATGTATAAATGATACATGCCCTCGCCTGCACTCCCTCAGCGTCTTCATCTTACGTTATGCATGACAACCTCCCGCAGTGCCAACGACTTCCACGCACATGCAATGCGGTGCATGAACATAATTACCAAGTTGTTATTAGTCCTTTTCGTACAGTAGGATTGGGAAGCTAAGGTACTTTCCTCATATCAATTTCCACACAGTGATCCATTCTAGGGTCATCGGTCCTAGGCCATCTCATACGATCATATGGTTCTAAGTCGTTGCAAAGGGCTCGTCACCAATCAATGCACGCCTATCATACCTTCGTTACTACTCTAAGGCTTGTCGCCTTAATGCAGTATCCAGGTATGCTCGAGGTCACTACAAAGGGCTCGTCACCAATCAATGTAGGCCGACAGCACGAATATAGTGTCCCATACCACCATAATTGGCTCACAAGTCTGGTGTGCTCACTGGTCACTATGGGGACGCTCATCACCCCAGCGTAGGCCGACAGCTCGACCACGGTGTCCCATACCACCATGTCTAGATCATGAGTCTTAGCGGATCAAGGTACAGCGGTTAACAGGATTTCATCGGTAAGTTTAGTACCCTAGATTCAAACAATAGCATCCATATATGGTGAACATACATCGGACAATCGGGTTACTTAATGAACTCGACTAGCACGAGCGCACGTTGGGTTGAACGACATAGAGTGCGCAAACACTCTGTGTGGCCAAACCACTACCGACAACTCTAATACGACTCGGGTTCGTCAAATCACGTCCTTCGTGGCGAAAACAACCTCAGCCACGAACTCAAGGCCGATCACCGATTTCCTGGATTATTTAATAGTCCCAAGCACATTCCATTATAACAGATATGCATATACAATTTAGAACAGTAATGGAACAACAATTCAAATCATGTAGTATGTGAGCATTTGAAGAATATCAACTTAACATAGATTTACACATAAGTAATACTTAAAGTTAAACAACAAAGATGTGACTTGCATGTAGGAAATCATACACACCAATAGTAGAGTTGAGAATCGCTTCTCAACGCCCGCAAATAGGATAATATGTTACACTTTAGACCATTCAAACATTTCTACAAACACTTAGACTACATAGTTCAACATACATGATGTATGTTGGAATACATGCATTTGGACAATTCCTTTTACAAAGGAGTTGACACACATATAATTAGCACAAGTACACGACAAATAATCATGGAAACACATGTTCATATTTTATACGTATACAATACTTCCTACATATACATAGAATACACAAATCTCAATATAACACATACATATCAGGAACGCAAAATAAACATAGCATTTGGCATGTGAAATTGCATCCATAACAATAATAAACCATTATCTGACATTCAAAGCCTTGAAAACCATAACCTATACGAATATAGTCCACACCTTAAACCAGAAAAAGCACACCGAACTGATTCAGACGATATGTCTTCGTCAACGGCGACTAGATAACCTAAGGCAAGAATAGAAATGAGCTACATCAACACATAGACTATTCTAAGCTCTAAACAAATTAGGGTTAGATTAACTTACCCAAGAAGGAACTTAAAATCGCCGGAATAACGATTCAAAAGTGATAGTTTAAGGATGTAGAGTAACAGGAAAGAATCTTAAGATGATTCACCAACTTCTCTCTCACTTTCTCTCTCTTTCTTAGCTAGGGTTAGAAAATTCGTATGGAAAAGAGAGTGAGGGTTTTAAGGTCTTTATATAGGCCTAACATTGATGAAAATAACCCAGGGCCAAGGTATACTTAGGTTATAACCAAATCGGGCCTCTCTCGATCCAACGGAGCACTTCCGGTGGTCTTTTCTCCACGTGCGGTCGGACTTAAGCTCACTGACCATGGATTTAGGTCAGGCTGAGTTTTCGTACTGATCGAATTTACAGATCAGCCGTGGCAGACCACTCTCAATTCAACGGTTACCGAAACTCGATCAGGTCCACAAGCATTATGACATGCCTGGGCCATCTTCCCTGATCCGAGGGTGAAATTGGGTCATAATCCAATGGTAAGATTGCTTAAAATCATCGCGCAAGCGACACGACTCAGATTTCATAAAATAATATTTAATTTCTCATCATTCTCACACTCTTCACTCTGGACTCAATCAAATCGACCCAGGACATCATCTGGACTTGATTTTTGAGGTGATGGTCAAGTCCAACATGGTGACCATAACTGTCTAAGATCATCGCTATCGGACTTTCGACGCGCGGTCCAGGTCCGATCCAAAGCTTTTAAAAATTCCCAAGAGCAACTGGATTTAGCGTTAAATCCCAGATTTCAGAGTAACATAGCGCTAACGATTCTACAGGTTTTGAGTCCTGCAGATCAAATTTAAAGTGATTGATGCTAATTTCACAAGCAATCGAGTTTAACACTAATTAACCCACAAATAACTTCTAAGGAAAATAGAGGCAATACTCGGGTCTTAACACAAAATTTTTCGGGTCATTACAGCTGTGGTGCCATAGTTCGCTGAGGCGGCCTAAATCGAGGTGCAGGTGGCCTGTAAGAAGGCTATTCAGGTAGTACAGAACGTAAAGGTGGAGCTAAGATAGCCAGTGGCATCTGCTAGTTGATCCTCTGAGGAGGCATAAAGCCGTTGTCCCTCATCCCGATGAAACATTAGGTGTCAGCATGGCCTGACCTCTTGCAGTAGGTGCACCATATATCAGGTCACCTTTGCTATGTCTGTGGAGCCGTAAGCCAAGGAGTAGAATCTGCATGCGGCCTCTTACCGAGGAACGGTAGGCTTGGCAAGTCTGCTCGAGGCATAAGAACAATGGGCACGCGTGTACGGGATAATCTATCTCCGTCCTGCTTAGCTCGCAAAGACATACTCACTAGCTCAACATAGTTGGATATACTAGCGTAACACATCTTTGAGTGTATCTTGGGTTGCAGACCCTCAAAAAATTGCTGCATCTTCATCGGCTTATTCACTAGGATCAAACAAGTATATCTAGCTAGCTCCGTCAACCTATTCTCATATCCTGCCACTGTCATCCCTCCCTATCGAAGGTGAAGGAACTCTCCCTCCTTTTCATTACGGTAGGTGAGAGGGAAATACTTCTCATGGAAGCGTGTCTCAAAAGCTTCCAACATCCATACGTAACCAAGAGCAACTGTCCTAAGGATGCTGTCCCACCAGAGGCTGGCCTCCTTCTCAAATATGTATGTGACTGACTCAATCTGCTCTACCTTAGTGCAGTGCAACGGCTTCATCATCTTAGAGATGCGGTCAAGCCAATACTTGGCCTCCTCGGGTCTATGAGTACCCATAAAAGTGGGAGGTCGGAAGCACTGAAATCGATCGAATAAGCCGCCGACACCCACATTTCCAGTAGGGTGCACAGGTGGTGCAGGTGGAACCGCGCTCATGTTCTGGGCAAGGGCCCCTACGATGGTGGTCTATATCTGTTGCTGCTGCTGCATAAGGAGCATCATCAGCTCCAGCTTATCAGGAGGAGGAGCCTGATGCATGTGGGGCATCGGCGAGGACGCACGGTTCTGCTCTGGAACCAATGGTACAAAAGGTGTTCACCCATTATGGGGCCAGTGGCCGGCTGAGAATCTGACATAGTCTCGTGATTTGGTCCCAAACTGGGGTCCGTATGGCTATCCTGAGGGGAGGTGCCCCGTCAATCAAGTCACCAAGTGTAAGACATGCCGTACTCCGTGTGGCCTTAGGTGACATTCCTTATATACAACATAGGGTGCAACACGTGTAAGATTTTTGCATAACAATACTCAACTTCTCAAGCATTCTGCATATTTTATAGCAAAAGGAGCTGCATGCATTTCATTTTAAAAATTGTCACAATACATGAGATATAGCTTTACATGAATCATGACAGGAAACACATGTGAGCTAACCTAATCAAAGCCTTAAACACCAAACACATCATCAAACCTACCCTACTACAAAGCCTATCAAGGCGATAACATAGGAAACGGGAAAGTAAAGAAAACCCAAAGACGACTATAGCATAGGACTAGCCGTCCAAATCTTGTGATAGAGGAGGAGCACCCTTGTCCTGCAGACAACACAGGATAGCCTTCAAGGTGCGAGACACCTTCTTGAATTTTTGTTTCATGAAGGCTTGACCCTCTTCAAGCGTGGCCTGAGTCTCACTAACCTCCTGTCACAAGGCAACCTGGCCCTCCTCTATATGAGCCAAGCGGGGTTCTATAACAGCCCAATCACTATCACGCTCATGTGTAGCAGGTGGAGAGCCCTCATCAGTGTCTTGGGCCTCCTCTTCCTCCTCTTCCTCTTCTTCACTTTCTTCCTCTATCTCATCTCCGCCTTCGTCAACACTCCCTTCCTCTTTACTCTCTGTTTCATCCTCACTCTCATCCAGTCAGGCTTGACGTTGTCGTAGCCCAATATTGATGTTGTTGAGAGTAGTGTCCTTGATGAAATGGATCACCGCAAGCCTATAGCCAAATTCATGAGAAAGCTTGCATATAAGTCAGCCGAATGGGAGTGAAATGGTTGTCCTAGGAGAGCACGTGGTCTGAACTATCTATAGTAGTACATAGGTAGACAGGCACAGTTTATCTCCTTGCCCAGCTTGGTATAGGAAGTCTACCATCAGACGCGTGCATTTGCTACGATTGCTCCACCTAAGATACACGTTATGTGTGAAGATGTGGTGAAGCAAGCGGAAGTCAGGAATCATCTTGGATGCCAGGAGGCAATTGTCTGGATTCTAATGGACCAGTCGGCCACAAAGAAATCACGTGCGGTGATCCTTTTCACGCTCACTCCTGAGGTTCTTCTCGCTATCATGAACCTCTCTACGTGGCATCCCCATGATCCGGGCTATCAGGTCCACATTGGCAATAGCTTCCTACCTTCCCACGGGGATAAAGAACTGTAGAGGCTCGAGTAGTGGGTCTCATAAATAGGCGTAGAAAGCTCGGACAGTGCTCTCATTCGCACGAGACTTGCCCTCAAATATGGGACCCAACCCGACGTCCAACAGGAGATCCATCGCCAAAGAAAGCCCAAATAGTTCTCGTCCACATGTGCTTTAACGAGGACCCTACGGCCTTGAAATATTCCATGTGCCATATCTGCCAGTAGTGCTCTCTCGAGAGGAAGCTGGGGATCGAGATCCTGTTTTGTCCTGATCACTCGATCGACACTTGAACTTGCTTCAGCGCCTTTCTGCCTCCTCGAACATGTAGGGCGGCTAGGCCCGGCTTCATCCGTGGAAGCCCTCTTCTTCCCCATGAGAGAAAGAAGTGTAGAAAGTGAGAAAATCACCGCTACGAGCTCGAAAAGACCCATTTAAGTGAAATAAAGTGGAGGGATAGAATGGGTTGTTACAATTTGAGATTTTTAAGACACAAAGTAGGGTTTGTGTACTCAAATGGGAGGAAATGAGGGAGATAAGAGATGGGTTTGAAAGGAATGGTGGTAGGTTTATATGGAATGAAGAAAATGAAGATGATATGAGGATAGGGAAGAGATTTGAGAAAGAAAGATGGAATTTTAGGGGATTTGGAAAGCTTGGAGGGGTGTGGGAGAAGGAAATGAAGCAAATGGAATGGATATAAGGGGTCCTACATGATTTCGTGGGCTCCACTAGTGTGTACATCGGTCGGCTCGACCGGCCTGATAGGCCCGCTGTCCGCGGCCGGTGGGGCCTCGCCGATGGGGCAATGACATCGCCGTCCACTAGAGAGTGGGGCTAGCCGTGATGGCTCGCCCCAAGGGTGATGGCATCCCCCCCTCCCCCCCAGGGGGTGCTGAAAATGTGTGGGGTCAACTTTGGATCCCCCCCGATTTACACCGTTTAGGCCCCCGAGTTCATTCGAGGCGTTTTGGGTTCGATCTCGTGCATATTCACGCTCTTTGGGTTATTTGAGTGTGGAATACGTCGAATCATTGTCTAAACCCATCGATTGATGGTCTGAAAAAGGATTGAAATCACCTCACATGATCACAAATGCGTATGTATTATGATGTATGCCCTCACCTGCACTCCCTCAGCGACATTATCTCACGATCGCGACATGTAACACTCCCACCATGCTCAACTCCAACGCCAAAAGCACATGCAATGCGGTGCATGTGCATGATTAGCCAAGTTCTTAATTGGACCTATTCATACAACAGGATTAGGAAGCTAAGGTACCTCCCTTTATATCATTGACCCAAACAATGATCCATCTAGGATCGTCAATCCTAGTTAGTCGCATACGATGGCAGTTCCAGGTCGCTACGGAGAGGCTCGTTACCTCAGCGCAGGCCTAATTTATACTTGAAGTTACTATAGAAAGGCTCGTCACCTTAGCGTAATCCTAGTGTATACTCGAGGTCACTACGAGAGGCTCGTCACCTGATCGTAGGCCGACAGCTCGAATATAGTATCCCATACCACCGTTTTCAGCTCACGAGTTTGGTTTGCTCACTGGTCACTATGGGGAGGCTCATCATCCCAGCGTAGGCCGACAGCTCGACCACGGTGTCCCATACCACCATGTCCGGCTCATGAGTCTTGGCGGATTGTGGTACTAAGGTTAAATGGGCTTTTCACTGGTAAGTTGGTAGCTTAGTTTCAACCAGTAGCGTTCATACATGGTAAACATACATTAGGTCAATCAGGATACTTGACAAGCTTGACTGGTACGAGTGTAAGTTGAATTAATTGACATGAAACACATGCACACTCCTCGTGGCCTAACCACTACTGATAATCACCATACGACTCGGATTCATCGAACGTATCCATCTTGGCTAAAACAGTTCAGCCTCCGATCGTAAACCATTACCGATTGCCTGGACTACATCATAGCCCCAATCACACTCTAAAGTAGTAACATTCATATGTGATAGTCAAAGACAACATGTGACAACCAATCCAAATATAAATCTCATTTGAGCAATTTAACAAACACTTAGTGTACTTGTTACATACATAGGCATTTCGACTATAAAGCACGTAGTAGCGATATAGGTTACATGAAGGAAATTGTAATTATAAATAAGGGAATTGATAATCCTATCTCAACACCCTTAGTAAATACATTGCAACAAGTATTTTCTCATTCAGGCATTTTATCAAACACTTAGACTACACATATTACATACATGTAATAAATTAGTTAAAACATATATTATAGGAAATCCTTTCACAAGGGAGTTCTCACGCACATAACAATCATGTATTCCCAAACAACAATCATGTCAAGCACAAATCATAATTTTATATTCATACAAACATTTCAACAAACACATGGAATGCATTAATTTTAACATAGTTCATATATATATGTAATACGCAGAAAACATCGCATCTACGAATATGTAATAGTAATAAAGTCAGTCATAAATCATTAAGTAACATTGAAAGCCTTGAAAAACATAACCCAAACATTTATAGTTCGCACCTTCTGTTGGTAAACTCGTATAGAACTCAGTTTGAGCATTATGCCTTCGTCTACAGCACAACGGCTACCTGAATCACGAAATAGGTTAGCTATTTTGTCGATTCAACTACTTAAACACCTAAAATAGATTAGGGTTTGGATTTCTTACCTAAAAATGGAATCGAAATCACTAGTATAGTGATGCAAGCAGGATGATTTGGCACATAGAGAGGTGGGATCGAATCCCAGCAACTATCTCTCATTCTCTCTCACTTCTCCTCACTTTCTCCTTCTCTTTTTCTCTCTTCTCTCTTAGGGTTTTAAAATTCGTATGGAATGAGAGAGGGGTGGTTTAAGGCCCTTATATAGGCCCAGAACTGATGTCAATGGCCTCAAGGCTATGATATACTTAGGATATAACCAAAAGGTGGTTGTTTCGGACCAACGGAGCTCATCTGGAGGTCCATTTCCTGCATACGGTCCTGAGAAAGTTTCCTAATAATGGATCTATGTCAGGTTAAAGTTTCAGTCTAATCAGGTTTGTAGATCGACCGCGGAGGATCAGTTTCAGTTCAACGGTCATCGTTACTCGATTAAGGCCACAAGTGCACTAACATGTGTAGCGAAATTTTTCTAATCCAAGGGTGTAGTTGGGTCAGAATCTGAAAGTCTAAAACCTTAAATTTGGCCCGACCCAATTCACTTAAGTTTGAGTCTGTTTTCTAAAGATATTCACGTTTCTCACATACTTCGCTCCGGGCTCAAGTTGTACATTTCTGGATACTATTTGGACTTGATTTTCGAGATGGTTGTCAAGCCCAGTAAAGCGATCATAACTGTATAGTTTCATTGTAATCAGAATTTTGACGTGTGATCTAAGTCTGATACGGAGTTTCAAGATGCTCCCGGGAGCAACTGGGTTTTAAGATTGACCCTAGGTTTTTAGGTAATATAGAGTTAGCGATTCTGCTGGTTTTGGGTCTTACAGTTCGTATAGAAAGTGATTTGAACTAATTTGCCAATTAACTTAGTTTAGTACTTTATTAATTTTTGTCTAATTTTCAAAGGATTTGGTCCTTATTGATTTCTGTCTAAGGTGGTAATCGGGTCTTTGTATGGATTTTTTCGAGACGTTAGACTACCGTACATGTGGCACGCATGAACATCAAGTCGGATTGTCTAAATTCTGGAGTCCATTATGGATCATTCTAACAGTCCAACTGTGGCCATCAAAATGATGGTTTAAAGAAATGATCAGCAATCAAATTCAAGGTCAATAAGAAATAATTAGTATATGTTGATTAGTGTAGTTTTTAGCTAGGCTTCATCCAAAAAAAGGCACCACATCAAACATCCAGCTCAATGTACATGTACATGTATACTACTTCGGTGGCCTGGGTAACAGTACACAGACGGCGAGAGAGAGGGAGCCGGCGAGAGAAAGAGAGATAGATAGAGAGAGAGAGAGAGACGACAAGAGATGAGATTGGGCAGGGGCTAGGCAACTGCACACAGATAGGGTGAGAGATGACGTGAGAGAGGGAGATGGCGAGAGAGAGATAGGTTTTTTTTTTAAATCTTAAGATCAGATTAACGGTTCGAATCCACGGTTCAGATCAACGGTTCAGTTCAGTTCTACATGCCCATAAACCAGAACCAAACCGTATCCAACGGTTCTTGGAATTTTGAAACCAGAATCGAAATCAGTGCAGTCTAGAACTGGACCAAACTGGATCGTTGGATCGGTTCTAATCCGGTTTCACGGTTCTACTGGTTCAATGTGCACCCATAGGCTAAACCTCTTAGCTAGGGCTAAGAGGTGAAGCTTGTAGTGTTGTGAGAGAATTTTTATTTATGCCTTTTGATTCATGTTAAGTTAAATTGATTTTTATTCTAGTTTAATTATAAGGAATGCCTCTAGTTTTTAATAGTTTGTTGTGACTTAAAATACAATGGATCTGCGATAGCTCTGAGCATGTCCTTTTCATTACTGTGATTATGAAGTTAGGAGGCCCTGTTGTTCACCATCGTCTCATGGGCATGGTTAGATGATGGAACCCTTCCTACATTCATAACTCCCTTAGATTGGATGTGGATTAGCTAAATTCTGTTGTTTGCTTTGTCTCATGGGTATGGTTTTGTGATGGAATCAATTCTAATTCTCATACCTCTTATCCATTGATAACTAGATCAAAGGAAGTTCAGATTTAGTTTTTAATGATATATCTTCCAACTGGATGAAGATGGGACTCTAAATCCAGTTGTGTTTATGAATCAAGTATTTATCTCCCTGATCTCTACAAGTGGATCTTTGGCACTCTAGTTTCCCACCTTTGAATTTTACAAGTTTTAGTTTAAGATTTCACCATTATTCCCTTAAAATTTTCTGATTTAAATTACATCTTCACCCTAGTTCAAGTTACTTCTAAATTACATACAAGGTTCAGTCCCTGTGGATTTGACCTCAGTCTTACTGAGATTATTACTACATCACAACCCTATACTTGGGGTGTGAATAGTCCCTCCACCTTTCGAAGTCCATGTGGCAGTGCCCTGTTCATCCCAGCGATACGAATCCTTAACCGCCGCCACATGTTTGCCTACCACAGGCACGCGATCAAAAAGTTACCATCGTAGTACAATGCATTGATAGCAGAGAGCCATGTTTATGATTATACGCTCTAATTTTGCAGACTTATTATTATGTAGGGCGCGACGGATTATCTCCCCAAGCATTACTTCCTAAGTCCAAGCTCGAACTCAGAAAGTATGGGGCTTCTGTTATGGGAGAATTTAAGCCGACCCCAATTGAAGTAAGCTCGGCTCGGCCAGTTGAGCGGCCGCGCCAAGGCAGGGGGGACGACAGAGCTAGACAAGCCGACCCGCGGACTAGAATTAGCTCGTTTACTGTGACTAAGTCCAGATGATCAATGTCCCACTACCAAGTTCTTTTGTAGAGCTTTCATATCAATCTGGAACCCAGAAGAAGCCATTACACACCCCATTCGTTGACTCTGTCCTGGCCCTCATTGACAAGCGACCAAGCTCGGCCCGCTTATGGGATCGAACTATCATAGGCAAGACCCAGACTATAGGGTTAGCTCGGATGAAGATGTGATCTACAATCATGCTCAAGGATCAACTCCAGCAACATACGTATGGAGTAACGTTTGGTGCACGATCTCAGGGTAACTACCAGCATCAACGCATGCATTGTTCCCGCTTAATGGCAGAAATTGTGCTAAGAATGACAGACATGTTCACTTCGAGCAGAGGTATAAATAGGAGACATGTCTACAGGAACATGTACGCAAAATGTCACTCCCCAAACTCAGAAATCGGGCTCACAAAATTCTTGATCACCGAATTCGGTGCTGACAGCCTCTGTAGTACCCCATTCTTAGCTCCCAGCACTCATGCACCAAATTCCTATCCTAGGACCCTACAAGGAGGATTTTCTAACTTATATTTATCTTGTAAGAAGCATAACCACAAGTTTACCCAAATCATAAACGAAACATCATTATTAACATGCAAAGGAAGAGAGAGAGAGAGAGAGAGAGAGAGAAAGAGAGAGAGAGACGGTGTAGTTGAGAGACCTCGCCACAATGGGCCCCTCATAAATCATAACACATACATCAAGGTGGGTCCCATCATAAGTGGGCCCTAAATCAAAATCAACGATGGATCACCCACCGATTGCAAATCTTCTAGGCTCCTTGATCTCCCGAGCTCCTAAGCTTTAACTTTGATGGAAGGCGATGGATATTGAATGGCTAGGATGAGAGATGAGAGGGGTAGGAAGTGGGCCACACCTAGCTTCTCTCCTTTCCCTTGGATATTTCCTCTCTTGGTTCATGGGATAGAGTAAGAAATGAGAAATAGGAGTGATGGGTGATGGGTGTAAGGAAGGGATGGGTGGAAAGAGAGAGACTTGACATTGGGGATGGGTTGTGTACTTGGGGAAGGGATATAGTACTTGACTTGATGGGTTGTGTACTTTAATGGATAGGATTGATTTAACGTTTGGTAGAGATTCTCTTGCGCGGCATTTTTTTCGAAATAAATGTGGGCCCACAACTCTTAGCCTAGATATTGCATTAGCGCGCGAGACGCGACGTTGGAACCGTGGCGAAGACTCGGTCGTAAGAGTACGAGTTTCGGGTCGAGCCGACTCAAATCGACAGGATGCAACTCAGGGTCACCCGTAAATGCTATCTACGCGTTGTGGGTTGCCGGAATTCGGCCGGGAGGACCGCGAGAGTCTACGGAATGGTACGGTCTAGGATACGAGCCACCTGCAAGCATCTATCGTGCATAAGCTTATAGAAAGCTTAGAGGGTGGTGTAAGTGTGTGCATAAGGTAAGCGTGCTCAGAATGCAATATTAAAGTAATGCGAAAACATGCTAGCAAGTTCATAAATGCCATCAGCCTTATCTAGGCTATGAGATGTAAAAACATAATAAGCCAATATCATATACTGAGGAAGCAATGTAGATTAGCTATGCAATGCGAAGACATAGTAAGCCAAATATCAGATACCGAGTCCATGAATACCGTCAACCTTAATCAGGTTATGCAATAGAGAAGCACAACAAACCAAATGCTATGTGCTGAGAATGCAATGTAATATGTGATGCGAATGAAATGACCGAGCTGGAGTGTGAAGTCGGGATGATAGTACGTAGTATCACAGGTTATGGGCCCATCACAAGGGACTTCTATCTAAACCAGTCCTATATCTAAATTTGGATAGTCAAACTCAATGTGGTAAACTTCTGATCTCAGGTTGGTTGTGCGCCCCAACCGAAATCCTGGCCATTATGAAGTTATACATAACAATTAGTTACACACCACCAGCCTAAGTGGATAATGAATGAATGAATGAACGAGTATGCAATTTCTACTCAATAAGTCCACATATCATTACAGTACATCTATACAATCATTACCGGGGTTTAGTACACTCTACACGTGATTGCCGCCCACTTGACACTCAACCATGTAAGTGGAAGAGACCTCACTGTCTGTCTAGCCAGTAGTCAGCCAATATCTACCCGGCACGTCGATAGCGAACAGGGCTGCTGAATTAACGTCCACAAGTTCTGTGGGTCCCACGTGATGTGAGTATTACATCTGCACTATCTGTCCCTAATATCCAGGGCCAGGACTGGATAGTAGTCTTTTTCTAAAAAAATAAATTAATAATAATATTATTATATTATATATCTCATATGTATATATGGTGGGCCCCACGTGGGACCCAACTTCTTGAAGCTGATTGGCTGGTGCATTTCACACCAGCGATATAGCTGCGGTAGTGACGTCACAACATTTCGTGGGACCCACCCGATGGGTGTGGATTCCATCCACACCGTCTGTCCATCTAGACAGGACCCACCTGACACGTGGATGGAATCCACCCCGTCCGTCCATCTGATTGGAGCCCACCATGATGTATGTGATGGTCCACATTGGCCAAATGACTGGACGGTGGACCACGCCATGATGTATATTTTATATCCACCATCCATCTATTTTATATCCAAGCCATCCGTCTGATGGACGGTGAGCCTGCACACCAGCTATATAGCTGTTGTATTTACGGCAGCAAGTTCTGCGGGTTTAACATGATGTATGTGTTACATCCAAACTACTCATCTGGACGGTGGGCCCCAACAGCAGCCGTGCTGCCTTGCAGCCAGCAGTTCTGTGAGGCCCACAGTGATGTGTGAGGCCCACCTTGATTTATGTGTTTGATTTCAGTTGTCCATCCAGGAATGGGACATGGGACCCACCTGTAATGTATGTATTTCATTCCTGCTGTGTGTGTGGGGGGTCCACCATGATGTATCTAATCCAAGTCGTCTAGTGACTGTGGACCCCACTGCGATGTATTTGATCCACCATGTGTACGTGTTTCATGCTTGCTGTTCGGGGCAGGCGGCCCACTAAAAATGTATGTGTTGTATATCCAGGTTGTCTATTTAGTGGGACCCATCTGGCATGTGCAGGGCCACCTTGATGTATTTAATTAGTGACATCTATTTTGGTTGGGCCATGGGCTGCCACAAAAGGCCCACTTTGTGATGAATAAGGCCCATCTCATTGTGTGTTATAAGCCTACTGTCCACCTAATTTTCTTGACCATAGGGGCTGACCTGTTAGGCCCATGGTGATGTACATGAGGCCCATTGGGATGTATTTAAGGCCCATGGGAAAGGGCCCATTGTGATGTAATAGTGGCCCATATGATGAGGCCTAGTGTGATGTATGCGAGGCCCGTTGAGATTGTATGTGGCCCATTGTGATGTATGAGACCCTTGTATAAGGTTCATTGTGATTATATAAGGCTCATTGAGATTGAATTGACCCATTATGTTGTGTTTGAGGCCCTTGTGTGAGGCCATGGACCAACTATATGTTTGGCTCTATGTGGGCTACTCCTTGGGAGCAATGTTGGTTAAATGTCCACATTGATGGGCAATGATGGTTAAATGTCCACATTGTGACCTTTCCTTAAGCCCTTTGTTAGGCCGATTATCGATACTGATTATGAGTATATGTAGAGTATTACATTATAATACATGCTCATACGCATCATCCGCATGCTTGTTATAAGGAGTGATTGAGCATAGCATGTGTCATTGGGCTAATTGTTTATGGGACTCCCTGAGAGACGGAGTTGCCCCACATGAGCGCACGATACGTGCATGTTTGATGGATGACTGGATAATATGACTCATGCACCTCGCATTTTTATGATATGACCACCATACGCCCTAGTGACATCATGGTCGAAGCCTCCACAGGAATATCGTAGATGATAAGATGAGACACCGAAAATCTTTTTCTATATAGGGTGCCATAGATATCTCTGGGTGAAAGTTCCTAAACCCTCTAGGTACCAGAGGACGCCCTAACGTCTAGACCGAGTGGATACATGAGGGTCCGAGTGTCGAATATTAGTAGGCCGCGTCTCCAACTGTGTCATGGTCGGTTGGGAGGGGGTGTGGCCTTACCTACATGAGGGTAGGGGGCATAACTAGGCTAAGTTTGACCAGATCGTAAATGGGTCTGCTATTGATGTGCCGGATAGATATTGACTAACTACTGGCCAGGCGGATAGCGAGGTCTCTTCCACTTGCATGGTTACACGTCCAGTCTGCGAAATCGCGTCTAGAGTATACTAGACCCCGGTCATGATCCCAGAGATGTATTGTACTGATATGTGTACTTATTGAGCAGGAGTTGTATACCCATTCATTCATTCATTCACTATCCACTCGGGTTGGTGGTGCGCAACTAATTGTTATGTGTACCTTTATAATGGCCAAGATTTCGGTTGGGACGCATGACCAACCTGAGATCAGGAGTTTACCACAGTAAGTCTGATTATCCAGATTTAGGTATGGGAATGGTTTGGATAGAAGTCCCTTGTGATGGACCCCATAGCCTGCAATACTACATACTATCATCCCAACTTAACACTCTAGCTCGGTCATTTCATTCGCATCGCATATTGCATTGCATTCTCAGCACATAGCATTTGGTTTACTGTGCTTCTGTATTGCATAACCTGATTAAGCTTGACGGTATTCATGGACTTTGTATTTGATATTTAGCTTACTATGTCTTCGCATTGTATAGCTAATTTACATTGCTTCCTTAATATATGATATTGGCTTATTATGTTTTTGCATCTCATAGCCTAGATAAGGCTAATGGTATTTATGAACTTGCTAGCATGTTTCCGCATTACTCTGATATTGTATTCTAAGTACGCTTACCTTGTGCACACACACCACTCTCTAAGCTTTCTATAACCTTATGCACGATAGATACGTGCAGGTGGCGTTAAGTCACAGCAAGGTTGAGCTTGGAGCGTGCAGCTGTCTTCTACAGCTTCGATTTTTTGATACATGTATTTTCCCTTTCAGTATTGTATTCAACTGTTTATATTAGTGGATACGTGATGATGATGTTGCCTTTATGATTTGGGTAAGCTTGTGGTTATGCTTATTACAAGATAAATATACATTGGAAAATCTTCCTTGTAGGGTCCCGGGATCGAAATCTAGCGTATGAGCGCTGGGAGTTGAGAATAGGGTACCATGGAGGTCGTTGGCACTGAATTTGGCGATCAGGAATTCTGTGAGCCCGATTTTCGACTTTGGGACGTGACACAAAATCTCTCACCCGAAACCCATCTACACTACCTAGACCCAGATTCCTAATTTGACTTTGGCATTGGAGGGTTCCCTAATCTAGCTAGGGTCTCCTTTATCTTCATCCTGTGCAAGCTTAGGGCTTGGCACCAGTGATCGGAGCTCGGAGGGGGTGAGCCATATTTCTGCATCAACACTTCCATAATTTTTATCACGTGATAATGTGATCTTTAGCTTTGCCATCGGAACTGTTTGGAGTTGGGACTGAACATTTGGTGGAATCATTGTCACACAAGATACATCTACGAAAGTGTTCGTGAACTATTTGCTGTGTTCTGAGATCTTAAATTCGTACCACAGAAAGGTAACATCTTTGATCCACATTCTGCATGGACGCCACGTAACTAAACTCATGGTTTAGTGATCTAGACCGTTGATTGGTTAGGCTCATCTCCGATTTTCGAGCTTAATGCCAAGGATCTTCTAGTAGACATTTTGGGGGCTATCCATCTAGGCAAGTCAGATTAGACCAATGATCTAGCTTCGTTTGAACTGTTAACCAAGGTCACTATTTAGTAGAAATTGGTGTAAATGGCGCCAAGACGAATCATAGGTTTAAGCGAGCATTTGATGTTGTGAATTTTGAAAAACAAAAAAGAAAAAAAGAAAAAAAGTGTCTTTTTGAGTGCTTCTTTGCACATGCTGGATATGATCATATACGGGCGCTGGATGCCAACTTACACGTGCAGCCCCTACTTTCTCACCAATCCCAACTTGCGAAAGACATGTTGGTTGTGTAAGAGAGATGGGTACCATGATGAAGGATACATCTGAGACGTGTAGAAGATGGGAAATCACAACGACGTTCTATGTATAAAGTAGTTGTGTTTGAAGCATCGGGCTGTATCACTAGTGCTCCCACAGAGAACTTTTTGATAGTACAACACATGCAATGGTGAGGTCTCCTGACTGTACAATCAGGTAGCCGAGGGGACCCGAAAGTGTGCCCGATCCAATATCTGGATTGAATCCTTTGTGACCCAAATGGCCTCTTCCATGTACCTGCAAGTGAACCAAGATCACCTGTCCCGTCTCATTAAATAGACACTAATGGTCTGACTGTATAGGCAGGTCAGATCTTACTGGTAGGGCTGTCATGGGCCGGGCATGCTCAGCCTGCCAAATAAAACACAGGTTCGAGTCCAGCTGGACCCGTGATAGTCAAACAAACAGATGCAAGTCCTGCCACCCTCTTTTGTCAAAGGTCTGGGATTTTAATTAGGTGGGCCCAACAACTCATGATATGGACAAAACTGCCCTTAGAACATTAAATGGGTCACACCAGATTGAGCTCTGGACACAGCCCGAGCCCAGCCTAATCATTAATGAGCATAAATTTTCGGCCCGCAGGTCTAATATTTCAGCCTAAGCCCGGCCATAAGAGGGACCTGAAAGCCCAACAGGCCAGGTTGGTTCATTGACATCCCTAAGTATGGCCAATGAGCACATATGGGTTTCCAGTTTATACAAGTGAGGACCAATGTTCAGGTTATTCAAATAGTCTTTTAGGACCCATTATGTATGAACCATTCTCCCATCCACTAATCTTGAAACTTTTGCCTTTTCCATTGAATGTGGACCATTTCTATTCTTAACCTTTTAGTCTTAAACAACAAATTAGAAGGTTAGGATTATCCAGTTGAGTAGACTTTTGGGTCACGGACCATCCAGGGTGGGGCCCAACACACAAATGGTTTAGATGGCTGATCTGTGGGCCTTAGCTGTACAAGCTGATACGGAGTATATACTTTGAATTTAGGTCTCACGTTCCTAAGTGGATTGAGATATCATCCGTACCGGATGTGAGATTGGTGAACGGGCTTTCTATTAAAGAAAACCAATGAAATAGTTGTTCCTAAGTGGGGATGAAACGGTTCGGTCCTGATGAGCTCTGGCTTTCATCACCAAAATGCTAGCTGAATAAGGCCCACCAGCTTGAGAATTCGGTTCGGGCAAGCGGGGCTCACTATATTGGTGGTTGCTCTCCTCAGTCTTTTTCTTGTAGGGCTTGATTGGATACTACCAAATAAGTTACTTTTTCTACTTATAGCAGTAGATAAGTAAATTATTTGAGATAAGTTTGGTTTATGATCAATTTTATATATATATATATATATATATATATATATATATATATATAAAGATACTCAATCACTTGGATTTAATAAGTATAAATAAAGATAAGTTACATTAAGGCATAAGTAGTTTATCTTAAGTAACTAACCATCAAAACACCCCCTCATAAGTTGCTTAAGTTAAGCTACTTATCCTAGTTTTTACTTATTAAGAAGATAAGTATGCATGGTAAACAACATACTTATCAACTTATGCTCTTTTTAGTCTCTCTTGATGCCTCTCTTCACCAACCTATGAAAAGTTGAAAGCTCAAAAAATTAACCCAAAGGATTAAGTACTTTTTAAGTAAAAAAATGTTACTTATAACTAATCATAAACCAAACTTACTTATCTGAAATAAGTCACTTATCTATTGATGCAAGTAGAAAACGTAACTTATTTGGTGGTATCCAAATAGGCCCTTAATGACCATAAGTAAGCTTTGGGCCCGTTTGATCCTTAAGACAAGTTACTTATGCGACAAGCAACTTATCTTGATTTCTACTTACTAAAAAGATAAGTATGTTTGCTAAACAACCTACTTATCAGCTTCTCCTCTATTTGGTCTCTCCTATGCCTCTCTTCAGCAATCTATGAAAAGTAGAAAATATATAAAAAAAAATTAACTGAAGTAATTAAGTACTTTTAATTAAAAAAGTTACTTATAAGTAATCATAATCCAAACTTATTTATCTGAAATAAGTTAATTATCTACTGCTATAAGTAGAAAAAGTAACTTATTTGGTATTATCCAAACGGCCCTTTGTAACAAAAGAACTACAAGAGTAATATAAGCTAGGGTTGGATTGGGCCCAGCCTAGGTCAGCCAAAATCATTGGTTTGAATAGGCCCAACTCAGTAGGTCCAGGCAACTTCCTGAACAAATCCCAGGCCTGCTCATTCCCAGTCTTCGAGTAGGACACATTCTCAGAATTGGGCTGATGGCATGGGAAAAAAATTGCTGAACTTTTGTCTTTTTTCCAGCCATCCATTTTTCGCATCCTGTGGTTGACCTGATTAGTGGACTGTCCTTATTTGGGGCCAAGGCATCTTCACAGTAGTATCCAACTGTTGGATGGCTTGGATCGTGTATTGTGTGCAATAATGGCATATGTGTAGCATAAAAGGGCTGCCTTTTGCATGTGTGTCCGCTTAGCAAAGCTTCAACAATGCAAACTCTTATTTGTGTTCCACCAAAAATAACAAGAAATGTTATTCGTATACATTAGGTTGGACTTAAATTCCCAATGGGATTTGAAGGCCCAGTACATATGGGCCAGTTTAGGGCTTTACAGCCCATGTGCTGGTCGGGCCTAACTTTAAAAACCCACTAAATGATCTGTGATATCTACTACCAACATTTTATAAATAGAGAAATGCTCCAATGCTCTTAGAGCAGTATAAGTTACAGTGCTCCTAGTTGCATCAGTTGACGTGGACAGTCCAATTCAATCGGCCTGGTCTTCTTTGCATTCTATCGGCTTTCTTGCAAAAATTACACTGATCAGATGATCCATTCCATTCTTGATTTGGCCCTCTTTTCTATAGCTAGCATTACTCCAATCCATGGATGAAATGGTTACTATTTCCTAACAAAACTGATTATTTAGAGTCATGAGCAATCTATGATAATCCCTAACAATTAAATGGATTAAAGTGTTGCTTAGACCTATTTTTGTTTAATCATCTTAGCCGTCCATTTTTAAGGCCATTGGTCAAATGGTTAATATTTGTCAGATTAGAGCCTGTTTGGTGCAGGGGCTTAGATGAGATTATCTGGGATGAAATTGCATTTAGTCCCGTGCAAATTCTATTCGGCATTTGGGGAGGACACGAAGAGTTAGGATTACATGGGATGGAGTTGTATTTGGTCCATGCAAAATTTTCAGTGGATTTTGAAATCCACTACACGTGGGCTTCACATTGATGCATGTGTTTTATCAATGCGTCCATCTATACATGCCCTTTACAAGTGACATTCTAGTTATATATGTGTACTAGTGTCCGATATCTGCTGTGAAATATTTTGTTTGTTCATTACAATTCCATGGCCCACTAAACGGGGTTTTGCTTAATCCATTGGTTTTATGGTATTAAAAATTTTATTCCAAACATGGGAATTGGATAGCCAAGATACCATGGTATTTCCAAACATGCATTCATTGTGCAATAATAGTATTAATCCCATCTAATGCAATTCCATGCCATTTAATCCCACTGACCAAACAGGTTCGTGTTTTACAGTGTCCTAATGCAACTATTAGCACTGTAACGTATAGTTGTCTGAGGTGGAGCTTCTCTTATAAAATATAAAAGGGTACTATTGTCGTAATCTTTAAAAGGGACTATAATACCAGGACTGTTTGAACTGTGGCAACTCGCCCATGGGATCTATCTATTCATCGCCTATAGGATCTATTCAACCTACGCTGTTCCGTCTCTACTGTGATGGACGGACCAAAAAAAAATCACACTAAGGCCATGAGCATACTATTCTTTAAACATGCAAAACATTGAATACTTTTGGCAAGTACCATTACAAAAAATACCAACTAGGTTGGGCTTGTATCGGACACAAATATATTTAATGCGGTGGTTTGGGCTTTGAAGTTAAGCCCAGAGTTCAAAAACCAAAAACTTTCGGTAACTCAGATGTGTAAATGGTTAGGTTGACTTAATAACATGTGTCAGCATTTACATGTGTATATATTTACTGGATTTAAGAAATCAAGAGGAATTTGTTAACTTTAATTTTGTGTACTTATGCTTATCATTTGAACTTGAAAGAACCTCCGGTCACATTCACATGGTTAGGTTGAGCTTGAAAGAACCTCCGGTCACATTCACATAGTACTGCACGAGACTTCTTGCGCACTAAGGGGGCTTACTTAGTCAGTTGAGGGTGGACCCCACTGTAATTCGTCCGTGACATCCATTCCAACCATTATCTCCCTTATAAAAATTCATACCTATGTACTATTGATGTGACCACACGACATGAAAAATATAGTCATTGAACGCCCACCATTAAAAGAATTTTACTGGCTACAAAAGTTTTGGATTAAGATAAAATTTGTGTTTCCCTTCATCCAAATCTGTATAACCTAATCAACAAGTTGGATATTAGGTAAACATTATAGTGGACCCTAGGAAGTTTTTAATGGCCTGCGTTTAAACGCCATTGTTTTCTGTGGTGTGGTCCACCTTAGATTGGATCTACCTCATTTTTTGAGCTCATGTCATAAAATGAGCTATCAAAGTGGATGGACTTTGATAAAACACATAGATCATTGTGGGGGCCACGAGCACACAAGTAACAAGGACGGTATTGGCCAAATCGGATTACATACTGAGTTACTCAGTGCGCTCTTATCCTATTAAGTAAAGTCATTTGGGCCCACCTTGAATATATGCGGTCTATTCATGCCATCCATCCATTTTTTTCATCCAATTTAAGGGGTCAAGCCCAAAATTGAAGCATATCGAAAGATAAGGTGGATCATACCACACGAAACAATGGGTATAATGATTTCCACCGTTGAAACCTCTTTATGCCCCATAGTGATGTTTATTTGTCATCCAACCTGACCATAAGATCTTAAAGACATGGATGAAGGCAAAAATAAATATAAGCTTGATCCAAAACTTCGGTGGCCCCTAAGAAATTTTTAATAGTAGACGTTCAATTCAACTATTTCCTGTGGTGTGATACATTTGATCATCTTATATGATTCATTTTTTTTTGGCTCAAGTTCTAAAATTATTTGGTAAAATGGATGGACGTAATGGATAAAATACATAAATCATGGTGGACCACATAGAGTTTACTCAGTACGCGAACCGCTTCGCGTAATGGAATCCATTGTCCTGCTAGTCCTGCCCACCTCGACGTGTATGTGAAATCCACTCCAGTTGAGGTGAGTGATAAAAAATTATCTGTAGGAATCAAACATCAGCATGATCCGTAATTTAGGTAAGGCACATTAATGAAAATAGTGTGGGAGGATGCTTACCATCCAAATTAATTCACTTGTTGTAGCCCAAATAAATCATATATAGGTGCCTAATTTTGTTATAACCATGCATGAATATTCATGAGATAGGTAATTGTTGGAGTGGATTGAAAGGCCAAGCTATATGTCCTGGGATTTAATCTTTAACAACGGAATGTAAATGAATAAAGGAAAGATAACACTTTAAACAAATCACAGTATGGAAATCTAAAGCAACCTCAAAATTCAAGTCTTGAGAGGTTGATACAAATGTTGTTTTAAGGACAATCTTGAACCATAAAAACCAAGGGTTTATGGCAGGACAACCTTACTAGAACGGTTTAAGTATCAATATCTCAAACTGAAGAGGAATAAAAAGTAAATAATAGGAATGAAAGTCTAAACTATTACAACATTCCCCACAATGCTTGAAATGTAATATTACAATATTCACATCCATACATACTTCCCACAACTTTGAATCATAAAAGATATAGCAAATAAACAAACATTCAAATCACAAGACACAAAGAATTATAGTGGTTCGCCTATGTGTTCACCAATTGTTAAACAACAGTCACACAACTTGCTACTCCACTCCTAATATCCTCACACAGGGGATATTAGCGTTCGCTATGAAAATAGGTTTTTCTTAGGTTCACCTAAAACCCTCACAATTGTGTCTTTCAAATGGGCTTAGACAATTCAAAAACCCCACACCCTAAGTTTTCTGGCTCTCCTTAAATAACCAATACTTAAAGATTTTTCTAGCTTAATCTCAAAGAAACCAAAAACATAGAAGATTTACACAAATGTAAAATACTTGGATTTCTCCTTTTGTAGTAGCACAGAAGAACCAAATCGGAGTAGAAGTTCGAATAGAGAAGTTCAATGTCCAATACTCACTTTGAAATGGTTCTAAGTTCTAATTGATTTTAAATTAAATCAAGTTGGGCTAGCTCTATTTGATTTTGATTCCAAGAAGTGGAATATCACAATTCCTCTTTCAAATCAGATTGGAATACAGAAACAAAATTAAATATTAAAAGCTAACAAAAGAGAATATTAAATATGAAAAAATGTAGCTTAAAAAAACACAAACTTATCTCTCAAAGTGATACCTTGATTTTACTTTCATTGGATATAAAACTCTAAAATTCGTGCTCTATTTATAGTTGCAGAAATCACATCTTTGACTGGTCCTGTGGACACTATGACTGATCGTAGGACCAACAATATTTTGAAAATTTGAGCGCGATCGGATAAAACCGTTCTACGACTGGTCGTAGGCACTCCACGACTAGTCGTGAGTCCTCCACGACTGGCCATGACCTGCCCACGACTAGTCGTTAGAAACCAGAATTCATTACTGGAGTTTGAGTCGTAACTGTAGGACTGGTCGTGAACGAGTCGGCACTGTTCACACGACCAGTCGAGCAGAATTCTAGACTGGTCATAGCTCAACCAAAAAATTCTGAAAATTTGTAACAACTTAGGACTGGTCTTAGAATTTCTTAGACTGGTCGAGCCAGTTCTGGGACTAGTCGAACAGAGTCCAGGACTATTCTAAGAACAGGCCAAACATATATAAAATATGCAATTGACTTTTGTATCCGAAATGACTTACCCTAAGGTCAATCTAAGGTCATTCATACTTGAGACATGAAGTATGAACATTGAACATTCTTTTCTTTAGATGATGGATGATCTTTGAAGATCATGAAGCTTTAGATCTCGATGCTTAATGAAGCTTGAAAGCTTGAGCTTGTAGTTCTTGAGTTATACTTAAGAGATCTTTGGAAGCTTGAACTTGTAGTTCTTGAGTTGTACTTCAGAGATCTTTGAACATGATCTCGTAACTTAAAAACTCTGAAGCTTTAGAGAAGAGAACACTGTACTTGATCTTGCATTTCTTGAAGTAGATCATTGTACTTGACTTGAAGCATTGTCCTTAAGCATGAGATGGATTGCCTTAAACATATATATCAATGTGCTACACAAGACAGATTGTGGTTTTGGCACAACAAAATTTGACAATCAAAGGAGTAAATAATCATAGCACTTACAGTGGATTTCATGTAAATGTAATGATGGGCCCTCGAAAAATTCAATGGGAAGTATTCCCTTCTCCCACCTTTTTCCTTTAGTGTAGCCCACCTAAATCATGAATCTAACTGGGTTTTGAATTATGTGGCTAAATTTTCATCACAAACCTTGTCGTCATAGAGGATTTCACTAAAGTATTGCGGTGGGGTCCACCCCTAGCCTACAAGCTAGTAAGCCTCAATCTGCGCGAAGTCTCTTACTGCTTGTATGTAGGCTTGCATGTAACCTCCTTGGGATACCGTGCGTAAGAGATAAAGTTTATATATAATATGGAGATTTTCATAAGTCTAAAATTGTTTGTGTTTAGATCTCTACTTTTATATATATGGTCTCCTGTTGGATGCTACTATATTTAGATTTAGGCTTAATGAGAGTCATACCTTTGTTCTTGAATTTGAAATCGATCAGGTCATTATTGCATGTGAATGACTTGATCGGTGTCATCTCCACCCTTCCATGATCTTGGTCCCTTTCGACCATAGAACTGGCGGACCAGATCCACCAAATCCTGGTCTCCTATTCTTTTTATTTCAATCAAGAAATGATACCATGAGGTCAACCTCGTGGAAAACTTCTCACGAGATCAAGATATATGGGTTCCATTGTGATGTGTGACGTATATCTATTCCATTAAGTAGACGCATCCTTCCATAGTGACCCGAGCTGAAAATTTTGGCCAATTTATGACTTAGCTAGGCCACACCACATACAAAAGTTGAGAGTGGATGCCTGCCCATTGAAAGCTTACTGTTTATATATAAAGACCCGTGAGATGTCGTTTAGACATCCAATCCATCCCACATATCTCTCACTTGGATGAGGGGTCACTTCAAATTTTAAGCCATTCCAAAACTTAGGTGAGCCCCACTAGGTTCTTTTAAATTTTGTAGGCATGATTTAGGTGTATTGGTACACTTTGGCATTGAGAAATTTATGACTGTGGACCCCACCTTTTATCTAGCGGTTTTTTTTGAAGCAATACAAACTTACAATACGCACTTAGACCTCCTCGTACGGAGACCAAATTTCAGGACGAAAATACCCCTCCTTTTCATGGCTGTGGCTTTTCCTCTCCCTTTCCACTATTGCTTTCACTGTCGTTGCTTTCACCCCCTTTCCTCACTGCGTTTCCAATAGAAAGACTAAAAAAACCCTTTTTGTGGGCCCCCCCTTATCAGCATTCTGTCTTCTTTTGAAAATGGTCAGTCCAGTGAAGAAAGCACGTAGCACAGGTATATTTTAAACCCAGTTGGGCCCATATTGAATGTATGTAGTTCCATTTTTATTTTGTACTGGCCAAGGGTAGTAAAGGAAAAGGTTTTATACGATCGAGCTCATGGGAACTCCCCATGAGGTCGAGGTGTGTGGGCCCCACCATGATGTATGTCGAACATCAACATTGTGAATTTGATGAGGCCCCCCTTTAAATTATGGGATAGCAGAAAAATCAGCCGTATACGGAACTCAGGTGAGCCATACCATCTAAAATCATGTGAAGACATGCCTAAAGCATATAAAATGACTTGTTGCGGCCCACCTGAAATTTGGATGTGTCCAAAATTTGGTCTGACCCCTTATCCAGGTGGGACACACATTATGGATGGGTTGGATTTGTGAAACACATCTCGTTGGGCCCAAAAAATAATTATGAATGTTTTAACGGAAGGTAACCCCTCTCAAGTTTTGTACATGGTGTGGCCTACAAAAGTCACGGATTAACTTGATTTTTAAGCTCTAGGCCCACCATGGAATGGTGCATCTGACTGATGGGGTAGATGTTTGACATACTTCATGATAGCGCCCACACAGCTCGGCCTCATGGGTAGTTCACATGAGCTCGACCATATAGAAACTTTTCCCACACACACGTACACACACACACACACACATAAGTGAACCCCAAATTGAAGCATATCAAAAGATCAAGTGGATCATACCACGGTAAACAGTGGGCATAATGATTTTCCAGTTTGCCTCGCTGATTTCATGTTTCCCCCGCTCAAATTCATGTTAGCCCCGCTGATTTTTTTGCTTGTCCTACTCAATTTCATGTTTGCCCCGCTGATTGCCTAGTTTGCCCCGCTGATTTTTTAGTTTACCCCGCTAAATTCCTAGTTTGCCCCGCTAAATTCTAAGTTTACCGCGCTGAATTTAATGTTTCCCCCATTGAATTTCATGTTTGCCCCGCTCAATTTTCAATTTGCCCCGCTCAATTCCATTTTTGCCCCATTGAATTTCATGATTTGGCCCGCTGAATTTCATGTTTCCCCCACTGAAAATCAAGTTTCCCCTAATCAATTTGTTTTTTTTTTCCCGCTGAATTTCATGTTTTCTCTGCTGAATTTAATGTTTCCCCCGCGGAATTTCATGTTTGCCCCGTTTAATTTCATGTTTGGCTTGCTCAATGTTTAGGTTCCCTCCTTCAATGTCTAGGTTCCCTCCCACATATGCGGTTTTGGTGTATACATATTCCGATGAAAATAGAGGGGTATTAAACATGATGTATTACAAATAAAACATCAATGTTGAGCATAGCAAGCGTAATCGGATTGCGTACTGAGTTAGTTAGTACGCTCCCATTGTATTTAAGTAAAATCAGTTGGGCCCACATTAAATGTATGTAGTATATCCACGCTGTCCATTTGTTTTTCCATCTAATTTTAGCAAATTAGCCCCAAATTGAAGCATATCAAAAGATCAAGTGGATCATACCACAGGAAACAGTGGGCATAATGATTTTCACTGTTGAAACCATAGTGGGCCTAACAGTGATGTTTGTTTGTTATCAAACCTATTCATAAGATCATACAGACATGGATTAATAGAAAAAACAATTATAAGCTTGATCCAAAACTTCTGTGGCCCCTAAGAAATGATCAACATTAGAAGCTCAATTCAAAATTTCATTTGGTGTGGTCCATTTGAACATTGGATACGTTTAGATTTATCGGCTCAAGCTATGAAATTATCTGTTAAGTTTGCCCCGCTAATTGTCTAGTTTGACCTGCTCAATTTCATATTTGCCCCACTCAATTTCATGTTTGCCCCGCTCAATTTCTAGTTTGCCCCACTAATAGCTAGTTTGACCAACTAAATTTCATGCTTACCCCACTAATTTTCTAGTTTGCCCCACTAACTTTCTAGCTTGCCCCGCTGATATTCTTATTTACCCCGTTGATTTTGTAGTTTGCTCTGATGATATTCTAGTTTCCCCCATTCAATTTCATGCTTACCCCCCTGATTTTCTGGTTTGCCCCGTTGACTTTCTAGTTTGCCCTGCTGATATTCTAGTTTACCCTGCTGAATTTGTAGTTTGCCCCACTGATTTTCTAGTTTCCCCTGCTCAGTTTCAGATTTGCCCCGCTGATTGTCCAGTTTGCCCCACTGATTTTCTAGTTTCCCCCGTTTAATTTCATGTTTGTCCTGCTCAATGTCTAGGTTCCCTCCTTCAATGTCTAGGTTCCCTCCCACATATGGGGTTTTGGTGTATACATATTCCGAAGAAAACGGAGGGGTATTGAAAATGATGTATTACAAATAAAACATCATTGTGGAGCGTATCAAGCGTAATCGGTTTGCGTATTGAGTTAGTTAGTACACTCCCATTGTACTAAGTAAACTCAGTTGAGCCCACATTGAATGTATGCAGTATATCCACGTCGTCCATCCATTTTCCATCTAATTTGAACGGTCTTGCCCCAAATTGAAGCATATCAAAAGATCAAGTGGATCATACCATGGGAATCAGTGGGCATAATGATTTCCACTATCGAAACCATAGTGGGCCCAGTAGTGATGTTTGTTTGTTATCAAACCTATTCATAAGATCATACATACATAGATTAATAGAAAAAACAATTATAAGCTTAATCCAAGACTTCTATGGCCCCTTAGAAATGATACACATTAGAAGCTCAATTCAAAATTTCATTTGGTGTGGTCCATTTGAACATTGGATACGTTTAGATTTATCAGCTCAAGCCATGAAATTATCTGTTAAGTTTGCCCCTCTGAATTTCATGTTTGCCCGGCTCAATTTCATGCTTACCCCGCTAATTTTCTAGTTTGCCCCGCTGACTTTCTAATTTTGCCTACTGATATTCTAGTTTGCCCCGCTGAATTTGTAGTTTGCCCCGCTGAATTTCTAGTTTCCCTCACTCAGTTTCATGCTTACTCCACTGATTTTCTAGTTTGCCCTGCTGACTTTCTAATTTACCCCGCTGATATTCTAGTTTGCCCTGCTGAATTTGTAGTTTGGCCCGCTGATTTTCTAGTTTCCCCTGCTCAATTTCATGTTTGCCCTGCTGATTTTTCAGTTTGCCCCGCTGATTTTCTAGTTTCCCCCGTTCAATTTCATGTTTGTCCTGCTCAATGTCTAAGTTCCCTCCTTCAATGTCTAGGTTCCCTCCCACATATGGGGTTTTGGTGAATACATATTCCGAAGAAAATGAAGGGGTATTGAACATGATGTATTACAAATAAAGCATCATTGTAGAGCGTAGCAAGCGTAATCGGATTGCATACTGAGTTAGTCAGTACGCTCCCATTGTACTAAGTAAACTTAGTTGGGCCTACGTTGAATGTATGTAGTATATCCATGTCGTCCATCCATTTTTCCATCTAATTTTAGCGGTTTAGCCCCAAATTGAAGCATATCAATAGATCAAGTGGATCATACCACAGGAAGCAGTGGGCATAATGATTTCCATTATTGAAACCATAGTGGGCCCAACAGTGATGTTTGTTTGTTATCAAACCTATTCATAAGATCATACAAACATGGATTAATAGAAAAAATAATTATACGCGTGATCCAAAACTTCTGTGGCCCCTAAGAAACGATCAACATTAGAAGCTCATTTCAAAATTTCATTTGGTGTGGTCCATTTGAACATTGGATACATTTAGATTTATCAACTCAAGCCATGAAATTATCTATTAAGTTTTCCCCGCTCAATTTCATATTTGCCCCACCGAATTTCTAGTTTACCCCGCTGATGCTAGTTTGCCCGGCTCAATTTCATGCTTACACCGCTAATTTTCTAGTTTGCCCCACTAACTTTCTAGTTTGCTCCGTTGATATTCTAGTTTGCCCGCTGAATTTGTAGTTTGCCCCACCGATTTTCTAGTTTCCCACGCTCCATTTCATAGTTACCCCGCTGATTTTTTGGTTTGCCCCGCTAACTTTCTAGTTTGCCCCCCTGATATTCTAGTTTGCCTCGCTGAATTTGTAGTTTACCCAGCTGATTTTCTAGTTTCCCCCGCTCAATTTCATGTTTGCCCTGCTGATTTTCTAGTTTGCCCCGTTCAATTTCATGTTTGTCCTGCTCAGTGTCTAGGTTCCCTCCCACATATGGGGTTTTGGTGTATACATATTCTGATGAAAACGGATGGGTATTGAATATGATGTATTACAAATAAAACATCATTGTGGAGCGTAGCAAGTATAATCGGATTGCGTACTGAGTTAGTCAGTACGCTCCCATTGTACTAAGTAAACTTAGTTGGGCCCACGTTGAATGTATGTAGTATATCCATGTCGTCCATCCATTTTTCCATCTAATTTTAGCAGTTTAGCCCCAAATTGAAGCATATCAAAAGATCAAGTGGATCATACCACAGGAAGCAATGGGCATAATGATTTCCACTATTGAAACCATAGTGGGCCCAACAGTGATGTTTGTTTGTTATCAAACCTATTCATAAGATCATACAGACATGGATTAATAGAAAAAGCAATTATAAGCTTGATCCAAAACTTCTGTGGCCCCTAAGAAACGATCAACATTAGAAGCTCAATTCAAAATTTCATTTGGTGTGGTCCATTTGAACATTGGATACGTTTAGATTTATCGGCTCAAGCTATGAAATTATCTGTTAAGTTTGCCCCATTGATTGTCTAGTTTTCCCTGCTCAATTTCATGTTTGTCCCCACTTAATTTCGTGTTTGCCCCGCTGATTTCCTAGTTTGCCCCGCTGATTTCCTAGTTTGCCCCGCTGATTTTCCAGTTTCCTCCGCTCATGTTCATGTTTGCCTCGTAGATTTTCCAGTTTGCCCCGCTGAATTTCTAGTTTGCCTCACTAATTAGCTAGTTTGCTTGGCTCAATTTCATTCTTACCCCACTAATTTTCTAGTTTGCCCCGCTAACTTTCTAATTTGCCCCGCTGATATTCTAGTTTGCCCCGCTGAATTTGTAGTTTGCCACGCTGATTTTCTAGTTTCCCCCGCTCAATTTCATGCTTACCCCACTGATTTTCTAGTTTGCCCCGCTAATATTCTAGTTTGCCCCGCTGAATTTGTAGTATGCCCCGCTGATTTTCTAGTTTGCCCTGCTCAATTTCATATGAAGCTTGTTCAAATTAATGAAATGCTACATTGTTTTTAATTATGTCTGATTTTTTAGACTATGTTTATCTTATGAATTTTATGTTTGATATGTTTTTCAATTCATCTCTACAGGCGACGAATATTTTCTCGTAATCTCCAAACCAACATCTAGGTGTACACTGACATGGTGGTTTGACAAGGTGAAGAGTGGAGTGGAGAAGCATGATAGTCAGCTAAATCTATTTAGGCAATCCCCTTTCGTGTTTCTATTGCATGTTACATCCTGTAGATTTATAAGGGTTCTATTTCACCTTCTTTCAGTAAGATACAAAGGTGATTCGGTATTTGAGATCAGGGGGAGGCGATTGTAGTTTTCTGAGATGGACTTCGCCCTCATTACCGGTCTTAAGACTAGAGATCCTACTGTACCGAAGAATCGTTGCACTATGAGTACGTTAAGAGACAAATACTTCAAAGAATATCCAATATTAAAGAAACACCTAATGGACGTGTTTGAGAGATTAGTTGACACTAATAAGCATGAGGACGTCGTGAAGGTTGCCCTACTTTTAGTTGTAGAGTGCTTTCTTAGGGGAACCGAACCGAAAACCATGTGCGAAATGGATTATATTCACCTGGTGGACTCATTAGATGATTTCTATGCGTATCCCTGTGGTAGTTTGGGATACTATATAATGTCGCAAGGAATTGAATCTGCCGTTGCCACATCAAGTTCCCCTCGGTATACTGTATGTGGTTGCGTTCTTCCTCAATAAGTAAAAATACCTTTTTATTTTCTATATGTTTTCCCTCTATAGTCAATTTTGGATTTTTAACCTGGTGCAATTTCATTCTAACAGTGGGCAATAGAAATATTACCGGTCTTACAAGAGCGTATTGTTTCGTATGTTCCCCATCAAATTCCACGCTTTATTCAATATCGAGGTTAAAAGTGTTGGAGGTACAACAAAATACATGCTATTTTTTAGAGTAAAGGTGTAAGTTTATATATATCTCCAGCATTTACTTTGCTTAACTTGACAACCTTATCGATTTTTTATTTAACATTACTCTTTGTTCTTTTGCAGACATCAATAGTGATGAAATTAGAACCAATGCTACGAGAATGGAAAACGGATGCCGTTCGCTCAGTGCATGACAGTTTCTAGGTGAGATGTTATGAAAAATGAACTATATTTTTTATGTTATTGTAAAGTTATCCTTACTCTTACATATCCATCTATACATTTTGTAGCTCATTGAAACCCAGGAAGATGATGAGGAGGGTAATGAGATTGATCATGAGGAGAATGACGAGTCAGGTGATGACGATGAGAAAGGCGTGGAGGAGAGGGACTGAGGGGGGGTATACCAAGGGGGGGTGTTATGAAGAATATTATTTTTATGGAGGAATTTCGGATTGAGATGGAAGAGTTGAAGAAGGAGAGAGGAATTGAGGAAGGAGAGGGACGAATTAAGAAAAGAGAGGGAAGAGATGAGAAGGAAAGAAGCAATGTTTGATGAGCGGGAGATGTTGCTGAATGAGAAAGAATAATTGAGGAGAGAGAAGGATTTGTTTTTCGAGGACAAGGAAAAGTTAGCGAATGAGAGGGAGGAGTTTAATAAGAAGGAAGGTGGTCGTACACATAGGGGATGTTTTGTGACGGAGGAGGAGGGTGAGGAGTTGAGGAAGAGAGGGGAAGTAAATGATAGCCTACATAAAGAACTTGGACATGGGAATCTGGATGTGTAATCATATAGTAATGTTAAAGGCAATATATTGAATGCATCCACTTCTCATCCTGTTTATGAAATGAGAACCAAAAGGATACTGAAGCCATGATATTACAAGATTTCTCCATACTTGTCCCTATCTACATTCGATACAACCCCTGGGGCAGTTCCTGAACCCAAGCAACTAATAGCTTTAGCTACTTCTCTGATACCATTTCCTCTACAGATGGATCCTTTTAAGATACTATCCGCGCATGAGGTGAAAGAGGCAGAGGACTGGTGCGAAGCAAACAAGAACATAACAGCGGGGAAATGGTTCAGTACGAGATGGATGATGGATATGTGGGTTGATAGCGAGGTAAGCATTGCTAATTTTTTCTCTATATGCATTGATTGGCATATAATTAACTATTATATTAATCTATGACTAAATCGTACTATCCTATTGATTAGGCTATCAACACATACATCAAGTTCCTTTAGAAAAGGCATAACGACCTTTCAATAGCATATCCTCAGGATTGCAAGTTCCGTCCTACCTATTTTATGGTAACTGTTTATTTCGGCAATCCTTAATCTGTTCGAATATTTTATTATCTTACATGTATTGAACTTTGATTATGTTTGTAACAGCAAAGCCTTGAGGGGTGTTTGCCGGTTTTGATCCCATACCGAGCCTCCAAATCGTCATCAGAATGGGCCTCACTAATAGGCCAGCTGAACATGGCCTACGCAATTGCTACGTAGCGAGATAAACCATACGACAAAACGATTTGGTGTTGTGAACGGATAATGCACTCATCACAGAACATCATCTCTTACTGTTATATGTTCTATCATGTTTTGACTAATATATTATTCTGTGAACCATGGATAGGTCTATGGGCCCATAAATCATGAAAATTTACATTGGGTTTTGCTGGTCATCTATCCTAGAGTAAGAGAAATTGTTGTTGTGGATAGCTTATGCACAAATCTAATGCCGAATTACAAGCAGTAGATGAAGAAGATGAATGATGCACTCCCCATTCTCTTCCATGCCACTGGAGACAATACTGCGCTTGAAGGGAAGAAGTGTACCATCAGAGTCGATGAATCTGTGCCAAGGCAGGACAATGGTTATAACTGTGGCATATTTGTAATGAAATTCATCGACATTTTGTTTAGTGGTCTCACCTTGGCGGGAACAGACATGCAAAAATTCGTCGCTGATTGGAGGAAGTCAATAACATATGATTGCTTGTCTGTAGTATGTAGATGATATTTACCAAGGGGATGGGAGGAGTTTTGGAAAGATGTTGTATTATATGGGGTATTAATTTCATTGTTGAATATACATTGTACATTGTTGTCCCATTCATGTAAGGAACTCGGACTGAAATGCACAGACTTGCAAATTTTCTGCATAATCGCCGGAAGTGCAAGTTTTAATGTATTGCATTCTTTTTAATTTTTGTGAATGATGAAATGAACTTTATACATTGTCTCACTGTATTTTCAGTTTGTCTGGCTATGCTTGTCAATCAAGTTTAATGCACATGGAACTCAATGCTTAACAATTGCTCCAGATCTTGAATTCAAATTTGCTTTGCTCAATTCCAAGTTTGCCCCACTTAATTCCATGTTTGCCCCACTAATTTCATGCTTGCCCTGCTTAGTTTCATGTTTGTCCTGCTCATCTCCATGTTTGCCCCACTAATTTCATGCTTGCCCCGCTCAATTTCATGTTTGCCCCGCTCATCTCCATGTTTGCCCCACTAATTTCATGCTTGCCTCGCTCAGTTTCATGTTTGCCCTGCTCATCTCCATGTTTGCCCTGCTAATTTCATGCTTGCCCCACTCATTTTCATGTTTGCCGCACTCAATTCCTAGTTTGTCCTGCTCAATTTCATGCTTACCCCGCTCATTTTCATGTTTGCCACACTCAATTCCTTGTTTACCCCACTCAATTTCATGCTTGCCCCGCTGAATTTCATGCTTGCCCTACTCAGTTTCATGTTTGCCCCGCTCATCTCCATGTTTGCCCCACCAATTTCATGCTTGCCCCGATCATTTTCATGTTTACCCCACTCAATTCCTAGTTGCTCCGCTCAATTTCATGGTTGCCCTGCTTATTTTCGTGTTTGCCCCGCTGATCTCCTAGTTTGTCCCACTCATTTCCATGTTTGCCCCACTAAATTTCATGGTTGCCCCGCTCAATTTCATGGTTGCCCCGCTCATCTCCATGTTCAACACTATAATACTTGTAAGTGTTGTAATATACAAATAGAAAAAGATGCTTGCATAATGTTTACTACTCTAAACATTATGAGTGAGTGTTATAATATGCAAATAGAAAAAGATCCCTTGTCTTGCTATACACTTGGCCTGGAAGCATGTATCATTAAATGAATTTATGGTCAAAATGAATTTGTTACAAATGTATCAAGGTAATTCATTCTGGTAAGGCATATCTATATAGAATCTACTCTAGTTGACGAAAGTTCGTAGAGTTCGAAATGAGATTTTTTATAAATTATGTCATTAATTAGAAATGGAGAAATTAGCCTCTGATAGGCAACTCTCTTCTATTGAATCACAGAAGCCAGATCACCCTCAGAATGTTTATGTTAAAAGATGTCAAGGAAGAAATTAGCCTCTGGTGGCATAAGCTCTCCTATTGGAATGCAGAATCAACTCGATGATCTATTGGCTCAACCTCGTTGGGTCCGTAAGATGGCATATGCATTTGGAGGATGATGACAAAATGGTCAGTTTACAGTGAAGTCAGAGTATTATTGCAAATCATACTCATCTTCTAAACCCATACCTAAAGACACATATTACCCAAAATCATGTACAAAGAGTGTGGGGCCCACCAAAACTGAATTTCATGAGTATGTGGCCCACAAAAAGAGTTTATATTGATTGTGGGGCCCACCAAAAAATGTATGAAGAGTATGGGGTCCATTGAAATACAAAAAGTGGGTCCCACATAAAGAGTTTATTTAATCTCCCCCCCATGCCCAAACCCTCACATTCCACACTGTTTCTTCATCTCTCTTCTCCTTTCTTCATCTTCATTCACAAAAACCCTCTCTTTTTTATAATCTCTCAACTTCTAAACCCTCTATCCACATCTTCCACAACCATCATTTCCATCTTTCAAACCCTCATTTTCCTAACCCTTTCTTCATCTCCCTTCCCCTTTCTTCATCTTCCTTCATAAAACACTCTCCTTTTCTAATCCTTCTACCTTCTCATGAAGTTCCAAACCCTCTCTCTTCATCTTCCACAACCATATTTTCATCTTTCAAACTCCTTTATCTCGGTAATG
This sequence comes from Magnolia sinica, assembly GCF_029962835.1. Classification (NCBI taxonomy): domain Eukaryota; kingdom Viridiplantae; phylum Streptophyta; class Magnoliopsida; order Magnoliales; family Magnoliaceae; genus Magnolia; species Magnolia sinica. The sequence goes on from NC_080583.1 coordinate 37,179,238, forward strand.
GGGAAGAAGAGGGTGGTTCAAATGGGTCCATCATCTCCGCGGATCTTAAGAAACAGGAGGTGGGCGGGCCACTGTGGATGAAGCGGGTCCATCATCACAACCTAATCGAAGAAATATGAGGACGGACAATGTTGGTGCAACGAGTTATTCACCACCACCTCATGAGAGGAGGTCGAAGAGGGCCCACGATCAACATATATGGACATTGGATGCGGGCCGATATCGCGATCGGGAAGTGGTTTTCTAAGTCAGGGTGGGGGATTGACTATTTGCCGAAAATGGCGTGCTAGATTGACTCTTACATCAAGGTTGGGGACCAATTTTTGTAGGTAATTTTTGAGCCAATGAGCATGATGTATAGTTTTTCTACTCTAAAATTGTTAATGCAAGGCTCGACCCACTCGGATTTGACATTTCATATGGAGACGGGTTGCGTCCCATCGGTGTAGAGCACATCGTGAACATACTTGGTGTGTCATTGGGAATGGTCCATATCCCCATAGACACAAAGAACTTGAACACATCTGAGCACATGAGTGAGCTAAGCAAGAGTTTGTGTGGCCACCTTGTGGAGTAGAGGAGAGATAATAGTTTCAGAAATAAAGAAATGATTCCAATTTATAGACTTTTGCACTACATCTTCACACATAATTTATATCCAAGATGGGAAAATAACACAGAGGTTTCTGTCTACCATGCAGAGATTATGTACCAGATAGGGCGTGGGAAGAATGTATGCCTGCCCTCCATTATCCTTTACCATATAGTGAAGGTCGTGAGGACAAGAAGAGGTAATCTCTCCCTCCCATTTGGCTACCTAATTTGCAAGCTAGCCCAACATAATGGGTTTATGGCATCCCTCCGTCCCTCACATCCAGAAAGAGTGATAACCGAAGACACCTTAAATCGCATGTAATGTGGCCCTAAGCAAGAAGTAAGGCGATTGGAAGCATTTGGAGACGAGATAGCTGAAGTTGAAGAAGAAGAAGAAGAAGGCATCGAAGAGGATGAGGCTGAAGAAGAAGAGGGTGATGATACAGGTGAGATGCCCGATGCACATCTGGGTTTAGATGAACGTCTAGGGGCGATCGAGGCTAGTATATCTAAGCTTAAGAAGGACCAACACTATCTGAAGTGTAAGATGAAGACTATGCATCGAACAATAAAGGCGGTGTTGTGTTGTGTACAAAAGGAGGGAGTACCCCCTCCCTCGCCAGACTCGGTATCGCAGTAGGGAGTTCTGATGCATATGGACTCCTTCACTTCTGTTAAGCTATGTTAGTGGTTATGTGCTTTGTATTTACTGTGTAGTAAGCGGTAGATCATTTCCACCCAGTAGTGTAATAGTTGGTAGTTGGGTTATTTATGTTTTTCACTTGCTTAGGTATGTATGGGAACAATGTACTAACTCAGATTATAAATGAAATTGTTTCCACTTTGGTTTACCATGTGCAGTAGTGTATGGATGTTCTCATTTTATCACTCTCAATCCCCTTCATCATGCATCTCAGATTGATCATGGGGCCTTCACAATGTATAGCTGATTCTGTCATTCCTCATCCCAAGCATGAAATTGAGCGAGGCAGACATGAAATTGAGCGGGGCAAACATGAAATTCCGTCGGGCAAACTGAAACATGAGCAAGGCAAACATGAAATTTAGCGGGACAAACATTAAATTGAGTGGGGCAAATTAGGAATTCAGTGGGGCAAACATGAAATTTAGTGGGGCAAACTAGAAAATCAGTGGGGGGAAACATGAAATTGAGTGGGGCAAGCTAGAAATTCAGCGGGGGAAACATGAAATTGAGGGGGGCAAACTAGGAATTAAGTGGTGGAAGCATGAAAATGAGGGGGCCAGACTAGAAATTGAGCGGATGGGGATTTGTCATCATACATGTTAGCATGTTTTTGCTTTTGCTCATTTTAGTATCTGCGCAATTGTCAAGCATTGAGTTCTATGTGCATTTTCCTTTTCGATGAGCATAGCGAGACAAATTGAAAAAACAATGGGACAAAGTACAAGTTCATTTAATCATCCTTTGAATATTACAAAGTATGCTATACATCAAAACACTAAATAAATTACAACGTGTGCTATTTTTCAGGTATAGGAAACTTGCACTTGCGGCGATTGTACCTGGTTTGTTTGCATCGTCCACACTTTATAGTTTTCGTTTCCTCTCCACACGTGGAATTATAAGCTTTTTGGGTCTTTCAATTGACCTCCTTTGTCCTGGGGGTTTAATTTGCGCACAATACTCCTTGAAGCCTACTAAAATTTCTTCCCACTCACTCTTGTCATGTACTGGGTACACCGATTTGCTATACGTGGCTTTGTAATTTTGTACCGTGTAGAATGGGAACAGTATGAGTAATGAGGGAGATTGTAGTTTATACATGCTGGCAGGACATGCATGCAAGGGTACCCCTTCACGCCAAACTAGTGACATGTACACGAAAAATCACTGAGCTTGACTATATTATTATAATCTCCCACAACATAGTACTCATCTTGAGAAATAGGATGACAGCAAACATCTCGCACCTTCTGCACATGATCCTTTAACTGTTGCTCCGCCCATGGTGTCAATGGCCCTACAAATGATACCACAGATTCTCTTCTCTTATAAAACAGTTCTTGTATCTTAAATCTAACCCCTTCTATCAATTTTGTAACAGGGGATTCGTGTGCTTCTTTGAAGATGGCATCAACACACTCGGAAATGTTTGTAGTAACCAAGTTGAATCTTTTTAATGAAAAGTATGAAGATGCCCATCTCTCGTATCCGATTTCTGCAGCCATGCATGTACTACGGGGTTGGCCATATCGATATCATGCATTTTTCGAATTCAGCCCTTTACATGTCTTCACTGTCTACCTACATCTCCAATGACTTGTCTTTAAAGGTGTCTACCAAGTTTCTGTAGATATTATACACACAATAGCCATGAATTGCACATGGGAAGACCTGGGGAACCTCTTTTAGTAAACCTTTATGTCGATCAGATATAATCAGAAGATCATCCAGAGACCCTATCACATCACTAAGGTAGGTAAGGAACCAATTCCAACTGCTACTGTTCTCTGATTCCCCGATGTCAAATGCAACTGGAAATATATGATGTCCCCATCTAAGGCCGTGGCGATGAATAGGACACCCTTATATTTGCCCTTTAAGTGTGTCCCGTTAATGGCTAATACCCTCCGCAATGATTTTTAAAAACTTCTAATGCATTGCCCGATCACAACAAAACATCGCTCGAACTTGAAAGTCTCTTTGTTAACAAGAAGGGCAGTCACTGTCCCTGGGTTGACCATACTCAACTCATGCAAATACAAGGGGAGTTGATTGTAGGAGTCTTCATAAGACCTCATCACCTGATTAATTGCAAGCTTCCTGGCTACCCATGCCTTCCTATAACTGATAACAATATTATACTTCTCTTGCATGACAAAGATAATAGCACGTGGCCTCAACCCCATGCGTTGCTCAATGCGACTGACAACCAGATCACACGCTAACTTATTGCTTGCTTGCCAGTGATCGCTCCTCATCCATGACATGCCACACGTGTGATTTGACGTAAAAGTCCGTACCTTGAAAATTTCGCAATCAGTCATGCGAGATGCATGGACCCTCCATTTGCATTTATCTTCAAAGCACACAACCGTAAATCTCCTAGAATTTGAGTACAGTATCCTATACTGAAATTTATTTTGAATGGCAAATTGGCTTAAAGCATATTGGCACCGACTCTTATCCTTAAACATTTGCCCAACGGCTATATCGATCGATTCAGACAATGAATCCATATATTCTAGCATTGCTGCATTAGTGAATCCAACATCATCAAATGGCATAGAAACTTGACGAGTGTTGAAGTTTGATGTTTTGGGAAGGTCTGGATGCGGGATGTCGCTTTCAGGATTGATATCTTCGGGCGGTGGATGATGACGACAGATCTGCTGTTGTTGTTAGAGGCGGTGCCATGTAAATATAAGTGAGGTCAAGGTCACGTGCACCACTGACTTGGCTGCTCACAAATTTTGATGTTTGTGGCGACTCAGGCAGTTGATCATTTGTTCCTCCTACTTGTAATGGATTTGGCTTATATTCCAATTCCACACCATGCTCTTCTACCACAACGTCCATGTGTGTTGTCATATTAATGTATTGGATTGTCTCGATGACTAAAGGGATGAATTTTTTTCAAATGCTCCAACTGTGTTTCCAGGAACTCTCTGACGTCATCGTCGTCCTCAAGTACAGTTGGAGGGATTGATTTATTGGAGGAGGGATACAAAACTTTCATCATAATATCACAATCTGTTGGTGTACTCTTAATAATCTTGTACATTTTGGATAGAAGTTCCTCGTACGTTGTATCAGCATCTACCGAAATAGTTTTCGTACTTCCACTCGTGTACATCCATTGCTTGTTTTCATATTCTAACTCCTCGCCATAGCAACAGATGATTCTCGTAGCCACTATCTGGAAATCAATACAATGACAAATTATCAATAAATCGTTAAACAACGGAAGCTTGCCATAAGATAAAACTCAATTAAATAATAGAAGACCGAAAACTCGCTTTCCCTTATAGATGAGAATGATACAAAGCTTAAGGAAATAAAGAGTAAGCAATGCATTAAATTTTCACTTAAACAACCATAGCTTATATAGATTAGGCCTTCTACGAATGATTTCGTATTGTATTTTGTTAAATTAAGGCAATCTACCATGACATTGAGTGGGGTAAACTAGAAAAATGAGCGAGACAACGTAGAAATTGAGCAGGGCAAATATGAAATTCAGAGGGGTAAGCATGAAATTCAGCGGGGTAAACAATAAATTGAGTGAGGTAAACATGAAATTCAGTGAGCATAGCATGAAATTGAGTGGGGCAAACTATAAATTAAGTTATGCAAGAAAATATTAAATCTAGTGTATGTAATCCCCATCAATGAGTAAAATTTAATAAGCCCAACGCATGAAATTGATTAAGCCTAACACATACGCATCAACTTGCATTAAATTGATCTTAGCTAGCATCAAATAAGTCCATCAATAAATTCACTGAGCTAGCCTCAAATAAACAACCAGAGCTCATATGGATTAGGGCTTCAATAATGCGAATGATTTCATATGGTACTCGTTTAATTTTGTGATCCTAACTATCATGACATTGAGCGAGGCACGCATGGAACTTGATCAATGCAAACTAGGAATTAATCGAGAGAAGTATGAAATTTTAGCACGACCATCTAGAAACTATGTGAGGTAAGCATTAAAATTGACCGGGGCAATGTAGAAAATTGAGTGGGGTAAACTGATAATTTAGCGGGGCAAACTAGAAATTGAGCAGGGGAAGATGAAATTGAGCGGGGCAAATATGAAATTCAACGGGGCACCTAGAAATTCAACATGGGAAATATGAAATTGAGCGGCGCAAACTAGAAATTCACCGGGGTAAAAATTAATTTCATCGGGGTAAACTAGAAATTGAGCGGGGGAAACAGGGAATTGAGCGGGGCAAACATGAAATTCAGTGGTCAAATTGAAAATTCAGCGGGACAAACATAAAATTCAGTGGGGCAAACTAAAAGTTGAGCCAGGCAAACATGAAATTCAGCGGGGCAAAGTAGAATTTCAGCGGGGTAAACTAGAAATTGAGCGGGGAAAAAATGAAAATGCGCGGGGCAAACATGAAATTCAGCGAGGCAAACATGAAAATTAAGCAGGGCAAAGTAGAAATTGAGTGGGGCAAATTACAAAATTCAATAAGGAAATTGGAAAAATCAGCGAGACAAACTAGAAATTGAACGGAGTAAACAAAAAATTGAGCGGGACAAGCTATAAATTCAACTGTGCAAGAAAACATTAAATCAAGCGAGCGTAGCATGATATTAAGCTGGGCAAACAATATTTCGAGTGAGCATTGCATGATATTGAGTTGGGAAAACATTAAATCAAGCGAGTATAGTATGATATTCAGCGGGGCAAACATTAAATCAAGCGAGCATAGCATGATATTCAGCGGGGCAAACATTAAATCGAGTGGGCATAGCTGATATTAGTGGGGCAAAAGTTAAATTAAGCGGGCATAGCATGATATTGAGCTAGGCCAACATTAAATTGAGTGATCCTAGCATGAAATTTATCGAGGCAAACATTAAATTAACCTTATATAACATGAAATTCAGTAGGGAAAACATTAAATTGAGCGATCCTAACATGAAATTTATCGAGGCAAACATTAAATTGACCTTATCTTATCAACCGTGAAATTAAGCTGGGCAAACATTAAATTGAGTGATCCTATCATGAAATTTATCGAGGCAAACATTAAATTGACCTTGTCTTATCTACCATGAAATTAAGCTGGGTAAACATTAAATTGAGTGATCTTAGCATGAAATTGAGTAGGGTAAACATGAAATTCAACAAGCATAGCATGAGATCGAGTGAGCCCTAACATGGAATTGAGTGAGCTTCAGATGGAATTGAGTGAGTTCCACATGGATTGGACCGATCAATGCATAAAATTAACTAAGCTTAATGGATAAAATTGAGTAAGCCTACCACATGGAATTGATCGAACTTCACATGCAATGTAATTGTACGAGCCGAGCATTTTTTTTAAATGTCTGTACCACCGACTACCATAGTACAAGTCAAATGTAGGTTGAAGAGAGGCGCTTTGGAGTGAGGGAATATTTTGAACCTTTTCAAGGTTTGCAAATGCAGCCAATTCATGGGATTTCACATAACCCGAGCCAAGAAGGAAAATGGCAGACGTAGAATGATGATATCTAGGTGATTCATGGAGATTCGATTAGGAAGATGAGAAGATAACCTCCGTACGTCGGTTTATCGTTGAAAGGGAGTGAAAGGATGTTATTTTGAGGAGGTTTTTTCATTAAGGCAGTGAAAGCAACGGAGTGAAATACGAAAGGAAACAGATTGGCTACTCACCCTGCCACCAGCCAATGGCTGTGGTCGGTGGTCTGTGAGCCCCACCATGATGTATGTGTTTCATACATTCCGTTCATCCATTTTTACAGTTCATTTTAGGGCTTGTTCCAAAAAATGAGAGGGAAATAAATCTCAGGTGGACCACACCATAGGAAGATAATATTGATTGGATATTGACAATTAAAATTCTCCTAAGGCCCAATGAACTGTTTATTTCACTTGTAATCTGTTGATTAGTTCATACAGGCATAGATAAAGGGAAAAACGAAAAATCAACTTCATCCAAAACTTTTATGGCCCCCTAATGGTTTCTAATGGTTGACGCTCATTCAACACTGTTTCTTGTAATGTGGTACACTTGAGATTTGAATATACCTCATTTTTGGTCTCATACCATAAAATGATCTGGAAAAATATATGGATGGCATGGATGAAAAGAATACATCATGGTGGGGCCCACAGACCACCGACTATCAGCCATTAGCTGGTGGCAGGGGGAGTACCGAATCCATTTTCGTGAAAAGGAGGGGTATTTTCATCCTGAAATTCAGTCTCCGTACAAGGAGGTCTAAGTGCATATTGTAAGTTTGTATTGCTTCAAAAAAACTGCTGGATAAAAGGTGGGGTCCACAGTCGTAAATTTCTCCTTTGGCATTCCAATTGCTTGATCTAAGTGTACATCATGTTTAACATAAATTTTATGGGCTACCTTACAAATTTTGTGCTAATCTGACAATAGAAACCATCTAAATATCCACCTTTAATTGGGATGGTCCAAATAATTTACAAAAGAGTACTTCTTTTCAGCAATTTGATCAATCTATTTGTTAGATCTCATCATAGGTTATTTATGATTCTTCATAGTCACTTTTATCAGGAAATCCTAACCATCCCATCTATGGATTGGAAAAGGATGGCTACAAAAATAAGGACAAACAAGGGATGGATTATATTGTAGATAAGCATGATTTTTACGTAGTAGTCCATAAAAATGTGTTGTAGACTTAATAGATCAATTATACTGTCCAAATGATAAATGCAACTAGGAGCACTTTAAATTATGGTGCTCTGAGAGCACTGGACCAGTTCCCATTTTAGTATTCTTGTCAGTGTGAATAAATTGAAGATACTCCATTCCTTCATACAATAAAATACGAGTCTTACTATTAGAGCACTTTATTTCGGAAGCGGATTGTGTAGTAACTCACCACGTTAAGTGTACTGAGTAAACTCTGTGAGATCCACCATGATTTATTCATTTTATCCACCCCGTCCATTCATTTTACCAGGTATTTTTATGGTTTGAGCCAAAAAATGAGGCATATCCAATGTTGAAATGGATCACACCACAGGAAACAGTTCAATTGGTCTACCGTTAAAAAATTCTTGGGGCTACAAGTAGTTTTAGATCAAGTTTATATATATATATATATATATATATATTAATTTTCCCTTCATCTCATCTGGGTCTGTAAGATCTTATGAATGGGTTCAATGACAAATAAAAATCACCGTGGGGCCTAGAAAGGTTTCAACGGTGAAAATCATTATCCCCACTATTTCCAATGGTATGATCTACTTGATATTTGGATATTCTTTATTTTTGGGCTCAAACCCTTAAATTAGATGGAAAAATGGATGGATGGCGTGGATAGACCACATACATTTAAGGTGGGCCCAAATGGGTTTACTCAGTATGATAACAGCGTACTGAGTAAGTTAGTACGTAATCCAAAATAGTAACAGTTCTTTACGACTCCATGGAACATATGTGGATCCTTCAATTCTAATGGGCACTACTTGATATGATCCATGATATGAGACTTGGCTCAAGGGTAGACTGACTCTGTTTCAACACAGAGACCAAGATGAGTGCCTATGTGGTGTGCGTAGGTGGGTGAGTGTGTCGGGTTCCTCAGCATCTAGCCTTCAAATGGCGACTCGAATTTGGTAGTGACCCCTCAAGTATCAGGTCTTGCTACTAATATGTGCTTTGGGCCAACCATGATGCATGTATTTCATCGATGCCAATTTATTTTTTTAGCTCATTTTAAGGCATGAGCCCAAAAAATAAGGCAAATCCAAAACTTAAGTGGAGCATATCATAGTAAACAGTAGAATGCCCCTCATTAAAAATTTCTTAGAACCCATTGCAATGTTTATTTTCCATTAACTTATTAAGTAGGTCATATAGACCTACACAAAGGGAAAACATAAATATTAGCTTAATCCAAAACCTTTATACCCTAGAGAAGTTTTTAATCGTGTGCATCCAATCATCACTGTCATGACCCAGACTCGGAAAATGGGCTCACAAAATTTTTGATCGCCGAATCCGGTGCCGACAGCCTCCGTAGTACCCCATTCTCAGCTCCCAGCGCTCATACACTAGGTTCTGATATTGGGATCTTACAAGGAGGATTTTCCAACGTACGTTTATCTCATAAGAAGCATAACCACAAGTTTACCCAAATCACAAAGGCAATAACATCATTACATATCCACTAACATAAACATTAGAATATAATGCTGAAAGGGAAATATACATATAACGAAAATCAAACCTCTAGAAGACAGCTTCGCACTCCAAGCTTAACGTTGGTGCGACCTAATGCCACCTGCATGCATCTATCGTGCATAAGCTTTATAGAAAGCTTAGAGGGTGGTGTAAGTGTGTGTACAAGGTAAGTGCCAAGTATATAGATATCAAAGTAAGCGGAAATACTGGCAATCCATAAATCGTACAATATCAGAGTAATGTAGAAACATGTTGGTAAGTCCATAAATACCATCAGCCTTATCTAGGCTATGCGATGCAAAAACATAATAAGCCAATATCATATACTAAGGAAGCAATGTAGATCAGCTATGCAATGCGGAGACGTAGTAAGCCAAATATCAGATACTGAGTCCATGAATACCGTCAACCTTAATCAGGTTATGCAATATAGTAGTGTAGTAAACCAAATGTTGTGCTGAGAGTGTAATGCAATATGCGGTGCGAATGAAATGACCTAGCTAGAGTGTGAAGTCAGATAATAGTACGTAGTATCGTAGGTTATAGGGTCCATCACAAGGGAATTCTATCCAAACAATTCCCATACCTAAATTTGAATAGTCAGACTCAATGTGGTAAACTCCTAATCTTAGGTTAATCGCGTGCTCCAACCAAAATCCTGGCCATTGCGAAGATACATATAATAATTAGTTGCGCACCACCAACCCGAGTGGATAGTGAATGAATGAATAAATGAGTATGCAACTCCTACTCAATAAGTCTACATATCAATACCGTACATCTCTGGGATCATCACCGGGGTCTAGTATACTCTATACGTGATCGCCACCCACTGGACGCACAACCACGCAAGTGGAAGAGCTCTCACTATCCGCCTGACCAGTAGTCAGTCAATATCTACCTGGCACCTCGATAACGGACTTGTTTACGAGCTGGTCAAACTCAGCCTACCTATGCCCCCTACCCTTGGGCGGGTAAGGCCACACCCCCTTCCAACCGACCACGACACAGTAGGAGATGCGACGTATTGATATTCAGCACTCGGGCGCTCATGTATCCACTTGATTTAGATGTTGGAGCGTCTCCTGGCCATAGAGGTTTATGGACTTTCACCTAGGGACATCACAATGGGCCTCACTCAAGGGCCACATATACATTACATCGAGCCTCACCATATGGGCCTCATATACATTACATTAGGCCTATTATATGGGCCTCAAATACATCACAATGGCCTACATCACATGGGCCTTACACATTGCAATGGGCCGCATCTCATGGGCTTAATACACATCACAATGGGCCGCTCACATGGGCCTAATATACATCATAATGGCCGCTCACACGAGCCTAATATATGTCACAATGGCCACTCACACAGGCTTAATATATGTCACAATGGGCCGCATCGCATGGGCCTCGTGTGCATCAAGTGGGCCACATCACATGGGCAGCACCAATGGGCATCATATACATCGAGTGAGCTGCATCCACAGGCCGCACCAATGGGCCCCATATACATTAAGTGGGTTGCATCCACGGGCCACACCAATGGGCTCCATATACATCAAGTGAGCCACATCACATTAGCCGCACCAATGGGCCTCATATACATCAAGTGGGCTGCATCCACGGGCCGCACCATTTACACCATTCATCTATTTTAGAGATCATTTTAGAGCATTTCCCAAAAATGAATCATATCGAAAAATCATCTGGACCATACCACAAATAATAGTAGTGATAATGATTTCCACTGTTAAAATTCCATAGGGCCCACCATAGCATTTATTTTCCATCCAATCTGTTCATACGATCACAAGGACCTGAATTAAGTGGGAAAAAAAATTTCATACTGTTCCAAAACTTCTGTACTCCCAAAAAGGGTTTCAATGGTAGACGTTCAATCCTCCACTATTTGCATGTGGTCCACCTGCTAGATTGTATGGATCAATGCATACATCATGGTCTAGGGTCCACGTCAATTAATGGACTGGACGACGTGGATGAAACACTTACATCACAATGTGTACCACCGTCCTACTGCTGGAGGGTGGATGCAACACATGCATCAAACGGTACCCACCGTCCAACTGTTGGACGGTGGATGCAACACATGCATCAAACGGTACCCACCGTCTAGCTACTAGACGGTGTGAATACAACATATACATAGAGGTGGGGGTCCATAGAACTGCTGATGGTAGATGGGGTCCACATGACCCAGATGGACGGTGTGGGATTTAAAGATTAGAGGTGGGTCCCACCGTCCATCCATCTAGACGGTTTGGATAGCTGGTGGGACCCACAAAACTTGTTGTTTTAATACAACAGCTATATAGTTGGTGCAGGGTACTCCAGCCAATTTGCTTCCCATTAGGTGGGTCCCACCATAATATGTTATTATACTATATTATAATATATTTTATATTTATAAGAAATGCACCAGCCAATTCACTTCCCACCATCCAGACAATGGACGATGTGGATTTTAAAATAATTACACCAAGGTGGGTCCCACTCCCACACGTGCCACACCTTAAACAAATCGACGGGGTTGATATAAAACACATTCATTATGGTGGTGGGTCCCATCTTCCAGACCACTGGACGGTGTGGGTTCTGCACATGCGAGGTGGGTCCACACGTGTGGCCCACCAGATATATACATAATATATTATATATATTTACATATATATATATATATATATATATATATATATATATTATTTAAAGCCTATGACCCTTTCCAATCTGGATGGACGGTGAGGATTCAACACATCCATCATGTGGGACCATGATCTGGATGGTCTAGATGACCCATGTATGTCATGGTGTGGGTCTACGGACGGCGTGGATAAAATACGTACTCCTTAGGTGGGCCACAACATGAAAGAGAGAGAGAGAGAGAGAGAGAGAGAGAGAGAGAGAGAGGGAGAGAGAGAGATAGAGAGAGAGACGATGTAATGGAGGGACCCCGCCACTATGGGCCCCTCTTAGATCACAACACACACATCAAAGTGGGTCCCATCATAAGTGGACCCTCAAATGGAAATCAACGATGGATCCTTAGCTCCTAGGCCCTCCCTTTAATGGAGGATATGAGGATTGAATGGTGGAGATGGGTGATTAGGGGAGCAGGAGGTGTGCCACACCTAGCTTCTCCTTCTCCCTTAAAAATGCTTGGACATTCCTCTCCCTTAGATTACTTGGGATGGAGTAAGAAATGAGAGAGAGAGGAGTGGTGTTGTAAATGGAGGGTATGGTGCTTGTTGACTTGTTGGTAAGAAAGGAATGGGATGGGTATGGGTGTTGTTAACTTATGGGTGAGACAGGGATGGGTAAGTGATGGGTTGTACTTGACTTGTACATTGATTGATTGATGTGAAAGATTATACAGATTCTCTCAGAATTCACAACGCGCGACGTTTTCCTCGAAATAAATGCGGGCTCACAACTCCTGGCCTGGGTATTGCATCAGTGCGTAAGACGCATCGTTGGAACCGCGACGACGGTGCGGTCGCGATGGTACAAGTTTCAAGTCGAGCTGACTCAGATCTATGGAGTGCGACTCAGGGTCCCGTGCAAATGCTGATTACAGGTCATGGGTTGCCAAAATTTGACAGGGAGGATCACGGGAGTTTACAGAATGGTACGACCTAGGATACGGGTCTTACAATCAGTGTTTCCCGTGGTGTGGTCCACCTGAGAATTGTAAACAACCTCTAAAATGAGCTGGAAAATGGATGGAAAGCATGGATAAAATAAATACATTAATATGGGGCCCACAACACTAACCAGTACCACCCACCTCGATATGGGAGGGTTCACTATCGAATTGAATCCTTCAAATGGATGCTGGGAAGAAAAACTATCCATAGTGTTTTTAGACCAAGACGGCCAAATTCAACCAACATTGTTGAATTTGTTATTTTTTGACCAAGACGACCGAATTTAACTAAAATGAATGAATGTACCAATTTTCAACTAAGACCGCCAAATTCGATTAAGATGGAAAATTTTTGCTAGTTTTCAACTAAGATGGACGAGTTTGGACAAGCTGAACAACTTTGATGTTTTTCGATCAACATGGTCGAGTTCATCCAACAAGGCCAAAATTGATGTTTTTACATGGCTGAATAGTCACATTTAATGTGCCAAACAACAAATTAATTTTGTATTGACCTTTTACTAAAGGTGAAATGATACGGGATTAATGTTGTACCCTATTTCTAACCGTTCTTACGATACCCGATTGGAAAGGACATGTGGTATATCAAGAGAAAGATATAGAATGCTAAAGATTTTAAGTGTAAGGCTCATATCCTAGTTCGTACCATTCCTTAGACTTTCATGATCCTCTCCATCGAATTTTCACGAGCTGTGACCTGTGATTGGCATTTGCACATGACCCTAAGTTACATCCCCTAATCTGAGTCAACTCGACCTGAGACTTGTACCCTAAAGACCGAGCTGTTGCGCGATTCCAATGCCACGACTTGTGCACCGATGCGATACCCAGGCCAGGAGTTGTGGGCCCATGTCTATTTCGATGAAAACGCCATGCATTGTGAATCCTGAGAGAATCTCTACCCAAACATCACATCAATCAATCAATCGCTAGTCAAGTACACAACCCATCACTCCACCCATCACACCCATCCCTCTCTTGCACAAGCCATCCCCAAAGTCAACTCTTCCTTACAACACCCATCCCTTTCATCCCATCTTTCTTACAACATCATCCCTCTCTCCCATCCATCACTCCATCCCATCTTATTCTCCACTATTTCCCAAGATACCATGAGAGAAAATTTCTAAGGGGAGAAAGAAGCCAAGAGAGGATCCATCTTCCTACCCCCTCATCTCACCATCCAACCATCCAAACTTCATCATCCACCATCAAAGGAAAAGCTTAGGAGCCAAGGATTCCAAGGGGCTAAAGAAGAAGACAATCAGTGGGTGATCTAGGATTTTCACCATGGATTTGTATGATTTGAGGGCCCACTTTTGGTGGGACCCATTTAATATATGCATTGTATCATGTATAGGGAGGGCTTATAGTGGTGGAGTCCCTCCCCTCCACACATCTCTCTCTCTCTCTCTCTCTCTCTCTCTCTCTCTCTCTTTCCCCTTTACAGCCCACCTTGATGAATGGATTAGATACACACCATCCATGAGTGGACCACGTGTACGTGGGGCCACCTTAATGTATGTGGTTGGTGAGCCATGTGTACGTGGACCCCACCTTAATGGATGTATTACATCCATACTGTCTAGCCATGGGACGTCCAACAGCCTCTGCTGCTGGGCCGTACGAAGGGAAAATAAATACCAGTTTGATCCAAACCGGGTGGGCTACACTAATGTGGACCCCACCTGGACGCATGTGTTTTTTCTCCACCATCCAAATTGCTAGACGGTGGGTTGCACCATGATGCAAGTGTTTTATCAACACCGTCCATTTAACGGTGGACCCCACTTATGATGTACGTGTTCCATCCGTTCATCCATTATCTAGACGGTGGGCCAGCAACCCAATTACATAGCTGCTGCATTAACATCAACAAGTTCTGTGGCTGATCATGAGGTATGAGTTATGTCCCAACCGTCCGTCCATTTGGCAGGACATGGGACCCACCCACACGTGTTGCACGTGTGGGGTGGGCCCCTACGTTGTTGATGTGTTGTACATCACACTCTCCACAGCTGGACAGTGTTATGTGGGGTGCACCATGATGTATTTGTTATCCACGCCGTCCATCTATTCCTGGCAGCGGCTGCACGTGTGCTGGGTTGGGCTCACCTTGATGTATGTATTCTGTATCCGCATCGTCCAGATATGAACGGTGCTATGTGGAGCCCACGTTGATGTATTGTTTCATCTAGTCGTCCATCTGTGGGACCCACATGATGAATCTGTTTTATCCACACCGCCCATCCTTGGGACGTGTGGACCCCTCGTGACATGTGTTTTATATCCAGCCACGCCGCCTATCTGATTTCTAGACGAGTGGGGCCCACCTTGTGATGTGTTGTATATTCACATCGTCCATTCACATGGCCCCCATATGATGTATGTGTTTGATCCTAACTGTCCATCCGGTGGAGCCCATTTGGAATGTGTAGGGCCCACCCCAATGTGATGTATTTATGGCCCATATAATGAGTCCCGATGTGATGTATATGTGGTCCATCTGTGAGGCCCGATGTGATGTATATGTGGCCCTGTGTGGGGCCCAATGTGATGAATATGAGGCCCATACGATGAGGCCCAATGTGATGTATTTGTGGCCCATATGACGAGGCTCAATGTGATGGATATGTGGCCCATGAGTGAGGCCTAATGTGATGCATATGAGGCCCTTGTGTGAGGCCATGGGCCCACTATATATTAGGCTCTATGTGGGCCACTCCTTGGGAGCAATGTTGGTTAAATGTCCACATTGATAGGCAATGATGGTTAAATGTCCACATTGTGACCTTCCCTTAGGCCTTGCTAAGCCCATTCTCATCCTTCTCTAAGTGGGTTGACCCAAATTATTGGGCCCCATTGATATTTGTATGATCCATCTACTCTCGTTGGGCTATCCCAAGATGTTGGACCCCCATTAGTAATTAGTAGGATTATTTTTTATCTTGGAGTCCATCTACGACTTATTTGGGCCCACTAGGGCATCTAGCGGGCTATATGATAGAATGGAGAAGGAACCCTTTCTGGATCCTTAGGAATATAGGTAGGCTAGCTAGGCCTAACCTTGATATGGGGAGAGTATGTCATTACCATAGATGGTAGGATCTACGATGTCAAATTTGGTATATCCACTGTTTGGGACCAATCTTCACATTAAAGATCAGTCCAGCGGTCCTTCTGTGGACCCCGCCTTGTTTATAGGTCGATTGTAGATACCGATTGTGAGCATGCTTAGCATAGCATCATGATACATGCCCATACGCATCATCTACATGCTTGTTATGAGATGTGATCGACCATTGCATATGCCATTGGGCAGGTTGTTTATGGGACTCCCTGATATGCAGAGTTGTCCCACATGAGTGCACAGTACGTGTAGGATTGATGCATGATTGGATTATATGACTCATGCATCTTGCATTGTGTGATATGGTTACTATATGCCCTAGCGACATCAGGGTCGTGGCCTCTACAAGCATATCATGGATGGCTGGATTAGATAACGAAAATACTTGGTTCTCACATTGTGGACACATAGGATGTCATTGGGTGAAAGTCCCAGAACCTTTTTGGTACCAGGAGGATGCTCTAACGTCGAAACCAAGTGGATGTATGAACACAGGAGGGCTGTACACCAGTAGGCTGTGTCTCCCACTTGGTCATGGTCAGTTGGAAGGGGGTGTGACCTTACCCGCCCGAGCGAGGAAGCAACATCTAGGTTAAGTTTAACCAGCTTAAGGAATCGGTCTGTTATCGACGAGTTGGGCCTGATATTGGTAGGCGGATAGTGAGGTCTCTTCCACTAACCTAGTTGTGCGCTCGGATAAGGGCGGCAAGTTGGTATAGAGTGTACTAGATCCCGGTGATTATCCAGAGTGGGAATTGTACTGATATATGATGCTACAGAGATGAGCTGGATTAATATGAGATTCAGATGAGGATTGGTATGCTTGAGTTGCATCTCACATCGCATGACCTTGGTATGGCCAATAGCATTCATGCCTTGCATCGCATGGCCTTGGTATGACCAATAGCATTCATGCCTTGCATCGCATGGCCATGGTATGGTCGATAGCATTCATGCCTTGCATGGCATAGCCTTGGTATGACTGATAGTATTCATGGATTCGCCAGCATATTTCGCATTACTCTGATATTATATTTTGATCAGGCTTATATCACGCACTCACTTACACCACGCTCTAAGCTTTCTATAAGCTTATGCACGATCATTGCATGCAGGTCACGCTAGGACACCGCAGCAGTACTGAGATTTGAGAGTGCAGCGGACTTCTGGAGCTTCCAATATTGTTATTGTATTTCCTTTTATGCATTGTACTTAAAAAAGTTTTTTATCATAGCAGATTTTGTGATGATGATCTTGTTATAGTTCGTGGGTTATGCCTATGGTTATTCTCCTTATGAATCAAATTTATGTTGAAAATCCTCCTTGTACGATCTTAGGATCGGAACTTAGTATATGGGTGTCGGGAGACGAGAATGGGGTACTATGGAGGCTGTTGGCGCCGGATTCGGTGATCGAGAATTTTGTGAGCTCGGTTTCCGATTCTAGACCATGACATTCAGGGATGCTTGAAGTGCTTTTTTCAGAATCACAACAATTAAGATGAAAAGATAGGAAGTAGTTGAAAAGAATTCAAAAGTAAAGCAAGTAGCCGAGAGGCATATAGGAGGTTGATTGAGAGGGAAAGCAAGAAAAAACCTTGATTGACAAAGTGAAGTAAGCGGTCGATAGTCGTATAGAAGCGAAAAGAGTGATCAATAGGTGTCCAAAAGCAAACCTAGTGATCATGGGAAGCTAGAAAATGGAATGTGCCCGAGAAGCTTGGTCGAGCGGTCGAGTGGAGTACGAGAGAGCAATTGATGAAAGAGATGCGTCTGATGTGTGGCCGATGATCAAATAATGACCAAAAGCAGAGCTTGGTTGAGAGAAGAGGAACAGTCAAGAAGAAGAAACATCACAAAGAAAATACGAATAATCAGGAAAAAAATGTAATAAAGAGAAGAGGAACAATCAGGAAGAAGAAATGTAATAGAAAGAAAGATCTAAAGAGGCTTTTCGACTATGTAACCGTTGCAATAAATGAAAGAAGGATCTAGAAGAATAAGTTGCAATAAAGCTCTATAAATAACATAGAATCATATTCACAATCCCAAGTGTAGGGTCACGATGTAGTAATAACTCACGAGAACGAGGTCGAATCCATAGGGACTAAACTTGTACGTATTCTGAAAAGAACTAGAGCTAGAACTAAAAAAAATATCTAAATCTAAATATGGAATAAAAGAGAGTAATTGTGAAGGATTTATCAAATATCAAAAGTGAACTAGAACACCAAGGATCCACTTGCAGTGATCAGGTAGCCCTCTTACCTGATTCAAGTACCACAATTGGAATTGGAGTCCTATCTTATCCAATTGGAAGATATAATAATTAAGATTAAATTTGAACTTTCCTTGACCTAATTTTCAATGGAGGAGGAATTGTGATAATTGGAAGGGATTCCATCACTAAACCATGCCCATGGGACGATGTCCAACAACAGGATTTACCAATCCCATAATCTAAAAATCAGGAAAAGAAGATACTCAAAGCTATTATAGATCTACTATAATTTGAGTCACAAGAAATCATTAAAAACTGAAAGTATTCATTAAATATCAAATTATAATCAAAGAAGGTTCAACATAAACATGAATCTAAGCAAAAGAAACATCCCATCACGCTACAAGCTTCACCTCTTAGCCCTAGCTAAGAGATTTAGCTAACCATAGACATGATTGGACCAAAGTCTCTTAAGAAAAATATGAAAACAACTAAGAAAGAAGAAGAAAAACTCTTGGCGACGGCTTCTCCACCCTTTTGCTCCACTCCTTAAACCCTAGAAGATGCCTAGGAACATCATTGGGAGTTCTATTTATAGTTGTGGAAGTCCAACTTTCGCTCTTAGTTGGAAAACTCTAGAAATTGCCTCAAAATTATGTAGTTTGCTAAAATAGACTTCACTCTGCAGTTTACCAAAATAGACTTCACTCTGCACAATTTCACAGAATGACTCAGAGTTTCAAAATATGTTTTTTCAGGATGATTTCAGGATTCCTTTTCTTCACTTCAAATCTTTAATTCTCTTCATTCCTCACATGGTTTTCTTGGATCTTTGACATGTGAATTCTTCAATCTTGGTCTCCTAAGATCCATCCCCTCCCTTGGTGATTCTTGAGCATCAAATCCATGCTTTTAGCACCCTTTTCAATCCATGCTCTTAAATTCACCTTGCAACACAAACATGAGTAAAATAGAACATTGAGCATTATATGTTTATAAAACCAAGATATAAATGAGGGATAATATGCAATATTTGACCCTTAACACAATCCCCAACCAGCATTTTGCTAATCATGAGCAAAGTATGCGTGAAATAAATCTCAATCCTTAATGTCTAAAACCTCTCTAGAAAAATAATCTTTTATACACCTAAGTATGAATGAGTAGAATTAAGTTACGAAAGTGGAGTTTTGAAAACTTGGAGCCAAACCATATAAGCAACTAATTAAGTAAATTCTTTGTCCATTAAATCGAGCATAATTTGCATATCAAGTTTTTTAATGTGCTCAGTTAAAATCAACTTACTTCCTATACGAATACTATTAGTTCATCATGTTACCCATACTCATCACTTCAAGATCAGTTTGAAACTCAAGTACTGATTCCAAACTTATCCCCTTTTCCTTCTTTTTCAAGTCTTTGATTTTATATCAATGGTTAATTTTTTATTTTTACATTCTTTTCCATATTTTTCATTCTTTTTATTCTTTTTCATGACCACTTTATCGATCTCTTATTTTTTTTAACTGGTTCTTTTCTTCTTTTAAGGTGGATAAAATTCTCTAGACTCAATTCTCACCATCTATCAATGATTCACATACTAACAATCAGAACTTCAGCATGTCTTATAAAAGACAAATTAAATGTGTCTTGTGATTTATGTTAACATGATATTCAAACTATCTCTTAATCAATTGAGCACAAGAACTTAGGTGATAGATAACTTAGTTGATCAAACTCCAAGATAACTTAGTTGATCAAACTCCAACAATCTAAAATTCAATATCTATTTTTATCATACCCAATGCATTTTTAAGCACACAATTCATCGCTTCCTAAATAGATTTCAACTTGAAACATTGAAAAATTTTTAAATATCTTCTCAAAACTGAGAAAACACTGATTAGTTCACCTAATCCCCTATCCCTAACTAAAAAATCTACATTGTCCTCAATGTAAAATAAATAAGCATGTAATACAAAAGAGGTAATGAAAAGAGAAGGGAACTGATGGAAAGGAATACTTGAAGAAGGAATTTTGAGGCTTTTCGAATGGTCTTAGTGTGAAGATGGGTTAACATAAAAATTAAACCAATAAAAAGCAAACTATCCTAAATAGTGGGAAGAAAACTATCATAAATAGTGAAAAATAGGCTATCCTTATCCTAAATCATATGAAAGTAAATAAATCTACCTACACCTCTGTTAGAATAGGAGGTCAATCCTAGTAAACAGGGTCAATCATATGTATTGACATGTCATCTGAATCAAAATTTTCAATTAATGACTTTAAATGATGTCCATTTACTTTGAATTCATTGTCATTGTTTGGATTTTGAATCTCAACAGCCCCATGAGGATAAACATTAGCAATAGTGAAAGGGTCGGTCCAACGAGATCAGAGTTTACCCGGAAAAAGGTGTAACCAAGAATTATACAAAAGGACTTTCTGACCCAGTGTGAATGATTTTCGAAGAATGTGTTAGTCATGAAACACCTTCATCCTGTCCTTGTAAATTCTTGAGTTCTCATATGCATCATTTCATATTTCTTCCAGTTCATTCAACTGAAGTTTACGCAGTGAACTAGCGTTGTCCAAATTAAAGTTCATATTTTTAATTGCCCAATAGGCCCTAAGTTCCAACTCCACAGGCAAGTGGTAAGCCTTCTCATAGATAAGTCTAAAGGGAGACATTCCAATAGGGGTCTTAAATGCAATATGGTAAGCCCATAAAGCGTCGGTCGATTTGGATTGACCAGTCCTTACGGTTAGGGTTAATCATTTTCTCCAAAATATATTTAATTTCCCTATTAGAAAATTTGGCTTACCCACTTGTTTGTGAGTGGTATGGAGTGCTCACTTTGTGGGAGATGCCATATTTCTTCATTAAGTTTGCAAATGGCCTATTACAGAAATGTGAACCTCGATCACTAATGTTGGCTTAAGGCATTCCGAACTGAGAAAGGATGTTCTCTTTTAAAACCTTAATGACCGTTTGATGATCATTGTTTTGGCACGGGATCGCTTTGACCCATTTAGTGACATAGTCTACCGCTAGTAAAATATATAAATTTCCAAAAGATTAAGGGAATGGTCCCATGAAATCGATGTCTTAACAATTAAATGCTTCAACGATCTTAATGGGGTTCAAATGCATCATAAGGCATCATATTTTGATGGGACAATGCTCCCAATTTCTGACAACACTCACAAGCTTTGTAAAACTCTTGAGTGTCCTTGAATATAATGGGCTAGTAAAAGATGCACTGCAAAATTTTTGCCATCGTCTTTTTAGCAGAAAAGTGACCACCACAGGCCTAAGAATGACAGAAGGAGATGACACTTTGGTGTTCATTATCTGGCACACATCTCTTTAAGATTTAGTCTGGGTAATATTTAAACAAATATGATCATCTTAGAAGAACTTGCATACCTCGGCGAAAAATTTCTTCTTATCTTGCGCAGTCCAATGTGTTGGCATGAAACTTGTGGCAAGATAGTTAACAATATCCATAAACCAAGGTGAATGGAAAATAGATTTTCATTAGGGAACATGTCATTTATATTCGTTGTCTCAAGGGAATTGGATAGGTCAAGGTGGGAAAGATGGTCAACCACTACGTTCTCTACTCCCTTTTTATCTTTTATTTCCAAATCAAATTCTTAGAGTAGGAGGATCTATCTTATCAAGTGAGGATTAATATCATTCTTAGAAAGAAGACACTTGAGTGTGCATGATCTGTGTAGATGATGATCTTGGATCCGATCAAGTAGGACATAAATTTATCCAAAGCGAATACTACATTTAAGAGTTCCTTCTCCATAGTTGAGTAATTCACTTGGGAAGGATTTAGAGTTCTACTTACGTAGTGTATAACATAGGGCTTCTTCTCTTTTCTTTGCCTAACACTGCCCCAAGAGCATAATCGGACGCATCACACATAATTTCAAAAGGAATGCTCCAGTCAGGTGGCTGCATGATAGGTGCAGTGGTTAACATGCCCTTGAGCTTAAAAAAAGCTTCCTGGCATTTCTTAGTCTACTCGTATGGTACATCCTTCTGAAGTAGATTGCATAAAGGACGAGAGATGTGACCAAAGTCCTTTATGAATCTCCTGTAAAATCCAGCGTGTCCTAAAAAGGATCGCATGTCTTGTATGTTCTTAGGTGGAGGTAAGTTAAATATAAGATTAATCTTAGCCTTTTCTACCTTAATTCCTTTGGACAAGATGATATGTCAAAGGACAATCCCCTTACGAACCATGAAATGACACTTCTCCCTATTTAATACCAAATTCTTTTCCTCACATTGCTTCAGCACACATTTAAGATTCTCCAAATAATCGTTGAAAGATGGACCAAAGACAGAGAAGTCATCTATGAAGACCTCTAAATATTGCCCCACCATGTCATTAAAAATACTCATCATGCATCACTAAAAAGTGGTGGGGGCATTACACAGTCCAAATGGCATCCTTTGGTAAGTAAAGGTGCCAAAGGGACATGTGAATGTGGTCTTTGTTTGATCTTCAAAGGTTATTTCTATCTGGTTGCAACCTGAATATCTGTCAAGGAAACAGTAATAAGAATGACCAGCTAGCCTTTTCAAGATTTGATCAATAAAGGGCAAAAGAAAGTGATCCTTCCTTATGATGGTATTCAATTTTTTGTAGTCAATGCACATTCTCCAACCAATAGTAACTTTAGTTGGCACAAGTTCATTATCGGCATTGGCTATGATGGTGATTTTAGACTTCTTAAGAACCACCTAAGTTGGACTCACCCATTGGCTATCGGATATAGGGTAATGATACCCACATCCAATAGCTTAAGAACCACGGCCTTTACCACTTCCTTCATGTTTAGATTTAATCTATGTTGTGGTTGCTGGGAAGTCTTCGCATTATCCTCTAGATAAATGCAGTGAACACAAATCAAATGGTTAATTCCCTTAAGGTCCACAATCGACCATCAAAGGGCTCCTTTGTGTTCAATGAGAGTAGAAATAAGCATACTCTCCTATTTTTGCTCAAGGTAAGAAGAAATCACCATGAGGTATGTCTCATCTTGACCTAAATAGACATATTTCAAATCGAAGGGTAAAGGTTTTAAGTTAAGCTTCAGTGCCTTGAGGTTACACAGCAGAGGCACTATATCCATTCGGGGTAATTCTTCAAATTGTGGCCTCCACCGGTTAACTTCAAGTACTAACACAGTATCAAGCATGACACCGATCTCCCTAATCATATCATCATCTAAATCATGGGAGTGGGCCAAGCATGTCTCTAAAGGGTCAGAGGATAAGGTCATCAGAGTTTTATCTTCCACGAAAGAATCAATCAAGTTAACATCATGTGTATCATCATCATCCTCTACCTATTTGCTCATATTGAAAAAGATTTTGAGCTCCATTGTCATATTCCCAAAAGACAAATTCATGACTCTATTCCCATAATTGATGATTGCATTTGATGTAGCAAGGAATGGACGACAAAGGATGATAGGAATTTGAGTGCTCATATCCACGATGAGTTGAGTTTTAGGATGATAAAATCTACTGGATAGTAGAATTTGTCAACCTGGACCAACACATCTTTAATTATCCCTCTCGGCACATGAACTGAGCGATCGACCAGTTGTAATATGGTCTAGGTGGGTTTTAATTCACCTAGACCCAATTGTTCATAGACCGAGTATGAGATCAGATTTATGCTCGCTCCTAAGTCAAGAAGTGCATGCTCAATCTAGTAATTCCCAATTACACAGGCAATGGATGGGCTACGAGGATCTTTGTACTTATGTGGCACATCTTGCTTTAGCATGCCAATCCCTTTTTCTATTAAGAAGATTTTCTTTTGAATGTTTTACCGTTTATTGGTTGTACATAAATCTTTTAGAAATTTGACATATGAAGGTATTTGTTTTATGACATCCTGTAGAGGAATGTTGACTTTCACTTGATTAAGCACATCTAGAATATCTTGAGAGTTAGAGAGAGGTTTTGGTGTTATCAACCATTAGGGAAATGGAGCAATCGATTTGCTTTAAAGTTCCAGTTTACCTCATGTGGAGCATTACTAGGTCTATCAGTCTCATCTACATCCATGTCCTTAGGCTTCTCAGCCCTTACCAGAATAGTTTTGTCAATTATCTTCCCACTCCTAATAGTGATGATAGACTTAGCTTGTTCTATTGGATTTGAAGAGCTTGGTTCCTTAACTCCATATTGCAGTTTAGGATTGGGGATAGGTTGGACTGGAAGCATCCCTTTTTCCATAACCGTAACGCATGAGTCTATCTTTTGTATAGCCTTTGTGATTTCTTGTAAGGCTTGAAGAGTACTTTGCTAGATGAGCTCTTGAGGATTTTGAACCAATTCCTCTTGAGGTTTCCCTTGATTTAAGAATTGATTAGGGATTCCTTGAGGTGTAACAGATTGTCCATTCCTCCAACTGAAATTCAGATGATTTCTCTAGCTTGAGTTGTATGTATTCGAAGTGAGTCCCTGGAAAGGCCTTTGGTAGTTGTCTACGACATTTGATTGCTCATTCAATATTTCTTGAAACGCAGGTATTGTTGGGCAATTTTCAGTTCTATGAATGTTGCAAGCACAAATACCACAGACAACTTCCATATCCTTATCCTTCCTAAGTTTTATGGTCTCAAGTTTCCTTGTGAGACTAGCCACTTTAGCATTGATATCATCTTCCTCTTTCAAAAGATATATTCCACCTCTCTCCTTTGATTGAGTAAGCTTAGACGTGATGCTCGTTATTGGGGAGATGTCCCATGATTGTGTGGTTTCAGTAAGTTTATCAAAGTAATCCCACACTTCATTAACATCTTTGTTAAGGAATTCCCCATTGCACATTATCTCGACAAACTGGCCACTACCAAAAAAATTACCAAAGGTTACGGACTATTCTGGTTTTTAGCTACGGATATAAATCATAGCTTAGTTACTATGGCTTAAAACTATAGCTAAAACTATCCAAACCGTAGCTAAAAGCTAACTCTGCCAGACGTACATACAACCTTGGATAGCCCCATAAGAGATTCTACGAGGCCCATTAAAATGTGTGCACTCCATCTAATATATCTATCCATTTTTAAAGAGTATGTTAGGGTAAGAACCCAAAAAAGAAAGTAGATCGAAAGCTCAAGTGGACCACACGGTAGGAAAGAGTGGAGATTAATCCATTGATCGATGGTGTGGTTCAATTAGACCTTCGATTTGCCTAGATGTTGGGTGCATTCCGTATAAAAAATTATAAAATTAATGGACAGAGTGGATATATCAATTGCATCAAGATGGACCCTACAAAGCCCTTGAAAAGTCCATCCGTCCAGATCCCATTAAATGTGCACCCCTAGAGTGCTGGTTACGGATTATACAATGCATACGGTCATATTGGCTTTTAGCTATGGTTAAAAATCGTAGGAGGACCGTATCAGGCAAAAATGCAGAAAACCGCGCTACCTTTTATCTTTTCCCCTCTCACGAAAAGTTCATTTCCCTCTGTCCAACCCTATTCCCTCTCATGTCCATCCCTCTCTTTCTCTCTCTCAATCTCCCACACCCCTCTTCTCTATCTCTCTCAATCTCATCCACCTCGTTGGGCCCAACGTAAAAAACCTCAAGGAATCTATCGCCATGGACCAGACCGATTTCGCACGCCTCACCGACTCAATGACCGAGTTCGTCGAGGCCAAGACCAAGCTCTCCATGGGCTACATCAAGCCCCCGCCGATCGTGTCTAGGAACCAGCTACTCTTTCTCGTCGTCCTTTTGGTAACATCGATTCCGTTCATGATCAAGAAGGTGATTGCCAGGGAAACCCTTCTCCATGATTTGAAAGTTTGGATAGCATTCACCATCTTCATCTATTTCTTTAGCGTCTCAGGGGCAATGCATAACATAATCCAGATGATGCCCCTATTTATGATGGACCAGAATGATCCGTCAAAAATAAATTTCTTCTATCAAGGGTCAGGGATGCAGCTTGGAGCAGAGGGATTTGCAGTTGGGTTCTTGTATACGGTGGTGGGGTTGTTGTTGGGGTTTGTGATGCACTTCCTGGTGCGGGTCCAGAATGGGACTGTCCAGTGGGCATTCATGTTTGTGGCAATCTTGGTTTCGTTCTGGGCAGTGAAGAAGGTGGTGTATTTGGATAATTGGAAGATAGGTTATGGGATCCATGGGTTCTGGCCATCCAGCTGGAAATGAGAGTAGGCTGCATTTAGATGCGTATCTTGAAATTTTCGGGTAAGGATTTTCTGGGTCAAAGTGGATTCAGTAGTTTTGTTATGAATTTTGTTGGATGAAATGATTTTGACCTGTTGATTATTATGTTTTGATGATAGTCTTACTTGGGATGTCATAAATCTTAAATAGACGTTAGAAAACTTGCTTTGATTAATGATTTTAAAAAAAATAAAAAAATAAAAAAATCTCACACGTCCCTTTTCTCTATCTCTCTCTCAATCTCTCACGCCCCTTCTCTCTCTCTCTCTCTCTCTCTCTCTCTCTCTCTCTCTCCTGCGCCCCTTTTCTCTCTCACTCCAGAAGACATCTCGGTAACAAATTCAGAACTTGGTAAGCTTCGAATATGAATTTTTTTTCCTTTCATATTTGTGTATGTGGATCTTTCTGATTACTTCCCTTGCATCCTTTTTTACTTCCAATGCAAACTTAAAATGTAAGGGAAGCCGAAATTTGGAGTTCCAATTGCCGGTGGTCTGACACTTCACATTGAAAGAACTGCATTCTGGCTCACATGAAAGAACGACATTTTGTCTAGGTCATCCGTCTTGCCGGTCCCAAGCCCAGGTAAAGGAGGAGGGAGAAGGCTTCAAGGTGAGCTTAGCCCTTTTTTATTGTTTTTCCTTGATGTTAGTAATTCCGTTTGATATTTACTTTTGTTCATGTTGTGGGCTTTGCAGCAAAACTTGGAAAGCTTAAAGATCATCTCAAACAACTGGAGAATGAATTTGTTAAGTCTCTAGGAGGAATGAATTTGTTAATTCTGGATGATGTTGAAACAGAACAAGTGCTTCAATACCAATTAGATGGTGTAATGCTTTATCTCTTCGGAAACATTTTGAAATAGACTTTTGCAGCCATGCACTAAATGATGTTGGTAAATTTTGTTTTGCGATAAATGGATCATATGAAGATCGTGGCTGGCCAATGCATGTCAAACCTTTGCTGACCATGGTTGACCTATGGTTATTCATCATGGCAAAAAAAATTTCAGAGATATTTTGGAGGGATATTTGGATCATAGAGTACATGAATGGTGCAATTAAGTTGTATTGGATAGTTGTATAGTTCTTTTTGTACTTGTTAAGGTATTTTCTTCATTTGAAGGTATAGGAAGCCTATGAACTCATTTTCAACTATATTCAGGCCTGTTTTGGAGATCAAAACACAAGATTTGATATATTTAAATGAGATCAAAACTCATTTTCAAGGTATATTTAATACTCAATTCTACAGTTAACTCCAATAGCTACACTGTCAATCCACTATTGAAAGCCTCCCTAGCCTCTAAACTGCTTCCATGCTCCCTTTTTCTGGGTTCATTTCTACTAGATATTTAACTACATTCCTCTTTCCTTTTGTGAAGATTACACTCAATACCATGTAAAGCAGGATACACCCTCCTCTTTTCTTTGCTGGAGAGGTGGTATTTTCTATCCTGCTTTAGTTTAGAAAGCTTTAAGTCCATCCATAAGGCCCACTCATGATGTCCAAAAGTTGATTTCTTTATAGGTATTGAATATTGATGGCATAACTGGTGGGTTTAACTTTCAGGTAATATTTGTTTTTTGAGGAATTACATGATCCTTGGGCACACTCCTCACTGGGTCCTCTTCCTTTTGATGGGTAGCTTGGTATCTTAAATGCTACTCAATCCCAAGTACATACAACATACTGGCCCATTTATGAGAAATCGTCCATGAATCTGACTATGCGACCAAGCTAAAGTAGGCCCCTATTGCGATGTCTAGGCAGCTGAATTGTCTAGGCATGCCCCAATTGCGACCAAGCTAAAGCAGGCCCCAGTAGCTCTCAAACTATAGTTAACCTGTCTTTTATTCTCTAGTTTGTGATTGTTGTAGATGATGAAAATGGTGATGAGGAAGGAGATCTTATCACGGAAGCATCTCTTAGAAGTTTGAAGTCATTTTCTTAAGGGTGATGTTGTCTGTTGAAAATAACTGGTATTTTTATGTTGTTGAGATCTATTTACCTTTAAACTTACATATGTGCCATGTGTGTGGTGGAATAATTGTCCCAACTTATTGAGTTGTGGCAATAGAAGTTGTTATCTAGCCCTTTTCTCAAAGGTTTTTGCTAAGACCATGCATGGGTGCCCATGATGCATAAGGTACTCATTCCCTAGCTTCTGGAAATGAATCATCATCATCATCAACATCTATAATCAATTTTTAGCAATTGGTTTAGGTTTTTGAAGCTATGCATAAAGTTTGAGAAATGGATGATTTTGACTTTTCTGCTTTGCTGAAAAACATTTTTCATGTAGTACAGCTGCTAGGAATCCTAGTTTCTAAAAACAAAAGAGAACAATTATAAATTCGGATTTGAATCTAAATCATAGGATTCAAATCATAGAATTGTAGGATTCATCTAGATAAAAGAGATTCAAGATGGGATTCAAATCATTCTGCTTAAGTTCAGCTCAAATCATAAGTTGTAAATCAACTATGATCAGAAGTGATTGATTTGTGTAGCCAAGTAAGCATGAAAAAATAATAATAACGATTTCTAGTTCCTGTAATGAAGAGAGTGGCCCTTAAATTGCAGTCAGGTCTCTTTTTAGTCCAACTTAAATCTAGTGGACTTGCAATTTGGAGCCTAATCCATCACAAATAGAACTTCATTTTTCTACTCAGACTAATAATTGCCAATTCCATATAATAGTGCATCCAAATGCTATTTAAGTATATCACCATAAAACATCTTACTAAAATTTAGGCTTTGGATAGTTAAGTGGTCTAAAGAAACTGATAGTTCCATAGAACATCGATATGACAGTCATGATAAGGGTCATCTTGAACTTCGAAATTAGTTCCCACGAATCTTAAAATGCTAAAAAAAATACTTGTACTTGATCTTTGGGTGGGACATTCATTTCTGATCATGTGGGTGGGACATGCATTTCTGATAGTGTAGTTTGTGAATTTGATGTAAGAATAGTCTCAACTAGATTTGAAATTCTATTAATTGCTTCTTCAAGGAAATCTTCAATTGAAAGATTTTGATATTAAAAAATTAGCAGGTGGGGTCTCTAAGAAGCTGTAACTGAAAATTTCCTTGAAATCCATCTCTTTTGGGCCGGGAAAGGGACTTGCTGTATACCTAATCAAGGTACTTTTGGTCCATCCATTTTGGCCATCAGTGTCACTCTAGGTAATATATCCAGGACTAAATATTAGAATTAAATTCTACAAATTTCTAACTGTTTGATACTAACAGATGAATATCCATATCCTTTTTTTTCTTTTTTTTTTTCTTCTTTTTTAATTTAGATTTCATACCGACTGTTACAAGTCCGCTTGGTTGGGGAAAGAAAAGCAAGACTGGTTTGATCATTGGGATTATAGTTGGTGTTGGCACTCTAAGCTTTATATCCATTTTCGCAGTTTTTATCTGGAGACACAGGAGAAGGGGTATTGGTGAAGATGAAGGTAATGCCAATATTGCTAAACTAGGGTGCATTTGGATGCTCAACTGAAGTGGATTACCATTCATTCAAATCATTGCAGAGGAATGGCCAAAGTTGGGGGTGATGCTGTAATTGCAATTCCATGTATACCAACTTGAAATGGTCGCAATTGCAATCTTGACACTAACCATACTTGGTCACTTTCTGTTTTATTGAAATGGATTATTGCGATTCAATTCAACTGAGCATCCAAACACAGCCTAATCGATATGCATTGAAACTCCAACTCAGACACTTGTAACTTAATTGGCGGAATATAGTCTTCCGTCTTAAACAGGAGAAATTACAATTTTGTTCCAAAAAAACTTCTTGTGGTCAATTGGCTTTCTTAGGCCATATTCAGATGTCCAAGAGGGCAGGATTCCATTCCGCCCAGGTCAATATCCACAATATTTCAAACATGACCTAAAACATCCTAGATATTGACTTGGGGCAGAAAAAGTGGATAATTGCTACTCTCTATACTGGAGTTTCCATTTTCTTTGTTGTCTCGAACACTCAACGGAATTGATGAACATCTGGTTTGCCAAAATATCCGTTGTGATTGTGATTTAGGGTACATCCAAACACACCCTTAGGATGTGCTTGGACGCACAATTGAATCATATTGCATTAATTAGTGCAGTGGACTGGAAATGGAAAAATTATAAAATATTCATATTAATGGAATATTATTGAAATTGTAATACATTAATTTTGAGGTTGGACTTGAAAGGAGAGTAACTGATTGTCATTACAGTCTGGTTATTTCATCAGGACTCAATTGAATGCTCACAATTCAATTGGTTGTGCATGCAAACACAGCCATACAATTTTATTTTTAGTGAAGCCCATGTTCAAAAATAAAGATTATGCATGCATGCATTGATCAAGTAGATAATATGATCCGAATATTCCTTTGTATTTGAATTTGTAGAGTGTCTAATCATGGCTGCCAAAGCAAACAGTTTCAGTTATTTTGAACTAAGGGCTGCAACAGAGGACTTCAGTTCGGTAAATAAGTTGGGAGAGGGAGGATTTGGGCCCGTTTATAAGGTACCTTTTTGTGTTTAATTTGAAATAAAAATGAAATGGAAATTTAAGAACTAAGGATGTGTTCGGAAGTTTCCACTTTTGTCCATAAAACGGGTTTGGCTCAAATCATAAATGAGAAAAGAATGGGTTTGTAATTCTAGAACATTATTATCTCACTTGGTTTGGGTTGAGAAAATGGAAATAAATTCCAATTTGTGGGGACATCCAAACAGGCCTTTAATTATGCACTCTTGATAATTTGATAATGGACAACAATGTATGCATGCATATGACACACCTAGAAACGTTCAAAGATTAGCCGGCATAGTGGGTGCATGGATGAAGGAAGAAGATTACTATTTTCTCCTAATCCATGAATTCATAAGCAAAGTGAATCTCTAAAATGAGAAATAAAATTGACATTATTGAATGAAAAGTGTTGTTGTTAACATACTTGATGGCCTTATTTAAGCAAAAGAAGCCCTAGACTCCTACAACTCAAACTAGGAAACTTTTCTGAAATAGTAAAAATTACTAAAAAGCAGTAAAGACATATAATCCTACCCAAACTCATAAACAACCCTTAGGTGATTAAGCAAAGACTTTGGACCTCAATCGGACTCTTAAAACCCTACAAAAATCGAAAAAAAAGAACTTACCTAAAATAGTAAGTTTTGAACTAAACATAATTTTGACTCAGAAAACTATCATTTGTTTAGAAATCCTTGAGGCCAACGTACTCCATCAATTTCCATGTCGCAGGGACGATCCTGTTTGTTGTGGTCTTGGATCAAGTTGGGTTACATGCATATGGTCATCATCTAAGCCTCATCTCAAGTAAGTGGGTTACATGCATATCATTACTATAAAATATATTATTCATTACATTTTATTTACGATATTTGTGTTTGTAATCTAATAATGCATATTTTAATTATGGATAGTCTTTGGTGGTTGCCAACTTTCCATTATGTTCGATTAAAAACTTAAAATATGTTACAAAACCTAGTATAGGGAGAATTGACAATAAACCAATGAACTTCTATTTCTCAAATGCTTTAATACCATGTTACCTAAAAAAATGCTTTAACAGCAATTTAGAAGTTAAAGGCTTAAAAAGACAAAAACTCAACTTTCAATTAGTCAGGTCGACGGAAATCACTCTTACCAATCAATGGTCCAATATGCCATCAAATGCATGACCAAGACTCAGACTCTCTTATCATATATACATTTTTATGTGCAATTTTTAGGCTAAATAAGTAAGACACAACCCTTGTCCTATCAATTTTAGGTCAAGGTGGTCTCCCATAACCGATAATCAGAACCTTGGTTCTAAAACTTGTCATTTGACTACCTTTCAAATTCGGTAGGTTCTGTGAATTCTAATAATTGGCTTTTCAAGCATCATTTGTTTGAGGCGAACCATTCTCCAGTTTAGTACATCTAGGGAGATTTAGTTTGTATTATGCATTTTGACTCTTTCATTTTATGCCTTGTAAATCGTAGCCAAATAATAATGGATTATGAAGATGGTACTTGTTTGTGTTACAGAGGTGATTTTGCTTGTGGTTACATGATAAATTCTAAGCTTGAGAAAGCTATGAAGGAGTTTGGTACTTGTTTGACGATGTTTTAATTATTTTTGCATATAATTAAATGTATGGATTCAAATCTCTATTTGCACTTTGAGGGCCTGTTTGGAAGGATTGCCAAGTTGGAGTTGGCATGCTACTCGAGCGGAACCCATCTGATTTGCATTAATTGGGTTGGCACGGGAAAATGCAAACTGCATTAAGTCAGATTTCTTTTATGCTCTATTGCTACCCCATATTGCAAATGGGTTTGCCCATTGCCCATTCTCTATTCCAAAAGCGAAGCTTCCAAATGCACCCTGACTTTTAAACACCTTTCAAGCTCTTTCTAGAACTTTTCATATTATTGCCAAAGCAATTTGTGAGGGGAAAAAATGTGAATCATAACATGTGTATACCCATGCAACATGAGCCGACTCAATCATCCGGCGAGCCATGTTTATGCTAGGAAAATGGATAGAAAACCACCAACTACAACATGTTTGGCATAGGAAAATTAATGGACAGAAAACCACCAACTACAGCATGTTTGGCATAGGAAAATGGATAGAAAACCATCAACTACAGCATGTTTGACATAGGAAAATCTCTTAGTTTGGAACATCCTAGCCACCTATTGTACATGTGACCCAAGTTGAAACTTGGTTGTGTACATGATTCCCATCCACCACTAATGGATGATTGGATATCTAGGAACAGAATCTCATTTAGAAATGAGAATGCATGAATCTTACTGTAGAATTATTTTAACTGCTCCAGTTTTATCTTTGGTTATTATAGTTTCTGCTGCAGGTTGTGAAATGTGAATTGCCGGTTGTCCCTGTGAGGGAATTACCATCTAAGGAATGTCCAACCTAGCTCTCTAGTTCCCAATCAGGTAAATTTAGAACCACCTACTTTCTAATTCCCAGTCAGGGTGAAAGAAAAACATCGCTATCTATCGGAGTATACTGTGCATTGGACTCTAGCTCCTAGTCCTGCTTCTTACCTATTTCTTTTTCTTTTTTGCCTGCTATCTAATTACCTAAATTTCCTTCTGTGCAGCTATATTTTAATCCTGCTACTATGAAAATGTTGAGCAACTTAAAGGTATATATTGTTGACATATGGATTGTCTTTGACATTTTGTATTTTGCATTTTAGCATAACTGTTGCACACTTACTGTATGTTGATGAAGTTTGGTTTTACAGTATGAAAGCAATGGGTGGTTCGTGAGGTGGTCAACCATGTGCAGTAAGCTTTCGGATCAAAGCGAAGCTGAGAATAGGGTGTTCGTGGATGGAAAATTGATAACCAGTAGAGGCACATCCATGGAGTTGTCACTTGCGATTGTTGAGAAACTATTTGGCTATGAGAAGGCATTGGATCTTGCTGTTAATGAGAACTTTAAATAGACATATAACTATTATGTTGGTATTGTACTTTTGTCAATGGATTAAAATGAATGATTGTATTTGATTGAATGAATAAATGATTTAGCCATGAAGTATTTATCTATATTAGCTTATATGAGTTGATCTATCAGGTCATGTACTACAATCGTAAAAGATGCCATTATTATATTTTCTTTAATTATTATTTTTTAAAAAAAATAGGCAGTTGCTACAGCTACTAACCATAGCCCTTTATCTGAAAACCGTAGCTATTTCTAATTTTAGCATATTGTTATGGTTCTTTCTACTTTTAGCTACAGATATAATCCGCGGCTGTGTATGCTTTCGAGCTACGGAAAGTATTGTTACAGCTTTAATCCGTAGCTATTGTCTTTATGGCTACAGATTAAAATCGTAGCCATAGCTTTAAGACCTATGGCTATGGCACCAACGGCTACGGTCATGCTACGGACTATAACCGTAGCCATAGGCCTTTAGCTACGGCTTTTATCTGTAGCCTTCTTCCAGTTTTTCAATAGTGGGCACATGGAAGATGTCAGTCCTTCATGGAAGAAATTTGTTATGCGCCACGTTTCAAAACCATGTTATGGGCATGAAATGACACGATCCTTGAACCGCTCCCAACATTGGAAGAATGTTTCATCTTCCCTTTGGGTGAAGTTCATGATCAACTTTCTGATGATGTTCGTTTTATGATCTGGGAAGAATTTCTTTATGAACTCCCTTGTCATGTCATTCCATTTGCCAATAGATTGTTGACGTAGTGAATGTAACAATGTCTTAGCCTTTTCTTTTAGGGAGAAAGGGAAGACTTTCAGCCAGATTGTGTCCTTAGACACATTAGGAAAGTATAAAGTGGTTATGTTCTTATCAAACTCTTTCAAGTGTAAATATGAATTTTCTAATTCAAGTCCAAGGAACTTTGGAAGGAGTTGGATCACTCCTGGCTTGATGTCTATGTTTCCTTTATTTTATGGAAAAGCCATATAGGAAGGGGTGCTCACCCTCACCGAATGTAAATAGTCTCGTAAAGTACGAGGCGGGGGTGCTCGATGCACCTTGTTCTCATCCTGGATTTCCTCCACTCTAGGTTGGGGTGGATTTCGAGGTTGATTGGTCAGTTGATTTGTAGCCATAACTTTGGTTAACTCTATGGATTTCGAGTGGTGTCTAATCTTGTGATGGATAGATAACCCCTCAACCAATCCTCCTTCACTCAAGAGACCTCAAGTGTTATCACGGACCAACTTGGGTATGAAACACTCTCAGCCCTCAATTTCGAAATCTAACCTAAACATAAAAAGAAAAAGGAAAATAAAAATCTAGAAATAGAAAGAGAGAATTAGAAAGAAGTTACTAAATTAGAACTTTCTATGTTAGGATCCTACAAAAGAAAAAGGAAAGTGAATTAGTTTCTAAAAAGAGAAACAGAAAGTTTCAAAAAATAAAACAATGAGTTAGTTTTTAAAAACAAATTAGAAAAGTTTTTAGAAAAACAACCTAGTTTCCAAAAATGAAAAAGGAAAGTTTCTAAAAACAAATTAGGAAAGTTTTTTAACCTAGAAAAAGGAAAGTGAGCTAGTTTCTTAAAAAAGAACTAAGAAAGCCACCTAGTTTCTAAAAAAAGAAAAAGGAAAGTTTCTAAAAAAGAAAAAGGAAAGTAAACTAGTTTCTAAAAACGAAAAAGGAAAGGAAATTAGTTTCTAAAAACAGATTAAAGAAAGTTTCTAATAAATTAGTTTCTAAAAACAAATTAGGAAATTTTCTATCATAGAATTAGAAAGTAAATCGGTTTCTAAAAATAGAAAAGGAGAGTTTCTAAAACTAAAAATAGATAGCTAAGTTAATTTCTAAAATAATTCAGAAAAAACCCTAACCTAAAAATAAAAAGTAAAAAAACCCTAATATTAAACTAATTTCAAAACTAGTTAATTTTAGAAAAATGCAACCGTTACCCCGGCAACGGCACTAAAAACTTGTTCACAACCTCAAGTGTAGGGTCGTGATGTAGTAATATCTCGTGAGAACGAGGTCGAATCCATAAGGACTAAACTTGTACGTATTCTGAAAAGAACTAGAACTAGAATTAGAAAAAGATCTAAATCTAAATATGGAATAGAATAGAGTAATTGTGAATGATTTATCAAATATCAAAAGTGAACTAGACCACCAAGGATCCACTTGTAGTGATCAGGGAGCCCTCTTACTTGATTTAAGTACCACAATTGGAATTGGAGTCTTATCCTATCCAATTGGAAGATATACCAATCAAGATCAAATTTGAACTTTCCTTGACCTAATTCTTAGTGGAGGAGAATTGTGATAATTGGAGGGGATTCCATCACCAAACCATGCCCATGAGACGATGGCCAACAATAGGATTTACCAATCCCACAATCTTAAAATTAGGAAAAGAAGATACTCAAAGCTATTACATATCTACTGTAATTTGAGTCACAATAAACCATTAAAAACTGAAAGTATTCCTTAAATATCAAATTATAATCAAAGAAGGTTCAACATAAACATGAATCAAAGCAAGAGAAATATCTCATCACGCTACGAGCTTCACCTCTTAGCCCAAGCTAAGAGGTTTAGCCAACCATAAACATGATTGGACCAAAGTCTCTTAAGAAAAGCATGAAAACAACTAATGAAAAAGAAAAACTCTTGGCGACGACTTCTCCACCCTTTTGCTACACTCCATAAACCCTAGAAGATGCCTAGAAATATCCCAAGGAATCCTATTTATAGTTGTGGAACTCCAACTTTTGCACCTAGTTAGAAAACTCTAGAAACCGCCTCAAAATTATGTAGTTCGCTAAAATAGACTTCACTTTGTGTAGTTTCTCAAAATAGACTTCACTCTACGCAATTTTAGAGAATGACCCAGAGTTTCAAAATATGTTTTTTTAGGACAATTTCAGGATTTCTTTTCTTCACTTCAAATCTGATTCTCTCCATTCCTCATTTAGTTTTCTTGAATCTTTAGCATGTGAATTCTTCAATCTTGGTCTCCTAAGATCCATCCCTTTCCTTGGTGATTCTTGAGCATCAAATCCATATTTTTAGCACCCTTTTCAATCTAAGTTCTTAAATTCACCTTGCGACACAAACATGAGTAACATAGTACATTAGAATTATCATGTTCATAAAACCAAGATATAAATGAGGGATAATATGTAATATTTGACCCTCAACAAATCATCATCCAAAAATCTCAAAACCAACCAACCAACAAATCAACATTTATCTTACCATTTTACTTTATTTCATCTTATCTTAGGAGTAGCGATAATACAATAGCAATAATTCTTAGCTATAATTGTAGTAGTAATCCAATTCCACGCTCATTCGCGGGATTTGTTCTCTATCCAATATCAAACAGTTCTTCTAAGAGACACATTCATGTAGTTGCTCCTGTGAGTTATTGTGAGTTTTTGTTTTTGTTTACTTCGCACCAGTATTCTAAAAGTCCTTTCATGTGGAAGGCACAAAGTAACCCATCTTCAGAGGAAGAACCTTACCCTCCGATTATCACCTGATCAGTATCAAATTCCGCAAGTGACTGAGTAAGCGACCAATCTTCTCAAAATGTGGTCATATACATTCATATTGGACGTATCTACTTATTTTGGCCCTTGTGGTCAAAGTTGATTGGTTTGGATCGAGTTGCTATATCGATCTTGGAACGCCCTTATAATTAAAAACAAACCAAGCAGCCAACACATAGTACACAACATTTAAAAATAAAATAGAAAATAGAAAAAGAAAATCTATTAATTAGGGAAAGGTATAATATACAACTAGTTGTATATGCAAGGGGCCGTAACTAGTTTGGGTTGTAGGGCCCACTGTGGTGTCTGTATGACATCAAACTAATCTCAAATTGTTATATATAATGAAAATGAAATGCCTCAAAAATTATGCAATCCAACCATCAAGTAGGCACCACATGAATTTTAAGGTTCACCCATCTTTTTGTTATCAAGTGGCCCACTTGATGATTGAATTAGCATGATTTTTTTACCATTTTCATGATGGGGCAACCATATTATATGTTACTACTTGAATCTAGCTGGTGAGGTGTAACCACCTACAAACGCACGTATACCTGCATCAACAATATGTAAAGGACAACGGGGGTGTAGATGGTAGCCGGGGACCCTCTGATGCCTAAGTCAGGTGGGCAGGCTAAAAGTATAAGTGGGACTTGAGTTAGGGTTTTTTTTGTGTTTACCTTCCTCCAATTGTAATGGGTGTACTTGTGGGATGTTTAAGCAGCTTAAACACTTACATATCTTAGTGGGATCTACTAGAGTCACTGGAGTGTCCTTATTTATATGGGAATCCCCTTTCGAAAGTATCGTCGGGCCCACCTCAATCGCTTAATCTTCGAGTAAAACATGTTAAATATTTCCTTAGTTCAAGGCAAGATTCTTTTTGAGCTTTCTATCTCACCTCAGGTCGGGGTTGATCTGGTCAGCTCGAGAGATGATTTCCATCACTGAGCTCTGCCCTTAAGCAGCTCGATGTTAAGACTCAAATATTGTATATTTTCCCCCATTTATTACTTGGTTTTATGAACATGATAATGCTTAATGTTCTATTTTAATCATGTTGTGTTGCTAGGTGAATTTAAGGGCTTGGATTGAAAAGGATGCTAAAAGAATGGATTTAACACTCAAGAATCACCAAAGCCAATGATGGATCTTATGAGACCAAGAATGAAGAATTCACATTCCAAATATCCAAGAAAACCAAGTGAGGAATGAAGAGCATTAAAGACTTGAAGTAAAGAAAAGGAACCCTAAAAATCAGCATCCTTCGACTAGTCCAAGGCCATCTTCGACCAGTCAAGGGATCCTACTCGACTAGTCCAAGGCCATCTTCGACCAGTCAAGGGATCCTAAAAATCAGCAGCCTAGTTCAGTTACTGAGGTAAGGAGTTTTCTGGGTCTTGCAGGCTATTATCGACGCTTTATTCAGGACTTCTCGAAGATTGCCAGACCGTTGCCGCAGCTGACACGGAAGGATTTGAAGTTTGCTTGGAATGAGTAGGCAGAGTTAGCTTTTCAGGAGCTGAAGGACAAGTTGACGTCCGCCCCTATGCTAGTATTGCCAGAGCAAGAGGTTAAGTATATTATATATATTGACGCCTCTCACGTTGGCTTGGGTTGTGTCCTTATGCAGAAGGACAAGGTGATTGCTTATGCTTCGCGTCAGTTGAGGAAACACGAAGAGAATTACCCTACGCACGACTTAGAGTTAGCGGCTGTCATCTTCGCATTAAAGCTTTGGAGACATTACCTCTATGGTGAGGAGTAAAAGCTTTTCACGTAGCGTGATTTGAATATGAGGCAACGCAGATGGATGGAAACATTGAAGGACTTTAAGTTCGATGTTTCTTACCATCCGGGTAAAGCGAACCTTGTGGCAGATGCGTTGAGTCGCAAGAAGGCTATTGAGTTTGTGGCTCTGCTGATGATAGTAGAGTAGGATATGTTGGAGTTCGTGTGAGATTTTGAGCAGAAGCTTACGGTGGTTGAGCCGTATGAGGTTATCACACACATTCATGTACAGCCCCCTATCGACGATAGGATCGTTGCAGATCAAGCAGATGATGAGCTTTTGGTGAAGATGAGGAAGCGAGTTGGTACAGATGAGAACTCTGACTGGAGTGTTAGTTCTGATGGGGGCCTACGATTTCGTGGCCAGTTATGTGTTCCTGACATCCCTGACTTGAGACGGGAGGTTCTCGAGTTAGCCCATAGTTCTAAACTTGCGATGCATCCAGGTAGTATGAAGATGTATCAGGATATGAGGAGATCTTATTAGTGGGACAATATGAAGGTCCAGATTACTGAGTTTATTTCTCATTGTCTCACGTGCTAGCAGGTCAAGGCAGAGCATCGCCGACCTCCTGGGTTGCTGCAGCCCATGCCCATAGCCAAATGGAAGTGGGACTTCATCTCTATGGATTTTATTTCTGGGTTGCCGAGGACGAGGAAGGGATATGACTCTATTTGGGTGCTCGTCGATCGATTAACGAAGTCGGCACATTTCTTACCGATTAGAGTCATTAACTCTGCAGACGAGTTGGCTAGGTTGTATATCAAGGAGATAGTACGTCTGCATGGAGTTCCCCTGGAGATTGTGTCTGATAGAGACACGCGTTTCACATCTATCTTCTAGACTCATATTCAGGAAGTGATGGGTGTGAAACTGAAGTTCAGCACCGCGTTTCATCTGCAAACAGATGGGCAGAGGAAGCGCATGAATCAGATCCTGGAAGATATGTTGCGAGCTTGTGTTTTGAATTTCAAGGACAGTTGGGATGATTGTCTTCAGTATGCAAAGTTCGCGTATAATAATAGTTTCCAGGCGAGTATCGGCATGGCTCCCTATGAGGCACTGTATGGTCGCCCGTGCAGAGCACCGCATTGTTGGGCAGAAGTTGGCGAGCGTAGTTTGCTTGTCCCGGAATTGGTGCAGGTGACTTCAGAGAAAGTTGACATCATTCGACGTCGACTTCTGACAGCGCAGAGCAGGCAGAAGAGTTATGCTGATACGAGGCGTCGACCGCTGGAGTTTGAGGTTGGAGACCATATTTTTCTGAAGGTCTCTCCTATGAAGGGAGTTCTGCGGTTCGGTAAGAAGGGGAAGCTGACGCCGAGATTTATAAGTCCATTTCAAGTTCTGGATCGAGTGGGAGCGGTAGCATACCGCCTTGCTTTGCTCACACCTCTTGCAGGCATGCATAACGTATTTCATGTTTCTATGCTGAAGAAGTACATTCCTGATCCTTCGCATATTATCAGTTGGGAGCAAGTGCAGTTGAGTGAGGATGCGACTTATGTACTGCGACCGACACGTATTCTCGATAGGAAGGAGCAGGTATTACGTAGCAAGGTTATCCTTCTTGTGAAGGTGCTATGGACGCATCATGGTGTGGAAGAGGCTACTTGGGAATCTGAAGCTGAGGTCAGGAAGAGCTACCCTCAGATCCTTGAAGATTATGAGAAGGTATGAATTTCGAGGACGAAATTTTCTTTAAGAGGGGGTAGATTGTAATGACCCTGAAAATTTTATGCTTATCTTTCCCTAGTAGTTGTTTTTGGGGTAATTAGTGCTAATCTCGATTGCTTGTGAAATTCACATCAATCACTTTAAATTCGATCTGCATGACTCTAAACGTGTAGATTAGTTAGCGACATGTTACTCTGAAATCTGGGATCCATCGGTAAATCCAGTTGTTTTGGGGAATTTTTGGAAGTTTTGGATCGGACCTGGACTGCGCGTCGAAAGTCCGATAGCGATGATCTTAGGCTGTTGCGGTCACCATGTTGGACTTGACCATCACCTCAAAAATCAAGTCCAAAAGATGTTCTGGGTCGATTTGATTGAGTTCGGAGTGAAGAGTGTGAGAACGGTTTGAAATTTATTAAGCTTTTATGAAATCTGAGTCGTGTTGCTTGCGCGACGATTTTAAGCAATCTGACCGTTAGATTCTGACCCAATTTCACCCTCTGATTAGGGAAGATGGCCCAGGCATATCCTTGCGCTTGTGGACCTGATCGAGATTCTATGACCGTTGAATTGAGTGTGGTCCGCCACGGCTTATCTGTAAAGCCGGTCGGTACGAAACTCAGCCTGACCTAGATCCATGGTCAGTGAGCTTAAGTCCGACCTTTCGTGGTTATAGGCCCACCAGAAGTGCTTCGTTGGATCGAGAGAGACTTGCTTTGGTTATAACCTAAGTATACCTTGTCCCTGGGGTTATTTTCATCAAGTTTAGGCCTATTTATAGACCTTGAAACCCTAGCTCTCTTTTCCATACGAATTTTCTCTAACCCTAGCTAAGTGAGAGAGAGGAAAAGAGAGAGAAAGTGAGAGAGAAGTTGCTGAATCGTCTTGGATTCTTTCCTGTTCTTCTACATCCTTGAACCTTCACTTTGAATCGTTATTCTGACGAATCTGAGTTCATCTTTGGGTAAGTTAACCTAAGCCTAATCTATGTTAGAGCTTAGAATAATCTTGGTGTTGTTGTATCTCATTTCTATTCTTGCTTTAGGGTATTCTATCGCCGTTGACGAAGACAACTCGTCTGAAATCAGTTCGGTGTTCTTTTCTGGCTTAAGGTGCGGACTTTAAGTGTATAGGTTATGGTTTTCAAGGCTTTCAATGCCAGTTAATGATTTATTCTTGCTTTGGATGAGATTTCACATGCCAAATGTTATGTTTGCTTTGCGTTCCTGATATGCATGTGTTATATTGAGATTTGTGTATTCTACGTGTATGTATAAAGTACCGTATGCGTATAAAATATGCACTTGTGTTTGCCATGATTATTTGTCATGTATGTATGCTAGATGTATGTGCGACAACTCCTTGGTAAAAGGAATTGTCCAAATGGTTGTATTTCAACATACGTCATGTATGTTGTATTATGTATGCTAAGTGTTTGTAGAAATGTCTGAATGATCTAAAGTGTAACTTATTACACTATTTGCGGGCGTTGAGAAGTGATTCTCAATACTCCTATTGATGTGTATGATTTCCTCCATGTAAGTTACATTCCTTGTTATTTAATTTCAAGTCTTACTTATGTTTGAATTCATGTTAAGTGGATATTCTTCAAATGCTCGTGTACCACATGATTGAAGTTGTTGTTCCCTTACTGTTCTACATTCAATACAAATATTTGTTGTAGTGTAATGTGTGTGGGACTATGCATTAGTCCAGGAAATCGGTAATCGACCTTATCATCATGGTTGAGGTTGCTTTCGCCATGTAGGACGTATTAGACAAACCCGAGTCGTATTAGAGTTGTCGGCAGTGGTTTGGCCACGCGGAGTGCTTGCGCACTTTATGTCGTTCAACCCAACGTGTGCTCGTGCTAGTCGAGTTCCTTAAGTAACCCGATTGTCCGATGTATGTTCACCATGTATGGATGCTACTGCTTGAATCTAGGGTACCGAACTTATCAATGAAATCCTATTAACCTTGGTACCTTGA
This sequence comes from Magnolia sinica, assembly GCF_029962835.1. Taxonomy (NCBI): domain Eukaryota; kingdom Viridiplantae; phylum Streptophyta; class Magnoliopsida; order Magnoliales; family Magnoliaceae; genus Magnolia; species Magnolia sinica. Next base: position 37,222,552 of record NC_080583.1, read on the forward strand.
TCTGCTAAGACTCATGAGCCGGATATGGTGGTATGGGACTCCGTGGTCGAGCTGTCGGCCTACACTGGGGTGACGAGCCTCCCCGTAGTGATTAGTGAGCAACTAAACTCGTGAGTCGATTATGGTGGTATGGGACACTATATTCGTGCTGTCGGCCTACATTGATTGGTGACGAGCCCTTTGTAGTGACCTCGAGCATGCCTGGATACCGCATTGAGGTAACGAGCCTTAGTGTAGTAACGAAGGTGTGATAGGCGTACATTGATTGGTGACAAGCCCTTTGTTATGACCTGAAACTATATGATCGTATGAGATGTCTAGGATTGACGACCCTAGAATGGATCACTGTTTGGATGGTGATATGAGGAAGGTATCTTAGCTTCCCAATCCTACTGTATGAAAAGGACTAATAATAACTTGGTAATCATATTCATGCACCGCATTTGCATGTGCTTTGTAGATGTGGCGCACTTTGAGGTGGTGTCATGCGTAACGTAAGATGAAGACGCTGAGGGTGTACGCGTGAGGGCACGCATCATTTTGCATACATCCTTGCATTAACAAGAGTACTTAGGACATGTTTGATTATTCTGCTTTATCATTACTGCTTGATTGAATTGATCACATGTTAACCTGTGCCTTATTGTTCCACTGAGTTGATCACTCACTCCCACGTTCTGGGGCGGTGTTAAACACCCACCAGACTCTGTCTTAGGTTCTGATGTTGCAGATGTTGAGGCGACTTCTGAGGCAGAGCGGGAGATGGATGATGATGAGGCTGCTTTCTCTTATATGCAGTTTTCAGACGGGTTCTAGCGAGCCTCGTTCTGATGCGCGGGATTCTGGGATTATTTTTGGGAACTAAATGATGTAATTTGATACTTGTAATTTTGATAGTAACACTTTCATTACGACCTGGTATGTATATGTACTTCAGGGATTTGCACTTGTACACATATATTTCTATAAGTCTTCCGCTTGCTATCTTCACTTATCCCTGAATTATATCTGTGCTTTGGCTTAATCTATTCCATGTTTTATGCACTAATACAGACAACATACATCCATCATTAAATATGTTGCATAAGTGATGTTTTGGAACTCGAGAGCTAAGTTATGCTCGACCCCCGAATTTCAGGGCATTACAAGTTGGTATCAGAGCATGACTTGGATTAAACCAGACCTGGGTTATGGTCACACACCGCATGTTGTCGCCACTTTAGTGTATTTGGGTGTGAGTCTATTCTAGATTGTGTGTTTGTGTTTCGTAACTTCTATCGGCTAAAGTTTCCTGAAAACGTTCACCGAGATCGAGTCTGTGCTCTCTTCTAATCACACACAGCGACCTGAAACCTTTCCTAGACCATCTATTAATGAGTCTAGATAGTCTATCTTCCCATTTCAACCCTTTAATCTACAAGAAATCTTTATTTGATTCAGATTTCTGCCCGAATGGCCCGATAGGCGTCAAATCATGCAAGGGGCCGATTGAGGCATTTCCAGTGGGGCCCAGGGGGGGACCCACCTCTTTTTGAGCATGGGGGACCGGGAGGACCTTGCCCAAATGGTGAGGCATCGCTAGACAGTCCAGAGATCGGCGATGCCATCGCCGGCTCGGCGAGGCCTCGCCGATCAGCGAGCCAGGCCGGGCGGGCCGGCTCGGGCCGACGAGTTTTTGGCCTAATGTGGCCCACCCCTCCATGGTTCGGTGGTTTAAACACCTCCTATACCCTACTTCCTTCACAAATTTCCCTCCCAAGCTCTCCTTTTCTTGAAAACCCTCGCCAAACTCTTCCAAATCTTCATCTTCTTTCATTTTCGTGCAAACCCCATCACCCCATCTCAAAACCTCACTCACATTGCTGTTTACCCTTCCTTTCCTTCTCATTTGAGCTCTCACATTCCTTTTTGGGCTCTCAAGTGTGTGGAAGCTTCACCATCTTCCTATTTCTCTCTTTCTCTCATTTCTCATGGCCCTCTTTGAGTTCATCATGGCCATCTTTTCCATTTCCTCCCTTCTTTCTTTGATGGGGAAGAAGAGAGCGCCCGTAGATAAAGCCGGGCCTAGCCGTCCAACTCGTGCACGGAGGCCGAGAGGCGCCGCCGCGAGCACGTCCGCCACTCATGAATTTCAGACCAAGCGGGACCTTGATCCTCGAGCTCCCGTTAGTAGGACCCTGTTGGCGGAGCTATCGCATGGAGTCTATGAAGGCCGTAGAGTCTTTTTTGAGGCTCATGTTGATCCGCGGCTGTATGGTGAGTTTATGTTGTTGGAGCGCCTGGTAGGGGCTGGTTGGTGTCCCTTGTTTGAAGGTGAGTATCGTGCGAATGCAAGTACTGTTCGAGCCTTTTATGCCAATATTCGTGATCCTTCGCTGGAGCCTCTACAGTTCAAGATTCCCTGTGGTAGTAGTTGGGAAGTAGTCAATGTCGCCTTGATATCCTGACTCCTGAATGTGCCACTTGGTGAGGTGCATGCCAGCGAGAAGAATGTGCCAGCGAGAAGAATGTGAACAGCGAGAGGGATCGTCGCACCCAATCCTTGTGTGGTCGCTTGGTCTAATGGCAGCCGAATAGGAGTCTTTTGGCTACCTACATGACAGACGACTTTCGTTTGCTTCATCACATGTGTACGTTCAATGTATACCCAAGGTGGAGCAACCGCAGTGAGTGTACGCGCCTGATGGTAGATTTCCTGTATCAGGTGGGGCAAGAAGTGAAGTTGTGTGTGCCGACGTACATCCTGCACCAGATTATTCTCATCGCTCGTTTGACTAGGAGGACCGAGTCGCTTCCATTTGGCCACCTCATTTGTAAGCTTGCACATGAGTTTGGCTATAGGCTTGGAGCAGAGAAGCCGGTTCCTGTTCGTCACATTAATCTGAGGACCCTTAAGCAGATGGAGATTGGTTCTGGTCGACATGCCTCAAAGAGTGAGGATGAGTCAGAGAGCGATGGTGAAGAGAGTTATGCTGAAGGTGGTGCTGAGATTAAGGAAGAAACAGAGCAGGAAAAGGAAGAGATTGAGGCACAGGATTCGAGTGATAGCTCTCCTCCTGTGGTGCCAGAGTAGAGCGCAGAGCAGACTGCCAGAGATGCCCGTCTCGCACGGCTTGAAGAAGGGTAGGCTATTTTACGCCAGGTATTGTTGATCTTCAAGCCCTTGTTAAGCATAAGTTTAAGAAAGTGACTCGAACTCTGAAGTCTATCCTGTGTTGCTTGCAGGATAAGGGTGCCCCGCCTCCATCTCCTGATTCCGATGAGTAGTTGTCGGTGTAGCCGTCCTTTACTTTGTTTGTTGTTTCTTTCTGTGTATAGCCATTGTTGGCTTTGTAGTTGGAGTTGTTTGTGATTGCTTGAAGTGTTAAATGTTGTTGTTCTCATGCTTTCCTAATCGTGATTCATGTAATGCTGCACTACTTGTATTGCGACAATTTTGTTTAATGGAATGCATGTTGTTTTTCCTTGGAGTTGTGTTGTGAATGCTGTATGGATGGATTATGTGACGTAGAATCTGACAGGTTGCATCCTCTGTTGAATGTAAGGATGCCTCCTAAGGGTTCGAAGTCTTCGGCCCGTCTCTCTTTGGTTGAGTCGCTTGCTGGGGTTCCTCCCTTGAGCGATAGCCAGGTAGATCCTCAGACGGGTTCGTCTCATGCCAGTGTTGGGCCGACACCTATGGCTCCTCCAGTCACGCCCTCTGTTCCTTAGCCGAGTTGTGCATCTTCATTTGCTCCACCGTCTGATAGGTTTGAGCAGATGATGCTGTTGATGCAGTAGCAGCAGTTTCAGCAGCAGCACCACCAGCAGCAGCAGGAGTTCCTCTCTTCCATGGCTGGCATCTTTGCTCAGTCAGTGTGGGCGACTCCACCTGTTTCACCTATGCCTTCATCTGGGAGCGCCAGTGCCAGCGGCACTTTTGAGAGATTCCAGTGCTTGCGACCTCCTACCTTTGCGGGTTCTCATAGACCCGAGGAGGCCGAGTATTGGATTGATCGCATCTCTAAGATGCTGAGACCGTTGCACTACTCTGAGGTTGAGCAGGTTGAGCTTGCCTCCTTTATGTTTGAGAAGGAGGCCAGTCTATGGTGGGACAGTGTGCTTCGCACTGTCGAGGAAGGTTTTGAGTGGTCATGGCAGGCGTTTGAGGCACGCTTCCATGAGAAGTATTTCCCGGTTACGTACTGACATGAGAAGGAGAGTGAGTTCCTTCGCCTCCGCCAAGGAGGGCTGCCGGTGACGGAGTATAAGAACCGGTTCACTGAGCTGGGTCGGTATGTTCCTTTGATCCTGGGCTATTAGCCGATGAGGATGCGGCATTTTTCTGAGGGATTGAGACCTGAGATCCGATCGAAGATTTACTGTGCTAGCATTTCTTCTTATGCGGAGCTGGTGAGCATGTCCTTGCGAGCAGAGCAGGATGGGGACAGGTCGTCCCGCATGTGAGCACCGATGGCTCCTAGGCCGCGACCGGACTTTCAGGGTGCACCTTTTCTCGGCAAGAGGCCGTAAGCAGATTCTCCTCCTAGGCATTTAGCGCCGTCCGCTCAACAGATGAGAGCTGATGTTCGCTGTTCTTATTGTGGGAAGACAGGGCATTTGGACCGTTTTTACTTTTCGCGTATGCGGGCCAGTGGTTTTACTCCACCGTAGAGGATTAACCGTCCGATGCCTCAGGTTATCTCTGCTCCACCTCTTCGATCAGTGCCAGCTCATCCATCCTTCAGACCTGCAGTTCCTAGCTTCAGGCCACCTTAGCGGCCCATGGTTCCTCCGCCGAATTGTCAGCAGTAGGCTCGAATTCATGCGCTCTCAGCTGAAATGCCTATGTCTGACTTGGTGCCGAGGTCTTTCGAGGTGACAGCACACATTGAAGGTATTCCCGTTTCTATGTTGGTGGATACAGGGTCCACTACTTCTCTTATATCTTATGCGGCAGTTAGGCATTTGGGTTTGAGATCTGTTCCTATGCAAAGAGTGACACTTACTACCGCTATGGGGATTTCCTCTGCTTTGGGCAAGCGTTGTATGGATTGTTTGGTCGATCTTGGAAGTGGATCGATCCGTGTTGATTTCTTAGTCGCACCGCTTTATCATTACGATGTTATTTTGGGTATGGATTGGCTCACGAGGATGCGAGCTGAGATTGATTGTGAAGCAAGGTCGGTGACCATCCATGGACATGAGGGCGAGACAGTTACTTTCCTAGTTCAGGTCAGCTACCCTTTTCGTCTTGATTAGTATTCTTCTCTGTTGGAGAGTATGGCTGAATCGGCGTTAGTTAGCACGCCGGTAGTTTGGGAGTTTGAAGATGTGTTTAAGTCGATTCCTGGATTACCTCCTCAGTGTGAGATTGATTTTGCTATCGACCTCATGCCTGGTGCGGCGCCCATTTCACTACCCACCTATCGTATGCCTCCGAGTGAAATGGAGGAGTTGAGGAAGCAGATAGATGGTTTACTGGAATTGGGTTTTATTCGGCCTAGTGTGTCTCCTTGGGGAGCACCTGTTTTGTTTGTGAAGAAGAAGGATGGTTCCTTGCGATTGTGTATTGATTATCGCATGTTGAATTTGGTAATTGTGAAGAATAAGTACCCTTTGCCCAGGATTGATGGTCTGTTTGATCAATTGAAGGGGGCACGGTACTTTTCGAAGGTTGATCTGCAGTCAGGGTATCATCAGTTGCGCATCAAGGATGGGGACGTGCAGAAGACCGCTTTCAAGACTAGCTTCGGTCATTATGAGTTCCTTGTGATGTCGTTCGGTCTTACGAATGCACCGGCCGTGTTCATGGATCTAATGAACAGGGTGTTTCGGCCATTCTTGTTCCAATTCGTCATTGTCTTTATCGATGACATCTTTATTTATTCGGAGAGCCGGGAAGAACACAAGGAGCACTTAAGAGCGGTTTTGGATACTCTTAGGAAGAATCAGCTCTTTGCGCAGTTCAAGAAGTGTGATTTCTAGAAGGAGGAAGTCAAGTTCCTGGGACATGTGGTGTCCAAGGAAGGGATATCTGTCGATCTTGCCAAGGTAGCTGCAGTGCAGGACTATAAGCAGCCTGGTTCAGTTACTGAGGTAAGGAGTTTTCTGGGTCTTGCAGGCTATTATCGACGCTTTATTCAGGACTTCTCGAAGATTGCCAGACCGTTGTCACTGCTGACATGGAAGGATTTGAAGTTTGCTTGGAATGAGCAGGCGGAGTTAGCTTTTCAGGAGCTGAAGGACAAGTTGACATCCGCCCCTGTGCTAGTATTGCTAAAGCAAGGGGTTAAGTATATTATATATACTGATGCCTCTCGCGTTGGCCTGGGTTGTGTCCTTATGCAGAAGGACAGGGTGATTGCTTATGCTTCGCGTCGGTTGAGGAAACACAAAGAGAATTACCCTACGCACGACCTGGAGTTAGCGACTGTCATCTTCGCATTAAAGCTTTGGAGACATTACCTCTATGGTGAGTAAAAGCTCTTTTGCGACCACAAGAGCCTTAAGTACATTTTCACGCAGCGTGATTTGAATATGAGGCAGCGCAGATGGATAGAAACATTGAAGGACTTTAAGTTCGATGTTTCTTACCATCCGGGTAAGGCGAACCTTGTGGCAGATGCGTTAAGTCGCAAGAAGGCTATTGAGTTTGCGGCTCCGTTGATGATAGCAGAGTGGGATATGTTGGAGTTCGTGCGAGATTTTAAGCAGAAGCTTACGGTGGTTGAGCCGTATGAGGTTATCACACACATTCGGGTACAGCCCCTTATCGACAAGAGGATCGTTGTAGCTCAAGCAGATGATGAGCTTTTGGTGAAGATGAGGAAGTGGGTTGGTACAGATGAGAACTCTGACTGGAGTGTTAGTTCTGATGGGGGCCTACGATTTCGTGGCCGGTTATGTGTTCCTGACATCCCTGACTTGAGATGGGAGGTTCTCGAGTTAGCCCATAGTTCTAACTTGCGATGCATCCAGGTAGCACGAAGATGTATCAGGATATGAGGAGATCTTATTGGTGGGACAATATGAAGGTCCAGATTGCTGAGTTTATTTCTCGTTGTCTCACGTGCCAGCAGGTCAAGGCAGAGCATCGCCGACCTCCTGGGTTGCTGCAGCCCATGCCAATAGCCAAATGGAAGTGGGACTTCATCTCTATGGATTTTATTTCTGGGTTGCCGATGACGAGGAAGGGATATGACTCTATTTGGGTGATCATCGACCGATTAACGAAGTCGGCACATTTCTTACTGATTAGAGTCACTAACTCTGTAGACGAGTTGGCTAGGTTGTATATCAAGGAGATAGTACGTCTGCATGGAGTTCCCCTGGAGATTGTGTCTGATAGAGACACGCGTTTCACATCTATCTTCTGGACTCGTATTCAGGAAGCGATGGGTGTGAAACTGAAGTTCAGCACCGCGTTTCATCTGCAAATAGATGGGCAGACGGAGCGCGTGAATCAGGTCCTGGAAGATATGTTGCGAGCTTGTGTTTTGAATTTCAAGGACAGTTGGGATGATTGTGTTCAGTATGCAGAGTTTGCGTATAATAATAGTTTCCAGGCGAGTATCGGCATGGCTCCCTATGAGGCGCTGTATGGTCGCCCGTGCAGAGCACCACATTGTTGGGCAGAAGTTGGCGAGCGTAGTTTGCTTGGCCCGGAATTGGTGCAGGTGACTTCAGAGAAAGTTGACATCATTCGACGTCGACTTCTGACAGCCCAGAGTAGGCAGAAGAGTTATGCTGATACGAGGCGTCGACCGCTTGAGTTTGAGGTTGGAGACCATGTTTTTCTGAAGGTCTCTCCTATGAAGGGAGTTCTGCGGTTCGGTAAGAAGGGGAAGCTGACGCCGAGATTTATAGGTCCATTTCAAGTTCTGGATCGAGTGGGAGCGGTAGCATACCGCCTTGCTTTGCTCACACCTCTTGCGGGCGTGCATAACGTATTTCATGTTTCTATGCTGAAGAAGTACGTTCCTGATCCTTCGCATATTATCAGTTGGGAGCAAGTGCAGTTGAGTGAGGATGCCACTTATGTACTGCGACCGACGCGTATTCTCGATAGGAAGGAGCAGGTATTGCGTAGCAAGGTTATCCCTCTTGTGAAGGTGCTATGGTCGCATCATGGTGTGGAAGAGGCTACTTGGGAATCTAAAGCTGAGGTCAGGAAGAGCTACCCTCAGATCCTTGAAGTTTACGAGAAGGTATGAATTTCGAGGACGAAATATTCTTTAAGGGGGGTAGATTGTAATGACCCTGAAAATTTTGTGCTTATCTTTCCCTAGTAGTTGTTTTTGGGGTAATTAGTGCTAATCTCGATTGCTTGTGAAATTCGCATCAATCACTTTAAATTCGACCTGCATGACTCTAAACGTGTAGATTATTTAGCGCTATGTTACTCTGAAATCTGGGATCCATCGCTAAATCCAGTTGTTCTGGGGTATTTTTGGAAGTTTTGGATCGGACCTGGACCGCGCGTCAAAAGTCCGATAGCGATGATCTTAGGCTGTTGTGGTCACCATGTTGGACTTGACCATTACCTCAAAAATCAAGTCCAGAAGATGTTCTGGGTCGATTTGATTGAGTTCGGAGTGAAGAGTATGAGAACGGTTGGAAATTTATTAAGCTTTTATGAAATCTGAGTCGTGTCGCTTACGCGACGATTTTAAGCAATCTAACCGTTGGATTCTGACCCAATTTCGCCCTCTGATCAGGGAAGGTGACCCAGGCATATCCTTGCGCTTGTGGACCTGATCGAGATTCTGTGACCGTTGAATTGAGTGTGGTCTGCCACGGCTGATCTGTAAAGCCGGTCGGTACGAAAACTCAACCTGACCTAGATCCTTGGTCAGTGAGCTTAAGTCCGACCTTTCGTGGTGATAAGCCCACCATAAGTGCTTCGTTGGATCGAGAGAGGCATGCTTTGGTTATAACCTAAGTATACCTTGTCCCTGGGGTTATTTTCATCAAGTTTAGGCCTATTTATAGACCTTGAAACCCTAACTCTCTTTTTCATACGAATTTTCTCTAACCCTAGCTAAGTGAGAGAGAGGAAAAGAGAGAAAGTGAGAGAGAAGCTGGTGAATCGTCTTGGATTCTTTCTTGTTCTTCTACATCCTTGAACCTTCACTTTGAATCGTTATTCTGACGATTCTGAGTTCATCTTTGGATAAGTTAACCTAACCCTAATCTGTGTTAGAGCTTAGAATAGTCTTGGTGTTGTTATATCTCATTTCTATTCTTGCTTTAGGGTATTCTATCACCGTTGACGAAGACAACTCGTCTGAAATCAGTTCGGTGTTTTTTCTGGCTTAAGGTGCGGACTTTAAGTGTATAGGTTATGGTTTTCAAGGCTTTCAATGCCAGTTAATGATTTATTCTTGCTTTGGATGAGATTTCACATGCCAAATGTTATGTTTGCTTTGCGTTCCTGATATGCATGTGTTATATTGAGATTTGTGTATTCTACGTGTATGTATAAAGTACCGTATGCGTATAAAATATGCACTTGTGTTTGCCATGATTATTTGTCATGTATGTATGCTAGATGTATGTGCGACAACTCCTTGGTAAAAGGAATTGTCCAAATGGTTGTATTTCAACATACGTCATGTATGTTGTATTATGTATGCTAAGTGTTTGTAGAAATGTCTCAATGATCTAAAGTGTAACTTATTACACTATTTGCGGGTGTTGAGAAGTGATTCTCAATACTCCTATTGATGTGTATGATTTCCTCCATGTAAGTTACATTCCTTGTTATTTAATTTCAAGTCTTACTTATGTTTGAATTCATGTTAAGTGGATATTCTTCAAATGCTCGTGTACCACATGATTGAAGTTGTTGTTCCCTTACTGTTCTACATTCAATACAAATATCTGTTGTAGTGTAATGTGTGTGGGACTATGCATTAGTCCAGGAAATCGGTAATCGACCTTATCATCGTGGTTGAGGTTGCTTTCGCCATGTAGGACGTATTAGACGAACCCGAGTCGTATTAGAGTTGTCGGCAGTGGTTTGGCCATGCGGAGTGCTTGCGCACTCTATGTCGTTCAACCCAACGTGCGCTCGTGCTAGTCGAGTTCATCAAGTAACCCGATTGTCCGATGTATGTTCACCATGTATGGACGCTACTGCTTGAATCTAGGGTACCGAACTTACCAGTGAAATCCTATTAACCTTGGTACCTTGATCCGCTAAGACTCATGAGCCGGACATGGTGGTATGGGACACTGTGGTCGAGCTGTCGGCCTACGCTGGAGTGACGAGCCTTCCTGTAGTGACCAGTGAGCAACTAAACTCGTGAGCCGATTATGGTGGTATGGGACACTATATTCGTGCTGTCGGCCTACATTGATTGGTGACGAGCCCTTTGTAGTGACCTCGAGCATGCCTGGATACCGCATTGAGGTGACGAGCCTTAGTGTAGTAACGAAGGTGTGATAGGCGTGCATTGATTGGTGACGAGCCCTTTACTACGACCTGAAACTATATGATCGTATGAGATGTCTAGGATTGACGACCCTAGAATGGATCATTGTTTGGATGGTGATATGAGGAAGGTATCTTAGCTTCCCAATCCTGCTGTATGAAAAGGACTAATAATAACTTGGTAATTATATTCATGCACCGCATTTGCATGTGCTTTGTAGATGTGGCGCACTTTGAGATGGTGTCATGCGTAACGTAAGATGAAGACACTGAGGGTGTATGCGTGAGGGCACACATCATTTTGTATACATCCTTGCATTAACAAGAGTACTTAGGACATATTTGATTATTCTGCTTTATCATTATTGCTTGATTGAATTGATCACATGTTAACCTGTGCCTTATTGTTCCACTGAGTTGATCACTCACTCTCACGTTATGGGGTGGTGTTAAACACCCACCAGACTCTGTCTTAGGTTCTGATGTTGCAGATGTTGAGGCGACTTCTGAGGCAGAGCGGGAGATGGATGATGATGAGGCTGCTTTCTCTTATATGCAGTTTTTAGACGTGTTCTAGCGAGCCTCGTTCTGATGCGCGGGATTCTGGGATTATTTTTGGGAACTAAATGATGTACTTTGATACTTGTAATTTTGATAGTAACACTTTCATTACGACCTGGTATGTATATGTACTTCAGGGATTTGTACTTTTACACATATATTTCTATAAGTCTTCCGCTTGCTATCTTCACTTATCCCTGAATTATATCTGTGTTTTGGCTTAATCTATTTCATGTTTTATGCACTAATACAGACAACATACATCCATCATTAAATATGTTGCATAAGTGATGTTTTGGAACTCGGGAGCTGAGTTATGCTCGACCCCCGAATTTCAGGGCGTTACAGATTCCTTGACTCAAACTCCAACGATCAAAATCCTTTAATCCCGTCATCCTCAGTTAGTTGAAGGAAACCCTCGACCCATCGAAGGTGACCCTCGACCAGTCTAAGGTTACGCGAATAGCACACGGACTGCGTAAATTTGAGGTGGTTTCTTGATTTTTCCAACTCGATGTAAAAGTTGGATTTACAAAACTATAAATAGGAATACCTATGAAGTTCTTAGGCATCTTCTAAGGTTTGAGTTGAGCAAAAATGTGAAGAAGCCGTCACCAAGAGTTTTTCCTTCCTTTTCCTTAGTCGTTTTTATGCTTTTCTTAAGAGATTTTAGTTTAATCATGTCTATGGTTGGCTAAACCTCTTAGCTAGGGCTAAGAGGTGACACTTGTAACGTGATTGGGATGTTTGTTTTGATTCATGTTTTGTTGAACTCTCTTGGATTCTAGTTTGATTATAAGGAGTATTTTTAATTTTTAATGGTTTGTTGTGATAAATTACAATAGATCTGTGATAGCTTGAGATATCTTATTTTCCTTAACTGAGATTGTGAAATTAGGAAATCCTGTTGTTCACCATTGTCCCTTGGGCATGGTAGGATGGTGGAATCGTTCCTAACCTTCACAATTCTCTTACAATTGGTTGTGGGATTGGTAAATCCTGTTGTTTGCCTTATCTCCTGGGCATGGTTAGGTGATGGAATCACTTCCAAATCTTCACAACTCTCATCCATTAATGATTAGATGCATGAGAAGTTCAGAGATCTAACAAATCTCTTCTTACCAATTGATAGGATAGGACTATGATTCCAGTTGTGTCCTTGAATCATGCAAGGTAGCTTCCCAATTGCTACAAGTGGATCCTTGGCACCCTAGTTACCACCTTTGAATTTGTTAGTTTTAATCACTTTAATCACAATTACTCTCTCAAATATTTTAGATTTAGGTTTACATCTTCTTCTAGTTCTAGTTCTAGTTACTTTAAGAAGACACATAAGTTCAGTCCTTGTGGATTCGACCTCGGTCTTACCGAGATTATTACTACGTCAGGACCTTTCACTTGGGGTTTTGAAAAGGTTTTGGCGCCGTTGCTGGGTACTAACGGTTGTATTTTTTTTAGATTAGCTAGTTTTGGAATTAGTTTAAGATTAGGGTTTTTCTATTTTATATTTCTAAGATTAGGTTTTTCTGAATTATTTTAGAAACTAACTTACTTTCTATTTTCTGTTTTTAGGAACTTTCTTTTTTTCTTTTTCTTTTTTTTTTCTTTTTTTTTTTTTTTTTAGTTTTTCTGTTTTACAGGATGTTAATATAGAAACTTCTAATTTGGTAACCTCTTTCTAATTCTCTTCCTTTCTTTTATAGATTTCCTATTTGACTTAGGTTTCTTTCTTTTTAAGAATATGTTAGATTTTTCTTATTTTCTTATTTTTTTTATCTAAGGGTTTTAGAACTTTCTAATTTCAAAATTTTGTTTTTAAGATTTTTCCTGTTTTATTTATTTATAGAAATTAACATTGTTTTTTTGTTTTATAGAGTCCTAACATAGAACTCTGATCCGGTAACATTCTTCTAATTTCTTCCCTCTAACTGCTTTTCATACTTGCTATAGGAATTAAAAAAGGAGTTTTAGTTGAAAAATCTATTGATAAGTTAGAAAATCCTCAAATATTTTTGAAAGCATGGATCAAGAACATTGGGTTGATGAAGGCCCTGTGCATCACACACCACCTATTAAGATGGTGCGCGATGAGAATGAAGTACATCGAGTTCCCTTGGTTTGAGCGCTATGAGATTATTTACAATCGGTGAGAACAACTTTACCTTCCTGCATAATTCTTCCAATCAATACAGGAAATGTGAACTTCGAACCTGAGATAATCCAATTACTTCCTAAGTTCCATGGACTTGATTCAGAAAATCCATATATGCACATTAAAGAATTCGAAGAGATTGTTACGACCATACATTTTAATGATATTCCTTCTAATACAATTAGCCTTAAATTATTTCCATTCTCTTTAAAAGAAAAGGCCAAATCATGGTTTCATTCATTAAGGCATAGATCCATTAGAACATGGGCAAAGATGAGCCAGGAGTTCCTTAAAAAGTCCTTCCCTACTCATAAAACCAACGCTCTTAGACGAGAAATAATGAACTTCTCCCAGAAAAATAATGAGACTTTCTTTGAATGGTGGGAACGGTTCAAGGACATACTGCTCGCTTGCCCACACCATGGTTATGAAACTTGACAGACAATTGATCTTTTTTATGACGGACTAAGTCCAAACATGCGCCAATTCATACAGATGATGTGTAATGTCGAGTTCATGGATAAGAAACCAGAAGATGCATGGGATTACTTTGACATGCTAGTTGAAAATGCTCAATCATGGGACACATCAAACCAAGCTAGTACTTCCAAGGAAATGCCCAGAGAGATAGGAATACATGTACTCAAGAAGGAGGATGATATTAATGTACGGTTGGCAATTCTTGCATGAAAAATTGAGGACTTGGAATCTAGGAAGGAATCAACTCAGCCCACAGTGGTCGTTGAATCCGTATGTGGAATTTATGAGAGCGAGGTACACCTAATCAAAGATTGTTTTACAATCCCAACTTTTCAAGAGGTGTTTCACATTCAAGTAGAAACTACAAATGTGTATCAACAACCACTTAATGCACCAAATTCTGACATGCACACTCCCAATGAGTGGAACATTAATTGGGGAAATGAACCAACTACAAATGTAACTAATTATCCACAATGGCCATTTAGTGGACTTCCATTAAGGAGAACCCTTGAAGATACATTAGATGCATTTAGGCAAGAGCAACTGCAGGCTATGAATGAGCTTAGAACTTCGGTTGCAAGACTTGAGACACAACTAAATGTTAGGGAGACTGGGATCTTTTTGGCCCAACTGCAACCTAACCCAACGAGACAATGTGAGATATGTGATCACGACTCTTCAACTCAGCATCTAAAACATGTTAAGACCATCACCACCTTGAAAAATGGAAACGAAATAGACAAAGAGATTCCAAGGACGGTTGAGAAACCCAAGGAATCCAAAAGTTCAAAGGATGGTTGTGAATCTAGTAATGCTCCATATGACAAAGAACCAATGCAGGGATATAAACTCATGACCCCATTTCCTCAACGTCTCATCACATCAAAAAGGCTAAGTGAGAATCAAAATATTCTAGAGGTTTTTCAACAAGTCAAGGTTAACACCCCCTTGTTGGATGAAATTAAACAGTTTCCATCTTACGCCAAATTCCTGAAAGATCTATGTGCGGTAAAAAGGAAGCTAAATGTACACAAAGAAGCATTTTTACTAAACAGGTGAGTGCCATAATCAAACGAAACACTCTCCAAAATATAAGGATCCTGAAAGTCCTACGATCTTATGTGTGATCGAAAACTTCAAGGTTGATAATGCACTTTTAAACCTTGGGGTAAGTGTTAATCTGATACCATACTTGGTATATGAACTGTTAGGCCTCGGTGAGTTGAAACCTACTAAAACAACATTACAACTAGCCGATCGCTCGACCAGAATACCAAGAGGTAAGATAGAAGATGTGTTGGTCTAGGTCAATAGATTCTACTACCCAGTAGATTTCATAGTCTTGGACACACGCTCAGCTTCAAATATGGGCACTCAAATTCCAATCATATTAGGTCGACCATTCCTGGCCACTGCCAATGCCATTATAAATTGCAGGAATGGAGTAATGAAAATATCTTTTGGGAATATGATGGTAGAATTCAATGTTTTTCATTTGCACAAGCCACAAGAGGATAAGGACCTGACCCATGAGATGAACTTAATAGATACATTTGTAGATAATGAGTCTCTTTTAACTGAAACTCCTGAATCTTTAGATGTCTGCTTGGCGCACTCTGTAGATTCAAATGATCATATTAGGTAGGAAGTTGATGCCACTCCTTCCACTAACACTAAAATCTTACCATTACAGGTGAAGGAGATAGATTCTGAACTGGAGCCTACAACTTAGGATTTTAAAGGGACCACGACTAACAACCCTTTTTTTATTTAATTATTTATGGTCTCTCATTCATCTCAACCCACTAATATTGAGAAATTATCTTCTTTAGGTGAATCATATATTCTCTGGAAACCTCCAAATTTCGATCGCAACACATGATGCTGAGGTCCATAAATTTCTCTGGACATTCATGCTCCAAGATATCTAAGCTTATTGGAAAAAAGGCTTTTAGATAATCTTGTTAAGAAATGTCACACCCCAAACTCGAAAATCAGGCTCACAAAATTCTCGATCGCCGAATTTAGCACCGATAATCTCCATAGTACCCCATTCTCAAGTCCCAACACCCATACACCAGGTTCCGATCCTGGGATCCTACAAAGAGGATTTTTAACATGAATTTGATTCGTAATAAGCATAAAAAACTTGTTCACTCCCCAAGTATAGGGTTGTGATGTAGTAATAAACTCGATGAGACCGAGGTCGAATCCCAAGGGACTGAACTTTGTACATAATCTGAACATAAATAGAACTATAACTAGAATAAGATGAAATCTAAATCAAATGAATTCGAGGGAATAATGATGAATTATTAATATAAAACTTAAAGAATTCAGAGGTAAGAAACCAGGGATTCAGAGGATCCACTTGTAGAAATCAGGGAGATCTTATGCCTGTTTCAAGAACTCAACTGTACTTAGAGTCCCATCTTCATGAAAATCAAGACTGAACTTCCTTTGATATAGTTTTTAAGAGTGAAAGGTATATGAATTAGAATGGATTCCATCACCAAACCATGCCCATGAGACAAAATAAACAATAGAATTAACCAATTACTAACCAATCAACAATGTATGAAGGTTAGGAAGGGTACCGACATCTAACCATGCCCAGGAAACGATGACGAACAACAGGGCTTCCTGACGTCATAATCAAAATAAGGAAAAAGAAATACTCAAAGCCATCGTAGACCCATTGTAATTTCAGTCACAACAGACCATTAAAAACTAAAAATATTCCTATAATAAAATTAAATCAAAATCCATTCAATCTAAATAAAAGGCACACGCATAAATTCTCTCATCACGCTACAAGCTTCACCTCTTAGCCCTAGCTAAGAGGTTTAGCCTGACCTAAACATGATTAGGCTTATCTCTAAAAGAAAGACATAAAATAAAAACAAAGGAAAAAAAAACTCTATTAGGAAAGCTGCTCAACGTTCTAAGCCAAGCTCCTTGAATCCTCTTGGAATTGAAAATCCCCACTCTCTCTCTTTGTTCTCCCTTTTATCAGTATTGTAATCAGTGGCTGGAGTCGGTGGAGAGTCTTTACGCATCACCATACGCATGCAGAAGAACAACGCAAATCAGCTTGCATTTGGCTTGAATTTCTGGACAGTGGACGTCCCATCTTTGGTTCTGACTGCATGGTCATGGTCTTGGCCACCTGATGCAATGTGTGGACGGTTTGGATTAGAGATCCGACTGTGATCTCGTTCATAAAATAATCGTCAAAATCGGACAGCGTCCGGACGCGCGTAGTGCATAAGAAGTGAGGAAATTAGGATTTTCGATGTCAGTGGGGCCCATGATTGATGTTATAGGAGAGATCCGATCCGTCCATTGAATTTCTCTCAGAATTTCAGTCGGGAAGGTGTATTTTTGACCTTCTTTTGATGTGGCCCACAGGATCTTTTATTCCACCGTCCATCTCGCGTTTAACGGCTAGGATCTTTCAATCACTTGAATGGTATCAAAAGGAGAGCTAGGGGAGAGTTACACGTCCCCTCTGGACACAATGGATGGTCCAGATCCTTTAAATGACTGATGTGTGGGGCCCACTAACTTCTGCAAGACGGACAGAGTCCGTCCGTTACACGGACGCTGGAAGAGGAAGCTGTTGTTTTCTCCTTTTGTGAAGAAGACTCGGTCAGCGATCCGGTGCACATCCGGTATACATGTACTCGTATAGACACTACCTGAGGTGGGGTCCACAGTGATATAGTGTGAGATATCTGCACCGTCCATGTCCTTACTCATCTGATTTAAGGGGTTGAGACCAAAATTGAAGCATATCCAGATATCAGGTGGGCCCCAGATCAGATATTTATGGGCTGATCTATCCATTGGGCCATTTCCACAAGGATCCAGGAGCTGAAATTTTATGTGTACAGTTCATCAGGCCATGTAAAGTTTAGAGCCGATCAGATGGTGGGAACCCTGTGATCTTGCATTATGGACATCTTTCAGGCCTGTTTGAAGTGAGTGGCTGGAATTTCTCTGATCTCTGGTGTGTAGATCCTCGATCTTGGTCCCATGGAGTCCCGTCCAATGCCTTGGTGATGCCAGAGCGTTAAATCTATGCTTTTAGCATCCTTTCCAGTTCAAGCTCGTAGTTGCATCTTGCATCATAAACATGATTACAACAGGCCGTTAAACAGTATTATGTTCATAAATCCAGGCAATAACTGGGGTCTGATATGCAATATTTGACCCTCAACACAACCCCTAACCAGAATTTTGCTAGTCCCGAGCAAAATATGCGAAAATTAAGTTGAGACTTATAGGAAAATTTTATAAACTCGAGTGACTTTTGAAAGACAATTCAGATCCTAGAATTTTAAGATTCATGAATGTTGGGCATTACTCTCTCCTGGACTCAAGCGCACAGTAAATTTCATAATCAATTCTAAGCATTAATCCATCTATTAGAAAATTTCTAACAATGAGTACCATGAGTGTATAGTGAAATCTTGTCTTATCATCCTGGTTTACTTCTCTATTTCGTGATATCCATGGCACTCCACAAGAGCATTCAGGTCAACGACAACGTAAACCAAAACCTACCTCATAGATCAACATCTCAACCCTTTCTTTTGATTTTTCGTCAAAAGTCATGCTAATGAAAGGAATCAAATCCTCACCTATAGGGAGCAAACCTATGGTGAAGATCAGTCGCCCAATATTTTCTGAATGTCAACTGTGGGGAATTGAACCTTCACCTATAGGGAGCAAACCTATGGGGAAGACCATTCGCCCGACCCTGGGTATTTTCTTTTTCTACACTTCTTATTTTTCTTTTTATATTGATCGTGATAGGAAAATTGTCTAGGCTGGTTCCTTTCATGCTTAGTGATTACCAAGTTAGTCCTTCAATATTGAACTGAAACGTCAATGTGTAAGCGAGATGTGACATGTAAAATTATGATTCAATCAATGTTTAAAACTTCTAATCATGGATTGATAAGTCACTCTCAACTGTGAAATTTATTAGATAACTAAATCCAAGAGACATAAATCACCAACATCATGTATCTTGTAAGTCTAAATTCAAGACGGCCATCAAAATCACTTCACATTCATAAGAAGTTCCAAAAAAATTTTAAAATTTTCACAATTTTTTCTTAAGACCGATAAAATACTAATTAAGGGACTTAATCTCCCACCCCCAACCTAAAATCTACATTGTCCTCAATGTAAAAGATATGAGCATGCAATGCACATGGGACAACGAAAATAAAAGAGGAGTGATGGAAAGATAGTACCTGAACAGAGAATCAAGAGGCTTTCTCAAAAATATCAACGGAAAAGCGAGTTAACACAAGAGAGAAATCAATAAAAATAAAATGACAAAAATAAAATCACAAAAAGAAGATCCTACCTACACCACTTTCGCAGGTACTCTCGATTGCATTTAACGTATGCAACAAGCCTTTAAACCCCTAGGTTGCCCCTAGTGGACGAGTTGTAGTCTCGTGAGAGTTTCCAGCAATGTTACCCACAAACATTGAACTAACTAACTAGAAAATGAAATGGAATGAAAAGCTGGGTTGCCTCCCAGGAGCGCTAAGTTTAACGTCTTCAGCCAGACAACAAATTAACCTAGAACAACATGAAGCAAACTACCTTAGTCCTATGAAAACAGGAAACCTACCTATACCTCCATCAGACTAGGAGATCAATCCTGGTAAACAGGATCAGTCAGAGGTATGGACATGTCCTCTGAATCAAATTTCTCGACAAATGGCTTTAAGCGATGTCCATTTACTTTAAACTCCTTGCCATTGTCAGGATCTCTTATCTCAATGGCCCCATAAGGATACGCAGTGACCACAATGTAAGGGCTAGTCCAACGAGATCGAAGCTTCCCTAGAAAGAGATGTAATTGAGAATTATATAAAAGGACTTTGTGATCAGGTGTGAATGATTTCCGTAGAATACGTTGGTCATGAAACGCCTTCATTTTGTCCTTATAAATTCTCGAGTTCTCGTATGTATCATTCCGGATTTCTTCGAGTTCATTCAACTGAAGTTTGCATAACGAGCCAGCGTTATCTAGATTGAGATTCAATTTTTGATTGCCCAGTACCTCTATGTTCCAACTCCACATGCAAGTGGCAAGCCTTCCCATAGACAAGTCTAAAGGGAGACATTCCAATAGTGGTTTTAAACGTAGTACGGTAAGCCCATAAGGCGTTAGTTAATTGGATTGACCAATCCTTACGGTCAGGGTTAACCATTTTCTCCAAAATGTGTTTGATTTCCCTATTGAAAATCTCAACTTGCCCACTTGTCTGTGGGTGATATGGGGTGCTCACCTTATGAGAGATATCGTATTTCTTCATTAAACTCTTGAATGACCTATTACAAAAGTGTGAGCCCCCATCACTAATGATAGCTCGAGGCGTTCTGAATTGGGAAAGAATGTTCTCTTTTAGTAATTTAATGACTGTGCGATGGTCATTATTTTGACTCGGAATCACTTCAACCCATTTAGTGACATAGTCTACAGCGAGCAAAATATATAGATTTCCAAAAGATTGGGGGAATGGCCCCATGAAATCAATGCCCTAGCAATCAAATGCCTCAATGATAAGAATGGGATTCAAGAGCATCATATTTCGATGGGACAACGCTCCTAATTTCTAACAACGGTTACAAGCTTTGCAAAACTCATGAGTGTCCGTGAACATAGTGGCCCAGTAAAAGCTACACTGTAAAATCTTGGCTGTGGTCTTTTTGGTAGAAAAATGACCACCACAAGCCTGTGAATGACAGAAAGAGATGACACTCTGATGTTCAATGTCTGGCACACATCTCCTTAATATTTGGTCTGGGCAATATTTAAATAAATATGGATCATCCCAGAAAAATTTGCGCACCTCGGTGAAAAATTTCTTCTTATCTTGCGTAGTCCAATGTGTCGGTATGGAACTTGTGGTAAGATAATTAGCAATATCAGCGAACCAAGGTGAATGGGAGACTCTGAACAATTGTTCATCAGGGAACATGTCATTGATATGTGTCGTTTTAAGGGAATCAGAGGGATTAAGGTGAGAAAGATGGTTAGCCACTACGTTCCCTACTCCCTTTTTATCTTTTATTTCTAGGTCAAATTCCTAGAGTAGGAGGATCCATCATATCAGGCGAGGCTTAGCATCATTCTTAGACAGAAGATACTTGTGCGCCGCGTGATCAGTGTAAATAATGATCTTGGATCCAATCAAGTAGGACCAAAATTTGTCTAAAGCGAACACTACGACTAAGAGTTCCTTTTCTGTAGTCGAGTAGTTCACTTAGGCAGGATTTAGAGTCTTACTCACATAATGAATAACGTAGGGTTTCTTATCTTTTCTCTGGCCTAGAACCGCCCCAAGAGCATAATCAGACGCGTCGCATACAAGTTCAAAAGGAATGCCCTAGTTGGGTGGTTGTATGATGGGTGCACTAGTCAACATACCCTTAAGCTTAGTGAAAGCTTCCTAACATGGCTCAGTCCACTCGCATGGTGCATCCTTTTGAAGTAGATTACATAAAGGACGAGAGAGGAGACTAAAGTCCTTTATGAATCGCCTATAAAATCCTGCGTGTCCTAAGAAGGATCTCACGTCTCTAATGTTCTTGGGTGGAGGTAGGTTAGAGATAAGATCGATTTTTGCCTTATCCACCTCGATTCCTTTGGACGAGATAATATTTCCAAGGACAATTCCCTTATGAACCATGAAATGATACTTCTCCTAATTAAGTACCAAGTTCTTTTCTTCACATCTTTTCAGCACACATTTAAGACTCTCTAAGCACTCGCTGAAAGATGAACTGAAAATAGAGAAATCGTCCATAAAGACCTCTAGATATTTTCCCACCATGTCAGAAAAGATACTCATCATACATTGTTGAAAGGCAGCAGGGGCATTACATAATCCGAATGGCATCCTTCTGTAGGCAAAGGTGTCGTAGGGACATGTAAATGTGGTCTTTTCCTGGTCCTTAGGGGTGATTTCAATCTGATTGTAGCCCGAATACCTGTCAAGGAAACAGTAATAGGAATGACCAGCTAGCTTTTTCAAGATTTGATCAATGAGGGCAAAGGAAAGTGGTCCTTCCTCGTGACGGTATTCAGCTTCCTGTAGTCAATGCACATTCTCCAACCAGTAGTAACTCTAGTTGGCACGAGTTCATTATTGGCATTGGCTACGATGGTGATCCCAGACTTCTTAGGAACCACCTGAGTTGGACTCACCCATTGACTATCGGATATGGGGTATATGATACCCACATCTAATAGTTTAAGAACCTCGGCCTTAACCATTTCCCTCATGTTTGGATTTAGTCTACATTGTGATTGCCGAGCGATCTTCACATTATCCTCAAGATATATGCGGTGAGTACAAATCGAGGGGTCGATTCCCTTGAGGTCTGCTATCGTCCATCCAAGGGCTTCCTTATGCTCAATGAGAGTAGATATGAGCATACTCTCCTGTTCTTTCTCCAGGTGGGCAGAGATCACCACCGGGTATGTCTCATCTTAACCTAAATAGATATATTTCAAATCAGAGGGTAAAGGTTTTAGGTCAAGCTTCAGCGGCTTGAGGTTAGACGGTAGAGGCACTACATCAGTTTGAGGCAACTCTTCAAATTGTAGCCTCTATCGGTTAACTTCAAGTACCGGTGCAGTATCAAGCAAGGCAAACGTCTCCCTAATCATGTCATCATCAAAATCATGGGAGTGGGCCAGGCACGTCTCTAGAGGGTCAGAGGATAAGGTCAAAGGTGTCGTATCTTCCACTAAAGAGTCAATCATGTTAATGTCGTGGAAATCGTCATCATCCTCTAAGTTTCTGCCGTTATTGAAAAATATGTTTGACTCCAATGTTATATTCCCAAAAGACATAGTCATGACACCATTCCTACAATTGATAATTGCGTTTGAAGTGACAAGGAATGGGCGACCAAGAATGACAGGAATCTGAGTGTTTATGTTATTGATGGGTTCAGTGTCCAGGATGAAAAAATCTACATGGTAGTAAAATCTATCAACTTGGACCAACACATCCTCAATTATTCCTCTTGGTACACGAACAGAGCGATCAGCAAGTTGTAGTGTGGTTAGGGTGGGTTTTAATTCACTCAAACCTAACTGTTTGTATACCGAGTAGGGAATCAGATTGACGCTTTCTCCTAAGTCAAGAAGTGCATGATCAATTCGATGGTCCCCGATTTCACATGATATGGTTGGGCTACCGGGATCCTTGAATTTCTGTGGCACGTCTTGCTTTAGGATGGCACTCACTTTCTCGGTCAAGAAGATCTTCTTTTGAATACTCTGCCGTCGTTTGGTCATGCATAAGTCTTTCAGGAATTTGGCATATGAAGGTATCTTTTTTACGACATCAAGTAGAGGAATGTTGACTTTCACTTGCTTCAACACCTCTAGGATATCCTGAGAGTTAGAGAGAGGTTTTGGTGTGACTAACCGTTGGGAAAATGGAGCAATTGACTTTTCAAGAAGTTCCGGTTCTAATTTTTATGGGGCCTCACTAGGTCCATCATTATTGTCCTCTTCTAGTTCTTGAGGCTTTTTAGGCCTAACCGGAAGGGTTTTATCAATGATCTTCTCACTCCTAAGAGTGGTGATGGATTTAGCGTGCTCCATTTGATTTAAAGAGCTGGGATTACTTATCTCGTATTGTGGTTTAGGATTGGGGAGCGGTTGTGCAAGAAGCATCCCCTTTTCTATAACCATCATACGTGAATCCATCTTTTGCATAAAATCTCGCATTGCCTGGGTTAGCTCTTGCATGGAATTTTGAACCGGTTCTTCTTGAGGTTTCCCCTGATTTGGATTTTGATTGAAGAAACTTTGAGGGGTAGCAGTTTGTCCATTTCTCCAACTAAAGTTTGGATGATTTTTCCAACCAGGATTGTACGTATTAGAGGTCGGTCCATTGAAAGGTCTTTGATAATTATTTACGGCATTGGATTGTTCATTCAACACTTCTCAAAAGCGGGTATCGTCGGATAATTTTCAGTTGTATGAATGTTGCAATTATAGATGCCGCAAACACTTTCCTTAGCCTTATCCTTCTTTCCTTCCATGGCCTCAACTTTTCTTATGAGCGTAGTCACTTTATACTTGAGATCATCCTCTTCCTTCAAGAGATACAATCCACCTTTCTCCTTAGATTGAGTCAGCCTAGACGAGGTGTTTGATTTTGGGTAATAATCCCATGATTGTGTTTTTTCAGCAAGACTATCGAGGTAATCCCATACCTCATCAACATTTTTATTAATGAATTCTCCATTACACATTGTCTCGACCATTTGGCGCATGGAAGATGTTAGTCCATCATAGAAAAAATTTGTAATGCGTCACGTTTCAAGGCCATGTTGTGGGTATGAACTGACCAAATCCTTGAACCTTTCCCAACATTGGTAAAATGTTTCATCCTCCTTTTGGGCGAAGTTCATGATTACTTTTCTAAGGGTAATCGTTTTATAATGTGGAAAAAATTTCTTTATGAATTCCCTCTGCATATCATTCCATGTGCCTATAGATCTAAGACGCAGTGAATGTAACCACGTCTTAGCCTTCTCCTTCAAGGAAAAAGGAAAGAGTTTCAGCCTGACCGTGTCCTCAGACACATTTTGAAAATATAAAGTGGCTATGATCTCATCCAACTCTTTCAAATGTAGATATGGTTCTTCAGATTCAAGCCCATGGAACTTAGGAAGGAGTTGAATAACCCCTGGCTTGATGTCTATATGTCCTGTATTTTTAGAAAAAATCATGCATGAGGGCGTACTCAGCCCCGCTGGTTGTAAATAATCTCGTAAAGTACGAGGCAGGGGTGCTTGATGCACCTCATTCTCATCATGAATGTCCTCCACCCTAGGTTGAGGTAGAAGAGGTTGGTTCTCAGCCATCACTTCAATTAACTCAGGGGATTTCGAGTGGTGTTTAGTCCTGCGATGGATAGTTAACCCCTCGACCAATCCTCCTTCAGTCAAGAGACGTCGAGTGTTGTCATGGGCCCACTTGGGCATGAAACACTCACAGCCCTCAATCAAATTCGAAACCTAATCCTAAGAAAGGAAAAGAAAATCTAGAAAGAAAGAGAGGAATGGAAAGAAGTTACCAAATTTGAGTCCTTAAGTTAAAAACCTGCAAAAAAAAAAACAAAACAAGTCAGTTTCTAAAGAGAATGTTTAAAATTAGAAAATCCTTAAAATAAATAGAACTATAACTAGATTAATATGAAATCTAAATCAAATGAATTCGAGGAAATAATGATGAATTATTAATCTAAAACTTAAAGAATTCAGAGGTAAGAAACCAGGGATTCAGAGGATCCACTTGTAGAGATCAGGGAGATCTTATGCCTATTTCAAGAACTCAACTGTACTTAGAGTCCCATCTTCATGAAAATCAAGACTGAACTTCCTTTGATATAGTTTTTAAGAGATGAAAGGTATATTAATTAGAATGGATCCCATCACTAAACCATGCCCATAAGACAAAGTAAACAACATAATTAACCAATTACTAACCAATCAACAATGTATGAAGGTTAGGAAGGGTACCGACATCCAACCATGTGTAATGACCATGGAATTTTTGTGCTAATCTTTCCTTAAGTAGTTGTTTTTGGGGTAATTAGCGCTATACTCGATTGCTTGTGAAAGTTGCATCAATCACTTTAAATTGTATCTGCATGGCTCTAAACTTGTAGATTAGTTAGTGCTACGTTACTCTGAAACCTGGGATCCATCACTAAATCCAGTTGTTCTGGGGATTTTTTGGAAGATCTGGATCGGACCTGGACCGCGCGTCGAAAGTCCGATGGCGATGATCTTAGGCTGTTGCAGTCACCAAGTTGGGCTTGACCATCACCTTGAAAATCAAGTCCATCTGATGTTCTGGGTCGATTTGATTGAGCTCGGAGTGAAGAGTGTGAGAACGGTTGGAATTTAATAAGTTTTTATGAAATCTGAGTCGTGTCGCTTGCACGATGATTTTAAGCTATCTGACCATTGGATTCTGACCCAATTTCACCCTCTGATCAGGGAAGGTGGCCCAGGCATATCCTAGTGCTTGTGGACCTAATCGAGATTCCGTGACTGTTGAATTGAGTGTGGTCTGTCACGGCTGATCTGAAGAGCCGGTCGGTACGAAAACTCAGCCTGACCTAGATCCATGGTCAATGAGCTTAAGTCTGACCTTTCGTAGTTATAAGCCCACCAGAAGTGCTTCGTTGGATCGCGAGAGTCGGGTTTTGGTTATACCCTAAGTATACCTTGACCCTGGGGTTATTTTCATCAATAATAGGCCTATTTATAGTCCTTAAACCCTAGCACTCTTTTCCATACGAATTTTCTCTAACCCTAGCTTGGAAAGAGAGTGGAAAAGAGAGAGAAAGTGAGAGAGATAAGTTGGTGAATCATCTTGGATTCTTCCTTGTTCTTATTCATCTTTGAACCTTCACTTTGAATCATTCTTCTGACGGTTCTGAGTTCATATTGGGGTAAGTTAACCTAACCCTAATCTGTGTTAGAGCTTAGATTAGTCTTGGTGTTGTTGTATCTCATTTCTATCCTTGTTTTAGGGTATTCTATCGCCGTTGACGAAGACAACTCCTCTAAATCAGTTCGGTGTTTCTTTCCTTGCTTAAGGTGCAGACTTTAAGTGTATAGGTTATGGTTTTCAAGGCTTTCAATGCCAGTTAGTGATTTATTCTTGTTATGGATGAGATTTCACATGCCAAATGTTGTGTTTACGTTGCTTTCCTGATATGCATGTGCTATATTGAGATTTGTGTATTCTATGTGTATTTATAAAGTACCGTATACGTATAAAATATGCACTTATGTTTGCCATGATTATTTGTCATGTATGTATGCTAGATGCATGTATGACAACTCCTTGGTAAAAGGAATTGTCAAAATGCATGTATTTCAACATACGTCATGTATGTTGTTCCATGTATGCTAAGTGTTTGTAGAAATGCATGAATGATCTAAAGTGTAACTTATTACACTAATTGTGGGCGTTGAGAAGTGATTCTCAACACTCCTATTAATGCGCATGATTTCCTTTATGCAAATTACATTTCATGTTATTTAAATTCAAGCATTACCTATGCTTACATTTATGTTAAGTTGAGATTCTTCAGATGCATATGTACCCTGATTTAAGTTGTTGTTCCATTACTGTTTTACATTCAACATGAATATCTGTTGTAGTGTAAGGTGTTTGGGACTATGCCTTAGTCCAGGAAATCGGTAATCGGCCCTATGTTCGTGGTTGAGACTGCTTTCACCACGTAGGATGTATTAGACGAACCCGAGTCGTATTAGAGTTGTCGGCAGTGGTTTGGCCACGCGGAGTGTTTGCGCACTCTATGTCGCTCAACTCAACGTGCGCTCGTGCTAGTCGAGTTCTTCAAGTAACCCGATTGTCCGATGTATGTTCACCATGTATGGACGTTACTGCTTGAATCTAGGGTACCGAACTTACTAGTGAAATCCTATAAACTATGGTACTTGATCCGCTAAGACTCATGAGCCGGACATGGTGGTATGGGACACCGTGGTCGAGCTATCGGCCTACGCTAGGGTGACGAGCCTCCCCGTAGTGACCAGTGAGCAACTAAACTCGTGAGCCGATTATGGTGGTATGGGACACTATATTCGTGCTGTCGGCCTGCATTGATTGGTGACGAGCCCTTTGTAGTGACCTCGAGCACACCTGGATACTGCAGGGAGGTAACGAGCCGAACTGTGGTAGTAAAGGCATGAAAGGCGTGCATTGATTGGTGACGAGCCCTTTGCTACGACCTCAAACATATGATCGTATGAGATGTCTAGGATTGACGACCCTAGTATGGATCACTGTTTGGATGGTGATATGAGGAAGGTATCTTAGCTTCCCAATCCTGCTGTGTGAAATGGACTAATAACAACTTGGTAATCATATCCATGCACCGCATTTGCATGTGCTTTGTAGATGTGGCGCACTTTGAGGCGATGTCATGTGTAACGTAAGATGAAGACGCTGAGGGTGTACACGTGAGGGCACGCATCATATTGCATACATCCTTGCATTAACAAGAGTATTTAGGATTTATTTCATTGTTCTGCTTTATCATTACTGTTTGATTAAACTGATAACATGTTAACCAGTGCCTTATTATTCCACTGAGTTGATCACTCACTCCCACGTTTCTAGGGCGGTGTTAAACACCCACCAGACTCTGTCTTAGGCTCTGATGTTGCAGATGTGGATGTGACTTCTGAGGCAGAGCGGGAGCTGGATGATGATGAGGCTACCTTCTCCTATATGCAGTTTTAAGACGGGTTCTAGCGAGCTTCGGTCTGATATGCGGGATTATGGGATTATTTTTGGGAATTTAAATGATGTAACTTGATACTTATAATTTTGATAAGTAACACTTTCATACGACCTGGTTTGTATATGTACTTCAGGGATTTACACTTGTACACATATTTTTCTATAAGTCTTCCGCTTGCTTTATTCACTTATCCCTGAATCATATCTGTGTTTTGGCTTAATCTATTCCATGTTTTATGCACTAATACAGTCAACATACATCCATCATTAAATATGTTGCATAAGTGATGTTTTGGAACTCGGGAGCTGAGTTATGCTCGACCCCCAAATTTTAGGGCGTTACACCATGCCCAGGAGACGATGGCGAACAATAGGGCTTCCTGACGTCATAATCAAAATAAGGAAAAAGAAATACTCAAAGCCATCGCAGACCCATTGTAATTTCAGTCACAACAGACCATTAAAAACTAAAAATATTCTCATAATAAAATTAAATCAAAATCCATTCAATCTAAACAAAAGGCACACTCATAAATTCTCTCATCATGCTACAAGCTTCACCTCTTAGCCCTAGCTAAGTGGTTTAGCCTAACCTAAACATGATTAGGCTTATCTCTAAAAGAAAGACATAAAACAAAAACAAAGGAAGGAAAAAAAACTCTGTTAGGAAAGTTGCTCCACGTTCCAAGCCAAGCTCCTTGAATCCTCTTGGAATTGAAAATCCCTGCTCTCTCTCTTGTTCTCCCTTTTATAAGTGTTGCAATCGGTGGCTGGAGTCGGTGGAGAGTCTTTACGCATCACCGTGCACATGCAGAAGAACAACGCAAATCAGCTTGCGTTTGGCTTGAATTTCTAGATAGTGGACGTCCCATCTTTGGTTCTGACTGCATGGTGATGGTCTTGGCCACCTGATGCAATGTGTGGATGGTCTAGATCAGAGATCCGACCGTGATCTCATTCATAAAAAGATCATCAAAACCGGATAGCGTCCGGACGGGCGTAGTGCGTAAGAAGTGCAGAATTTAGGATTTTCGACATCAGTGGGGCCCATGATTAATGTTATAGGAGAGATCCGATCCGTCCATTGAATTTCTCTCGGAATTTCAGTCGGGTAGGTGTATTTTTGACCTTCTTTTGATGTGGACCATAGGATCTTTTATTCTGTCGTCCATCCTACGTTTAACGGCTAGGATCTTTCAATCACTTAAATGGTGCCAAAAGGAGAGCTAGGCGAGAGTTACATGTCCCCTCTGGACACAATGGATGGTCCAGATCCTTCAAATGACTGATGTGTGGGGCCCACTAACTTCCGCAAGACGGACAAAGTCCGTCCGTTACACGGACGCGGGAAGAGGAAGCTGCTGTTTCCTTTTTTTGTGAAGAAGACTTGGTCAGCGGTCCGGTGCACATCCAGTATACATGTACTCGTGTAAACACTACCTGAGGTGGGGTCCACAGTGATGGAGTGTGAGATATCTGCACCGTCCATCTCCTTACTCATCCGATTTAAGGGGTTGAGACCAAAATTGAAGCATATCCAGATATCAGGTGGGCCCTAGATCAGATATTTATGGGTTGATCTGTCCATTGGGCTATTTCCACAAGGATCCAGGAGCTGAAATTTTATATGTACAGTTCATTTATGGTCCTCAGACCATGTATAAAGTTTGGAGCCGATCAGATGGTGGGAACCCTGTGATCTTGCATTATGGACGTCTTTTAGGCCTGTGTGAAGTGAGTGGCTAGAATTTCTCTGATCTCTGGTGTGTAGATCCTCGATCTTAGTCCCATGGAGTCCCGTCCAATGCCTTGGTGATGTCAGAGCATCAAATCTATGCTTTTAGCATCCTTTCCAATTCAAGCTTGTAGTTGCATCTTGCATCATAAACATGATTACAACAGGCCGTTAAACAGTATTATGTTCATAAATCCAGGCAATAACTGGGGTCTGATTTGCAATATTTGACCCTCAACACATAACCATAAGCATAACCCATGAATAATAACCAAGACACCGTCACAAAATCCACTATGATAAAAAAAACTTTAAGGTACAATGTGCATGAAGGGAAATACAATGATAATAATAACGGAAACTCATAAAGCTCAACTGCAACCTCCTGTTGAGACTAAGCTATGGCTGCATCCTGGCGTCACCTGCATGCATCAATCATGCATAAGCTTTTAGAAAGCTTAAAGGGTGGTGTAAGTGTGTGCATAATATGAGCCTGCTTAGAATGCAATATTAGAGTAATGCGGAATCATGCTGATGAGTCCATGAATGCAATCAACCGTATTAAGGCTATGCGATGCAAGGCATGAATGCTATTGGCCATATCAAAGCATGAATACTATCATCCACATCAAGGCCATACGATGCAAGGAGTGAATAATGTCGGCCATAGTAAGGCCATGAGATGTGAGATGCAACTCAAGCATACCAGTCCTCATCCGAATCCACATATCAATGCAACTCATCACTAAAGCATTAAATATCAATATAGTTCTCACGCTGGACAATCACCAGGGTCTAGTATACTCTACGTAAGCTTACCGCCCCTATCCGAGTGCACAACTTGGTAAGTGGAAGAGACCTCACTATTCACCTGCCAATATTGGGCCCGACTCGATGATAGCGGACCTATTCCTCAAGCTAGTCAAACTAACCTAGATATTGCCCCCTCACTTAGGTGGGTAAAGTCACACCCCTTTTCAACTAACCACGATATAGTGGGAGATGCTGCCTACTAGTATACAGCCCTCATGCGCTCATGTATCCACTGGGTCTCGACGTTGAAATTATCCTTTAGTACCATTGGGTTTTGTAATTTTCACCCAGGGACATCTATGGTGCCCCAATGCTAGTAATAATATTTTCGGTGTCCGATCTTGTTATCCACAATATGCATGTGCAGGCCACAACCCTGATGTCGCCAGGGTGTACAGTAATCATGTCATATAATATACGAGGTGCATGGATCACACTATCAGTCATGCAGCAATCCTACGCGTACCGCGTGCTCATGTGGGGCAACTCTGCCTATCAGGGAGCCCCATAAACAATGTTCCTGAACACATATGCTATGATCAGTCACTCCTCATATCAAGCACACATATGATGCATATGAGCATGAATCATGGAGTTATATTAATCATATTATATAGTGAGGAACTCTATTCATAACAAAGATAGGCCTAGACGGCCTACACATAACAAGTATGGGCCTAACAATGGGCCCTAGGGAGAGTTACAATGTGGACATTTAACCATCATTGCTCTTACAATGTGGACGTCGAACCATCATTGTTCCCAAGGCATGAACCATTATAAACATCATTACATACATCACATTAGGCCTCGCACAAAGGCCTCACGTACATTTCTTTGGGCCTCATATATGTGCCTCAAATATATCACAATGGGCCTTAAGTATATCAAAATGGGCCTCATCATATGGGCTTCATATAGAACGCATCAGGCTTCATCACATGGGCCTCATATACATCAACTGGGCCGCATTAACAGGCCACACCAATGGGCTTCATAAACATCAAGTGGGCCGCACAATGGGCCTCATAAACGTCAAGTGGGCCGCACCAATGGACCTCATAAACATCAAGTGGACCGCATCAACGGGTCGCACCAATAGGTCTCATATACATCGAGTGGGCCACATCAACAGGCTCCACCAATGGGCCTCATAAACATCAAGTGGGCCACACATTCCCACAACAATGAATTGTATCAAAAGATCATCTGGACCATACTATAACTAGTAGTGGAGATAATGATTTCCATCGATAAAATCCTACAGGGCCCATCACAGAAAACCGTGAGAGCAGCCACACCCACCATTAAAACATTTATAGGACTCACTGTGATGTATTTTTTTGAGATCCAACCTATTCATAAGTTAACATAGAGATAGATGAAGTGAAAACAAAAATATCATCTTGATTGGAAACTATTGTGGCTCTTAAGAAGTTTTGAACAGTGGACGTCACTGTCCCCACTATTTTCAATGGTGGGGTTCGTTGAAACTTTAGATCTATCTCATTCTCTTAGTATTACCATAGGATGATGTCCACTATGGTTGGACGGTATGGATAGAACACATGCATCTTGTGGGCCACACTTGTCCAGATGGATGACGTGGAATACAAACACTCATTAGAGTGGGTTTCCATAGATGAACGGCGTGGAATACAAAACATACATCACAGTGGGTTTTCACGGGTGGATGGACGTGTGATAAACACAAACATCAAGGTGGGCCACTGCACGGACGGTGCAGATATAACACTACATCATGGTGGGGCCGTACATGGCACCGTCCAGATGGACGGTGCAGATGAAACACATACATTTATGGTGGGTCCCACAGAGCTTGCTAACGTTTCACATCAGCCAAATAGTTGGTGTGAGATACACTAGCCAATCCACTTCTTTCAGTAGGTGGGTCCCACATGGGGCCCACCAGATATATATAGTATATATATATATACATATCATATATTATATGTTATATTATTTATTTTATTTTATTTTTTTGAAAGGGGTCCGGCCTGCTGGCCACTGTCCAGATGGATGGTGGGCATGGATGAATGCATACATCTTAGTGCGCCCACACCGCACCATACATTAGAGTGGGCCCCGCCCATCCAGAACAGATGGATGGCTAGGATAAGACCCATGCATAAGGGTGAGTCTCATGCAGCATCGTCCTGATGGACTGTGTAGATGCATAATACATACATCCAAGGGGTCCCACAAACCTGCTGACATTAACAACAGCTTTAGCTATTGGCTGTCTAGTAGATGGACGGCCCAAATACATCATACATACATTAAGGTGGGTCCACACGTGTGGGACCCACCAGCTTTAGATAAAGCTGAAGTTTGTGTTTTCCTTTCACTTAGACAACAAGGTAGTCCAGCTGCTGGACAGTGTGCACTCCGCTATTTCGACAGCATGCGGTCCCCCTGGATATCATGGATCATACATCAAGGTGGGCCATGAAATATGGGAAAGAGAGAGAGAAAGACGAAGACAGAGAGAGATAGTGTGGTGGAGGGACCCCGCCACTTTAGGCCCCTCATATGATTACAACACATACATTAAATTGGGTCCCATCACAAGTGGGCCAACAAATTGAAAATCAACGGTGGATCACCCACCTATTGCACACCTTCTTGGTCCCTTGGCTTCATTAGCTCCTTGGCTTCTTCTTTGATGGTGGAAGATAGGGATTGAAGGGTGGAGGTTGGGGTAGGGAAGCGGGCCACACCTAGCTTCTTTGAGTGCTTCGAATTACTCTCTTGGAAGCTTAAGTGTGAAGAGAGATAATGAGAGAGAGAGAAGTGATGGATAAAAAGAGATGGGTTGGGTGTAAGGAAGGGATGGGTTGGGTTGAATTTTGGGTGAGAGAGGGATGGGTGGAGAGAGAGAGAGAGAGTTGAATTTAGGAAAGGGTGGTGTAAGAGGGGGATGGTTGCTTGTACTTAATTTAATTTGATTAATTGATTGATTGATGGGATAGGTCATAGATATTCTCTCAAAATTCACACATGCGACATTTTCTTCGAAATGAATGCGGGCCCACATCTTCTAGCCTAGGTATCGTATCGGTGCATGTGATGCGCCGTTAGAACGGTGGCGATGGCATGGTCATTAGGATACAAGTTTTAAGTCGAGTCGACATAGATATATAAGATGTGACTTAGGGTCACGTGCAAATGCCAATTACGGGTCGCGGGTTGCCGGAATTCGACCGGGAGAACCGTGAAAGTCTACGGAACGGTACAGACTATGATACGGGCCTTACAACTCTCCCCTCCTAATAAAAATTTTGTCATCAAAATTTACACAATCATCGCAACCAGACATAACTCACAAGGAAGAGGAAACATAGCATCATCATATAAAATTGGAGACAGTATACAAGATACAACATATAATCAATCATCAAAGAGATGGGGATAACGCTCTCGAATCTCGGCCTTGCGCTCCCAAGATGCCTCATTAACAGAATGGTGACCCCATTACACCTTCACTAAGGGAATGACCTTAGTCCGAAGGACCTGCTCCTTCCGATCAAGGATAGGAACTGACTGCTCAATGTAAGAAGCCTGCTCACGAACCTCCAGCAGCTGCCAATCAATAATAGGAATGATGTTCGACCCACACTTCCTCAGCATAGAGACATGAAAAATGTTATGGATGCCTGACAACTGAGATGTCAAGGCAAGCCGATAGGCCATGGTGGCAACGCACCCAGTGATGTCGAAAGGTCCTATGAATCTCGAGGCAAGCTTGCCCTTCGCTCCAAATCGAAGCACGCCCTTCATGGGTGAGACCTTGAGATACACTCTATTCCCAGTAGTCTCTAAGGGACGACACCATTGATCAGCAAAACTCTTCTGCCCGCTCTTAGCTGTATGCATCCTCTTTCAGATGATATTGATGGCCTCTGATGTCTGCTGCACAAGCTTTAGACCTAGGGGAGGGCGTTCTCCAACCTCGTTCCAACAACTAGGAGATTTACACGGTCTGTCATATAGTGCCTCAAAAGGAGCCATGCCAATGGTCAACTGATAGCTGTTGTTGTACGCGAACTTAACCAATCACAGATGCTCATCCCAGCTACCCCCGAAGCCAATCACGCAGGCCCAAAGCATATCCTCAAGGATCTGGTTAACCCTCTCGGTCTAGACATCGTTCTGTGGATGGTATGCGGTACTGAGCTGCAAAACAGACTCCAGCGTTCTCTAAAAGCTCTTCCAAAATTGAGACGTGAACCTCGGATCTCGATCAGAAACAATTGAAACTGGAATGCCATGTAGTCTCACAATCTCCTCGATGAATAGCTTCGCAAGCCGGTCCAAAGACCAAGTCGCATGAATCATGAGAAAGTGTGCCGACTTCGTCAAGCGATCCATGACAACTGAGATGGCGTCATGACCGCGCTGAGTTTTCGGTAAGCCCATAATGAAATTTGTCGACACGTGCGCCCACTTCCACATCGGGATGATCAATGGCTTCATTGGACCAGGGGGTCTCTGATGATTGGCCTTGACAACTGGCATGTGTTACACTCGGCCACAAAATTGGTGGTCTGGCGCTTCATCCCCGCCCAAAAATACTATCGCATCATGTCATGATACATCTTCGTCGAGCCAGGGTGGATAGAAAATCATGATCGATGTGCCTCAGTCATAAGATCTCTGTGCAACTCAGGAATATCTGGGACACATAATCGGCCTCTGAAGCGAAGTCCACCATCAAAACCAACCTGCTAATCTAACTGACTCTCAGATGCCACCTCAGCCCTATAACTCTGTAACGACTCATCAGCCTGTTAAGCCTCGATCACCCTTGCGACAAGAGATGGTTGAATTAACAGGCTCGATAACTGCACAATAGAAGACTATAGACCGATCTCAAAATCATATGTTGCCACATCCTCAAGCATCTTCCACTCTTGAATCATCATATGCACCATCAGGCCTCGTGGTTGATGACTGAGGGCAGCCGCCACCATGTTTGCCTTGCCCGGGTGGTACTGGAGATCAAAATCATAAGCCTTCAAGAGCTCCATCTAACGCCTCTACCTCATGTTCAGCTCGACTGAGAGAATAGGTACTTCAAGCTCTCGTGGTTGGAGAAGAGCTCGAACTTGACCCATAGAGATAGTGCCTCCACACCTTTAGTGCGAAGACGACTGCTGCCGGCTCCAAATCATGCGTGGGGTAGTTCAGCTCATGGACATTAAGCTAGCAAGATGCATAAGCCACTAGTTTCCCACGCTGCATTAGGACAACACCCAAACCAATATGCGAGGCATTAGTGAATACAACAAATCCATCACTCCGAGAGGAAAGAGTAATGACAAGAAAGGATGTGAGGCAGTCCTTTAGCTCCATAAATGCTTGCTCACATGCGTCGCTCCAAATAAACTCTGCACCCTTCTGAGCTAACCTGGTCAACGGGGTTGCAATACGGGAGAAGCCCTCAATGAAACACCAGTAGTAGCCTGCCAAACCAAGAAAACTGCAGATCTCGGATGTGTTCGTGGGCTGGCCCCATTGATGCACCACTTTAACCTTCAAGGGTTCCACTGTGACACCATCTCTCGTCACCACGTGACCTAGGAACTTCACCTCTTCCTACCAGAACTCGCACTTCTCTAGCTTTGCATACAGCTGGTGGGCATAGAGGGTCTGCAATACAATCTCCAAATGCTGCGCATGCTCCTCACGGGTCCTCGAATATATCAGAATGTCGTCGATGAATACCACAACAAACCAATCGAGATACGGATGGAAGACCTCATTGATCAACTACATGAAGACCGTGGGTGCATTGGTCAATCTGAACAACATGACCTGAAACTCAAAATGACCAAATGCATCTTGAAAGTCGTCTTCGAAATGTCCTCCTCTCGGACTCAAATTTGATGATAATCAGAACATAGGTCAATCTTTGAAAAGAATTATGCACCCCGTAGCTAATTAAACAAATCATCTATCCTCGGGGGCAGATACTTGTTCTTGATCGTGACCCGGTTAAGCTCGCGGTAATCCACGTAGAGCCTCAACGAGCCATCCTTCTTCCTGATGAAGAGTACCGGCGCTCCCCAAGGTGAAATGCTCTGACCAATGAATCCTAACTAACATAATTCGTCCAACTGTCGCTGCAGCTCCCTCAACTCCATCGGTGCCATACGATATGGGGCTTTCGAGATAAGCACGGTACTAGGCACAAGATCAATCTAGAACTTAATATACCGTCATGACAGTAATCCCAGAATCTCCTTGAACACATCAGGAAAATTGCAGACCACCAGTAATTGATCAATACACAAGGCAATAGGCTCCTCAACTGCACACGACATCAGGCAAGATAATGGCTCTCCTCTAGGCTTGGTAATGAACTAAAACTACGGCAAGCCTGGTATATAGAATGTGACTGTCCTCACAGAGCAGTCCAAGATGGCGTGGTACTGGGCAAGGCAATCCATGCCCAGGATAACATCAAAATCTGACATGGGTAGCACAAACAAGTTGGCAGGCAAGAAAATCTCTCCCACCAAAATGGGACAAGACGAACAGTAACGGCCCAACACTGTAGTCTTCCTCAAGGGCATCGATATAGTCAATCCCTCACTACTAGACTCTGTCGGCAATCCAGTCGAACGATAGAATCCTTGGGATATAAAAGAATGCGAAGCACCGAAATTAAACAAAACTCATGCAATGCATGTAGAGACTAGAAGTATACCCTCAACGATTCCTTCAGAGGACTGCAGGTCCTGTTGAGCTGTATAGAAACTACCCTAAGTTGGCTGGGGAGGTGTCTATCCCCTCTTAGGTCCCTGCTGCTGCTATCACTGAGGCGGTCGAAACTGCTACCTCTACTATTGAGGTCTCAGTGGCTGGTGTTGATGCTACTACTAAGGGGGCCTTAATGGTGGGAGCTGCTATCGCTGCTACTGCGGAGACTACTGTAGTGCTCTTAACTGTTGCTATGGAGGCTGCTGTGGTCGAGGACACTCCCACCTACGGTGTCTTATCCCGTCGCATCCATAACAGACATCGGGAAGCTGCATCTTAGGTGGTGCTAGAGGTGCCACTGGTACTACTGGTG
Organism: Magnolia sinica; assembly: GCF_029962835.1. Lineage (NCBI taxonomy): Eukaryota > Viridiplantae > Streptophyta > Magnoliopsida > Magnoliales > Magnoliaceae > Magnolia > Magnolia sinica. Next base: position 37,260,162 of record NC_080583.1, read on the forward strand.
CCCTGGTGGCTGGGTGGCCTGTGCGCCTCTGCTGCTAACGATACTGCTATTGATGGGAGCTATCGGAGGGGGACCTACCTCTTCCAGTCTCTCCTTTGATCGTGGTCACTCTACGTGTTGGCCCACTCAGTCTCATAAATCTGAGCCCTCCGTACTACTGCCTAAAAAGTTGGGAGTTCATGCCCAACAACACGGCCTTGAAGAACATAACGCAAGCCATTCTCAAAATGGCGTGCCTTTTACCCCTCATCATCAACCAAATATGGTACGAACCTTGATAGCACCGTGAAATGAGCCACATACTCTGCCACAGACATATCTCCCTGCACCAAGGTCTGGAACTCTATTGCTCACTACCGACGAATGTGGTCGGGAAAGTACTGTTGGTCGAATCGGTCTACGAAATCCTCCCATGTCCAGACAAAATCAGGCCCTACAACACGGGTAATGGAGGTCCACCAGTGCTCGACCTAACTCTAGAGAAGAAATACTGCCAGCCGGACTCACTGCTGGGTTGTACAGGTCATCACATAAAATCTTCTCCACCTTAGAGCACCATCTCTCGTTTACTGTCGGATCTGGCTCACCCTTAAAATACTGAGGATCGAGTTGTTGAAACTCCCAAAGAAGGGCACTTGTGCACTCCTGCTTTGCCTGGGCTGTCAAAACAATGGGGTGCCTGCCCTGTCCCTGAAGGGGGGCCATCATAGCCTGCAACATTTACTGTAACTGGGAGGCACTCATGAGTACAGTCGAAACCACACCGGTCTCAAGTGAAGGAACGACATCCTCAGGCTAGGGAGCAGGGATCTCGGGTGGTCAAGTGGGAGTCGTAGGTAGTAGAGTGGGAGCCTTAGGTGGTGGAGCGGGTGTCACTCAGGTCGCTCTCCTGGACAACATGTCCCATAAGAAAGAACAAGGATGCTTATCAACCCTAAAAACTCTTGAAGGCACGCATGTTAGGGAAGTAAATCGAAAGGTTACGCACTCGGAACTTAATTATCCTAAACTCATAGTAGATATGTGATGTTATCCTAAGTTATTCCCAAGTTATACTTTGATACCAACTTCTGTCACGCCCTAAACTCGAAAACCGGGCTCACAAAATTTATGATCATCGAATCCAGCGCCAACAGCCTGCGTAGTACCACATTCTCGGCTCCCAGCACCTATACATCATGTTCCGATCCTAGGATCCTACAAGGAGGATTTTTAATAAGAATTTGATTCGTAATAGGCATAACCCACAAACAATAACTAAGACACCATCACAAAATCCACTATAATAAAAAAATTTAAGGTACAATGTGTATGAAGGAAATATAATGATAATAATAATGGAAACTCCTAAAGCTCGACTACACGCTCCTGCTCCGACTAAGCTATGGCTATGTCCTGACGTCACCTACATGCATCAATCGTGCATAAGCTTATAGAAAGCTTAGAGGGTGATGTAAGTGTATGCACAATATGAGCGTGCTCAGAATGTAATATCAAAGTAATATGGAATCATGCTCATGTGTCCATGAATGCAATCAACCATATTAAGGTTATGCAATGCACGGCATGAATGCTATTAGGCATATCAAGACCATGCGATGTAAGGCAAGAATATTATCGGCCACATCAAGGCCATACAATGCAAGGAGTGAATGATGTCGGCCATACCTAGGCCATGCAATGCGAGATGCAACTTAAGCATACCAGTCCTCATCCGAATTCACATATCAATGCAACTCATCACCAGAGCATCAAATATCAATACAGTTCTCACACTGGACAACCATAGGGGTCTAGTATACCCTACGCCAGCTTGTCGCCCCTATCCGACCGCACAACTTGGTAAGTGGAAGAGACCTCATGATTCACTTGCAATATTGGGCCCGACTTGTCAATAGCAGATCCATTCCTCAAGCTGGTCAAACTCAACCTGCATATTGCCCCCTTATTCAGGCAGGTAATGTCACACCCCTTTTCAACTGATCATGACACAGTGGGAGACGCGGCTTACTGGTATACGACTCTATTGCACTCATGTATCCACTCAGTCTCAATGTTGGAGTCATCCCATGATACCATTGGGTTTAGGGATTTTCACCCAGGCACATCTATGGTGTCCCAATGCTAGTAATAATATTTTTGGTGTCCAATCCTACCATCCACGATATGTATGTGGAGGACACAACCCTAATGTTGCTAGGGTGTATAGTAATCATGTCATACAAATGCGAGGTGAATGGATCACACTATCAGTCATGTAGAAATCCTACACATATTGTACGCTCATGTGGGGCAACTCTGCCTATCAGGGAGCCCTATAAACAATTTGCCCGAAGGCATATGCTATGATCAGTCAATCCTCATATCAAGCATACATATGATGCGTGTGAGCATGAATCATGGAGCTATACTAAGCATATTATATGGTGATGAACTCTATTCAAAACGAAGATGGGCCTAGACGGCCTACACACAGTAAGTATGGGCCTAACAATGGGCCCTAGGGAGAGTTACAATGCAGACATTTAACCATCATTTCTCTTACAATCTAGACGTCAAACCAACATTGCTCCCAAGGCATGGACAATTATAAACATCATTACATACATCACATTAGGCCTCACATAAAGGCCTCATGTTCATTTCTTTAGGCCTCACTTATGGGCCTCAAATATATCATAATGGGCCTCAAATATATCAAAATGGGCCTCATCATATGGGCTTCATAAACAACGCATTGGGCTTCATCATGTGGGCCTCATATACATCAACTGGGCCGCATCAACGGGCCGCACTAATGGGCCTCAAAAACATCAAGTGGGCCACTTCAACAGGCCACACCAATGGGCCTCATAAACATCAAGTGGGCTGCATCAACGGGTCGCACCAATGGGCCTCATATACATTGAGTGGGCCGCATTAATGGGCCGCACTAATAGGCCTCATAAACATCAAGTGGGCCGTACACGTTCCCAAAAAAATGAATTGTATCGAAAGATCATCTGGACCATACTACAACTAGCAAGGGAGATAATGATTTCCACCTATAAAATCTAACAGGGCCCATCACAGAAAACCATGAGAGCAGCCATACCCATCATTAAAACATTTATAAGACTCACTGTGATGTATTTTTTTGAGATCCAACCTATATAGATGAAGTGAAAATAAAAATATTAGCTTGATTGGACACTACCTTGACTCCTAAGAAGTTTTGAATGATGTCCACTATGGTTGGACCATATGGATACAACACATGCATCTTGTCGGCCACACTTGTCCAGATGGACGACGTGGAACACAAAACATACACCATAATGGGTTTCCACAGATGGATGGCATGGAATACAAAACATACATCACGGTGGGTTTCCACAGGTGTATGGTCGGTGTGATAAACACAAACATCAAGGCGGGCCACTTCAAGGATGGTGCAGATACAACACTACATCATGGTGGGGCTGTACATCTAGATAGTGCAGATGAAACACATACATTTATGGTGGGTCTCGCGGAGCTTATTGACGTTTCAAATCAGCCAAATAGTTGGTGTGAGATACACTAGGCAATCCACTTCTTTCAATAGTGGGTCCCACGTGGGGCCCACCAGATATATATAGTGTATATATATATATATATATATATCACATATTAGATGTTATATTATTTATTTATTTATTTTTGAAAGGGGTCCAGGCCTGTTCGCCACCATCTTGGTGTGCCCACACCACACCATACATTAGAGTGGGCCCCACCCATCCAGAACAGACGGACGGCTAGGATAAGACCCATGCATCACAGTGCATCCCATGTAGCAACGTCCAGATGGATGGTGCAGATGCAGAATACATACATCCAAGGGGGTCCCACGGACTGTTGACATTAACAACAACTTTAGTTGCCAGCCGTCTAGCAGATGGATGACCCAGATACATCATATATACATTAAAGTTGGTCCACACGTGTGGGACCCACCGACTTTAGATAAAGCTGAAGTTTGTATTTTCCTTTCTCTTGGGCAGCAAGGCAGTCCACCTGCTGGACAGTGTGCACTCCATTGTTTCGACAGCGTGTGGTCTCCCTGGATAGCGTGGATCATACATCAAGGTGGGCCATTGAATATGGGAGAGAGAGAGAGAGACGGTGCAGATAGAGGGACCCCACCACTATGGGCTCCTCATATGATTACAACACATATATCAAATTGGGTCCCATCACAAGTGGGCCAACAAATTGAAAATCAATGGTGGATCACCCACCTATTACACTCGATCCCTCGGCTTCCTTAGCTCTTTGGCTCTTTCTTTGATGGTGGAAGATGGGGATTGAAGATTGGAGATTGGGGTGGGGAAGTGGGCCACACCTAGCTTCTTGGAATACTTCGATGTTGCTCTCTTAGAAGCTTAAGAGTGAAGAGAGATAATGAGAGAGAGAGAGATGTGATGGATGAAAAGAGATGGGATGGGTGTACGGAAGGGATGGGTTGGGTTGAATTTTGGGTGAGAGAGGGATGGGTGGAGAGAGAGAGAGAGTTGACTTTAGGTAAGGGTGGTGTAATAGGGGCATGGTTGCTTGTACTTGACTTGATTTGATTGATAGATTAATTGATGGGATAGGTGATGGGATAGGTTGTAGAGATTCTCTCAAAATTCGCACACGCTGCATTTTCCTCGAAATGAATGCTAAGATACAAGTTTCGAGTTGAGCTGACATAGATATACTTGATGTAAGTTAGGGTCGCACGCAAACGCCAATTACGGGTCGCGGGTTGTTGAAATTCGACCGGGAGGACCGTGAAAGTCTACGAAACGGTATGTACTATGATACTTGCCTTACAAGAAATCTACTGATAAATTTATCAAGATATTGGCCAGAGGAGGAACCTTGTGGCATGACTGAGTAGCTTCCCCCTGTTTTCCTAGTTAGGTTTATTGCTTTCAATGAATTTAGGATTAGGATAGTTTGTTTTCCACTGTTTTAGGATAGTTTGCTTTCTACTGTTTTAGGATAGTTTGCTTATCATCTATTTTAGTCGTTGGCTAACCTATGTGCACTTTGAGACTCTTGGAAAAGCCTCCAGATTCCTTCTTCAAGTACTACCTTTCCATCACTTCTCCTTTACTTTCGTTGTCTCATGTGCATTGCATACTTATATCTTTTACATTGAGGACAATATAGATTTTAGGTTTGGGGGTGTTGATTAGGCAAGCTAATCAGTGTTTTCTTAGTCTTTAAGCAAAAATTATAAAAAAAAATTATAAAATTTTTGTAAATTCGAGTGATTTTGAGGTTCATCCATGATTCAGAAGTATAAAATACTTAACGTTGGTAATTTATGACTCTTAGATTCAGTTACTTGTTAGATTTCACAGTTAAGTTTAAATTATTAATCCATGATTAGAAGTTTTAAACACTGATTGAGTCATGATTTCACATGTCACATCTAGCTTACACATTGAGGTGTTAGTTTGATACTGAATTATTAACTTGGTGATTATTAAGCATGAAAGGAACCAACCTAGGGAATTTGTCCATCATATTCAATGAGAAGAATTGATAATAAAGAAAAAATAAAAATAAATACCTAGTTAAAAAACAGTTGTCGTTAAAAACAGCTACATATTGAAAATCATTGAAAAGATTGAATATAGCGTGAAAGCCATCGATGGAAAAATAAAAAGATGGAAGAATAGAAAGGCTGAACTGTAAGGCAAGTTTTGGTTATCCTGAATGCTCTTTTAATTATCAATGTTATTATGAAAATTGAGAATTGGACCTTTGATAAGTCTAAGATTCACTATTCACCCATGGAACTCAATGTTTAGAATTGTTCTAATTGGAGGATTAATGCTTTGAACTTGATTATGAGATTTACCATGTGCTAGAGTTTAGGAGGAAATATTGCTCGATATTAATGTATCCTAGATTTCTATGAAATGGATTATCTTTAGAATCACTTGAGCTTATGGAAATTATACAGTGGTTTTTCAAAATATCTTTCGTATGTTTTGCTCGGGACTAGCAAAATGTTAGTTGGGGGTGTGTTGAGACTTAAATATTGCATATTATCCCCCATTTATTACTTGGTTTTATGAACATGATAATACTTAATGTTCTATTTTAATCATGTTTGTGTTACAAGGTGAATTTAAGGGTTGGATTGAAAAGGTTGTTAAAAGCATGTATTTAACGCTCAAGAATCACCGAAGCCAACGATGGATCTTATGAGACCAAGAATGAAGAATTCACATACCAAAGATCTAAGAAAACTAAGTGAGGAATGAAGAGCATTGAAATAAGCCCTAAAAATCAGCATCCTTCGACTAGTCTAAGGCCATCTTCAACCAGTGAGGGATCCTTCTCGACTAGTCGAAGATTCCTCGACTCGAACTCTAGCTACCAAAATCCTTTAATCCCATCATCCTTGACCAGTTGAAGGAAACCGTTGACCAATCTAAGGTTACACGGACAGCACACGGACTGCGTAAATTTGAGGCGGTTTTCGAATTTTTCCAACTTGGTGCGAAAGTTGGAGTTACAAAACTATAAATAGGAGTCCCTAGGATGTTCATAGACATCTTCTAGGGTTTAAGGAGTGGAGAAAAGGTGTGGAGGAGCCGTCGCCAAGATTTTTTCCTTCCTTTTCCTTAGTCATTTTTATGCTTTTCTTAAGAGATTTTAGTTCAATCATGTCTATGATTGGCTAAACCTCTTAGCTAGGGCTAAGAGGTGAAGCTTGTAGCATGATTGAGATGTTTGTTTTGATTTATATTTTTGTTGAACTCTCTTGGATTCTAGTTTGATTATAAGGAGTATTTTTAGTTTTTAATGGATTGTTGTGACAAATTACAATAGATCTGCGATAGCTTAAGATATCTTATTTTCCTGAATTGAGATTGCAAAATTAGGAAATCAAGTTATTCACCATTGTCCCTTGGGCATGGTAGGATGACCGAATCCTTCCTAACCTTCACAATTCTCTTCTGATTGGTTGTGGGATTAGTAAATCTTAGTGTTTGCCTTGTCTCATAGGCATGGTTAGGTGCTGTAATCATTTCCAAATCCTCACAACTCTCATCTATTGATGATTAGATCCATGAGAAGTTCGGAGATCTGACAAATATCTTCTTACCAATTGGATAGGATAGGACTCTGATTCCAGCTGTGTCCTTGAATCATGCAAGGTAGCTTCGTAATTGCTACAAGTGGATCCTTGGTACCATAGTTACCACCTTTGAATTTGTTAGTTTTAATCACTTTAATCGCAATTAATCTCTTAAATATTTTAGATTTAAGTTTACATCTTCTTCTGGTTCTAGTTCTAGTTACTTTCAGAAGACACATAAGTTCAGTCCTTGTGGATTCGACCTCGGTCTTACCAAGATTATTACTACATCGCGACCCTACACTTGGGGTTGTGAACACTCCGCTTTGGGTCAGCCTAGGGCTCATCTCTCTGTCCTTATCAACTCGGGGAGTTCATCCTAGTATTCCAATCGGCCCAGTTTGAAGGCATTTCTCCTATTATTGGTTGCATTTCTCGTATAACAGGCCAGTTTGGTTTTCCCTAGAATAGTTGCCCACCACTTCCGAGCTCCTCATGCACGAGCTTGGAAAGTAGGAACCTAAACTGGTCTGGAAGTGTGGGAACTAAATTTCAAACTGTAAGTAGCCCAATCTTTTTCTTTTGCTTGAAATTTCAAGTTGAACTCAGATTTGCCGTCTAATGATGAGGGCGAGAACAGAAAAAGTGAAGCCCATTGTGGGATTGGAGAAAGATATGATAGCGATTGTAAGGTACGAGGGGACCCCCATTAATTGGCAAGAGTCATTCGGCCCCTGGACAAATCATCATTAGACAAATGTCACCCAAGTCATCATGGTCTTCTCCGGGCTAACCCCATGCTGCCATGTGGAGGGGTGCGGTAGTCGAAGCATCTCCTCGAGTTGACATGGGTTTAGTCAACAATAAATGCCCTGTTATAGGCACCATATAAGTATTTCCTTCCCATCCCATTAGCTCATCATTTCATTTTTATGAAGCCTGAGCTCTACCGATTAAGTCTTCCTCTCTTGCTCCAACTTCTAAGTCCCCTCTCCTTTAGTGTACCCCAGCTAGAGATCACTATGCCGAAGCTTTATTCCGGTACGCCTGGACCTTCCCTTGCTTTCATTCTCTTCTACTTTTTTCTTCTTCCTTCCTTCTAACGCCTCCCTTTTTCTTCTTTCACATCTTTTGAAGAGAACTTCGGGGCTACCTCCACCTCCAGGGCCTTTTACAGGGAGTCAGTGAGTAATAGTATAGACTCCCGGTTTGTCCTATCATCAGGTTTCGGACCTCAGGGACCTACCTCTCCTCCTAGGGAGTCATTAATAGAGATGGAACCTCGAATAAGGGAGGCCTCTTTGCCTCAAGCGGAGCTGGCCTCCTTGTCATTTTAGGGATGTGTCCCTTACAGTCAACATCTTTGTGTCTAGGTTAAGGATGGGGAACCTACAGGCCCTCCGATTAGAGTATGTGATCCCGAGCTAAGTGAGGCTCTGGCTGCCTCAGGTGGGAGAGCTTCCAGGTCAACCTCCAGCAGGGGAGGTTACTTAGTATCTATTATTTTTCTTACACCTTACAGTTACCTTTCCATCTAATGGTGAGAGAGTGTTGAGGGTCAAATATTACATATTGGACCCTATTTATTACTTGGTTTTATGCACATGGGAATGCCTAATGTTCTATTTTAATCATGTTTGTGTTGCAAGGTGAATTCAAGAGCTTGGATTGAAAAGGATGCTAAAAGCATGGATTTAACGCTCAAGAATCACCAAAGCCAGTAGGGATTAGCTAGGAGCCATTGATCTTGGGCCACCTGATCCTTGGATATGCTTCCGTTTTGGGCCTGACCCCCTTAAATCAGATGGGAAAGCGGATAGACGGGGTAAATCTCTCTAGATCATTAAGATGGGCCCCACTTCGCGTGGCCGGAGCATCAGTAGAGGTACACATGCCGTGTACTGAACTATTAGACTGGTCAAACGGTGTTTGACTCGCAACATCAAAAGAGATTTGAAGGGCGAAACTCCCACCGCTGCAATGGGAAATAGGGGATCGAGTGAAGTCTCGGTGGGCCACCAAAATGGACCCAGATGGATAATCTGGACTGTCTATTTAAAGCAGGAAGAGCCACTGACCAAGAATTTCCCTAATTGTCCACAGTGTCCCACTGATGACGAGAATTAGATTCGATTGCCACGCTGAGTCTAGATTGATGATCTCTTTCCCTGGGTCTAATTTTCATAAGAAACTCAATGGATGGATCGAATTTAGCAAATGCTTCAGACCGAAGGCCCAACTACGGTTGCCGCAACTTGCTTTACGCAAGGAGAGTGCGTTCGAGGAAACCGAACGATTTGGCACCAAGAACGAACAAACCTGGGATCAAGACACTGATCCAGGTCGTCCAATCACCAGAGGGAGGGATTCTGCACCCTTCCACGCTGTCGGATTGTGCAGACGAAGCAACCGTTCACCCCGAACTTGGTTTAATCACAAGATCTCTCCATGGTTTCGCAGCACAAGAACGGAATTGCGTAAACCGTCTTTACAAAGGAAATTACTAGAAAAGTCTAGAAGAAACACAACATCCTATATAAAGGCATGTTGTCCAACTATTAAAAGGAGGTGAGCAGGAGAAAGGAATCAAAGATTAATAACGGGGAGAAGCCATCTTTAAGAGTTTTTTTTCTTTCCTCCCTTTTTCCTAGTTTTTTTTGCTATATTTTTATTAAAAGATTCTAGTTCAATCATGTCTATGATTGGCTAAACCTCTTAGCTAAGGCTAAGAGGTGAAGCTTGTCGTGTGATGGGTTATTTTCTATTGCATTGATTCATGTTGTTGAACTCTCTTTGATTTCAATTTGATTATAAGGAATACTTGCAGTTTTTAATGGTTTGTTGTGACTTAAATTACAATAGATCTGTGATGGCTTTAAAATATGTTCTTTTCATTATTGAGACTGTGAATTTAGGAAATCCTGTTGTTCACCATTGTCCCCTGGGCGTGGTTGGATGATGGAATCCTCCCTAACTCTCACAATTCGCTCAGATTGGTTGTGGAATGGTAAATTCTATTGTTTGCTTTGTCTCATGGGCATAGTTTTGTGATGGAATCACTTCTAGTTCTCATACCTCTCATCCATTGAGAACTAGATCAAATGAAGTTCAGATTTAATTTTTTATGAGTTATCTTCCAATTGGATAATATGGGACTCTGATTCCATTTGTGTTCGTGAATCAAACATAAATCTCCCTAATCCCTATAAGCGGATCCTTGAAAACCCTAGTTTCTCACTTTTGAATTTCACGAGTTTTTTTTTTTAAGTTTTTCACAATTATTCTGTCACATATTCTAAATTAGGTTTTCATCTTCTTCTATTTCTAGTTCTAGTTCTAGTTGTTCTAAAAAAACACACTAGATTAGTCCCTATGGATTCGACCTCGGTCTCACTGAGATTATTACTACATCGCAGCCCTACACTTGGGGTTGTGACCAAGTTTTTAGTGTCGTTGCCAGGGACTAACTGTAAGGCCCGTATCCTAGTTGGTACCATTCCTTAAACTTCTGTGATCCTCCCCGTCAAATTCTGGCGACTCTCGAGCTGTAGTCGGCATTTACATGCGACCCTAAGTCGCATCCCGTAGGTCTGACTCAACTCAACTCGAGACATGTACCTTATTGACCGCGTTGTCGCCATGGTTCCAATGCCATGACTTGCGCACCAATGTGATACCCAGGCCAGAAGTTGTGGGCCCACGTATATTTTGAAGAAACACCACGCATTGTGGATTTCGAGAGAATCTCTATCCCATCCATCCCATCAATCAATCAATCACAAGTGAAGTACAACCCATCACTCACCCATACCTCTCCCACCAACTAGTCAAAGCAACCCATGCTTAGCCCATTCCTCTCATTCCAAAAGTCAATGAGACCCACGCTTTCCATGTCATATCCCTTACACACCACTCCTCTCTCTCTCTCTCTCTCATTTCTCACTCCATTCAAAGCAATTCCCAAGGAGATGACGTCCAAGCTCTTCCAAGAGTGCCAAGTGTGTGGCCCACTTCCTACCCCAAGATCTTAACATCCAACCCTTTAACCTTTATCATCCTTCATCAAAGAGGAAGTTTAGGAGCTTGGGAGATCAAGGAGCCAAGAAGAATTGAAATTGATGGGTGTTCATAGCATTAGATCTTGATTTTTTATCTAGGGCCCACATGATTTGGAACCCATCTTGATATATGCATTGTAAAGAAGGGAGCTCATAATGGCGGAGCTCCCTCCATCACCGCTCATCTCTCTCTCTCTCTCTCTCTCTCTCTCTCTCTCTCTCTCTCTCTCTCTACCTTGTTTTACGGCCCACCATGATGCATGAATTTTATCTACACCGTCCACATGATGGGCGGACCTTGCTGGACTATTCAATGGACGATCTTGCTACCTGTCTGTCTGGACAAGCCTAGTTGAATAGAAAACATATATATCAACTTAAATCTAAAGCTGGTGGGCTCCCACACAGGTGGACCCACCTTAATGTATGTGATGTATACCCACATCGTCCAAGCTTTGGACGGTGGATCCCTTCATGATGTACATATTGTATCCACCCGTCTGTCCGTGGACCCATCTACATGGCCCACCTTATGGATGTGGGACATCCAGCCCGTCCAAGGTAGGACCAGCCATGATGTAAGTGTTTAATCCATACTGTCTAGTCCTTGGGCGAGGACTGAACCCCACATTGATGTATGTATTATATCCATACCGTCCATTTTTCCTAGATAGTGGAGCCCACCAGCGTGTGAAATGTACACCGCCCAATTATCTAAGATGGTGGGACCCACCCTGCACGTGTTGCACATGTGGGGTGTGGGGCCTACTAGGATGGATGTGTCTTACATCCAAGCCGTTCGTCCAGCATACCTGGACACTGGACGCTAGAGCTTTAAAAAATATATATATAACATAATAATAATAATATAATATATATAATATTATATGGTGGGCCCACGTGGGACCCACCTGCTGTGGCAACAGATTGGCTGATGTATCTCACATCAGCTATATAGCTGTTGTAGCGACATCACCAAGTTCTATGGGGCCTGCCATGATTTATGTGGTAATCCACACCGTCCAGAGAGATGGGATGGTGGGACCCACCTCTATATATGTATTATCATACCATCCATCTGGATGGTGGCCCCACCCACTATATAGCTGTTGTATTGATGTTAGCGTGTTCAGTGGGTCTGATCTTGTGGTACGTGTTATATCCACATCATGCATCCGTAGGACCCACTATGTTGTATCTGTTTCATCTGCACCATCCAGCAAGGACAGTGGGATCCACCATGATGTAAGTGTTTTATCTATGATGCCCGGCAGCCATGGGCCCCACACATGTGGAAACCACATGATGTATGTGTTTTATCAATGTCGTCCATCTATTTTGCAGCGGGTGGGGCCCACTCCACACGTGCTGCAAGTATGGGCGGATGGGAGCCACCTTGATGCATGCACTCTTTATCCACACCATCCATTTTTGGACGGTGCTGTGTGGGGCCGACCATGATGTATGGGTCTCCTCCATGCAGTCTATTTGTTGAACGAGTGGGGCCCAGCTTGATGTTATGTATATTCACACCATCCATCAGGTTGGACGTGTGGCCCACTTTGATGTTTTGTATATTCACACTGTCCATTAGGTTGGACGTGTGGCCCACCTTGATGTTTTGTATATTCACACCATCCATCAGGTTGGATTTGTGGCCCACCTTGATGTTTTATATATTCACACTGTCCATTAGGTTGGACATGTGGTCCACCTTGATGTTTTGTATATTCACACCGTCCATCAGGTTGGACATGTGGCCCACCTTGTATGTATGTATTATATATCCAGTCGTCCGTTCAGGCCATGGGGCCCGCTGAGATATATGTGTTCTATCCACCTGTCCGTCTAGATGGGCTGGATGTGGGCCCACCATGCTGTGTGTGTTTCATCTATGCAGTTAACTTGTGCAGCCCACCATGATGTATAATGTGCCCCCCATGCTATATGTATTGTAGATCCCAGCTGTCCATTTGGTGTAGCCTAATACGATATTTGTGTGGCCTATATGTGCCACCCAATATGATATTTGTGTGGCCCATATGTGCGGCCTATGATGAGGCCCGATGTGATGTATGAGAGGCCCATATGATGAGGCCCATTGTGGTGTATTTAAGACCCATTTGGTGAGGCCCATTGTGATGTATATGTGGCCCATGTGTGAGGCCCATTGTGATGTATTTAAGGCCCATATGATGAGGCTCGATGTGATGTATATGAGGCCCATATATTGAGGCCCATTGTGACATGTTTGTGGCCCATTAGGTGAGGCCCTTGTGTGAGGCACGGGCCCACTGTGTTTGGCTCTATGAGGGCCACTCCTTAGGAGCAACGTTGGTTAAATGTCCACAATGATAGGCAATGATGGTTAAATGTCCACATTGTGACCTTCCCTCAGGCCTCTATTAGGCCCATTCTCATCATTCTCTAAGTGGGTTGACCCTAATCATGAGGTCCCATTAATAATTGCATGATCCATCTATTTTTATTGGGCTAACCAAGGATGTTGGGCCCCTATTGGTTGCTAGTAAGATTATTTTAATCTTGGATTCCATCTAGGACTTATTTGGGACCCCTAGGGCATCTAGCGAGCTAACGATAGTATGGTGAAGGAAGCCCGTTCCAGATCCTTAGGTTATAGGTATGCCACCTAGGCCTAACCTTAATAAGAGGAGAGTTCATCATCACCATTAACAAAGGGATCCATGTTGTCAGGTTTGGTATATCCATTATTGAGGACTAACCCTCATGTTATGGATCTGTTGTCCATCTATGGACCTCGCCTTGTATATAGGCCAGTTATCGATACCGATTATGAGTATGTGATAACATAGCATCATGATACATGCCTATTCGCATCACCTGTATGCTTATGATGAGATGTGGTTGACCATTGCATATGCCATTGGGTTGGTTTATTATGGGACTCCTTATTAGACAGAGTTGCCACACATGAGCGCGCAGTACGCGCAGCTTTAATACATGACTGGATAGTATGACTCATGCATCTCGTATTTATTGTGATATAATCGTTGTATGCCCTAGCGACATCAGGACCATGACCTCCACATGTATATCGTGGATGACTAGTTAGGACACAGGAAATGTTTGGTTCTAGCATATGGGCATCTAATATATCCATGGGTGAAAGTCCCTAAACCCCTTAATACCAGGGGTGCTCCATTGTCTAAACCGAGTAGATGCAGGAGCGCCGAGTGTCGAATACTAGGAGGTCGCGCTTCCCACTATGTCATGGTCAGTTGGAAGGGGGTGCGGCCTTACCCACCTGAGGGAGTAGGCAATGTTAGGCTAGGTCTGACCAGCTCATAAATGGGTCCTCTATCGATGAGCCGAGCCGATATTGGTAGGAAGATAGTGAAGTCTCTTCCACTTACCCGGTTGTGTGCTTGATGGGGCGGCAGGTGGTGTAGAGTGTATTAGACCCGGTGGTGATCCCAAAGAAGTTCGATACTAATATGTGGACTTACTGAGCAGGAGTTGCATACTCAGCATTTTACTCATTCAATCATTCATTCAATCTCCACTCGGGCAGGTGATGCGCAACTAATTTGTTATGTGTACCCTCGTAATGGCCATGATTTCAGTTGGGTACGCGACTAACCTGAGATTAGGAGTTTAGCACATTGTGTCCAGCTATCCAAATCAGGTATGGGCCAGTTTGGATAGAAGTCCCTTGTGATGGACCCCACAACTTGCGATACTATGTATTATCATCCCGACTTCACACTCTAGCTTGGTCATTTCATTCGCACCGCATATTGTATTGCATCTTCAACACATATCATTTGGTTTACTATGCTTCTGTATTGCATATCTTAAATAAGGTTGATGGTATTATGGACTCGCCAGGATTTGCATATTGCATGACATCCACGGCATATTGCATTTGGGTTGCTATGTTTCTACATTTATACAGCGTAGATGAGGCTGATGGTAATCGTGGTTCACTAGGAATTGTATATTGCATTGTATCCTCGGCATATGATATTTGGCTCTCTATGATTTGGCATTTGCATAACCGATCTGCATTGCATACTATGATATTGTATGACTTAGGGATTTGCCAGTATTTTCACTTAATCTGATATTTATATGCTTGGCACTTATCTTGCGCACACACTTATACCACCCTCTAAGCTTTCTATAAGCTTAGGCACGACCATTACGTGCAGGTGAGGCTAGGTCGCAACAGCATTGAGGTAGGAGCTTATGGCAAATCACTTTGGAGATTTTTTTATTTATGTATTTCCCTTTCAACATTGTGGTCAAATGTTTATATTAGTGGATTTGTGGTGTTGATGTTATCGTTTGTGATTTGGTTATGCTTATGGTTATGCTCCTTTAAAAAAAATTCACACAAAAAAATCCTCCTTATAGGATCCTAGGATCGAAATCTGGCATATGGGTGTAGGAAGTCGAGAATGGGGTAATACGGAGGTTGTCGGCGCTAGATTTGGCGATCGGGAATTTTGTGAGCCCGGTTTCTGAGTTTGGGGCGTGAAACTAACGGTTGCGTTTTTCTAAGATTAGGTAGTTTTGGGATTAGTTTAAGATTAGGTTTTCCTATTTTCTAATTTTAAGATTAGTTTTTTTCATTTGATTCTTACAAACTAACCTAACTTGCCTGTTTTGTAGGATCCTAATATAGACATTCTAAATTGGTAATCTCTTTCCAATTTTTCTGTTTTCTGTTAGGGTTTGTTTTCTATTTTTAGAAACCTTCTAATTCTATGATTTCTTTTATTTTTAGAAACTTATTTTCTAATTTTAGATTTAGAAACTTTCTATTTTCTGTTTTTAGAAACTGACTAATTTTGTTTTCTTTTGCAGGATTTTAATTAGGAACTTCTAATTTGGTAACTTCTTTCTAATTGTCTTTCTCATTTTTAGATTTTTATTTCCTTTCTCTTTTAGGTTTAGGTTAGAATCTGAATTTGAGGGCTGAGAGTGTTTCATGCCCAAGTGGGTCCGTGATAACACTCGATGTCTTTTTAGTGAAGGAGAATTGGTTGAGGGGTTATCTATCCATCGCAGGATTATATACCACTCAAGATCCTCAGAGTTAATTGAGGTTATGGCTGCAAATCAACCAATAAATCAACTATTATGCCCCAAACTCAGAAATTAGATTTACAGGAATCCCGATCGCTGAATCCGATGCCGACAGCCTCCATAGTACCCCATTCTCGGCTCCCAATGCCCATATGCCAGGTTCCGATCCTGGGATCATACAAGGAGGATTTTTCAATGTACATTTATCTCGTAAGAAGCATAACCACAAGTTTACCCAAATCATAAAAGCAACATCATCATCATATATCCACTAATATAAGCATTTGAATACAATGCTGAAAGGGAAATACATATGTCAAAATCAAAGCTCCAGAAGTCAACTACATGCTCCAAGCTCCACGCTGTTGCAACCTAACATCACCTGCACGCATCTATCATGCATAAGCTTATAGAAAGCTTAGAGGGTGGTGTAAGTGTGTGCACAAGGTAAGTGCCAAGTAGTCGATACAATTCCATAATCATACATATCGAAAATACTGGTAAGATCATTAATCATACGATATCAGAGTAAGCAGAAATACTGATAAGCCCATGAGTCAATCAATATCAGAATACGCAATATAGATCATCTATGCAAATGAGGAGTCATAAAGAGCCAAATATCAGATGTCGAGGGTGTAATGCAATATGTAAATCCTGTCGAGTCCTTCTAGGCCATATAAGTGTAGAAACATAATAATCCCAAAATGCCATATGCATGTGGATGTAATGCAATATGCGATGCGAATGAAATGATCAAGCCGGAGTGTGAAGTCGTGATGATAGTATATAGTATCGCAGGCTACGGGCTCCACCACAAGGGACTTCTACTAAACCAGTCCCATACCTAAATTTGGATAGCTAGACTCATTGTGGTAAACTCTTGACCTCAGGCTAGTCGCGTGCCCCAACCGAAATCCTGGCCATTGCGAAGGTACACATAACAAATAGTTGCACACCACCAGCCTGAGTGGATCGTGAATGAATGAATGAATGGGTATGCAACTCCTGCCCAATAAGTCCACATATTAGTATTGTTCATCTCTGGGATCATCACCGGCGTCTAGTCCACTCTACATGTAAATCGCCGCCCACTAACGCGCGACCATGCAAGTGAAAGAGACCTCACTATCCACTTGACCAGTAGTCAGTCAATATCTACTTGGCATGTCGATAGCAGACCCATTCACGAGCTGGTCAAACTCAGCCTAGATTATAGCCCCCTCACTCGGGCGGATAAGGCCACACCCCCTCCCAATTGACCATGACACAGTGAGAGACGTGGCCTACTGATATTCGGCACCTGGGCACCCATGTATCCACTCGGTCTAGACGTTGGGGCATCTCTTGGCCATGGAGGTTTAGAGACTTTCACCCACGGACATCCAAAGTGCCAGATGCTCGAACCAAACATTTTCGGTGTCCCATCTAGCCATCCACAATATGCGTGTGGAGGCTATGGCCCTGATGTCGTAGAGCGTACAATAATCACAACACATAATGCAAGGTGCATGAGTCATACAATCCAGTTATGCATCAATCCTGCGCATACCGTGTGCTCATGTAAGATAACCTCTGCTTATCAAGGAGTCTCATAATAACCTACCTAATGACATATGCAATGGTCAACTACATCTCATAACAAACATACAGATGATGCGTATAGGCATGTATCATGATGTTATGCTGTCACACACTCATATCAGTATCAATAACTGACATCGACAATCGACCTCGTTAATGTGGACATTTAACCAACATTGCCCCCAAAGAATGGTCCACATAGAGCCTAACATATAGTGGACCAGGACCTCACACAAGGGCTAAATATACAACACTATGGGCCTCACTCAAGAGCTTAATATACATCATGACGGGCCTTTCACATGGGCCTAACATACATCATAATAGGCTCCATCGCCTGGTCCTCAAATGCATCACAATAGACCTCATCATATAGGCCTCATATACATCACATTGGGCCTCAAACACAAGCTGAATACACATCACAAATGGGCCTCAAATACGGGCCGCATATACATCACAATGGGTCTTATCAATCATCCTTGGCAATCAGAATCAGCCTCGGTGGTCGGCCTCGACAGTCGGAATCGACCTCGATAATCAGAAATCGATATTAACAATCGAAATTGGCTTTAATAGTTAGAAATCGATAACGACAATCAGAATCAGCCTCGACAATCAGAATCGGAATCAGCCTCAACATCGGCCTCGACAATCGAAAATCAGAATCGGCCTTAACAATCGGCCTCAACAATCGGCCTTGATAATTGGCCTCGACAATCAAAATCGGAATTGACCTCAACAATCGGCCTCAGAATTGGCCTCAACAATCAAAAATCAGAATCGGACTCAACAATCGGCGTTGACAATCAGAATCAGCCTCAATAATTGGCCTCGACAATCGAAATCAGGATCGACAATCGAAATCGGTATTGACAATCGGAATCGGCCTTAATAATCGGCCTCGACAATCGGAATCGATCTTGATAATTAAAATTGGCCTCGATAATCGAAATTAGAATCGGCCTCAACAATTGGCCTCGATAATCAGAATCGGCCTCGACAATCAAAAAATGGAATCAGCCTTAACAATCAGCCTTGACAATTAGAATCAGAATCAACCTCAACAATCCAAATCGGAATCGTCCTCATTAATTGGCCTTGATAATTGAAGATCAAAATCGTCCTCAATAATTGGCCTTGACAAACGGAATCGGTATCGACAATCAGAATTGACCTTGATAATCGACCTCGATAATCGGAATTGATCTCGATAATCGAAATCAACCTTGATAATTAGAATCAGAATCGGAATTGGAATCGGAATCGGCCTCAACAATCGGCCTCAACAATTGAAAATTGGAATCGTCCTCAATAATTGGGCTCGACATTCGAAATCGTCCTCTACGCAAGGTGGGATCCATAGATGGATAGCCAATGATGGACCAAGCAATATCAATGGGGCCTAGTTGTTTGGGGTAACCCACTAAAGAATGATAAGAATAGGCCTAACTTGGATAAGGGAGGGCCACAATGTGGACGTCCAACCATCATTGCCCATCAATGTGGACATTTAACCATCATTGCTCCCAAGGAGTGGCCCACATAGAGCCAAACATATAGTGGGCCCACGGCCTCACACAAAGGCCTAATATACATCACAATGGGTCTTACTCAAGGGCCACATATACATCACAATGATCCTCAACGCATGGCCCAAAAATATATCACAATGGGCTACTCATACGGGCCTAATACACATCAAGTGAGTTGCATCAGTGGGCTGCAATAATGGGCCTCATATACAACACATCGGGCCTCACACATGGCCATATAAATGTCACATTGGCCTCACCACATGGGTCATGAATACATCGCTTTGGGCCTCCTCAATGGGCCACAATTAGACCACATTGGGCCCCATCATATGGGCCACAAATACACCAATGCGGGCTGCAAAAATGGACGGCATGGATATACAATGCATATGACATGGCAGGCCACATGAATGGATGACATAGATATACAATGCATACGACATGGCAAGCCGCACGAATGGACGACATAGATATTCAATACATACATCATGGCGGGCTGCATACATGGGCCTAATATACATCACCAAGGGCCACGACCCATGGGCTTCAAATGTATCATAAATTGTTATGACCCATGGGCCTCAATATACATCATAAATCACAATGGGCTATGCCCCATGGGCCTCAACATACATCAAGTGGGCCACATCAATGGGCCATAAATATGCAACAGGTGGGCCCCGCTCATGGGCCAAAGATACATCATGATGAGCCTCATGGATGGGCCGCACCAATGGGCAAATATACATCAAGATGAGTTAGAACAACGGGCTTCATATACATCAAGATGGGCCTATTGAAATATCATCTGGACTGCACCACAAATAGTAGTGGAGATAATGATTCCTACCGTTTAAAATTCACAGGGGTTCCACCAGAACGTTTATTTTCCATCCAATCTGTCCATATGGTCACAAGGGCCTAGATTAAGTGGAAAAAAGAAATTTCGTACTGATCCAAAACTTTTGCACATCCCACGAGGGGTTTCAATGGTAGACGTTCAACCCCTTACTGGTAGCAGTGTGGTCCACCTGATAGACAGCATGGATATAGAATAAATGCATCAATGGTGGGTCCCACCATCCAGACTACTGGACGGTATAGATTTAAAACACATACATCATACATCACATGGGCCACGTTCACAGAAATTGCTAACGTTGCTGCAGTGGGCCCACTGTCCTAAAATCTGATGGATGGCTGGGATGAAATGCATATATCAAGGTGGATTGCCACCGTCCACCTCGCTGGATTGTGGACGGTCCATGCATCCAGCAGGATGATGGATGGAGCAGATGAAACACATGCATCATGGGGGTCCACGTCCTGCACTCAGCAAGTCATAGAGGTGGGCCCCATATCCCCTACATGGATGGGGTGGATATGAATACATCAAGGTGGTGTCCAACACATGGACGAACGGTGTAGGTTAAAACCCATACATTATTGGATGTGGCCCCACCTGTTCACTAACATTAGCAGCAGCAATTGCTGCTACTGCAAAGGGATGCACGGCGTGAATGAAGCCCACATCACAGTGGGCCACGTCCAGATGGACGGATGGCGTGAATATAACAAATACATCAGGGGCCCCCACTGTAGTAGCCTTACTGCTGGATGGCTGGGCTGCTGGTCTAGCGTCCAGCAGATGGACGGTGTGGATTTAACACACATACCGCATGATCAGACCCCTGATCTTATTACAGCTATATAGCTGGTAAATGTGCTCCAGCTAATTGGCTTCTATGGTAGCTGGGTCCCACATGGGTGGAGGCAGCACTTGGACCAAGTGGGTACTACAGCACCGTCCACACCTGATGGACTGCCCAAACACGACGCATCCATGAGGTGGGTCCCACAGGACCGTCCAGGCATGGATGGCCTGGACATAAAACACATATATCATGGTGGTTCCCACCTGTCCAGTTCATGGACGATGTAGATGGTGGGACCCACAACCACTTGCTAATGTAGTGGGACCCACAGAGCTTGGTGGCATCAATACCCAGCTATATAACTGGTGTGAAGTACCCAGCCAATCCGTTTTCAAGGTGGGGTCCATCTTGTGGATGGCATGGACCAAGTGGCCATACAATCATCATCATCAGAAAAAAAAGGAGAGAGACAGGAGAAAGAAAGAAGAAGAGAGAGATCGGATGGTGGAGGGACCCCACCACTATGGGCCCCTCATATGATCACAACACATACAACATATATATCAAAACGGGTCCCACTAGGATCCAAAGGTCAAGATTTACTCTAAAAACACCCACCATTAGATCTCGCACTCTTCCTTCCACCGATGTGATCTAGAGCTCTAATTGATAAATTTCAACAGTTGAGATTGGACTTGGATGATGGAGATGGAAGGTAGAAAGGTGGGCCACACTAGCTTCTCCATGGAAGCTTGGATGATTGCTCCCATGGGAGTTGCTTGAAAATGAGAGAGAAATGAGAGAGAGGGGTGATGCAAGGAGAGAGGGATGGTGAGGTATGAGTTTATTTGAATTTTGGATAAAAGAGGAATGAGTGGGGAGAGAGAGGGAGTTGACTTGTGAGGGGTGAGGTGGCATGGGGCATGGGTGGTATACTTGACTTATGAAATGATGTGTACTTGATTGATTGATGTGATGGGTCGTAGAGATTCTCTCAAAATTCACAATGCATAGTGTTACTTTGGAATGAACACGGGAACACATCTCCTGGCCTGGGTATCGGATCGATGCATGAGTCATGGCGTTAGGACTGTGGCGACGGTGCAGTCGCTAAGGTACAAGTTTCGGGTCGAGCCGGGTCTGATATACAGTACTCGGTTTAGGATCGAGTGAAATCGTCGAATACAGGCTGAGGGTTGCCGGAATTAGACCAGGAGGATCGTGGAAACCTACGGAACGGTATGGTCTAGGATACGGGTCTTACACCAACAACTTCAACCTAGGGCTAAGGAAGTCCGGTATGAGAATGAGGTGTATCAAGCATCCGCACCTCATACTTTACAAGATTATTTACAACCGGTGGGGGTGAATATACACTCATGCATGGTTTTTCCAGAAAATACAGGACATATGGATATCAAGTCAAGGGTAATCCAACTCCTTCCAAAATTTCATGGGCTTGAATATGAAAATCCGTATCTACACCTGAAAGAGTTTGACGAGATTATATCCACTCTATACTTTCCAAACATGTCCGATGACACAGTCAGGCTGAAACTCTTTCCTTTTTCTATAAAAGAGAAAGCTAAGACATGGTTGCATTCACTGTGTCCTCAATCTATTGGTAGATGGACTGACATGACAAGGGAGTTCATAAAAAAATTTCCCCATACCATAAGACAAACACCCTTGCAAAAGTCGATCATGAACTTCTCCTAAAAGGAAGATGAAACATTCTTCCAATGTTGGGAGCAGTTTAAGGATCTTGTCAGTTCATGCCCACAACATGGTTTTGAAATGTGGTGCATCACAAACTTTTTCTATGATGGAGTGACATTTCCCATGTGCCAATTAGTCGAGACAATGTGTAATGGGAAATTCATGAATAAAAGTGTCGATGATGTGTGGAACTACTTTGATAAACTTGCTGAAAACACACAATCATGAGACATCTCCCCAAAACCAAGCACCATGTCTAGGCCCTCTCAATCTAAAGAAATGGGTGAAATGTATCTCCTGAAAGAGAATGATGATATCAGTGTTAAAGTGGCTAATCTTACCTGAAAACTCGAGGTTATAGAATTAAAGAAGGAGAAGGCTAAGGAAACTATTTGCAGTATTTGTGCTTGTAACGTTCACACAACTAAGAATTGTCCAACGATACCTACCTTTCAAGAGGTGTTGAATGAGCAATCTAATGTCGTGAACAATTACCAAAGACTTTTCAATGGATCCAACTCCAATACATATAATCTGAGTTGGAGAAATCATCCAAACTTTAGTTGGAGGAATGGATAAACTGTTACACCTCAAGGTTTCTTCAACCAACCTCAAAATCAAGAGAAACCTCAAGAGGATTTGGTTCTAAAACATCTTCAAAAGAAAGAGCTTTTCAATCAGGGGATGCTACAAGCCCTTCAAGACCTTACAAAAGCCATACAAGGGCTTGTCATAAGGAATACGATTAGGAATAAGAGGAGCCTTCCAGCTTAACCTCTTCTCAATCCAAAACCACAGCATGAAGTTAGCGACCCAAGCTCTTCAAGCCAAATGGAGCATGCTAAATCTATCACCACTCTCAGGAGTGGGAAGACCACTAACAAGACCATTATGGTTAGGGATGAAAAGCCTAAGGAGCTGGAAGAATGATAGACCTCACATTGCTCCACAATAATTAGAACCGGAACTTCAAGGCAAACCAATTGCTCCATTCCCCCAATGGTTGGTTGCACCAAAACCTCTCTCTAACTCTCAGGACATTCTAAAGATGTTGAAACAAGTAAACGTCAATATTCCTCTACCGAAAGTGGTTAAACAAATGCCTTCTTATGCTAAATTTTTGAAAGACTTGTGTACGACCAAAAGAGGGGAAAATATTCAAAAGAAAATCTTCTTAACTGAAAAAGTGAGTGTCATCCTAAAGCAAGATGTGCCACAAAAATTCAAAGATCCCGGTTACCCAACCATACCTTGTGTAATTGGGAATTACTGAATTGAGCATGCACTTCTTGACTTAGGAACAAGAGTAAATCTGATTCCCTACTCGGTCTACAAACAGTTAAGTTTAGGTGAATTAAAACTCACCCTAACCACATTACAACTTGCTAATCACTCAGTTCGTGTACCGAGAGGGATAATTAAGGATGTGTTGGTCTAGGTTGACAGATTCTACTACCCGGTAGATTTAATCATCCTAGATAGGAACATATCAGTAACATGAGAACTCAAATTCACATCATTCTTAGTCGCCCATTCCTTGCCACATTAAATGCAATCATTAATTGAAGGAATGGAGTCATGAGTATGTCTTTCAAGAATATGACATTGGAGTTGAATATCTTTTTCAACACAGATAAATGGTTAAAGGATGATGACGATTTCCACGACATTAACATGATTGACTCTTTCATGGAAGATAAAACTTGATGACTTTATCCTCTGACCCTCTAGGGACATGCTTGGCCCACTCCCATGATTTACATGATGACATGATTAGGGAGATGCGTGCATTGCTTGATACTGCGCTGGTACTTGAAGTTAACTGACGATGGCCACAATTTGAAGAATTCCCCAAACCGATGTAGTGCCTCTATCGTCGAACCTCAAGGCACTAAAGCTTGACATAAAACCTTGGCCCTCTAATTTGAAATATGTCTATTTAGGTCAAGATGAGACGTACCTGGTGGTGATTTCATCCTACCTTGAGCAGGAACAGGAGAGTATTCTCATCTCTACTCTCATTGAGCATAAGGGAGCCCTGGGATGGATGATTACGGACCTCAAAGGAATTGACCCTTCAGTTTGTACTCACTGCATTTATCTTAAGGATAATACGAAGACCTCTCGGCAACCACAACGTAGACTACTTCCAAACATGAAGGAAATGGTTGAGGCCGAGGTTCTTAAGCCATATGACATGGGTATCATATACCCTATATCTGATAGCCAATGGGTGAGTCCAACTCAGGTGGTTCCTAAGAAGTCCAGCATCACCATCATAACCAATGGCAACAATGAACATGTGCTAACTAGAGTTACTACTGGTTGGAGAATGTGCATTGACAATAGGAAGTTCAATACCGTCACGAGGAAGGGCCACTTTCCTTTGCCCTTCATTTACCAAATCTTAGAAAGGCTAGCTGGTTACTCGTACTATTGTTACCTTGACGGATATTCGGGCTACAATCAGATAGAGATAGCTCCTGAAGATCAGGAAAAGACTACATTCACATGACATTTTGGCACCTTTGCTTACCAAAGGATGTCATTCGAATTGTGTAATGCCCCCAACCCTTTTCAATGATGTATAATGAATATTTTTTCTAACATGGTGGGGCAATAACTAAAGGTCTTCATAGACGACTTCTCTGTTTTTGGTCCATCTTTCAGCGATTACTTAAAGAATCTTAAATGTGTGCTGAAAAGATGTTAAGAAAAGAATTTGATACTCAATTGGGAGAAGTGTCATTTCATGGTTCGTAAGGGAATTGTCCTTGGACATATCATCTCGTCCAAGGGAATTGAGATAGACAAGGCTACAATTGATCCTATCTCTAACCTACCTCCACCTAAGAACATATGAGACGTGTGATCCTTCTTAGGACATGCCAACTTTTATAGGAGATTCATAAAGGACTTTAGTCATCTCTCTCATCCTTTATGTAATCTACTTCAAAAGGATGCACCATACGAGTTGTTGAGGGTCAAATGTTATATACTAGACCCCAGTTATTACTTGGTTTTATGAATATGATAACGTTTAACGTTCTATTTTAATCATGTTTGTGTTGCAAGGTGAATTTAGGAGCTTGGACTGAAAAGGGTACTAAAAGCATGGGTTTGATGCCAAGAAATACCAAGGCAAGGGACGAATTTTAGGAGACTAAGATTGAAGAATTCACACGCCAAATATTTAAGAAAATTAAGTAATTGAAGATAAAGAAGCTTGAAAATCATCATAAATGCAAAATCACAGGGTTCCCACCATCCGTTTGGCACGAAATATATATCTAGCCTGAGTGTCGAAAAATAACAGTACACGTAAAATTTCAGCCCCTGGATCTTTGTGGAAGTGGTCCAATGGAAAGATCAGTCATAAATCACCAATTTGGGCCCACTTGATCTTTGGATATGCTTTAATTTTGGTTTCAACCCCTTAAATTAGATGGGAAGACGGATGGACGGTGTGGATTTGCCAAAAAGTCAAAGCAGGACACACCCTGCATTATATAAGTGCATAGCATGGGTGTGGCTGTTGTGCACTAAATCGGTCAGAGTGGTCAAAGACTGTTGACCTGTGCCCTTTGCGAATGGATTCAAAAATCCTTCACTGCTGTAATACGTCTGCACAGGGACCTACGGATGGTCCTGATGGGCCACCAATCTTAGCTCAGACATCTGATCTGGACCGTCCACTAGCCTCTAATGGGTCGTCTGATCAAGACCTAGGTGATGGAATTCCAGGAGACAATGGAGATCAATTTTCAACCGTTTAAATGGAAGACAGACGGTGCTAAGAAAAATTCCATGGACCACACTGGATTTGATCTGGAAAATGTCCATCTTACTGAACTTCCAAGGGGAATCCAATGGATGAACAGGATCTCTCAGAGAATATCGATCATGGGGCCCACTAATCGTCACAGTGCAAGAAGTGTACGTAGGCCCTATTTATCCACTTATATAAACCAATCCCATTCAGGGACTCAGTGGGGCCCACCATCGAAGGAGAAGGACAAATCGGAACTGTTCATTGGACACCATGGCCACAACCACACTGACTGTAGGGAAAATCTGATCCAGAAACACCCAGCGCAGTTCACCACTTCAGCACCGTCAAAGTTACGTGATCAGGATTTCTGACCACAACAATTCAAGATGTGTACTCTAGGTCGTCCGATCTATTAATCACACATGGAGGATCGTAAAAACTGACCACAACCAGGCCAGAAGAGTGTGGTCCCGATCAGGCAGCAAGCCCCACGCACGTATTTACGTTCGGTTCCACTGCGAACTGAATTACGGAAATGGGGTCGGTTCTTTCGACTCTAGCCAATCTATGAATGGAAATCCTATAAAAGGTAGAGAGAAGGTGAGCAAAAAAGAGAAAAAATAGGAAGGAAGAAAAAAAGAGGGCAAGAAAGAAGGAGAGGATCGATCGGCTCCATCAACAAGAGTTTTTTTTTCTCTCCCTTTTTCCTTAGATGTTTGATTATGTTTTTTTAAGATTTTAGTTTAATCATGGTTATGATAGGCTATACCGCTTAGCTAGGGCTAAGAGGTGAAGCTTGTAACGTGATGGGATCATTTCTATTGCTTTGATTCATGTTGTTGAACTCTCGTTGATTTTTGTTTGATTATAGAAATACTTCTAGTTTTTAATGATTTGTTGTGACTTAAATTACAATAGATCTGCGATAGGTTTGAATATGTTCTTTTCATATTGAGATTGTGATTTTAGGAAATCTTATTATTCACCATCGTCCCCTGGGCATGGTTGGATGATGGAATCCTCCCTAACTCTCACAATTCTCTTAGACTGGTTATGGATTGGTAAATTCTGTTGTTTACTCTGTCTCATGGACATGGTTTTGTGATGGAATCAATTCTAGTTCTAATACCTCTCGTCTATTGAGAAACAGATCAAAGGGAGTTCAAAATTGAATTTTAATGAATTATCTTCCAATTGGATGAAGATGGGACTCTGATTCCAGTTGTGTTCTTGAATCAAGCATTGATCTCCCTGATCTCTACAAGTTGATCCTTGGAAACCCTAGTTTCCCACCTTTGAATTTTACAAGTTTTAGTTAAATAATCTACCATTATTCTCTTAAATTCTCCTGATTTAGATTACATCTTCTTCTAGTTCTAGTTCTAGTTTCTTTTAGAATACGTATAAGGTTCAGTCCCTGTGGATTCGACCTCGGTCTTACCGAGAATATTACTACATCGCGGTCCTATACTTGGGGTTATGAATAAGTTTTTGGCATCATTGCTGGGGATTGACTGATGCATTTTTCTAAGATTAACTAGTTTTAGAATTAGGCTAAGATTAAGTTTTCTAATTTTAGGTTTAGGTTTTTCGGTTTGATTTTTAGAAGCTAACCTAACTTTCCTGTTTTATAAGATCTTGATATAGACTTTCTAAATTGGTAATCTCTTTCTAATTTTTCTATTTTTCTATTTTTAGGATTAGGTTTTATTTTCTATTTTTAGAAACTTTCTAATTCTAGGATTTCTTTTATTTTTAGAAACTAACTTGTTTTCTAATTCTAGGGTTTAAAACTTTTTATTTTCTGTTTTTAGAAATTTCTCCTTTTTTAGAAACTAGTTTACTTTCTATTAGAACTTTCTAATTTTAGAATTCCTATTTTAGAAACTGACTTGTTTTGTTTTGTTTTGTAGGACCTAACTTAGGAACTTCCAATTTGGTAGCTTCTTTCTAATTCCCTTTCTTTCTATTTCTATATTTCTATATTTCTATTTCCTTTCTTTCTTTTAGGTTTAGGTTAGAATCTAAGATTGAGGGCTGAGACTGTTTCATGCCCAAGTGGTTCTATGACAACACTCAATATCTTTTGAGTGAAGGAGGATTGATTGAGGGGTTATCTATCCATTATAAGATTAGACACCACTCGAGATCCTCAGAGTTAATTGAACTAATAGTAGCAAATCAACCAGTTAATCAACTGGGAAGACAACTTCAACCTAGGGTTGAGGAATCCAGTATGAGAATGAGGTGCATCAAGCACCCCTGCCTCATACTTTACGAGATTATTTACAACTTGTTGGGGTGAGCATGCCCTCATCCATTCTTTTTATAGAAAATACAGGACACATGGATATTAAGCTAGGGGTGATCCAACTCCTAAAATTTTATGGGCTTGAATCTGAAAATCTATATTTACACCTAAAAGAGTTTGATGAAATCATATCCACTCTATACTTTTTTAACGTGTCTGACAACATGATCAGGCTGAAACTCTTTCCCTTTTCTTTGAAAAAGAAAGCTAAGACGTGGTTACATTCACTATGTCCTTGATCTATTGGCAGATAGAATGACATGACAAGTGAGTTCATAAAGAAAATTTTCCCATACCATAAGCCGAACACCTTTAGAAAGTCGATCATGAACTTCGCCCAAAAGGAAGATGAAACATTCTTCTAATATTGGGAGCGGTTCAAGGATCTTCTCAATTCATGCCCACGACATGGTTTTTAAATGTGGTGTATCACGAACATTTTCTATGATGGACTCACATCTCCCATGCACCAGTTAGTCGAGACAATGTGTAATGGGGAATTTATGAATAAAAGTGTTGATGAGGTGTGGGACTATTTTCATAAACTTGCTGAAAACACACAATCATGGGACATCTCCCCAAAACCAAGCACCATGTCTAGGCCGACTCAATCCAAAGAAAGGGGTGGAATGTATCTATTGAAAGTGGACGATGATATCAGTACTAAAGTGGCTAATCTTACCAAGAAACTTGAGGCTATGGAATTAAAGAACGATAAGGTTAAGGAAACTATTTGCGGTATTTGTGCTTGCAACATTCACACAACTGAAAATTGTCCAACAATATCTGCCTTTCAAGAGGTGTTGAATAAGCAATCCAGTGCTGTGAACAATTACCAAAGACCTTTCAATGGACCTACCTCCAATACATTCAATCCTAGTTGGAGAAATCATCCGAACTTCAGTTGGAGGAATGGATAAACTACTACCCATCAAGGTTTCTTCAATCAAATTCCACAGCAAGAGAAACCTCAAGAGGACTCGGTTCTAAAACATCTTCAAAAGCAAGAGGTTTTTAATCAGGGTATGCTACAAGCCTTTCAAGACCTCACAAAAGCCATATAAGGACTTGATACTAAAAGTACGATTGGGAATAAGGGGAGCCTTCCAGCTCAACCTCTTCTCAATCCAAAACCACAATATGAAGTTAGAGACCCAAGCTCTTCAAATCAGATGGAGCAAGCTAAATCTATCACCACTCTTAGGAGTGGGAAGACCATTGACAAAACTATTTCGGTTAGGGCCGAAAAGCCTAAGGACCCAGAAGAGGACAACAAGGATAGACCTAGCATTACTCCACAAGAATTAGAACCAGAACCTCAAGGGAAGACGATTGCTCCATTTCCTTAATGGTTGGTTGCACTAAAACCTCTCTCTAACTCTCAGGACATTCTAGAGGTGTTGAAACAAGTTAAGGTCAATATTCTTCTACTAGATGCGGTTAAACAAATACCTTTATATGCTAAATTCCTGAAAGACTTGTGTACGACTAAAAGATGGTGAAATATTCAAAAGAAAATCTTCTTAGCTGAGAAAGTGAGTGCCATCCTAAAGCAAGATATGCCACAGAAATTCAAAGAACCAGGTAGCCCAACCATACCTTTTATAATCGGGAACTACCGAATTGAGCATACACTTCTTGACTTAGGAGCAAGCATAAATCTAATTCCTTACTCGATCTACAAACAATTTGGTTTGGGTGAATTAAAACCCACCCTAACCACATTATAACTTGTTGATCACTTAGTTCATGTACTGAGAGGGATAATTAAGGATGTGTTAGTCCAGGTTGACAGATTCTATTACCCTGTAGATTTTATCGTCCTCAATACGAAACCCATCAGCAACATGAGCACTCAGATTCCCATCATTCTTGGTGGCTCATTCCTTGCACTTTAAATGCAATCATTAATTATAGGAATGGAATCATGAGTATGTCTTTAGGGAATATGACATTGAAGTTAAATATCTTTTTCAATACTATTAGATGGTTAGAGAATTTGATGATTTCCATGATATTAATATGATTAACTCTTTTGTGGAAGATAGAACACCTTTGACCTTATCCTCTGACCCTCTAAAGACGTGCCTAGCCCACTCCCATGATTTTGATGATGACATGATTAGGGTGATGCGTGCCATGCTTGATACTGTGCCGGTACTTGAAGTTAACCGGTGAAGGCCATAATTTGAAGAGTTGCCCCAAACTGATGATGTGTCTCTTCCATCTAACCTCAAGGCACTAAAACTTGACCTAAAACCTTTGCCCTTTGATTTGAAATATGTCTATTTAGGTCAAGATGAGACATACCCGATGGCGATTTCATCCCACCTTGAGCAAGATCAAGAGAGTATGCTCATATCTACTCTCATTGCGCATAAGAGAGCCCTTGGATGGATGATTGCAGACCTTAAGGGAATTTACCCTTTACTTTGTACTCACTGGATTTATCTTGAGGATAATGCAAAGACCTCTTGGTAATCACAACATAGATTAAATCCGAACATGAAGGAAGTGGTTAAGGCCAAGGTTCTTAAACTATTGGATGTGGGTATCATATACCCTATATCCGATAGCCAATGGGTGAGTCCAACTCACATGGCTCTTAAGAAGTCCGGAATCACCATCGTAGTCAATGCCAACAATGAACTCGTGCCAACTAGAGTTACTACTGGTTGGAGAATGTGCATTGACTACAGGAAGTTGAATACCGTCACGATGAATGACCACTTCCCTTTGCCCTTCATTGATCAAATCTTAGAAAGGCTAGTTGCTCACTCGTACTATTGTTTCATTAACAGGTATTCAGGCTACAACCAGATAGAGATAGCCCCTGAAGATCAGGTGGAGACCACGTTCACATGTCCTTTTGGTACATTTGCTTAATGAAGGATGCCATTCGGAATGTGCAATGCCCACGCTACTTTTCAGATATGCTTGATGAGTATTTTTTCTGACATGCTGGGGCAATATCTAGAAGTCTTCATGAATGACTTCTCTATTTTTGGTCTATCCTTCAGCGACTGCTTAGAAAATCTTAAATGTGTGTTGAAAAGATGTGAAGAAAAGAATTTAGTGCTCAATTGGGAGAAGTGTCATTTCATGGTTCGTAAGGGAATTGTCCTTGGACATATCATCTCGTCAAAGGGAATTGAGGTAGATAAGGCTAAAATTGACCTTATCTCTAACCTACCTCCAGGCAAGAACATAAGAGACGTGTGATCCTTTGTAGGACACGTCAAGTTTTGTAAAAGATTCATAAAGGATTTTAGTCACCTCTCTCGTCCTCTATGTAATTTACTTCAAAAGGATGCACCATACGAGTGGACTAAGCAATGCCAGGAAGCTTTTACTAAGCTCAAGGGCATGTTAACCACTACACCTATCATGCAGCCACTCGACTGAGGCCTTCCTTTTGAACTTATGTGCGATGCGTCTGACTATGCTCTTGGGGCAATTTTAGGCTAGAGAAAAGAAAAGAAGCCTGACGTTATTCGTTACGTGATTAGAACTCTAAATCCTACCCAAGTGAACTACTCAACTATGGAAAAGGAACTCTTAGCCATAGTATTCACTTTGGACAAATTTAAGTCCTACTTAATCGGATCTAAGATTATCATTTACATAAACCATGCAGCGCTCAAGTATCTTCTTTCTAAGAATGATGCTAAGCCCCACTTGATTAGATGGATCCTCCTATTCCAAGAATTTGATTTGGAAATAAAAGACAAAAAGGGAGTAGAGAACGTAGTGGCTGACCATCTTTCCCTACCTAGATCTCCATAATTCCCTTGAGACGATACATATAAATCACATGTTCCCTGACGAACAATTGTTTAAAGTCTCTCTTTCACCTTGGTTTGTTGATATTGCTAATTATCTTGCCACAGGTTTCACGCCGACACATTGGACTGCACAAGATAAGAAAAAATTCTTCGCTGAGGTTAATAAATACTCCTGGGATGATTTGTATTTGTTTAAATATTTTTCAGACCAAATATTAAGGAGATGTGTGCCAGACGATGAATATCAAAGTGTCATCTCCTTCTGTCACTCTCAAGCCTATGGTGGTTACTTTTCGGCTAAAAGGATCACGACCAAGATTTTACAATGTGGTTTGTACTAGCCCACTATGTTCAAGGACACTCATGAGTTTTGCAAGGCTTGTGAGAGTTGTCAGA